>NC_141687.1:1399194743-1400394743 GCF_964263255.1 Lissotriton vulgaris | reverse complement strand
GTATACAATTGATTTATATGCTGTGTTTAAAAACGAATTTTGAAATCAATAAAATTTCAGGATATGTACTGTTAGAGCTTCATAGGTTGTTTGGGGTCATATTTAGAAGGCATTTTAGTGTCTTTGATGTTATTTTTCCCTTTTTAAATGGAAAGCGTTCCTCATGGGGCCCTGAGCAGTTCTTAGCCATGTTATTTAATAGGAAGTGGATAACATGGCTAAGAGCATTTGCTGGAAAATGCATGAATATTGCTGACTTTTCTGCGATGTTATGTTTACCTTTTTAAATGGAAAGTGTTCCTCTTGGGGCAAGTGTCTTGTAAATACGCTCCCACTTGCGCTTGGCAAATTTAGATTTTGATTATGGGAGTTACCTAGCCATGTTAATAGTGTCCCAAAAATGGTGCTAGGGCATTCCAGAAAACACTTTCATGTGTCTCAAGGACATTTTTAGTCATTTCTTCATGAATGCAGGTATACAATTGATTTATATGCTGTGTTTAAAAACGAATTTTGAAATCAATTAAATTTCAGGATATGTACTGTTAGAGCTTCATAGGTTGTTTGGGGTCATATTTAGAAGGCATTTTAGTGTCTTTGATGTTATTTTTCCCTTTTTAAATGGAAAGCGTTCCTCATGGGGCCCTGAGCAGTTCTTAGCCATGTTATTTAATAGGAAGTGGATAACATGGCTAAGAGCATTTGCTGGAAAATGCATGAATATCGCTGACTTTTCTGCGATATTCATGCATTGCGGCCGTTTTTTTCGCATTTGCGAGCAGTTCTTAGCCATGTTATCCAATGGGAGGTGGATAACATGGCTAAGAGCATTTGCTGGATAATGCATGAATATCGTTGACTTTTCAGCGATATTCATGCATTGCGGCTGTTTTTAATCGCATTTGTGATAAACAATTACATTTCTTGATATGTACTTTTAGAGCTTCATAGGTTGTTTGGGGCTATATTTAGAAGGCATTTTAGTGTCTTTGATGTTATGTTTACCTTTCTAAATGGAAAGCGTTCCTCTTGGGGCAAGTGTCTTGTAAATACGCTCCCACTTGCGCTTGGCAAATTTAAATTTTGATTATGGGAGTTACCTAGCCATGTTAATAGTGTCTCAAAAATGGTGCTAGGGCATTCCAGAAAACACAATCATGTGTCTCAAGGACATTTTTAGTCATTTCTTCATGAATGCAGGTATACAATTGATTTATATGCTGTGTTTAAAAACGAATTTTGAAATCAATTAAATTTCAGGATATGTACTGTTAGAGCTTCATAGGTTGTTTGGGGTCATATTTAGAAGGCATTTTAGTGTTTTTGATGTTATTTTTCCCTTTTTAAATGGAAAGCGTTCCTCATGAGGCCCTGAGCAGTTCTTAGCCATGTTATTTAATAGGAAGTGGATAACATGGCTAAGAGCATTTGCTGGAAAATGTATGAATATCGCTGATTTTTCTGCGATATTCATGCATTGCGGCCGTTTTTTTTCACATTTGCAAGCACTTCTTAGCCATGTTATCCAATGGGAGGTGGATAACATGGCTAAGAGCATTTGCTGGATAATGCATGAATATCGTTGACTTTTCAGCGATATTCATGCATTGCGGCCGTTTTTAATCACATTTGTGATAAACAATTACATTTCTTGATATGTACTGTTAGAGCTTCATAGGTTGTTTGGGGTCATATTTAGAAGGCATTTCAGTGTCTTTGATGTTATGTTTACGTTTTTAAATGGAAAGCGTTCCTCATGGGGCAAGTGTCTTGTAAATACGCTCCCACTTGCGCTTGGCAAATTTAGATTTTGATTATGGGAGTTACTTAGCCATGTTAATAGTGTCCCAAAAATGGTGCTAGGGCATTCCAGAAAACACAATCATGTGTCTCAAGGACATTTTTAGTCATTTCTTCATGAATGCAGGTATAGAATTGATTTATATGCTGTGTTTAAAAACGAATTTTGAAATCAATTAAATTTCTGGATATGTACTGTTAGAGCTTCATAGGTGGTTTGGGTTCATATTTAGAAGGCATTTTAGTGTCTTTGATGTTATTTTTCCCTTTTTAAATGGAAAGCGTTCCTCATGGGGCCCTGAGCAGTTCTTAGCCATGTTATTTAATGGGAAGTGGATAACATGGCTAAGAGCATTTGCTTCAAAGGTTGTTTGGGGTTATACACCATTTTTGGGAAATTATTAACATGCCTATCTAACTCCCATAATCAAAATCTAAATTTGCCAATCGCAGGTGGGAGCGTATTTACAATAAATTTGCACCATGAACAACGTAAAATAGCATACTAGACACTCAAATGCCTTATAAATATGACCCAAAACATCTTATGAAGCACTAGTAGTGCATATTTCCAGAAATGTATTGGTTTTCATTTAATGATTTACTTCATTGGTAGGCCTTCACATGTTTTTTTACCTTGGTTTTTTTCAGTGATAATCTTATCTGCAACCATGTGTTGGCCTCACCTCAAATAAACAAAACAGGTGATGGACTGAATGTGGATCAATGACACACATTCACCCCAGTCTAAAGATCTGGGCCTAAACAAATCTTTAGATAGGCTACATCTTATCGTCATCCTGAATTAATGATTTAAAATATTAGGGAGTGATTTATGAGTGTTGTATGCCTGTTTTGTACCATTGAGTGTCATTTTTGTGATGCAGTGCTGGTGGAAAATATTTGCTATGTTAAATAATTAGTACGGCATTAAGTTTTAGATGACTGTTATTTATTTACTGTTTGGTAATAGTGGTTAATAACATTTTATATTATATTTTTCCACAGATTCAACTGCAGATTCTTTCATAGTTTGTAAAATGCCTTCCAAAAGTAGAATAAGAAAGGCTAGAAAGCGTCAAAGACAGCAGGATGATGTTTTATTGCAGCAGTCCTCTTCCCCAAATACTTGTCAAAACACCAAGAAAGGTCCGGGTAAGAGCACGAAATCATTCTTAAGAAATATTTGTAGTAAAAAAAGTTTTGCTCAAAAAAATGTTTCAGTTCACAAAAAGAAAAGTAATTTAAATGGAAAGGAGAGACCCATCACAAATGTTACTGGTAGAGGAAGAGATAACTCTGTGCATGATAGTAGAAGGAAACAACAGTTTAGGGACATTCGAAATCGAATGTTCCGTAATAGGATATTAGTTAATTTATTGAAAAATATTAAAAAGAAAGGCCAACAGAAAGCGGCATTTTATAAGAAGAAGAAAAATGTAGAGAAAATTATTGATCATGCTTTTGAAATTAAGCGAAAGTTGTTTATTTTGGTAATCAATAGAATTAGGAAACTAAGCAAGGTAATTTCTGATTTCAAAACAAAAAGTAGATGGAAGAGAGTAGTAAATCGTACTAACTTTTGTGAAGTTTTTTCCGGAGAATGGATGCATAGTTCAAGTTCTGAGGCATTTTTTAATGAGGAGACTTATTTTCAGGATAATGATTTGGTGCATGCAGTTGACATCAGTGGTCGAGCTTATGAAGTGAAGGATGGTTGTCCAGTTGAAAAAGAACAACTTGTGACAACAGAGACAGAAGAGGCGCTAAGTGATGAGGTTTTAGGAAGACGTCCTAAGGGTCCTGTGTACATTTGGAAGTGTAGTTCTATTTGCAGTGTGCGACAGGTTTCCATCAATTTGCTTTGTGATTTTATACGGACATTTAATAAGAAAAGTTTGAAGCAGAAAATGAAGTTGTTGCAAGATTTAGATCCTTGCAGAGTGAGACAAATGACAGGTTTGCGTGGTCATTCACTGGCTTGTCTTTCCAGGAGAGTATGCCAGAGTGTTTTTCATCATTTCAGGATGCTAGCAGTGCATCATAATAAAGTGAGAAAATTAGTGAGAATGTTGTATTATGCTAAGAGTCCAGCAATTATGCTTAAACAATTATGTGCTGCTCTTTTGCATGGTTCTGAAATAGATGTGAAGAATATTTGTGAAGAAATTGAGTTTTGTTACTTTGGTAGTAAAGATGAGAATGTTCAAATTGACCCAGAAGTAGAGGGTAATGTGGAAGATAATGTACAGGTTTCCAGTACAGATAATTTTCAGAAGGAAATTGCCACGTTTCAGATGAAATCAAGTGAGAGGCCTAATTTCACTTGTGTATGTTGTCGACGCACTTATAATAAGAATCAGACTAAGGTAGTGGATTTATATGCAAAAAGTGAAAGGGAAAATAATAGTGAATGGAAGGATTTTGCCACATACTTGATGGTAGAAAATTATTTTGATTTGGGATCGGATCAACGTGTGTGTACTTATTGTTGTAATAAATTAAACCAAACCAGATGCCTGCTAGGGCAGTTCATAATAATCTGGAATTGGTTGAGATTCCTTCTGAATTGAAGGATTTAAATACTTATGAATCTATTTTGATTCAAAGTATCCATCCCTTTCAGGCTATTGTAAGAATGGAGCCAAAGACAGGGAAGTTGCCTCCAGCAGATTTACAGAGAGGATTAAAGGGAAGAGTTGTTTATTTGCCTCTAGATTTGAACAAAAACATTAACACAATTGGAATAGAAAAAGTGGAAGAGGAACCTCTGGTTATCTTGGTTAATGGGGTTCCGACAAAGAATAAGAAAATATGGCAAGATTTAGTGGATGTTAGGAAAGTCAAAAAGGCAACAGTGTATTTGAAGAAAAATAATAAGTACTATAAGAATGTATATGTTGCAGAAGAGGAAGTGAGTGATGAAGAGGATAGCGATTTGTGTGCTGGCCAAATTGAGAAAGTAGAGGCCTCTAAAAGTGAAGAAATATATGAACATTATAGTGTTCATCCTTTGCATTCCAAGGAAGTCATGGGGAATGCTATTGAGTTGTTTCAAATGAAACAAGCCAAAGGGAGTCCCATTAGTGTTTGGGAGGAAAGTTTGGAAGCTCGGTGTTTCCCACAGCTATTTCCCACAGGTCAAGGAGGAAGATATGATGAGCGACCTCATCAAATTCCTGCGTCTGAATACCGGACTTTACGATTGTATGCAGCAGATCCTAGGTTTCGGCAATGCATTCCCTATTTGTTTCATCTCCTGTTTGAAAGCGATCTGTCTGGACTGTCATATGCAGTGAACCACATCTTAAAAAGTGGTATACAGATGCGAAACATCTCGGCAAGTGACTTTATGCATAAAGTCAATGTCCAAGACAGTATTTTGGATTCTCACTTAATTAATCTCATGGCGTGTCAGCGTGGTACTAATGAGTACTGGTACCGTCGTCATGGTGATTTAAAATGTATGCTGAGGAACTTAGGAACTCCAACATGGTTCCTCACTCTGAGCTGTGCCGAGTATGGCTGGGAAGACTTACTTGAATTTCTACGAGAGGCAAATGGAAATATTGAAAACATTGAATTCAAGACACCTGGAGAACTGTGTTCTTTGGATCCAGTGAATGTATGCAGGTACTTCAATCATAGATTTGAAGCTATGATGTCTTTCATCACAAATAAAAAGAATCCACCTCTTGGAGAGGTGTTGGATTTCTTCTGGAGAAAGGAGTACCAAGCAAGAGGTGCCCCTCATATACATATGTTGTTGTGGATCAAGGATGCACCTAAATTTGGAACAGATCCGGATGACTTAGTGATGAATTTCATCGAACAGTATTCTACGTGTGCTGTTCCAAACGCAACGGAGAAGAAAAGTCTAAGAGAACAAGTTCTACGTTTCCAAAGCCATCGTTGTGGAAAGTACTGTCGTCGTAAATTCAGAAACAAGGACAAGTTCTACACCAAATGTCGTTTCAACTTTCCACGACCGGTGATTTCTAAAGGAAGAGTGAACAGTTTGATGTCTTCGCTGCGACATAATGTGACGAGGAAATCACCCAAGAATACATACAATTTGAAAAGGAACGAAGAGTCCAAGTACATCAATGACTACAACCCAGTGATTTTGTCCATGTGGAATGCTAACATGGATATACAGTTTGTGGCTGACAACTGTATGGCTGTGGCTCGGTATGTGACATCTTACATCACCAAAAAAGAAAAGACCGAACTGAAGGATATGTGGGAGGAAATTTCTCATGAAAAGAGCCTCAGCAAGAAGTTGTACAGTTTCAGTCTGAAGATGTTGTCGCATCGAGAAATCGGAGCTTACGAATGTTCTGACCGGTTGTCTTCAGCAAGTCTCTATGCCAAATCCAGGAGTCTCGTTTGGGCGAGTCTTGGTCTTGCTGCAACGCGAAATCGAGTTCTAAAACCTGTCCGGGAAATTGAGTATTTGGCAGAAAAGGAACCAAACAGTACCGACATTTTGAAGACCAACATGTTGGATACATATTATCCAAATCGAAGCAGTCACCTTGAGAATGTTTGTCTATATGAGGTTCTCCAAAATTATATATTCAAGAGGAACATCAAAGAAGATATTGAGAAAGGAGTGTATGCTGTAATTGGAAGTGAGGGATGCCTGGTCAAGCAAAGAAAATGCCAATTAGTAAACCATCGAAAATTGAGTGGTGAATCTCCAGAAAAACACTTTTGCAACTTTTCAAGCCTTGGCGTGCAGAAGAGGAACTGCTTGGAGATTTCCTCTGTTACGAAGACTCTTTCAATGCAGCCAAGGAGTCCATAGAATGTCCTGCTTTTTCTAAATATCAAGAAATGCTAACTTTGGAAATTGAGCAGGAAGCAACGATTGCAGCCGAGATTGCCAGAGACAGTTCTCAGGACAGTCAGAGTTCTGTTTCATTGAGTCAAGATCCACATGGAGGACCTATTATCGAAAATGAAGCTGCCACTGCTATGAATGAAGTGGAAAGAGCCATGGCACATGCTCAGGAGGATTCAGTTAACTTAGAAGACTTGGAAAAACAACTCAACGTTGAGCAGAGGAAAATATATGATGAAGTTACCACGGAAATTGAGCACGGATTAAGTCATGAGAAGAACAAGTGCTCATGTACATCGTTGAAGCCTGTCCGACTGTACGTGAGTGGAGAAGCGGGAACTGGAAAAAGTTTCCTCATTAAAGCAATTTCTTGTTATTTGCAGGAAAGGACTGAGTCATCGCTGTCTTGTGTTGTTACCGCTCCTACTGGACTGGCAGCACATAACATTAAAGGTATTACTTTGCATCGTCTACTGATGCTGCCGGTGGAGCATGACAACAAATTACAATACAACAAGTTATCTGGAGATGCTTGCTGTGAAGTTTCAAGAGTCTTGAGGAAAATGAAACTACTTATCATTGACGAAGTAAGCATGGTTTCCAATGTCATGCTTGCCTTTGTGCATTTGAGAATGCAAGAAGTACTTAAAACTGAATATGATGTGTTATTTGGTGGGAAACACATCATTGTTTTCGGAGATCTTCTGCAGCTGACACCAGTAAAAGGTCAACCTGTGTTCAAAATACTCACGCATGAAGATACCAGGAAGTGCCTAGGGAGCATTGGCAACGTCAATATATGGTTAAACTTCAATTATGCAGAACTGCATCAAAATATGCGTCAGGCAAAGGATGAAGATTACAAGAATATTCTACAAGATATTAGAATTGGAAAAGTGACTGAGCATGGGAAAGAAGCTTTAAATGCACGATTACTGTCAAATTTATATCCCACACAAGAGATTGTGCCTGAGAATATTTTTCAGAAAATTACTGAGAAGAAATCCGGGATATGTCTCATGCCAACTCTTGCAGAATGTGCCATCTTCAACAACAAAATGTTGAATTTAGAAAAGCAAGAGATTGTGAAACTTGAAGCTATCGACAAATTAGAGCATATGGGATCAACAATTATTTTGTCAGACAATTTGAAATCAAAATTGGATTCATTAGAGAAGACTATATCTAAAACAGCGGGTTTTGAAAAGACTTTGAATGTGTGTTTAAATTGCCGAATCATTTTGAGAAGGAATTTACATGTAGAAAGAGGTCTGGTAAATGGATCAATGGGTAATGTTGTTGATTTTGAGAAATACAGAAATAGAGATGGAATAGAATTTTTAAGAATTAAATTTGATGGCATTGAGGAAGTACAGCAAATTGGTCGTTGTTCTGCTAGGTTTTTGCTTGTTAAAGACTTATATGTTCGCCGTAAACAGTTTCCTGTTTGCTTGGCATATGCGGTGACAATCCATAAATCGCAAGGTTTAAGTGTAGACTGTGCATTGGTGAATATTGGCAGTTCTGTGTTCAAGGAGGGTATGGCATATGTGGCATTGTCACGAGTTAGAACTTTATCGGGATTGTACTTGATTGACTGTGATGTCACAAACATTTGTGCGGATCTAGATTGTGTTAAGGAATACAATAGGTTAAGAAGAGAGTATGCGCCACATTTGCCTCAATATCCTTTGTTTGAGAAACGTGTGGTAGGCCGGAAACGTAGAAATAGCAGTAATAGTAGGGAGGTTGTTGCAAAAAGACTAAAAGTCAATGAACCGAAAATTGTTAGCAGAAAGAAAGTGGATTCTGTTGAAGATGTTGTTGGTTTTCAATTTGAAAACAGTTCTGGTGTCAACTGCTATGCAAATGTAGTGGTTAATGTTCTCTTTTCACTAGAGAGTTTAAAAGAACAGATTCTGTTGAATTCAGAACAAATTTTATGCAGTTTGTTGAATTCTGTTTTCGAGAAATGTAGCACTGATCGAACAAAAGTAGAAAGTGTGTCTGAAGTTCGTTATCTGTTAGATGAATGTTCAGGTCAAACAGACTTCTCTGAAAATAATCAGCAAGATTGTCAGGAGTTTTTAATGTATATGCTTGATATATTGCAAGATGAGGGTGTAGATGTAGATCAACTGTTTGGGCTTTCTTATCAATGGCAGCATGACTGCGAGAATTGTAGAGTATCAAGTACTACTAGTGTAGACTCAGAAAGATTTATATATTTAACTTTGCCAGACAGTAAATCAGTCTCCTTTAATAAGCTAGTAAATGCAGCGGATCACAACATGGAGTGTAGCCAATGTAAATCTGAAATGATGTCAACATTACTTATACGTAGATATGGCCAGTATGTCATTTTAATGATGCAACGATGTAGGCCTGATGGATCAAAATTGTCAACTTTAATAAAAAATTTTGTGGCTTCTCAGCTTTCAATATCAGGAAGGACTTTTGTAACTGTAGCAATTATCTATCACGATGGTCCTTCAACTACTTCAGGACATTATACAGCTTATTTAAAGTCTCGAAACGGCTGGTCATTCTGCAATGATTCCGTTGTAAGTTTCAAAAAAAAATTGCCGTTTGACCTTAAAAATTCTTACCTGGTGTTTTTAAAACCAAAATTTTAAAGAAAGAATCTCGAGATTTCCTATGAAGAATTGGAAAAGGTTCATCTAGTTGAGGGAATGTAAGTCTGCAATGCTGTCTAGATTATTGGTCCAAAACTTTTAATTGTAATGTTATTTTGTAAAATCCGACTATATAAACCTGATGCAAGTAAGTCTGCTTCATAGTAAGCAGTATCAGTGTCATAGGAAAAGGAGAACATGAGTGACAAAGAAGGGTAAGATATTAGTAGTCCAGGATTGTGAAAATTATCTTAAATGTTTTCTTTTTGCAAGTTGCGAATATAGAAAATGACGGGATTTGATTGGAAGAATTACAAGACTTGTGAATAGCGGCATCATGATTTGGCCAAGTGGAAACATGTGGTAGAATGTGAGAAGTCTTTTCTTGTATGTAGCATATTTTTCGAATCGTTGGAGGTTTTCTTTCAGAAAGTGGCGGGCTGACAATATTTATAGCACAACACAGTGGACGCTGTTCATAGGACATCCTTCGACGTCATTGAAAGTAAGTTAATTTTAAGGAGTTTTGAATTCAGATTTCTTATGTTGAATGGGTTTTTTAAACACAATCATTTTGATTGTGTTTTTTTTTCCCCGCTGTTACATGATGAATACCTTCAAGTCACTGATTTAAGTGAAATTTGATACATTCTGAGAACAGCAAAAATAAACCATTTAACATGTATAATTAATGTTTTGCTTTTTGTACTTATGATATACATTTAGAAATGTGAAGTAGATATGGAGAAACTGAGTCTTCTGTAAGTGTCAATTTTAATCCTTACAGTGCTGTACTTCTGGGTACTGTTTTTTTTTTTTAAAAATGAATAGGCCTCACCTCAAAGAAAGCTGTTGAAAGCAGACATCTTATTTGCATCCTGAAACAATCATTTAAAATGTTAGACACAATTTTATGATGGCTTTACATCTTTTTTGCGCTGCATTTGCATCACTATTGTGAGACATTAGCAGTGCAAAAAAAGCACCATGTTCCAAAATGGGCCTCAGTTCTTCAACATCAAGATACAGTTTTTTGTAAAATATATATATTTAGGATTGTGTAGGGGACGTAGAGAAGCAGAGACTTCTGTAAATGTCAAAGTTGTTGAAAAACTGTTTGTTCTTGAACCTTTTCCCTTGTCTTTTCTAATTTTTAAGTACATGTTTTAATATTTTTGGAAATGTTTGTTCTCTGTTTTACAGATTGAAAGTATGAAAAAATATTTTAAAAAGGTAACAAGAATTATAAGGTAAATGTTTTCTACTCTTTTTACCCGCAATGCACTGCTGATGATGTCACTGACACTATCTCTCATTTACTCTCTATAGCTGTCTTTCTTTTTACATTATTCTCTGTTTACTTCCCTTATACTAACTCTTCTTTTTTTTAAAAAAATATTTTTTTAGTTCGCTTAAAGTTCGCGAACCGGTCAGCGAACTTGAAGCGAACCAAAAGAAATAGAGCTTGCCAGAGTGATAAACATTCTAGCAATTTTATTTGAAAGGGGAGGTAGTTCTGAAAAGAACTTTTTTTTTTGTTTTTGTTGTTTTATATATATTTTTTTTTTTTCTGAACATTTTTTGATTTTTTTGTATTTTTAGAACAGTTTTATGTTTTTTTTGTGTTTTTTATGGAGGGGAAACAACAAAAAAACAGGCATTGAAAACGGCTCAACAGGAGCAAAAAAAAAATTACTTCTTGGGTGCATTAGGGCACTTATGGTTTTCGAACACCATATTAATCAAGTTGATGCTCATGTTCCCATACGACAACATAGCACCGCAATATATACAAGTAAACCTCATATGTTGGAAATTTGGTTGAATATTTGGCACAGTTTCCTGTGCCTCTCTTCCTGACAAAGACATTGATGAGGTAGATCTGGCCACAGGGGTTGTCGGGGGATTGTCTTGTAGGTCCCTTAACTCAGCCCGGCTGTAGTTCAAGGGATGCCACCTGGTCATATGTCGATGCATAGTATAGTTGCCCATACTATATTTCTTCTCTGTGCCTCTTGACAATCTGTAATCACAGATGAGGCAGGTGGCATATTTCGCATTCACCTTCTTCTCCCCTGGAGGGATGGAAAAAAACTGCCAGATGAAACTAGTTTTTCTCTTTGAAACACAGGGCAACTCTGGGATAAATTGTTGTTGATCTGGATCCTCTTCTTCTTCTTCCTCCTCTTCCTGCTCTCTGTTGGAGGTAAATTGACTTGGTGGTCCTCTCTTCTTATGAGGAGGTGGAGGTGGTGGTGGGGGTGCACCAGCTGCAGCAAGAATGGAAGCCATTGTTGAACTTCAGGTAAATGGTCTTTCTCTCACCAAGATGAAAGTCAGAGTGAGGAAAGAAGGAGGGGTTTACATGATTTGGGAAAAGCAAAAGTTCTGAACCAATGAAAAGTGTTATTTTTAGGTCACATGACCTAGTCATACATCATTTGGAAACCAAAAGTGAAATGAACCAATGAAAAGTTTGATAAACAAGTCACATGACCTGTTCCGCTTACGTTACGCGGTGCGCGCCGCGTCTCGGATCGCTTCCGGTTCGCGGTCCGGAGCACTTCCGGGAGCGCTAACGCAGCGCGTCATTAGACGCATTACCCGACAACGTGATACGTCGCGCTTCCGCGACGCGTCACAGTTCCGCTAACGTAACGTTGACCGGTTCGCGGACTAGGTCGCGGCATCAAGATGAGCTAACGGAAAGCTTCCCGGTTCGCGAACTAGAAGCGAAGGAAAAAAAATATTAAAAAAAAAATTATTAATAAACATCTAAAATATATTTTAAGATTTAAAGAAGAATACATTTTACAGTTACAGATGTTAGCTTTTAAAAAACCAATGAAATTCACAGAAAAAACCATAGGTTATAGACCATATATAGTTAGGAATTTGCATTTACAAAACCTTGAAAATTCAGTGAAAAAACCATAGGTTATAGACCATATATAGTTAGGGATTTGCATTTACAAAACCTTATTTTACTCGCATAAAACCATTGAAATTCCATATATAGTTAGATGCGCTAACTATATATCGCGCACCCGCAATCCACTGCTGATGATGTCACATATTACATCATTCATGACATGGTCAGTGACATCACTGATGACATCACTGATGACAACATCCAGTGACTGTATGTTTCTGTAAAGTTAAAATATGTCTTACATATTGAAGAATGAGTGGATGTATAAGTGTCTGGATGAAGGATTTAGTAGGTGCATGACTGACTGTATGAGTGAGTGATTAAATGTGTCTCACTGAGTGCATGGGTTAGTGACTAAACTGTCTTAATTTGCGCATCATTATGTCTGTTGTTCTGTAAACTGTTGCATGTGTTGATAAGTAGCTGTATGAGTAACTATATGGGTTATTGATTGGTTGCCCAAGTATTTGTATGGGAGACTGAGTGTGTGTGTGGGTGGCTGGGAGGTGTATGACTCTGTGCATAGATGTGTGAGCAGTTGATTCACTAGATGTATGGTTTCAAAAGTGCATGTGGAAAAAGCTGTATGGGCGGTTGACTGTGTGCATGAGTGTATTGGTGAGTGAATGGATATCTCAGTGCTACATGTCAAAGTAAGTACATATGTAAAACACAGTACATGTGAGAGTTGACATATATAAATAACTGTGCATAAGAGCCAGTGAATGTGTGAGTGGCTGTATGGATCATTGTGAACTTGTATCAGGGATTGTATAAGAGAGTAAATATGTGTTAGTATATGTTTGAATAAGTAAAGTTTGTATAACTGTATAGTTGAGGAAATGGAGGTGTGATTGATTCTTTGCATAACTGACTAGGTGTGTGAGTAACTCCATGGATGAGTGACAGTCTGTGAGTGTCTGTTTACACTGATTGTATCTAAGGTTATATTAGAGTCTGAAGAGGTTCATCGTATTATCACATGAATGATATCATCAGTGATGTCATCAGTCATGTCAAATGAGATGTCATCAGTGATGTCATCAGTGATGTCATTTGAGATGTCATCAGTGATGTCATTTGAGATGTCATCAGTGATGTCATCAGTGATGTCACTGACCATGTCATGAATGATGTAATATGTGACATCATCAGCAGTGGATTGCGGGTGCGCGATATATAGTTAGCGCATCTAACTATATATGGAATTTTAATGGTTTTATGCGAGTAAAATAAGGTTTTGTAAATGCAAATCCCTAACTATATATGGTCTATAACCTATGGTTTTTTCACTGAATTTTCAAGGTTTTGTAAATGCAAATTCCTAACTATATATGGTCTATAACCTATGGTTTTTTCTGTGAATATATATATATATATATATATATATATATATATATATATACACATATATATATATCACAAAAAAACATCCAAGTTTATATCTATATATATATATATATATATATATATACATACAACAGCTGCAGTCCTGCACCACACCGCCACCGCAATAGCAGAGATAGGAAAGACCACGCAAATCCAAGACGTATTATCTTCGGCAGAGATTTATTTAAAGAAGAGTCACCAAATCTGACGCATTTCGGGCATCCGCCCTTGCTCACAGATCGTCAGGTAATGAACCATACACCATTTAAGTACGTTTTTTTCCACAGTTTTTTTTCTCCCATTGCATTTTTTTCAAAGAAAGCTACACCATGAGCTATGGACATATAGAGTCTGTTTTCCAAACAATTTTAAAAATACCTCATCAGTGTGTTGTATTACCCCACCACTACAAGATCCAGAAGGCCAGTGACCTGGCCGCGCCCACGAGGGCGGGGACTTTTGCATTTATGTGTGTAGGGGCACCGCTTTCTGTTCCATTCAAAGGAAGACACTGAAGAAAGGGCCACACCTTGAAACGCGTCTGGCTGATTAAGACATTTTTTGCTGGTTGCTGCAAAGTGCCTGTTTGAGTCCTGTCATGGTGAATAAATGGATCGTTACACTACCTGTGTTGGCGTCTCCCATGAGGGTTACCTTATTGCTTTTGGATTTTAGCGGCTGAGCCCAGCCGCGGGGGTTCGCCCACCGCTGAGGAGCGGATCTGTGACGGCACTATGTGAGGTGGTGTATGGATCAGGCTTCTTTATTTTTGTTCAGGTCTCCCACGACCCTGCAGAGAAAGAGAGATGCGTATATATTATCTAGTGGCGGTTGCCAGTATGTAGTTATAGTTAGGACCTTGTTTCTATTCAAAAAGCGTTTTTTCTTTTGCCAATATCTTTGGCGCCATTTGACAAATCTTCCTGAAAGTTTCCAAACTAATGGTTCACTCAGGTCAAGTGTCAAGAAACATTGGCTATGCCCAGGGGTATGGGGGCTAGGGGCCAAAAATGGCGGGATTGCTAAGTTGTCATAGCAGGCCATGCCCCCCCTTTCTCCACCACTCTGCAAACACTCCTCCTGGCATAGTACTCTGCAAACACACTCCCTGGCGCACTCTTGGATGGGGATTAAAGTCCCCTTCACTGCTGGACGTCCTTATGGGCCAACTAGACTACCTGGTACCTCCAGTGTGCCCCAGATAGTGGAATTGCTGATAAGTGGACACAGGCCATGCCCCATTTGTCCACCTGCCTCCTGAGGATCCTGGGGGCCAACTAGCCCACCAGGTACCTCCAGTAAGCCCAACACAGTGGGATTGCTGAGAGGTGCTCCGAGGCCATGCCCCTTTTTACACCACTTTGCAAACATGCCTCTTGGCACACTGCTGGTGGGGCGATGAGGTCCTCTTGTGTCCTGAAGACCTCAGGACAGAAGTGAACTTCATCCTATGAGCAGTAGTGCACCAGGAGGTGCGTTTGCAGAGTGGTGTAAAAGGGGGCCGTGTCCTCGGACCACTATCAGCAATCCAGCTGTGTAGGGCTTACTAGAGGTACCTGGTGGGTTAGTTGGCCCCCGGGGTCCTCAGGCGGCAAGGGGACTTCCTCCCCCAACCAAGAGGGTGCCATTAGGCGCATTTGCAGAGCTGTGGAGAAAGGGGGCGTTGGCTGTGTCTGCCTATAATTCACATAATTAAACAATTTCTCCATTTGCCAAATATTCCCTCATCTGCAGATTTGACCCAAAAAAAGCCTTGCTTCTTGCTCAAATGGCTCAAATGTTCCCAAAAATTCAGCATCACGTGTTACAGCATGGTGGAAGGTCTTTTGCAAAGCTAGAATTGTCATGCGTTACTTAATGCTAAATATGGGTGTTAAATTGGTACTAATGGTGCACAAGCCTCTCTTCTTTCTGTGCCTCTCTTGCCTCTTTCTGCATTTGTCTTGCTTCTTTCTGTACCATTTTCCTCTTTCTGCACCTCACAGTCTTCTTTCTGCACTTCATTTGCTTCTTTCTGCACTTCTCTTTCCCCTTTCTGCTTCTCACTTGCCTCTTTCAGCACCTCTCTTGCCTCTTTATGCACCTCTCTTGCCTCTTTATGCACCTCTCTTGCCTCATTCTGCACATCACTTGCCTTTCTCTGCTTTTCTCTTGCTTCTTTCTACACCTCTCTTGCCTCTTTCTGCTCCGCTCGTGCCTCTTTGTTCATTTCTCTTGCCTGGTTTTGCACTTCCCTCACTAGATTTTTTCTGCTCTTCTCTTGCCTTTTTCTGAACCTCATTATCTTCTTTCTGCACCTCTCTTGTCTCTTTCTTCTACTCTATTGCCTCATTCTGCAACTCGGTTGCTTCTTTCTGCAATTCTTTTGCCTCCTTCTGCAGCCCTCATGCCTCTTTCTGTTCATCTGTTAGTTCTTTCTGCACTGCTCTTGCTTCTTCCTGCACCTCTTTTGCAAATTTCTGCACCTTTCTTGCCTCTTTCTGTACCTCTATTGTGTCTTTCTGCAACTCTGTTGCTTCTTTCTTGAATTGTCTTGCCTCTTTCTGCCCCCTTTTTGGCTCTTTCAGCACCTCTGTTGGTTCTTTCTGCACCTCTGTTGGTTCTTTCTGCACTGCTCTTGCCTCTTTGTGCGCCCTTTTGCAAATTTCTGTATCCCTCTCGTCTATTTCCGTATCCCAGTTCCGTCTTTCTGCACCTTTCTTGCCTTTATCTGTACCTTTCTTGCCTCTTTCTACACCTCTGTTGCTTATTTTTGCACTTCTCTTGACTCTTTCTGCACCCCTCTTGCCTCTTTCAGCCACTCTGTTGCACCTTTCTGCACTTCTCTTGCTTTCTTCTGCACCCCTCTTCCCTCTTTCTGTACCCCTCTTGCCTCTTTCTGCACCGCTCCGTCCTCTCTCTGCACCTCTCTTGCCTTTTTCTACAGTTCCCTTACCTCTTTCTGCACTCTTTTACTTCTTTCTGCACTTCTCCTGCCTCTTTCTGCAGCCCTCTTGCCTCTTGAAGCACCTCTGTTGCTTCTTTCGGCACTTCTCTTGCTACTTTCTGTACCCTCTTCCCTCTTTCTGTACCCCTTTTGCCTCTTTGTGCACATCTGTTGGTTCTGTCTGCACTGCTCTTGCTTCTTTTGCACCTTTGCTACACATTTCTGCACACCTGTTTCCACTTTCTGCACACCTTTTGCCTGTTTCTGCAACTCTCTTGCCTCTGTCTGCAGTTCTCCTGCCTCCTTCTGCACGTCACTTGCCTCTTTCTGCACTTCTCTTGCTTCTTCCTGCACCTTTCTTCCCTTTTTTGCACATCTCTTGCCTCTTTCTGCGGCTCTCTTGCCTCATTCTTCACATCTCTTGGTTCTTTCTGCAGTTCTTTCTCCTCTTTCTGCACCCCTCTTCCCGTTTTCTGCACCTCTGTTGCTTCTGTCTGCACTTCTATTTCCTCTTTCTGGACCTCTCTTGCTTCTTTCTGCACCCCTAATGCCTCTTTCTGCACCCCTGTTGTCTCATTCTGTACTTGTCTTCCCTCTTTCGGCATCTCTCTTGCTTCTTTCTGCACATCTCTTCCTTCTTTCTGTACCTCTCTTGCTTCGTTCTGCACCTCTCTCGCTTCTTTCTGCACCCTTCTTCCCTTTTATGCATCCCTCTTGCCTTTTTCTGCTGTTCTCTTGAAATTTTCTGCACCTCTCTTGCAAATTTCTGTATCCTCTTACCTCTTTCTGCACCCCTGTTCCCTCTTTCTGTACCTTTCTTGCCTGTTTCTGCACTGCTCTTGCCTTTTCTGCAGTTCTCTTGCATTTTTGTGCACCTCTTTTGCTTTTTTCTGCACTTTTCGTGCATCTTTCTGTACCCCTCTTGCCTCTTTCTGCATCTCAGTTGGTTCTTTCTGCACTTCCCTTCCTTATTTCCACAACCCTCTTGCCTCTTTCTGTACCTCTGTTGATTCTTTCTGCACTGCTCTTGCTTCTTTCTGTACTTTTTAAAAACAAATTTCTGAACCTCTCTTGCCTCTTTCTGCACCTCTATTGTGTCTTTCTGATACTCTGTTGCTTCTTTCTGCAGTTGCCTTGCCTCTTTCTGCATCCTTCTGGGCTATTTAAGCACCTCTGTTGCTTCATGCTGTACCTCTCTTACCTCCTTCTGCACCCCTCTTGCTTTTTCTGCACCTCTTTTGCTTCTTTCTGCACTTTTCGTGCATCTTCCTGTACCCCTCTTGCCTCTTTCTGCGCCTCTGTTGGTTATTTCTGCACTTCTCTTTCTTCTTTCCTCACCTCTCTTGCCTCTTTCTGTACTTCTGTTGGTTCTTTCTGCACTGCTCTTGCTTCTTTCTGCACCTCTTTTACAAATGTCTGCACTTTTCTTGAGTCTTTCTGCACCTCTATTGTATCTTTTTGCAATTCTGTTGCTTCTTGCTGCAATTGTCTTGCCTCTTTCTGTACCCTTCCTAACTCTTTCAGCACACCTGTTGCTTCATTCTGCACCTCTCCTACCTCCTTCTGCACCCCTCTTGCCTCTTTGTGCACCTCTGTTGTTTCTTTCTGCACTCTTTTTGAAAATTTCTGTAACCCTTCTTCCGTTTTTTGCATCCCTCTTGCCTCTTTCTATAGTGTTGCCATTTTCTGCACCTCTCTTGCCTCTTTCTGCACCTCACTTGCCTCCTTCTGTACTTCTCTTGCTTCTTTCCACAGCTCTGTTGCTTCTTTCACCAATTCTCTTACTGTACCTCTGTTTTCTCTCCCTGCACCTCTCTTGCCTTTTTCTGCACCCCTGTTCCCTCTTTCTGCACCTTTTCTGCCTGTTTCTGCACTTTTCTTGCGTCTTTCTGCACCCCTGTTGTCTCTTTCAGCACCCCTGTTGTCTCGTTTTGCACCTCTATTCCCTCTTTCTGCGCCATCCTTGCTTCTTACTGCACTTCTCATGCTTCTTTCTACCCCTCTCTTGCTTCTTTCTACACCCTCCTTCCCGTTTGTGCATACCTCTTGCCTCTTTCTGCTGTTCTCTTGCCATTTTCTGCACTACTTTTTCTTGTTTCTGCCCCTCTCTTGTGTCTTCCTGCACCTCTGTTTCCTCTTTCTTTACCTCACTTGCTTCGTACTACATCCCTCTTGCCTCTTTCTGCACATCTCTTTTCTCTTTCTGCACTTCTCTGGCCTCTTTCTGAACCCCTGTTCCCTCTTTCTGCACCTTTCCTACCTGTTTCTGTACCTCTCTTGCCTGTTTCTATACCTCTGTTGTGTCTTTAGGCACCTCTCTTGCTCTTTCTGCACCTCTGCCACCTCTCTCAGCACCTCTGTTACTTCTTTCTGTACTTCTCGTCCTTCTTTCTGCACCCCTCCTGCCTCTTTCTGTACCTGTCAGCTTTTTTTGCAGCTCTCTTACTTTTTATGCACACCTCTTCCCTCTTTTTGCACCCCTGTTGGTACTTTCTGCACTGCTATTGCTTCTTTCTGCACCTCATGGGCCTATTTCTGCCCTTCTCTTGCCTCTTTCCTCACCTCTTTTGCCTCTTTCTGCACTTCTTTTGCCTCTCCTTCACTTCTCTCTCCTCTTTCTGCACCTCTCTCCCCTCTTTCTGCACCTATGTTGCTTCATTATGCACTTCTATTGCCTCTTTTTGCACCTCTCTTGCTTTCTTTCTTCACCCCTGTTGTCTCTTTCTGTACTTGTGTTCCCTAAATCTGTACCTCTCTTGCTTCTTTCTGCACTTCTCTATCTTCTTTCTGCCCCTCTCTTGCTTCTTACTGCGCCCTTCTTCCGTTTTTTGCATCCCTCTTGCCTCTTTCTATTGTCTTGCCATTTTCTGCACCTCTCTTGCCTCTTTCTGCACCTCACTTGCCTCCTTCTGCACTTCTCTTGCTTCTTTCCACAGCTCTGTTGCTTCTTTCAGCAATTCTTTTACCGTACCTCTCTTTTCTCTTCCTGCACCTCTTTTGCCTTTTTCTGCACCCCTGTTCCCTCTTTCTGCACATTTTCTGACTGTTTCTGCACCATTCTTGCATCTTTCTGCACCCCTGTTGTCCCTTTCAGCACCCCTGTTGTCTCTTTTTGCACCTCTATTCCCTCTTTCTGCACCACCCTTGCTTCGTACTGCACTTCTCATGCTTCTTTCTACCCCTCTCTTGCTTCTTTCTGCACCCTCCTTCCTGTTTGAGCATGCCTCTTGCCTCTTTCTGCTGTTCTCTTGCCATTTTCTGCACTACTTTTTCTTGTTTCTGGCCCTCTCTTGTGTCTTCCTGCACCTCTGTTTCCTCTTTCTGCACCTCACTTGCTTCGTACTACATCCCTCTTGCCTCTTTCTGCACATCTTTTTTCTCTTTCTGCACTTCTCTGGCCTTTTCTGAACCCCTGTTCCCTCTTTCTGCACCGTTCCTACCTGTTTCTGTACCTCTCTTGCCTGTTTCTATACCTCTGTTGTGTCTTTATGCACCTCTCTCGCTCTTTCTGCACCTCTTCCACCTCTCTCAGTACCTCTGTTGCTTCTTTCTGTACTTCTCGTCCTTCTTTCTGCACCCCTCCTGCCTCTTTCTGTACCTGTCGGCTCTTTTTGCAGCTCTCTTACTTTTTAAGCACCCCTCTTCCCTCTTTGTGCACCTCTGTTGGTACTTTCTGCACTGCTATTTCTTCTTTCTGCACCTCATGTGCCTATTTCCGCACTTCTCTTGCTTCTTTCTACACCTCTGTTGCTTCTTTCAGCAATTCTCTTGCCTCTTTCTGCACTTCTCTTTCTTCTTTCTGTACCCTCTTGCCTCTTTCTGTACCTCTCCTGCCTGTTTTTGCACCTCTGTTGATACTTTCTGCACTTCTCTTCCTTCTTTCTGTACCTGTTTCCTCTTTCTGCACCCTGTTCCCTCTTTCAGCACCTTTCCTGCCTGTTTCTGCACCTCTCTTGCCTCTTTCTGTACCTCTGTTGCCCATTTCTGCATTTCTCTTGCCTCTTTCTGCACCTGTTTTGCCTCTTTCTGCACTTTTGTTGCTTTTTGCTGCATTTCTATTGCCTCTTTCTGCACCTCTCGTGCTTCTTTCTGCACCTCACTTGCCTATTTCAGCAACTCTTGCTTTTTTCTGCAGATCTCTTGCAGCTTTTGGCACCTCACTTGCCTCTTTCTGTACCTCTGTTGCCTCTTTCAGCACTTTACTTTCTCTTTCTGCACCCTTCATGCCTCTTTCAGCACCTCTGTTACTTCTTTCTGCACTTTGCTTCTTTCTATATCCACCCCTCCTGCCTCTTTCTGTACCTGTCTTGCCTCTTTGTGACCCTCCTACCTATTTTTGCATCCCTCTTGCCTCTTTTTGCACCTCTGTTGGTTCTTTCTGCACTGCTCTTGCTTATTTCTACACCTTACGTGCCTCTTTCTGCATTTTGTTTGCTTCGTTCCACACCTCTGTTGACTCTTTCAGCAATTCTCTTGCCTCTTTCTGCACTTTTGTTGCTTTTTGATGCATTTCTATTGCCTCTTTCTGCACATCTTGTGCTTCTTTCTGCACCTCACTTGCCTATTTCAGCAACTCTTGCTTTTTTCTTCAGATTTCTTGCAGCTTTTGGCACCTCACTTGCCTCTTTCTGTACCTCTGTGGCCTCTTTCTGCACTTTACTTTCTCTTTCTGCACCCTTCATGCCTCTTTCAGCACCTCTGTTACTTCTTTCTGCACTTTGCTTCCTTCTATATCTACCCCTCCTGCCTCTTTCTGTACCTGTCTTGCCTCTTTGTAATCCTCCTACCTATTTCTGCATCCCTCTTGCCTCTTTTTGCACCTCTGTTGGTTCTTTCTGCACTGCTCTTGCTTATTTCTACACCTTACGTGCCTCTTTCTGCATTTCGTTTGCTTCGTTCCACACCTCTGTTGACTCTTTCAGCAATTCTCTTGCCTCTTTCTGCACATCCCTTCCTTCTTTCTGCACTCCTCTTTTTTCTTTCTGTACCTCTCTTGCCTCTTTCTTCTCCCCTGTTCCCTCTTTCTGCACCTTTCCTGCCTGTTTCTGCTCCTCTTTTGCCTCTTGTTGTACCTTTGTTGGTTCTTTCTGCACTTCTTTTGCTATTTGTGCACACTTCATGCCTTTCTCAGCACTTCTGTTGCTTCTTTCTGTACTTCTCTTCCTTCTTTCTGCACCCCTCCTGCCTCTTTCTGTACCTGTTTTGCTTCTATGTGCAGCTTTTTTCTGTACCGCTCTGGCTTTTTTTTGCAACTCTGCTGCTTCTTTCAGCAAATCTCTTGCACTTTTCTGCACTTTTCCTGCTTGTTTCTGTACCTGTCTTCTGTCTTTCTGCACCTCACTTGCTTCTTTCTGCACCCCTTGTGCCTCTTTCTGCACCCCTCCCCTCTTTCTGCACCTCTTTTGACTCTTTCTGCACCCCTGTTCCCTCTTTCTGCACCCCTACTGCCTCTTTCTGTACCTCTCTTACCTCTTTGTACACATCTCCTACCTTTTCTGCACTCCTGTTGCACATCTGTTGGTTCTTTATGTACCTCACTTGCCTCTTTCTGTACATCTATTGCTTCTATGTAGAACTCTGTTGCTCCTTTCAACAATTCTCTTGCCTCTTTTTGCACTTCTCTTCCTTCTTTCTGCACCCCTCCTGACTCTTTATCTACCTATTTTGCCTCTTTGTGCACATCTCCTACCTCTTTCTGTACCCCTCTAGCCTCTTTTTTGTACCTCTGTTTGTTCTTTCTGTACTGCTCTTGGTTCTTTCTGCACCTCACTTGCCTCTTTCTGCACTTCTCTTGGTTCTTTCTACACCTCTGTTGCTTCTTTCTGCATCCCTCTTGACTCTATCCGTACTTCTCTTGCTTCTTTCTGCCCCTCTCTTGCCTCTTTCTGAACCTTTCTTGCCTCTTTCTGTACCTCTATTGCCTCTTTCTGTACTTCCCTTGCTTCTTTCTGTACCTCTCTTGCTTTTTTCTGCATCTTTCTAGCCTTTTTTGCATCCATCTTGCCTCTTTCTGCTGTTCTCTTGCCATTTTATGCACCTCTCTTGCCTCTTTCTGCACTTCTCTTGCTTCTTTCCATAACTCTGTGGCTTCTTTCAGCAATTCTCTTGCCTCTTTCTGCACTTATTTTGCATGTTTCTGCACCTCTCTTGCGTCATTATGTACCTCTGTTGCCTTTTTCTATACCTCATTTGCTTCTTTCTGCACCCTCTTGCCCCTTTCTGCACCCCTTGTTTCTCTTTCTCTATCTCTCTGCCTCTTTCTGCACCCTGTTCCCGCCTTCTGCACATTTCCTGCCTGTTTCTGCACCTCTGTTGCCTCTTTCTATATCTCTGTTGGTTCTTTCTGCACGTCTCTTGCTCTTTCTGCACCCTTCACGCCTCTTTCAGCACCTCTGTTGCTTCTTTCTGCACTTCTCTTTCTTCTTTCTGCACCTCTTTTGCCTCTTTCTGTACCTCTTTTCCCTCTTTGTGCATCTCTTCTACCTTCTTCTAAACCGCTCTTGCTTCTTTTTTGCCCCTCCGCTGGTTCTTTCTGCACCTCTCTTGAATCTGTCTGCACACCTGTTCCCACTTTCTACACCCCTTGTTCCTGTTTCTGCAACTCTCTTACAGTTCTCCAGCCTCGTTCTGTACCTAACTTGCGTCTTTCTGCTCTTCTCTTGCGTCTTTCTGCATCTCACTTGCTATTTTCTGCACCCCTCCTCCCTTTTTTGAATCCCTCTTGCCTCTTTCTGCTATTGTCTTGCCATTTTCTGCACATCTCTTGCCTCTTTCTGCACCTCACTTGCCTCCTTCTGCACTTCTCTTGCTTCTTTCCACAGCTTTGTTGCTTCTTTCACCAATTCCCTTGCCACTTTCTGTACCTCTCCTTTCTCTTTCTGCCCCTCTCTTGCTTCTTACTGCACCCTTCTCCTGTTTTTTGCATCCCTTTTCCCTTTTTCTGTTGTCTTGCCATTTTCTGCAACTCTCTTGCCTCTTTCTGCACCTCACTTGCCTCCTTCTGCACTTTTCTTGCTTCTTTCCACAGCTCTGTTGCTTCTTTCAGCAATTCTCTTACAGTACCTCTCTTTTCTCTTCCTGCACCTCTCTTGCCTTTTTCTGCACCCCTGTTCCCTCTTTCTGCACCTTTCCTGCCTGTTTCTGCACCTTTCTTGCGTGTTTCTGCACCCCTGTTGTCTCTTTCAGGACCCCTGTTGTCTCTTTTTACACCTCTATTCCCTCTTTCTGCACAACCCTTGCTTCTTACTGCACTTCTCTTGCTTCTTTCTACCCCTCTCTTGCTTCTTTCTGTGCCCTCCTTCCCGTTTGTGCATACCTCTTGCCTCTTTCTGCTGTTCTCTTGCCATTTTCTGCACTACTTTTGCTTGTTTCTGCCCCTCCCTTGTGTCTTCCTGCACCTCTGTTTCCTCTTTCTGTACCTCACTTGCTTTTTACTACATCCCTCTTGTCTCTTTCTGCACATCTCTTTTCTCTTTCTGCACTTCTCTGGCCTCTTTCTGCACCCCTGTTACCTCTTTCTGCACCTTTCCTGCCTGTTTCTGTACCTCTCTTGCCTCTTTCTGTGCCTCTGTTGTATCTTCATGCACCTCTCTTGCTCTTTCTGCACCTCTTCCACCTCTCTCAGCACCTCTGTTGCTTCTTTCTGTACTTCTCATCCTTCTTTCTGCACCCCTCCTGCCTCTTTCTGTACCTGTCTTGGCTCTTATTGCAGCTCTCTTACTTTTTCTGAACCTCTCTTCCCTCTTTTTGCACCTCTGTTGGTACTTTCTGCACTGCTATTGCTTCTTTCTGCACATCATATGCCTCTTTCTGCCCTTCTCTTGCTTCTTTCTACACCTCTGTTGCTTCTTTCAGCAAGTCTCTTGCCTCTTCCCACACTTCTCTTCCTTCTTTCTGTACCCTCTTGCCTCTTTCTGTACCTCTCTTGCCTGCTTTTGCACCTCTGTTGATTCTTTCTGCACTTCTCTTCCTTCTTTCTGTGCCTTTCTTTCCTCTTTCTGCACCCCTGTTCCCTCTTTCGGCACCTTTCCTGCCTGTTTCTGCACCTCTCTTGCTTCTTTCTGCACCATTGTTGCTTTTTGATGCACTTCTATTGCCTCTTTCTGCACCTCTTGTGCTTCTTTCTGCACCTCACTTGCCTTTTTCAGCAACCCTGTTGCTTTTTACTGCAGATCTCTTGCAGCTTTCGGCACCTCACTTTCCTATTTCTATACCTCTGTTGCCTCTTTCTGCACTTCACTTTCTGTTTCTGCACCCTTCGTGCCTCTTTCAGCACATCTGTTACTTCTTTCTGCACTTCGCTTCCTTCTTTATGCACCCCTCCTGCTTCTTTCTGTACTTCTCTTGCCTCTTTGTGCATCCTCCTACCTATTTCTGCATTCCTCTTGCCTCTTTTTGCACCTCTGTTGGTTCTTTCTGCACTGCTCTTGCTTATTTCTGCACTCTACTTGCCTCTTTCTGCAATTCGTTTGCTTCGTTCCACACCACTGTTGACTCTTTCAGCAATTCTCTTGCCTCTTTCTGCACATCCCTTCCTTCTTTCTGCACCCCTCTTTTTTCTTTCTGTACCTCTCTTGCCTCTTTCTGCTCCCCTGTCCCCTCTTACAACACCTTTCCTGCCTGCTCCTCTTTTGCCTCTTGTTGTACCTCCGTTGGTTCTTTCTGCACTTCTTTTACTCTTTGTGCACACTTCATGCCTTTTTCAGCACCTGTGTTGCTTCTTTCTGTACTTCTCTTCCTTCTTTCTGCACCCCTCTGCCTCTTTCTGTACCTGTGTAGTTTCTATGTGCACCTCTTCTGCTTTTTTCTGTACCACTCTGGCTTCTTTTTGCACCTCTGATGGTTCTTTCTGCACTGTTCTTGCTTCTTTCTGTACCTGACTTGCCTTTTTCTGCACTTCTCCTGCTTCTTTCTACACCTCTGTTGCTTCTTTCAGCAATTCTCTTGCATTTTTCTACACTTTTCTTGCTTGTTTCTGCACCTGTCTTTCTGCACCTCACTTGCTTCTTTCTGCACCCCTCGTGCCTCTTTCTGCACCCCTCTCCCCTCTTTCTGCACCTCTCTTGCCTCTGTCTGCACCCCTGTTCCCTCTTTCTGCACCCCTACTGCCTTTCCTTACCTCTCTTACCTCTTTGTGCACATCTCCTACCTTTTTCTGCACTCCTGTTGCACATCTGTTGGTTCTTTCTTCACCTCACTTGCCCCTTTCTGTACGTCTATTGTTTCTTTGTAGAACTCTGTTGCTCCTTTCAACAATTATCTTGCATCTTTTTGCACTTCTCTTCCTTCTTTCTGCACCCCTCCTAACTCTTCATCTACCTCTTTCACCTCTTTCTGTACCCCTCTTGCCTCTTTTTGTACTTCTGTTGGTTCTCTCTGCACTGCTCTTGGTTATTTCTGCACCTCACTTGCCTCTTTCTGCACATCTTTTGTTTCTTTCCACACCTCTGTTGCTTCTTTCTGCATCCCTCTTGACTCTTTCCGTACTTCTCTTGCTTCTTTCTACATCTCTCTTGCCTCTTTCTGCACCTCTCTTGCCTCTTTTTGCATTTCTCTTGCCTGTTTCTGGACTTCCCTTGCCTCTTTCTGAACCTTTCTGGCTTCTTTCTGCACCTCTCTTGTCTCTTTCTGAACTTCCCTTGCTTTTTTTCTGTACCTCTCTTACTTTTTCCGGCACCTTTCTAGCCTTTTTTGCATACCTCTTGCCTCTTTCAGTTGTTCTCTTGC
Source organism: Lissotriton vulgaris (assembly GCF_964263255.1). Classification (NCBI taxonomy): domain Eukaryota; kingdom Metazoa; phylum Chordata; class Amphibia; order Caudata; family Salamandridae; genus Lissotriton; species Lissotriton vulgaris. The sequence continues at coordinate 1,400,368,488 of NC_141687.1, read as the reverse complement.
CATTATATGCACCTCTCTTGCCTCTTATGGCATGGTGATCTGACCAGTCGCACTGTTTAATGGAGAGGATTGAGATGGCCTTGTTCTTCGAGATAATCCTGTCCAGTGTAGCTCCTTTTGAGTGAGTTGGTTGAAGACATGGTTGGGATAGTTTTAGATCATTTGGGAATTCTTTAAAGGCGTTGACCTGTTTGTCATTGTTGTCATTCCAACGAAGATTGAAATCATCTAAAAATATATTATTAATGTCAGAATTGGCGTTAGCAGTGATGATCTCCATCAGTTGGTCAATGAAATTCAAAGTCAAAGTCAAAGTCAAAAAGCTTTATTTCGATAAAATTCCATTATCATAAAAGCAAGTTTAAAAAAAAAAAATTGGTAGTTAATAATAAATTTGGCAACACATTTCCAGTTAATAGCAAAAAAGTATAACATTTACTAGAATTAATATTATTTAAAAAGAGATTAAACAGAGTATTTAAGCTTTCTGGCGCGAATAGCCCAAGCCCAAAAAAAAATTTTGCTAGGGCACAGGCGTAGGGTACATAGCTGTCCGAAACAAGAATCCTAATTGCCACATCATGGCTCCTGGTTCCCAGTTGCCGGCACAAGTTCTTCAGCCACGCCCTTCTTGGATTGGCATATTCCTTGCAGACGAATAAGAAGTGGGCTAATGTCTCTGGGTGGGCTAAACATGATGGGCACAGATCAGTTTTATCTGTGCAGGATTTCCATGATTTAGTGAAAGTATTCAGTGGCAAGGTGCCCGTTCTAAATTTAAAATACAAAGATCGGGCAAACGGTTTCCCGATTATGTCTAGGTAGGGTTCTCGTCTGGGACAGTCTTTAAACATTAAAAAATCCTCTGTGAGCCTACCAATGGATGTGCTAGAGTGCCTTTGGGAGCGAATCCAATCCCGGTAAAGGTTTTTAAGTACTTGTTTAGGAGGAGAGGTTCTGCTTGACCAGAAATCCAATAGGCCCAAGTTCGACAATAAGGTTTTCATGTCTGTTAACCATTTGACTCTGGCCCAGTGTGGTGACGCCATTATTTCTTCCAGGCCTCTGGCGTAGGCATTAAGTTCCTCTACCCGCCAAATACGAGCCCATAATAGGAGAGGACGGAATTTCGCAATTTCGCCAATCTGGGTGCAGCCAAGGTCCATAAATAAGGGTAAAAGTGGGGTGCTTTGAGGGAGGGACATTATTTGTCTACAGAGATTGTTCTCAGATTTTTGTAAAGCTTGAGGAGATGCAAAGCCCCAAAGTTCAGCTCCATATAGTGCAGAGCTGACACCCTTGGCAGCGTAGATCTCTAGGACTGTTCCTATTGGTTTGAACGAACTGGAACGTTGCTCCCTCAATAGGGCACCTGTGATCCTTTTATGGTTCAGCAGCATCTTATCTAGATGGAGAGTCCAATCCATTTTGTCTGAGATGCGTATCCCTAAATAATCAAATGCTTTAACCCTTTCCAGGAACTCGGTGTTTAGGATAGGGGGACGCACTTGCTGTTTAGGGGGATTAAGGACGAGGTATTTTGTTTTATTGGTATTTATAACCAAGCCCCGGTCAGTACAAAAGGTTTGGAAGTTGTCCAAGAGTTTCTGTAGTCCCATTGGGGTCGTGGAGATTAGGAGCGTGTCGTCCGCGAAGAGGAGGGTCGGTATGCGTACCCCCGCCAGGGATGGTTCGTCGGATGGTGATTTAAGTAGGTGCTCAACCACCCCATTAATGTACAAAGAGAAAAGGGTGGGAGCCAGAACACATCCCTGGCGTACCCCTCTCTCGACCGGAATACAGCCCGTTTTCTCCCCTCCAGAGCCCCACCTAATTTGGGCAAAGCTGTCCTGATGGAGCCTGACCAATAGGGATAAAAGATACTCTGGAAGCCCCATGTTGGCCAACACCTTCCACAACAAGTCCCTGGGGACAAGGTCAAAGGCAGTCTTTAAGTCGATGAATGCGAGATAAAGACTGCCCTTGCCTATCACTACCACCTTCCAGTAAATCATCATAAGCCTGAAGGCCTGCTCTATCGTACCGGTGCCTACTCTAAAACCGGCCTGAAAGTCGGTAAGTATTTTGTTTTCATCTACCCAGTTGAGTATCCTGAGTAGAATAACTTTACCGACAACTTTTTGGCTTACATCTAGTAAGCTAATCGGCCTGTAATTGGACGGATCATCCCTAGGGCCTTTCTTGTGAATGGGAACCACCTCTGCCCCCTTCCAAGACACGGGAATTGGGGCACCCCTACAGATGGCAAGAAGGAGGGAGTGTATTAGTTTGCCCCAATTAACACCATCAGATTTTAGCAGGTCCCCGGGGATGCCATCTGGTCCTGCGGCTTTTTGTGGAATGATGGAGGTAATAGCATATTCTACTTCCTTCAAAGTAAAGTCAGGGTCACCAGGGAGATTAATATAATTAGTGAAGGGAGAGGATTGGAAAGACCCTCTTCCGTTCAGGTCGTTATGGCAGGAGTAAAGTTTGGAAAAATGAGCCTCCCATACCTCGCCCGAAATACTGCAGGTTTAAGGTCGCTATCCGGTCTATTTCGTGCCCTTATGGTATCCCAGAAGGATTTAGAGTCTTTTTTCATACTGGCTTCCTTAAGGGTTAGCCAGTAGGCATCCTCCCACTCTCTTTTAGCTACCTGTAGGGCCTTTTTATGGTTTCTTCTGGCAATTTGAATTGTTAGGGACGACTTCCCTTTGACTGCCTCTATTAGGCATGATTTGGCCTTCCTGCATGTTGCCGAATACCAATCGTGTTTGTCTTTAGGTTTAGGTTTCTGTTTCCCTGAGGGCAGTTGTACCCAAAAGAGGTCCCCAATAGTTTTTACAGCAGCTTCAAAAATAGCGGTAGCCTTGTCTGCTGCTATGGTTAGATCAATGGAGCTAATTTCAGCCTGCGTGCCCTTAACCACTTCGTCTATTGTGGATAGTTTGTCGGTGTTACACATAAACTTACTCCACTTTAGACGCCTGCCACAAGAGGCAACAGTAATCCCCTGTGGGCGGCTTAGAGAGGCTGGCAGTACTTCAATGTGCCAAGGATTTTTTAGGGATAAGGAGAGTGGGTTATGGTCGCTCTCTATGGTATTGGTAATAACCATGTCGTTAACATGGCTCCAGAGGCCCCTATCCAGCAGAATATAGTCAATCCGTGTGCATTGACCAACTCTGTTAAATGTGGGAGCACCCAGGAGGTCAGATCGAGTGCGACCATTAGCAGCTCTTAATCCAAACTCCAGTGTGAGTGCATTTAGATGGATTGCACTGCGAGTCCAGCGCTTGATGGGTGGGATAGAGAGGGTAGGGATACCCCATCTACTATCCTCTTCTCCTAGGTCTGGTATTCCTTCTAGCGGGAGTGGTTCATATGTACAATTAAAATCCCCAGCCACTAGGATATGGCCATGTCCACTCTGCTCTCTCAGCTGAGCCTCAAGCTCCATCATTGTGGGTGAAATGCACCCATTTTTTGTTCCCCTGATGTAAACATTGTAAAGGTCAACAGTTATACTTCCCCGTAGGCCCAATAGGGAGACACCAAGGATATCCGGGGTTCCTGCCTTCTTGGTGGTTATCCTGCAGTTAAGCAGGATACTTATCCAAATAATTAGCCCCCCCGATGGCCGCCCCTTCCCTGCCTTGGATTTTATTGCTGGTGTGGAAAAGGTGACAAACCCCACCCGGTGCAGTGGTTCAGTGGCCCATGTCTCTTGAAATATACAGATTTTATGGGCATCAACCAGAGAATTCCACTCCGGGAGGCCTAGTTTCCTTGTGATCCCAGCAAGGTTCCAACTAAGAATTTTTAACTCGCCATGTGCTGAGTTTCCGTCTGGAATCACAGTACAATGGGGGTTGGATGAAACTACACTATCCCTAATTAGTGTAGATGATGAGACCTCTAAGTTTGTAGGGAGAGATGTGCCCAGCACTGCATCCTTCATGGCGATATTAGCATGAGGGAGGTCAGTGTCTGAACCTCCCTTAGAAGAAAGTCAATCAACCTCATCCAGTACACAGTACCTATTTGGGTGGGCAAACTGTGTATAGGAGGGGTTAAGGGACAGAGATGAAAATGGATCCTGCCGTGGCTGTTGCCATTGATGATGATTGGCAGTAAGTGGTGGCTGAGGCGGTTGTTGCCACTGCTGGGTAGGTTGGAAAAAAGGTGGTAAGGGGTGGAAAGGTTGTTGCCACTGGGGGCCCACATGGTGCGGGACAAAAGGTGGAAAGTAGGGCGGCTGCTGCCAGTGGTTAGGGGCATATCGGGGGGGATGTACAGGCTCTTGATTACTTGGAATGATTGGCCGGTGGAAGTTGGGTCTTGTCGAGTTGGGGAGGAAGTAGGACAAGGGGAGTGGTTTGATCTGGGTGGCAGGACCGCTGTTAGGTGCATTACAAATAAAAGTCGCAGCCCCCACATCCCTGAAATTAACAGTAATTACATCCCCTGGTATTGTTTTCTTACCCCTACCCACCCAATCCCCTCTACGTACAGTGAGAATTTCCCCACTCATACTACTAGGTAGTGGTTTATGTATTTGGAGCCACTGTGCACATTTATTTCTTAACTCTACATAGGTCTCTTTAACTCCTTACTTCAGTGGGGGGACAGCAGTCAACACAACCACAAAAGGAGAAACTTCTGGTGGCAGACTAATAGACTTGTAGCGGGTCTGCCTTGGCTTAGGGGTTTCAGAGTTACTAGTAGAGTGAGAGGCTAGGATATTCGTAGGTTTCCCTTTGGGACCCGTAGTTTGGGAGGTGTTAGATTTGGTACCAACGGCTGATTGCTGCACGGATGAAGGATTGCTCACCGCTTTTGTATTGGGGATAGGTGGCGGCTGAGCAGGGTTGTTCCCTGAATGGGGAGAATGTAATGCAGCTTGGTCCTTGGAAGATGGCAAGATGTTCGCTTTACCAGTTATGGGCTTGATGACCTTGGCTGGCGGTTGGGGGTTGGACGGTAGTTCCCCGTGCCCTTGTTGCTGGACAGGCCCAGGCTCATTAGACTTGTTGGGCCATTTAGTATTAATGAGCGATGTTAGCCTATCGAGTTTAGAAATCAAGGGTTTGATTTGGGCCGCTATTGTGGCTTCAAGATCATGCTTGAGATCAGTGACCATGTTTTCGACCCAACATGGAATACCAGGCGCTGTATGTGGAGTAGGTGTTATCAAATTGTGGTTACTAACTTTGGCTTTAGTCTTCTCCTTGGGTTTAGACTCCTTAGTTTTGGGCTTAGTCACTACTTTTGTTGGAATAAAAGTGACCTTTCCCCTGGAATCACTAGGCACATGAGGAGTCGACTTGGCAGTTAACCCATCCAGGCCCGGCTCCGTCTCTCTGGGTGTCCGACAGGCTTCTAGGTCTGGGGTCGCCTCCAGATCCACAAAGGACGGGTCCGACTCCGAACAGGTAACCGACAAGTTAACAGCACTCGGTACTGTAACAGTGCCTATAGTGGTCAAGGGCAAGGGCAAAGAGCAATTATTCGAAGCTTGCTGAGAGGGTGAATTTGCATTTGCAAGGGAGCCCAGGGAGGAGCGCTTGGCGTTCATGAGGTCCAGGGAGACTCTTTTCTCTAGGAGTACAATGCTCTTATCAATAGTCTCATTTACCCGTGAGATGAAAAGGTCAATGGGACCAGTCACTTGCGCTACCTCCGTAGCTTTTTTGGTACAGCTTCTTGTTTTGTGCCGCATGCTTGGCGTTGGCAATAAAAAGTGCTATACCAGGTGTTGAAAGGCTGTGGCCTCGAGAAGGCTAAGTGGCAATCGGCCTACCTGGATGGTGGTTTCAGGGCGATGAGACAGGGATTCGGGGCCTGGGCCGTCCTCTGCCGTCCTTGAACGGCCTTAAACGGCCCGCTCTTTGCCCGGTCTTCGCCCCGGCCGTTGCCCCGCACGCGTCCCGCGTGCGCGTTACCCACGCAAGTTATGAAGGCAGGGCAGGAGAAGGGGGCGGGAAGAGGACCAGCTGCGGCCGATCCCCGCCGCTCGGAATGCTGGTCCTCGCAGTCCCGCCTCTACCCTTGTCAGCAGGCTGTCAAAGTCCAAAGGGCGCGTTGGTGCACAATGCACAGGTAGAGATTAAGGAAGTGATTCTCCCAGGGAAGTCTTGCCTACGAGCGGCTCCCGCGAAGCGGGGGCCGCGAGGCGTTGCAGGAAGGTCGGGCAGCAGCACTCAGGGACAGCGCTTCCTTGTATGAGGGCTCACAGGGCACACTCGCTCCACAGAGATTTTGAAGGGAGGAGGAGGGGGCGGGAAGAGGACCAGCTGCGGCCGATCCCCGCCGCTCGGAATGCTGGTCCTCGCAGTCCCGCCTCTACCCTTGTCAGCAGGCTGTCAAAGTCCAAAGGGCGCGTTGGTGCACAATGCACAGGTAGAGATTAAGGAAGTGATTCTCCCAGGGAAGTCTTGCCTACGAGCGGCTCCCGCGAAGCGGGGGCCGCGAGGCGTTGCAGGAAGGTCGGGCAGCAGCACTCAGGGACAGCGCTTCCTTGTATGAGGGCTCACAGGGCACACTCGCTCCACAGAGATTTTGAAGGGAGGAGGAGGGGGCGGGAAGAGGACCAGCTGCGGCCGATCCCCGCCGCTCGGAATGCTGGTCCTCGCAGTCCCGCCTCTACCCTTGTCAGCAGGCTGTCAAAGTCCAAAGGGCGCGTTGGTGCACAATGCACAGGTAGAGATTAAGGAAGTGATTCTCCCAGGGAAGTCTTGCCTACGAGCGGCTCCCGCGAAGCGGGGGCCGCGAGGCGTTGCAGGAAGGTCGGGCAGCAGCACTCAGGGACAGCGCTTCCTTGTATGAGGGCTCACAGGGCACACTCGCTCCACAGAGATTTTGAAGGGAGGAGGAGGGGGCGGGAAGAGGACCAGCTGCGGCCGATCCCCGCCGCTCGGAATGCTGGTCCTCGCAGTCCCGCCTCTACCCTTGTCAGCAGGCTGTCAAAGTCCAAAGGGCGCGTTGGTGCACAATGCACAGGTAGAGATTAAGGAAGTGATTCTCCCAGGGAAGTCTTGCCTACGAGCGGCTCCCGCGAAGCGGGGGCCGCGAGGCGTTGTAGGAAGGTCGGGCAGCAGCACTCAGGGACAGCGCTTCCTTGTATGAGGGCTCAGAGGGCACACTCGCTCCACAGAGATTTTGAAGGGAGGAGGAGGGGGCGGGAAGAGGACCAGCTGCGGCCGATCCCCGCCACTCGGAATGCTGGTCCTCGCAGTTCCGCCTCTACCCTTGTCAGCAGGCTGTCAAAGTCCAAAGGGCGCGTTGGTGCACAATGCACAGGTAGAGATTAAGGAAGTGATTCTCCCAGGGAAGTCTTGCCTACGAGCGGCTCCCGCGAAGCGGGGGCCGCGAGGCGTTGCAGGAAGGTCGGGCAGCAGCACTCAGGGACAGCGCTTCCTTGTATGAGGGCTCAATGAAATTCATATTGTTTCCTGGTGTTAGGAATTAGTGTGGGTTTAGCTCCCTGGTCTAGTCTTTTTCCTTCTTTCTTTTTTCCAATGGTGTCCTTCCTCTGTTTCCTTGTTTTCGGTAACCCCGCCCCCCTTCCCTCCGTGAATTTAGGTCGCCAGCACTAGGGCTCTGTGCTTGGTTTCTGACCTTGTTGGCGTTTTTCGGAAGTCGGGATTTCGTGTACTCCTGGATTCTTCGTGGGAACCTGTGGGACTTTGGATTATTCAAATCGCTTCTCGGCAAGCGGAGGCTTTCTGCTGCACGAGGCTTCGTGTCAGCCGCCCGGATGGGTGCCGCTCCGGTCGTCTTCCAGAGCGAGTGAGAATCGGCGGTAAAGTAAAAGAAGCGGCCGCTTTGGATAGCGCGTGAACTTTCTGCTGCTGTTTTTGTGTTATATTCGGGACTGTGCTAAAGGGTTTTCCTCGGCGAGGGAACCTCGGAAGCTTTGCCGGGTTCTGAGCGCCCGAGGTTTAGTGAAGTTTTTCCTAGCGCTACCTTGGTGGCGTGTTTAGTCTGTGGCCACAGAAAGTGGGAATTTTGTTGGATTGATTAGTGCCCAGTGCGCACTATACGTTTTTCTTCCTGGGGTTTTTATGTCAGACGTATGACTTTTTTCCCCCTGTCAAGAATATTATACTAAGCAGGTTTTGGACTTGCTATTGGATTGTTTGCTCTTCTCGGATAACTCCTGATATGTTACACAAGTAAGGAGGGGATTGGGGTGTGTTGGATGTGTTTACTGGGTGGGAATAGGGAATCAAAGGAAGGAGCACTGGGCTATATGTTAACGTACTCTTTCTTTTCTGTGTTTCTTTTCTCTTGTGGCTGCAGGTCAGGATCCCCTTCCCCAAGCTACAGAAGAGGGTCTGCTGTGCTGTAACAAAGAGAGAGCATTGGCTTTACTTTTTCTTTGTTTTACATTTGTCCTACCTTCTCCCTTTTCCCGGTTCGCGATCACGCTGTACAAAAGTGCGTGTGGCGATCCGAGAGGGGGCAGAAGAGTGGGGCCATCCTCGCTTCCGTGGTTGTGGGTTGAGTCGGCGAAAGATCCAACAGAAAACCAAGCCCACGAATTTGCAACCACCCGAGCGAGTATGGATGAGGACGGGAATGTGTTGGAAGAAAGGGACCCTACAGTGCAGGAACTAATGGGGGCTGTTAATACACTTCAGATTAAGGTGCAAGAATTACAGCAGGAGAACCAAGGGTTACGTCAGGAAATGAGTGCAGGGAAGGTTAAGGCTCCGGTTTGGGGAATGGGTAAATCTTCTATAGTACAGCCTGCTACTTTTCAATTTGATAGGGGTGTGAGTACCAGTAATCCCCCTCTAACAGTTAACGTGACTACACCCTCCCCTGTACCTTTGGCAGTTCCTGAAAGATTTACTGGAGATTCCAGTAAATATAGCATCTTTATGAATCAGTGCCATTTGCACTTTATGTGTCGACCTGCATCGTTCCCTAATGACTCTACCAAGGTGGCTTTTGTTATATCCTATTTAGCCGGCACTGCGGCGTCTTGGGCCGTGCCCCTGGTTGAGAGTGATGACCCTGTTCTGTATAATTATGTGGCTCAGATGGCTCTGGATCAGCTGATAGAAAGGTTTACTTCCGCCCCCGTTCTGGTCCATCCAGACCCGGCTTTGCCCTTTTTTGTTGAAGCCGATGCTTCCTTGGGTGCTGTGGGGGGGGTTTTGTCACAGAGGGATGCAGAGACCGGATTTATGCACCCCATAGCTTTCTTTTCGAAAACCCTGTTGCCTGCCGAAAGAAACTACACGGTTGCTGAGCGGGAATTGCTGGCCATTAAATTGTCCTTTGAAGAGTGGAGACATCATTTGTGGGGGGCCCGTCATTCCATTACCATCTTTACAGATCATAAGAATCTTGAGTTCTTTCGATCTGCTCGGGCCCTTACCCCCAGGCAGATGAGGTGGGTCTCATTCTTCAATGAGTACGATTTCATTATCACCTACAGGCCTGCCGCTCAGCAATTGAAATCGGATGCCCTATCTCGCATCCATGTGAAACCAAATGAGTGGGGGACCGATAAGGACTCAGGGTGTTTTATTCCATCTGAGAAGATAGTGGGGAGTATCACACTGGATGATTTTGTGGCCTCGGTGAAAGATAAGTTGAGGGGTCTGGATTTAACACCTTGGTCATCTCTGCCTTCCTTTGCTCAGAGAGATGGGTTGCTGTACCACGGCTCGCAATTGTTTATACCTCCCTCTCTACGTGACTCTGTGGTGGAATGGTGTCATTCATCTGCTCTGGTTGGGCATCCAGGAATTCATAAAACCAGGGAATTCTGTTTACGTTGGTTTTGGTGGGAGTCATTGACTCAGGATGTGCAGCAGTATGTAGCTTCTTGTCCGGTTTGCGCTGTGAGTAAACCATCTCATTCCAGCCCATCTGGCCTGTTGAGGCCATTACCTGTACCTCCTGCACCCTGGCATACGATTAGTATGGACTTTGTTACCGACCTACCTTTGAAATCAGGTTGCACGGTGATTCTTGTTGTGGTTGATTCCTTTACAAAGATGAGCCATTTCATCCCCTTGCCTAAACTACCCACGGCCAAGGAAATGGCCTTGATATTCGTGTCATCTATTGTGCGGCTGCATGGGTTGCCTTCCTCCGTTGTGTCTGACAGGGGTTCCCAGTTTGTGTCCCGGTTTTGGACTGAGTTAGGGGAGGCCCTTCATATGAAACTCTGCCTTTCTTCAGCCTATCATCCCCAGTCCGATGGTCAGACAGAGAGGGTTAACCAAACCATGGAACAGTACTTGAGATGTTTGTTGACTTCTCTAACTTGTGATTGGGTGGTGGCCCTCCCTCTGGCGGAGTTCGCGTACAACAACAGCTTTCATTCCGCGTTGGGAATGTCTCCCTTTTACTGTTCTATGGGGTTTCATCCCAGGGCAATCCCCATTCAACCTACTGGTCATGTGCCTGCTGTTGATGCCTTAGGGACAGCCTTAAGCCGGATATGGGATTTGGCAAGGGAACATCTGGTAAAGGCTAAAGATGACATGAAGCGACAGGCAGATAGACATAGGATCCCTGCTCCGTCCTATGCCGTAGGGGAGCGGGTGTGGCTGTCTACTAGGAATCTGCACCTGGATGGCCCTAGGAAACTGCAGCCTAGGTTTGTGGGTCCTTTCCCCATAGCTCAGGTGATCAACCCGGTTGCAATGAGGCTGGAGTTACCGGATGAATATCGCATCCATCCGGTGTTTCACACCTCACTGTTGAAGCCATATGCAGACACTGATCAAACCTTGCCCCCTCCCCCTCCTGTGATGGTTGAAGGTGAGGTGGAGTTCGAGGTTAATGCTATTCTAGATGCAAGGAGGAGACGAGGGAGGTTGATGTACTTGATTGATTGGAAAGGGTATCCCCCAGAAGACCGTTCTTGGGAACCTGCTACTGAAGTGCATGCTCCCAGACTGGTTAGGTTATTCCATCTTCGTCACCCGACCAAACCTCGCCCGGTGGGGAGGCCTTTGAGGGGAGGTACTGTTAGGAATTAGTGTGGGTTTAGCTCCCTGGTCTAGTCTTTTTCCTTCTTTCTTTTTTCCAATGGTGTCCTTCCTCTGTTTCCTTGTTTTCGGTAACCCCGCCCCCCTTCCCTCCGTGAATTTAGGTCGCCAGCACTAGGGCTCTGTGCTTGGTTTCTGACCTTGTTGGCGTTTTTCGGAAGTCGGGATTTCGTGTACTCCTGGATTCTTCGTGGGAACCTGTGGGACTTTGGATTATTCAAATCGGTTCTCGGCAAGCGGAGGCTTTCTGCTGCACGAGGCTTCGTGTCAGCCGCCCGGATGGGTGCCGCTCCGGTCGTCTTCCAGAGCGAGTGAGAAGCGGCGGTAAAGTAAAAGAAGCGGCCGCTTTGGATAGCGCGTGAACTTTCTGCTGCTGTTTTTGTGTTATATTCGGGACTGTGCTAAAGGGTTTTCCTCGGCGAGGGAACCTCGGAAGCTTTGCCGGGTTCTGAGCGCCCGAGGTTTAGTGAAGTTTTTCCTAGCGCTACCTTGGTGGCGTGTTTAGTCTGTGGCCACAGAAAGTAGGAATTTTGTTGGATTGATTAGTGCCCAGTGCGCACTATACGTTTTTCTTCCTGGGGTTTTTATGTCAGACGTATGACTTTTTTCCCCCTGTCAAGAATATTATACTAAGCAGGTTTTGGACTTGCTATTGGATTGTTTGCTCTTCTCGGATAACTCCTGATATGTTACACAAGTAAGGAGGGGATTGGGGTGTGTTGGATGTGTTTACTGGGTGGGAATAGGGAATCAAAGGAAGGAGCACTGGGCTATATGTTAACGTACTCTTTCTTTTCTGTGTTTCTTTTCTCTTGTGGCTGCAGGTCAGGATCCCCTTCCCCAAGCTACAGAAGAGGGTCTGCTGTGCTGTAACAAAGAGAGAGCATTGGCTTTACTTTTTCTTTGTTTTACATTTTTCCTACCTTCTCCCTTTTCCCGGTTCGCGATCACGCTGTACAAAAGTGCGTGTGGCGATCCGAGAGGGGGCAGATGAGTGGGGCCATCCTCGCTTCCGTGGTTGTGGGTTGAGTCGGCGAAAGATCCAACACCTGGTGGGTGATACAGGGCATGTAGGTTGCAGATCTGTTTGTTTGCCGATCTTATGTTGAGCCTTAGGTATTCGCATGATTCGAGGGGGTCGGATTGAAATTGGCTAACTTCTAAAGTCGATCTATTGATACAGGCAATACCTCCCCCTGTCTTTATCTGTCTGTCTAGTCTTAATATGTTGTAGTGCGGTGCTACCAGAAGGTCCATGATTGGCGACGAGGATTCAGATAACCAGGTTTCAGTCAGGATTGTTATGTCTCTTTCTTGCTTGATGATGTTGTCGGCTATGCTGAAGCATGTTTCGCCGCAGATCGACAGTTGAGTAGCAGACATTTTAGAGATTTCTCTCTTCTGGTTGTGGTCATGTTTAACGGATCCGTGGTTATTTGGATTTGTTTTAAGTTGTGACGTTTCATTTCCTTTCCTTCCTTGTGGATGTTCTGTTTATGTCTATCACTACTCTTTTGATTTCCTGTGCTATCATGGGGTTTGATGATTCGTATTCCTGGAGTAGTGATGTTATGTCTTCTTCGGTTAGATAATTTTGGTTCCTATCTGGTCTGTTTTGTCTTTCTGTCACTGGTTGAGATCTCTTGTTGTTTATAGCTGTGGATGTATTTACTAGCTCTCTGATGAGTTCAACTTCATTCTGAGTATTCTTTGTGATATCACCTAGTTTTTCTATCCCTTTCATGGAGTTTTGTAAATCCTGTGCTAGATTGCTAATTTGTGTTTGGATCTCGCGGATTTTTCTCATGACCTTTGGTGCCGTAGTGTGAATAATCATCCGTAAGTTCCTATTTTCACTACGTCCGTTCCAGAGTTTCCGTGTAGAGCAATGTATCATAGTTTTCTTGATGATTCCCTTCAGTTGATTATTATCTCTCTCATTAGTTTCTGGGTTATCGGTTCTATAATGCTTTGTTGAACCACGGCTATATTTGTTATTATAAGTATTTTGTGTTCTCTCTGATTTCTTCTCGAATAAGGAATTTTCTTTTTCGCCTATGGCTCCAGGTTGAAGGACTTGTTCCCGTGGGTTATTCAATGGGGTGTTAGTTTGTACAGGTTCCTGTTGTTCTCGGGTTGGAGTACTGTTTATAGTGTTGGTGTCGGGTGAGCTTAGGTTGTCTATTGGCGTATTCTGGCGTTGTACCGGCCAAGTCTTACTTATTTGCATAGCTTGTTCAGGTTCCGGTCGGACTTTGATTGGGCTAATACTTATAGTGTTATTGTCAGAGGAGAATGGGTTGTTCGCTGACAGATTCTGGTGTTGTAAAGGCCAAATCTCACTTATTTGCATAGCTTGTTCAGGTTCCAGTCGGACTTTGATTGGGCTAATACTTATAGTGTTATTGTCAGAGGAGAATGGGTTGTTCGCTGACAGATTATGGCGTTGTAAAGGCCTAAAGTCTTTTATTTGTGTGGCTTGCTCCGGTTCCAGGTGGTCTCTAGTTGTTGACCTACTTGTAGTGGGATTGTCGGGTGAGACGGGGTTGTCTTCTGAGCTACTCAGGTGAGGGAGTGTGTTTGTGTTCTCCACATTTCTTTTTAGGGTGGAGAAGATGTTGTCGAATTTTTCCAGATCGTCGTTGGAGGCTTGGAAAAACACTATTCCATTTTTAAAGATAGTTATGCAAATGTTCGCTCTGAGCTTAGGTGATTCTCTGGTCATGAATTTTGTTCCATGCGGTATGTTGGTAGTGGCTTTAATATGTAGCAGGTTTGTAAAGGTATTGCGCCATTTCACCCTTCTTCTGGTGAAGAAAATCATATCTTTTAAAATGATCCCTTTCTCCATACAAAAGGAAGTGTCAGAGATCAATGTGTCCGGGTTTCTCCTCATGAGGTTATGCCTACATTTTTTGGATGCATTTTTGGAGAGACATGTAGGGTATTGTATGTTGTATACGTTCTTGCCTATTCGTTCCAGGTAGTTGTCTTCCATCTTGTGAATTGTGTTGGTATTATAGGACCAGGATACCTTCTTCTTAGTGGTATTGCAATTCTCCTAACGTTAATTGTTGGATAGTAATTATCATATTTATATCAAGTAATATAACTAAAATATTATCTTTAGTAAATGTAATTACTTAGTAGATTCTGGGTTTCCGGGGCTCTCCCCTGTAAAAATCAAGACACTACCCTCGTTCTTGGGATTTCTACGACCCCAGACACCCTGCACGAGCGTCGACTGCTGGTGGTCTTGGGTCCCGGGGATCCAATTTGTAAGAGCAAGGACAACCAGCCAGCCCTTGTGGCTTCTGTGGCCCCAGACTCCCCGCATGAGTATAGACTGCCGGGGGTCTCGGGCCCTGGCGATAGGATGGGACAAATGGGTGTCCTGGAGAGGTCTACTATACCCAATATTGATTCTATTTCCCTTAAGGAAGTGGAGTCGGCAATCGAGAGGTTGCCCCCAAACAAAGCTCCCGGTCTTGATAGGCTCCCAGGAGATCTTTTTCGTCCCCAACCTAAAATCTGGGCCCCATACCTGATGGTCTTGTTCAATGCGGTTCTACAAGGCTCGGCATTGGATGAGACCTGGCTTGGAGCTGAGATTGTTCCAATTTTTAAAAAGGGATGTCCACTTGCTCCATCTAACTATAGGCCAATTAGCTTAATTGACATTACCCAGAAGCTGATGGGGCGAATCCTACTCGATAGATTATTGGGTTGGATGGAGGAGAATAAAGTCTTAACCACCCTCCAAGCCGGATTTAGATCAGGGGTCTCGACCATGGACCAGATCTTCCGACTCCAGGTCCTATACTGGAAAACTGCAAGAAATGAGTGTGGCAGCCTCTACCTTGTTTTTGTGGACCTGTGGGCCGCATTTGATCTGATTCCCAGGGAGAGGCTCTGGACGGTTTTGGAAGAGCTTGGCCTCCCTCCCTATTTGTTAGAAGCCCTCATCAGACTCCATACAGGGAATTTTGCACAGGTGAGATGTGGAAGGAACGGGGAACTATCAGCTTGTTTCCCCGTTACCCGGGGTGTACGCCAGGGCTGTGTACTGGCCCCCACACTCTTTAGCTTGTATGTCAATGGTCTGATAGATGTACTTTCTGGCGTTAGGGACAACGATGCTCCTCGCCTGGCCACTGGTAGGGTGCCCGCCTTGATGTTTGCGGATGACATCTTATTGTTATCGCGGACATCAACGGGCATCCAGCGGGTTTTGGACGGGTTTGTGTCTTTCTGTGCCTCACGGGGGTTGGAGGTCAACTTGGAGAAGACTAAGTTCATGATCTTCAATCCCCCGAGACATACCCGCCCAAATCCTACGCTGAATGGAACCTTCCTGGAGCGTGTAAAGACTTTTGTATACCTGGGGGTCACATTGACTGAGCATTTCATTTTGGATCACCAAATTTCTAAATCATCCTTGAGACTGGCCCAGATTATGGGAGGCATCGGTAGATTCCATAGTGCTTCGAATTTTAAACCTGTCACTCCTGCCCTTGAGATCTACAAAATGCAGGTCATGCCAGCAGCTTTGTATGCCGCTGAACTTTGGGGACACATGAAAGTACATGAGCTATTGAAGGTTGAACATTCCTTCATGCGCCTCCTGGTTGCTCTCCCACAAAGTACTCCCCTCATACCACTACGCCTAGACCTAGGCTTGGAATCCATCGACGAGCTGGCAGCTGCACGATCACTGCTCTATTGGAGAAGGCTTTGGTCTGTGCCGGAGCTTGTATCCTTTAGGGCAGAGTTCACTGCAATCTGGGGTCAGCTACTGCTTAAGAACATACCTTGGCTGGCCCATGTTAAGGCTTTTTCTCATAAAATTGGTATGCCACAACTCTGGGATGCACCTGAAGACAGCTGCGCGAGGACGCAAAGGTCTCAAATAGTGGCGGCTGTAAGGTCATACAACCTAAAAACCCTACACTGCTCAACCTCCTTGGGAAGGCTGGCCACAGAGTTTTTATGACGAAAGTTAGCCCCAGGACGGAGGTGTTTTTGGATTTGATACAGCCCCCATTCGCAAGAAAACTGTATATTCAACTGAGGCATGGCTCCCTACCGATAGGGGCACTAACATCCAGATGGTCACACTCGATGGAGGCCAATTGCCCTGCTTGCAACCATTGGAGGGAAGACTTTGACATATACTTTTCTTCTGCCCCACATACAGCGGAATTCGGAAATGCTGGATCCTTCCACTGTGTAAAAATCTGGGTTTTAGACAATGCGCTCAAGCTTTAAGAGTTTTAACCTACGATGCTGCCCCTCCCATTGTTTTTGCTGTTTCCCGTTTTTTATATGGCATGTGGCGGAGAAGAACCCTTTTTTTAGCATGAAATAATGTCTCATTTTTACTCATACACTTATTCTTTGATAACTCTTTGTTTAATACTTTTTTTAATTCAACTGTATTTGTGATTTTACTGTTGGGCCTGTATATATTTTATTGCACTTTTATGGTCTTCTGGCCGAAATAAAGATATCAAATGAAATGATTCTTGTTATAAATTCCTCTTTCATGTATTTTCTTCTATATTCCACTAGCAGGTGTACTCTCCATACAAATGATTAACTAGCCCTTTTTATGATCTTATGGTGTTTAAATAGACATTTCAAGATGTCTGCCGTTTTGGTTGTTCTTCTATGGGCAGAAGACTTTCTCTCTTTCAACTCTTTGAATTTGTCCACTTTCCCTTTCCCTCATCTGTTTAGGGACTGGGGTTTGCTCCTTTCTCTCTGTCCAGTAATTCGTCAGTCCTCTTTCCATTTCACCTGCCTCTGAATTGTTGCCATTTTGGGGTACTCTCTCTGCAGGCCGTAGGAGCTACCTAAGGGAGATAGTCGAATTGTCCAAAGCGGCCGCCATTTTCAAGTCAGGCGCGCGGCTTCGAATTCTCCTTCAGTTTCACTATGAGATCTTTACTGTTAGTATTCTTAATGCAGCCCCGCTTGCATAGTAATAGGGAGCGCAAGATCCCTTTATTTTCTTTCAACCATCGCTCCTCCTCCGCTCCCGTCCCTCACCTCGGTTCTTTGCCGCTTTGGTGATCCTCGCTCTCCACTTCTCGTTCCATTTCTTAACGATGCGGTGCGTCTCACTGGTTGCGCTGCGATCCTCACCCCCGGTCCTGGGGGCAGCGCAGAGGATACCTTGTAGTCAGCGCGGAGCAGCCAGGGGCATCGCGGAATGTGCTCTACTGTGTCCCGTGATGTCCGATGTCTCAATCGATGCGAGGCGATCGACAGTGATAGGACGACTCGTCTATCATCACTTTCCCGCTCGTGTCCTTGGAAGCCCTCAGCAATCGAAGATATGGGCCGTCTCGAAGTCCGGTGGAGAGCAGTCACGATGGACTTCGGTCTCTTCCTTCCAGGGTAGGTCATTGTAGATTTATTCCTCTCTCACTTTTCCGCTGTTATCCTGGTGTCCGGAGGGGGGGTGGGTTTAATCAGGGATTTAAACTAAATTTAGTTATCCCGTACCCTAGGACCTCTCGCAGTGAGCTCTTACGATGCGGCCATCTTGGCTTCATATTCTTCTTTACTTCATACACTTCTTTTCCTTTCTTCTGTATCCCCATCTGTCTTTATGCAACTCACATGCTTCTTTCTTGCCTGTTTCTGCACTTCCCTTGCCTCAATCTGAACCTCTCTTGCTTCTTTCTGCATCTCTCTTGCCTCTTTCTGCTCCTCTCTTGCCTCTTTGTGCATTTCTCTTGCCTCTTTCTGTTCTTTCCTTGCCATTTTATGCACCTCTCTTGCCTCTTTCTGTATCTCACTTGCCTCTTTCTGCACTTCTCTTGCTTCTTTCCACACCTCTGTTGCTTCTTTGAGCAATTCTCTTGCCTCTTTCTGTACTTTCCTTTCTTCTTTCTGTACTTCTCTTACTTTTTCTGCACCTTTCTAGCCTTTTTTTGCATCCCTCTTGCCTCTTTCTGCTGTTCTCTTGCCATTTTATGCACCTCTCTTGCCTCTTTCTGTATCTAACTTGCCTATTTCTGTACTTCTCTTGCTTCTTTCTACACCTCTGTTGCTTCTTTGAGCAATTCTCTTGCCTTTTTCTGCACTTCCTTTGCTTGTTTCTGCACCTCTCTTGCATCTTTATGCACCTCTGTTGCCTTTTTCTATAACTCATTTGCTTCTTTCTGCACCCTCTTGCCTCTTTCTGCACCCCTTGTTTCTCTTTCTCTACCTCTCTGCCTCTTTCTGCACCCTGTTCCCTCCTTCTGCACCTTTCCTGCTTGTGTCTGCACCTCTGTTGCCTCTCTCTATATCTCTGTTGGTTCTTTCTGCACGTCTCTTGCTCTTTCTGCACCCTTCGCGCCTCTTTCAGCACTTCTGTTGCTTCTTTCTGCACTTCTCCTTCTTCTTTCTGCACCCTTTTGCCTCTTTCTGTACGGCTCTTGCTTCTTTTTGCACCTCCGTCGGTTCTTTCTGCACCACTCTTGCTTCTTTCTGCACCTCACTTGCCTTTTTTCTGCACTTCTCTTGCTTATTTCTACACCTCTGTTGCTTCCTTCAGTAATTCTTTCGCCTCTTTCTGCACTTCTCCTTTCTTTCTACACCGCTCCTGCCTCTTTATGTACATCTCTTGCCTCTTTGTACACCTCTCCTACCTCTTTCTGCACTCAACTTGCCTCATTCAGCACCTCTGTTGCTTATCTGTACTTCTTTTCCTTCCTTCTGTATCCCTTTCTGTCTTTATGCAACTCACATGCGTCTTTCTTGCCTGTTTCTGCACTTCCCTTGCCTCTTTCTGAACCTCTCTTGCTTCTTTCTGCATCTCTCTTGACTCTTTCTGCCCCTCTCTAGCCTCTTTGTGCATTTCTCTTGCCTGTTTCTGCACTTCCCTTGCCTCTTTCTCAACCTTTCTTGCCTCTTTCTGTACCCCTCTTGCCTCTTTCAGTACTTCCCTTGCTTCTTTCTGTGCCTCTCTTGCTTTTTTCTGTACCTTTCAAGCCTTTTTTGCATCCCTCTTGCCTCTTTCTGCTTTTTTCTTGCCATTTTATGCACCTCTCTTGCCTGTTTCTGTATCTCACTTGCCTCTTTCTGCACTTCTCTTGCTTATTTCTACACCTCTGTTGCTTCTTTCAGCAATTCTCTTGCCTTTTTCTGCACTTCTTTTGCATGTTTCTGCACCCTCTTGCCTCTTTCTGCACCCCTTGTTTCTCTTTCTCTATCTCTCTGCCTCTTTCTGCACCCTGTTCCCTCCTTCTGCACATTTCCTGCCTGTTTCTGCACCTCTGTTGCCTCTTTCTATATCTCTGTTGGTTCTTTCTGCAGGTCTCTTGCTCTTTCTGCACCCTTCGCGCCTCTTTCAGCACCTCTGTTGCTTCTTTCTGCACTTCTCTTTCTTCTTACTGTCCCCCTTTCTGTACCTCTCATCCCTCTTTGTGCATCTCGTCTACCTTTTTCTGTACCGCTCTTGCTTCTTTTTGCACCTCCTTTGGTTCATTCTGCACCTCTCTTGCCTCTGTCTGCACACCTGTTCCCACTTTCCGCACCCCTTGTGCCTGTTTCTGCAACTCTCTTACAGTTCTCCAGCCTCCATCTGTCCTCACCTGCCTCTTTCTGCTCTTCTCTTCCTTCTTTCTGCACCTCTCTTGCTTCTTTCTGCACACTTTTTCCCTTTTTTGCATCCCTCTTGCCTCTTTCTGCTATTGTCTTGCCATTTTATGCACCTCTCTTGCCTCTTTCTGCACCTCACTTGCCTCCTTCTGCACTTCTCTTGCTTCTTCCCATAGCTCTGTTGCTCCTTTCACCAATTCTCTTGCCGCTTTCTGTACCTCTCTTTTCTCTTTCTGCACCTCTCTTGCCTCTTTCTGCACTCCTGTACCCTCTTTCTGTATATGTCCTGTCTGTTTCTGCACCTCTCTTGCATCTTTCTGCACCCCTGTTGTCTCTTTCAGCACCCCTGTTATCTCCTTTTGCACCTCTATTCCCTCTTTCTTTCTGCACCACTCTTGCGTCTTACTGCACTTCTCTTGCTTATTTCTATTCTATTCTATTCTATTTTTTTGGTAAAGCGCAAACAGCTGCCCCAGCAATGAAGCGTCCATGCGCTAAGAACCACAGACCCTGGTCTGAGCGGGAGAGGGTGGGAGGGAATTAGGGGAGAGGGAATAGGAACATTTTAATTACTTTCCGGAACGCCGGTAGGCTTTCTATGGAGCGGATGTGTTGTGGCAGACTGGTCCATAGTTTAGCTCCAAGGAACCTGAAAGAGCGGCCGCCCATGCGGCAGAGTTTTATGCGTGGAAGGCATAGGAGGTTTTGATTTGAGGATCGCAGGGTACGTGACGGTGCGTAGGGGGTGAGGAGTGGTCGAAGCAGTGGGGGGGCATCCAGTTTGATGATTTTGAAGGTCATGATGAGGGCCTTGAACTTAATTCTGGAGTCGACGGGTAGCCAGTATAGTTTTTGTATGGTCGCTCTGGCTGAACATCTGCGGGGGAGGCCGACTAGAGTTCTAGCTGCAGAGTTTTGCACGCGTTGGAGTCGTGCTACCTCACTTTTGTTGGCGCCAAGAAGGAGAACATTGGCGTAGTCAAGACTCGAAAGGATGGTGGCTTGAATGATAAGTTGGCGAGTCTTGGCGTCGAAGAAGCCTAGTATGTGGCTAAGACTCCTCAGCAGGCCGATACAGGTGCCGGCAACTTTTTTGGTGTGGGCCTGAAAATTGAGTGAGGCATCCATCCAGACTCCTAGGTTTTTCACTAGGGATTTGGGAGATGGGATGGTGCCTAGGGAGGACGGCCACCAGTGCTCATTCCAGAGGCTGGTGTTTTTGCCAAGGAGTAGCACCTCTGTTTTGCCAGCATTAGGCTGTAGACAGTTATTAGTCACTAGTTCTTCCCCTCTCTTGCTTCTTTCTGCCCCATCTTGCCTCTTTCTGCTGTTCTCTTGCCATTTTCTGTACTTCTCTTGCTTGTTTCTGCCCTCTCTTGTGTATTCCTGCACCTCTGTTTCTTTTTTCTGCACCCCACTTGCTTCTTTCTACACCCCTCCCACACATCTCTTTTCTTTTCCTGCACTTCTCTTCCCTCTTTCTGCACCCCTGTTCCCTCTTTCTATACCTTTCCTGCCTGTTTCTGTTCCTCTCTTGCCTCTTTCTGCACCTCCGTTGTGTCTTTATGCACCTCTCTTGCTCATTCTGCACCTCTTGCGCCTCTCTCAGCACCTCTGCTGCCTATTTCTGTGTTTCTCTTCCTTCTTTCTGTACCCCTCCTGCCTCTTTCTGCACCCCTCTTACCTCTTTCTGCACTTCTGCTGGTTCTTTCTGCACTGCACTTGCTTCTTTTTGCACATCTGTTGTAAATTGCTGTATCCAACGTGCCTCTTTCTGTTCTCCTCTTCCCCCTTTTCTGCACCTCTCCTGCCTCTGTCTGCATACCTGTTCCCACTTTCTGCACCCCTTTTACCTGTTTCTGTAACTCTCTTGCCTTTTTCTGCAGTTCTCCAGCCTCCTTCTGCACCTCTCTTTCCTCATTCTGCACATCTCTTGGTTCTTTCTGCACTGCTCTTGCCTCTTTCCTCACCCCTTTTGCCTCTTTCTGCACCTCTCTTCCCTCTTTCTGCACCTATGCTGCTTCTTTATGCAATTCTATTGCCTCTTTTTGTACCTCTCTTGCTTCTTTCAGCACCCCTGTTGTCTCTTTATGCACCCCTGTTGTCTCTTTCTGTACTTTATTCCCTCATTCTGTACCTCTCGTGCTTATTTCTGCACTTCTCTTGCTTCTTTCTGCCCCCCCTTGCTTCTTACTGCACCCTTCTTCTGTTTTTTGCATCCCTCTTGCCTCTTTCTGTTGTCTTGCCATTTTCTGCACCACTCTTGCCTCTTTCTGCACCTCACTTGCCTCCTTCTGCACTTCTCTTGCTTCTTTCCACAGCTCTGTTGCTTCTTTCAGCAATTGTCTTACCGTACCTCTCTTTTCTCTTCCTGCACCTCTCTTGCCTTTTTCTGCACCCCTGTTCCCTCTTTCTGCACCTTTCCTGCCTGTTTCTGCACTTTTCTTGCATCTTTCTGCACCCCTGTTGTCTCTTTCAGCACCCCTGTTGTCCCTTTTTGCACCTCTATTCCCTCTTTCTGCACCACCCTTGCTTCTTACTGCACTTCTCGTGCTTCTTTCTAGCCCTCTCTTGCTTCTTTCTGCACCCTCCTTCCCGTTTGTGCATACCTCTTGCCTCTTTCTGCTGTTCTCTTGCCATTTACTGCACTACTTTTGCTTGTTTCTGCCCCTCTCTTGTGCCTTCCTGCACCTCTGTTTCCTCTTTCTGCACCTCACTTGCTTTTTACTACAGCCCTCTTGTCTCTTTCTGCACATCTCTTTTCTCTTTCTGCGCTTCTCTGGGCTCTTTCTGCACCCCTGTTTCCTCTTTCTGCACCTTTCCTGCCTGTTTCTGTACCCCTCTTGCCTCTTTCTGTACCTCTGTTGTGTCTTTAGGCACCTCTCTTGCTCTTTCTACACATCTTCCACCTCTCTCAGCACCTCTGTTGCTTCTTTCTGTAGTTCTCGTCCTTCTTTCTGCACCCCTCCTACCTCTTTCTGTACCTGTCTTGGCTCTTTTGGCAGCTCTCTTACTTTTTCTGCACCTCTCTTCCCTCTTTTTGCACCTCTATTGGTACTTTCTGCACTGCTATTGCTTCTTTCTGCACCTCATGTGCCTCTTTCTGTCCTTCTCTTGCTTCTTTCTACACTTCTGTTGCTTCTTTCAGCAAGTCTCTTTCCGCACTTCTCTTCCTTCTTTCTGCACTTCTCTTCCTTCTTTCTGTACCTCTCGTTCATCTTTCTGTACCCCTGTTCCCTCTTTCGGCACCTTTCCTGCCTGTTTCTGCACCTCTCTTGCCTCTTTCTGTACCTCTGTTGCCTCTTTCTGCATTTTTCTTGCCTCTTTCTGCACCTGTTTTGCCTCTTTCTGCACCTTTGTTGCTTTTTGCTGCACTTCTATTGCCTCTTTCTGCACCTCTTGTGCTTCTTTCTGCACCTCACTTGCCTATTTCAGCAACTCTGTTGCTTTTTTCTGCAGATCTCTTGCAGCTTTCAGCACCTAACTTGCCTATTTCTATACCTCTGTTGCCTCTTTCTGCACTTCACTTTCTCTTTCTGCACCCTTCGTGCCTCTTTCAGTGAAGTAATTAAAAGACCAATTCCTGAAGTAGTGGAAGTTTATTCACAAGAGGAAACAGCTTGTACAACCACCAAGATAAAAGAGCCAGATAGGACTGACCAACTCCCACATATAGAATGTAGAACACATGAGAAAGCATAACAATTCTAATAATGTAACCTAAAAGGGATACTACACACCTTCCCCCCCTAAAAAAAACCAAAAAAACCCACAAAAAAATCAATGAATGAAATTGCTTAATTTAACAGGAGTATTTTTAACACAGGAACTTTTTCTTAACAGAATATCACTGGATTGCACATTCAACTTTTCCACACCACAGTTAGCAGAAGAAGCACTGGGAACACTTTCTTGAGTCAAATCATCACACACAAAATCAGAACCTGAAGACCCTTGCCCCAAAGAATCTAAACAGTTTGAAAAAGTTTCATTATTATTCGTAGTTGCGCTTTGTAAATCGCAAACAAAAGTGTCCAAAAGAGCTGGATAAAAGCTACTATTTGAACCAGATGAAGAAGATTGAGAACCCATTTTAGGGTCAGAAGCTCTGCATAAAGAAACCCTACGAAAGTTCCACACTTTACCACCATCAACCCTAACAGCTTTGCTGAAAACCTCTGTGACTCTACAAGGATCAGACCATTTGTTCCACTTAGAGCTAGAAGTTCTACCAAATCTGACTCTTACAAAGTCACCAACTTTAACCCCTTCCATGCTCATGACGGAACGGTTCCGTCATGAGCATCGGTCGAGCTGTGCTTATGACGGAACCTTTCCGTCATGACCACCCCCGTTTTCATTAGGGCTCAGCTTCGGGGGGGGGATCGGGGCCGCACGGAAGAGGTTAATTCTTGATCTATGGTCACTTAAACGACCAGAGGACCCCATCTTTTCCTGATATCTCAAAACCTTATCTCTAACCTTGGAAGGATCAAAAGAAGATTCGCAGGGAATTTTCAATTTCATCCACCAAGGTAACAACTTCGAACCAGGTTTCCTACCTTTTAAAAATTCAAACGGGGATAAGCCAGTAACTGAATTTGGAGAAGTGTGGTAAGACAAAAGAGACGCACGGAGAGTTTTCTTCCAATCCAACTTGCTTTTAACAGCCAGTTGAATGGATTCCTTAATATCTCTGTTGAAGCGTTCTATTTGACCATTGGCCTGAGGATTGTAATTAGACACCCTTTTGTGTACTACACCACACCTATCAAGGAAAGAAGAAAACTCGCTACTAACAAACTGTGGACCATTATCCGATACCAACTCAGCTGGAATGCCCTCTCGACAAAATATTTCATCAAGAAACTCAACCACCTGAGAAGAACCAACCTTGTCCATGACTTTCAACTCAGGCCATTTAGAGAAGTAATCAATCAACACTAAAATGAAAACAGACTTATTATCTGACAAATCAAGAGGACCAATAATGTCAATCCCTAATTTCTTCCACGGATACATGGTACACTCAATGGGAGAAATGTCCATTTTTCAGCTAAAGGTTTAACAGACTTGTCACTACTAGCACAAGTAGAACATGAGCTGACCCATTTGTCAACCATTGTGTCGATACCAGGCCACTAGTAAAATTCACGGATTCTTCTTTTAGTGCTGGACATGACCATCTGGCCTTCATGTGCCATAAAAGTTATTCTGTCTCTTAAGTCACAAGGAGGAACTATCTTATCACCTCTAGTTACAAAGCCATGATCAAACATGAGTTCCTCTTTTACTTTACTCAAAGCCAACACATCACCAGAGAGCTTTCTTTCTTCAGGCCAGCCATATTGCAAGAAATTTACTACATTAGATAGACAAACATCCTTGCACATGGCATTTCTCCAATCAGTTTCAGAAATAATAGTTGACACCATGTTGCTTTTTACATCATTAACATCATCAATGGTTAACACAACATCAACATCAGGAGAAATATTGGCAACTGCACTAGCATCAAAACAAGGCAATCTGGACATACAGTCCGCATGAACATTTAAACGGCAAGGAACATATTCCACAATGCATTGAAATTCTTGTAATTTGGCAGCCAGGCGAGCCAAACGCGCAATCAACGTGCGACCACCACCAGCACCTAACATATTTATCAAAGGTTTGTGGTCGGTTCGCAAGTGAAATCTTGTTCCCCAAAGAAACTGCCTAAAATGTTCGACTGCGCAAGTGCAAGCTAAAAGCTCCTTTTCAATGGTGGAATAATTGAATTCTGCACCCCGAAGAGTCCAAGATGCGTGGGAAACTACATATTCCTCACCCATATTCTTTTGCATTAGCACGGAACCTAGACCAACATTACTTGCATCCACACACACAATACATTCTTTACCCAAATCAAAAGGTCTTAAAAACGGGGCATTTACAATCTCTTTCTTGATTAATTCAAAAGCAAATTGTTGTTCCTTGTTCCAAACAAATTTTGCGTCCTTTTTTAACAATAACCTTAAATAATGAACTTTAGTTGAGTAATCTTGCACAAATTTGCTATAAAATTCCGTGAGACCTAAAAATGACACCAATTGTTCTTTATTAGTAGGTGCCGGTGCTTTAACTATACTCTGAATATGATTGCGTTTGGGTTTAATGCCCTGAGCAGAAATCTCATGTCCCAAATATTCCACCCTGCTCTGTCTGAATTTACACTTGGAAAATTTCAATGTCAAACCTTTTTCTTGAACAGATCTTAAAACTTTATCCAAGTTCTTGTCATGATCTTCAAAGTTCTTCCCATAGATTAAGATATCATCTTGGAAAGCAATGGCATTAACACAACCATCTAAAACATCTTTCATAAGTCTTTGAAATACAGAGGCCGCACTGGCCAGACCAAATGTCATGCGTCGGTATTGAAACATGCCCTCAGGTTAATAAAAGTGGTAAGAAACTTGGAATCCTCATGTAGTAGCACCTGGTGATAAGCACTAGCCAAGTCTAAAGTTGAAAAAACACAGGCACCAGATAGCGTAGATATCAGTTCATGAATGTGGGGTAACGGATGTCTATCAACCCAAATTTCACTGTTCAAACTGCGGAGGTCAACACATAAACGAAGTTCACCATTGCTCTTAAGCGATAAAACTACTGGCGAAACCCAGGGAGAGGATTCTGTTGGTTCTATAATTCCTCTAGTCACTAAGTCTGACAAAATATTTTTCAACTTGTCCCGGTATGCTGAAGGTACATTCCTGACTTTATGTCGAACTGGTGTTGCACCTTCCTTTAAAATGATCTTATGTTTAAAATTTACAAATTCTCCAAGAGTATCAGAAAAAATGTTAGGAAATTTACTTTTGATTTGGACAGTGAACTCATCATCAGCAGGAGGTATTAAATACACTGGTGGGGAAGCATTCGGATCCAATCTAATTCCTAATTCATGTTGATGTGGCCAACCTAAAATAGATGCCCCTTAAGACGCAATATAAATTTTACCTTTAATGTTCCTATCTTTAAATTTATCGTCAGCCCAGATGAAACCATCCAGATCAATTTTCTGACCAGTATATCCTTCTGGTCGAACATCAGGTGGTAGCAAACTTGAAGAATTCCAGTACTTAATAAAAATTTCTCTGCCAAATATACTGTACCAGGCACACGAGTCTATAAGCATAGAAATTTCTATACCATTAATTAAGATATTATCTTTGGGAAAACCTTTGCACTTAGTGTCACCTACACATAATAAAGTATTGATTTCCTGAATTTCTTCGGTATCTTCATACTCCGAATAAGTTACCAAATTTACTTTTTGTGGAGATCTACACATTTTACTAAAATGACCTGGCTTCTTGCATTTTATACAAATTTTATTCCATGCAGGGCAACCTTTGTAGTTACCAACATGATCATTTCCTCCACACCTATAACAAATTACCTGCGATTTCTTGTCCGTGAATTTGTTGTGCCTTCCAAAATACTCTTTTTTTAGTCTGAGTGAAAGGAAACTTTTTTTGATTGTGAACATCCTTCACCAAAGCAACTTCAGGGATTATTACTTTGTTTTTAACATCTTGACCTCTAATCTCACTAACAGAAAGTTCTGACTGTTCAATGCCTTTAGCGATATTCAGTACCGCATTAAGTGAATATTCTATCCCCATCCATAAACGTTCTTGTATCTTTTTACTCTTAGTCCTCATCATAATTTGATCTCTTAACACCTGTTAAAAATTAATTGTTTCAAAAGCACAGGAAGCTGCTAAAGTACGTAACGCAGCTACGTAGTTTTCAATAGACTCATTGTCTTTTTGTGCCCTAGAATAAAACTAAATCTCTAAATTACTGTGTAAATTTTCCTTCCAAACCTAGAAGTTAATTGATTAATTACGACTTAAAAAATATTAAAATCACCTGCACCCTCAATAGGAGGTAAATTTTCTAATTCTTTCAGACCTGCACCACCTAAGCAATTTTTTAATAGGGCTAATTTTCTTTTTGGAGAACACCCATCTCCCTCCACTACATCCACATAAGCTAGAAATGTAGGATACCACAAATCCCATTCTACTTTAGGATCCCCAGCAGTAGGTAAAAAATGTGGAGGAGAGGCAATGTTATTCGACATTCCAAAGAAATAATACAATCCAAAATGTGAAAAGATTAACAGGAAAGAAGGAATAAAATAATAAATCAACAAAAGAAAAGTAGTCACCGTGGTCAAATTCGCTTCTTGAAACAGATTCAGCAAGCTTGATGCAAGGAGAATAAGAGTGCAGCAGTTCATCAAATGTAGTAGTTCGTTGTATGCAGTAGAGTTGCGGAAAGGAGCAAATTAATTGTCACCACGCAGCATCGTAGCGTAAAGTTTGAAAAATACGAAGAATAATTAAAAAAAATAGTAAATAACCAAAATGGCCGCTACTTTACGTTTCAGCGTGTGACGCTTTGACCTCTGTCTGCGTGCGTGAATCACTCTGACGAACGTCGTGTAGAATGTAGGTACAGACTCAGAGGCTCGCTCAGCAGACGCGAAGAACTCGGAAGCTCGCTCAGCCACAACGGAACTTCTGAACAAGTTCAAAAGATGCGGTAAAATAAAAGGCATTATGAGAGTTCACGAATTAGCACTTGTTTAAGTAAACGGAAAAAAAAAAACATAACGCATCAGATGAGGTTGACGATTGATATCCAGAGTACACAAACCCAACGATACATAGAAATATACTCACCCAGGTGCAATCAAAGCACAAAATTAAAGACAGCCGCTGGTGCAATCATTTTACACATAGAGAAATAATAAAAAAGACTACCTTTGAAATGCGTGAACGCTGTTTCTCGAGTTTGTAAAAAAAAAAAATACTTCAGAAGGTGGGTCCTTGTTCAAATCCCGATCGTCGCCAAATATGAAGTAATTAAAAGACCAATTCTTGAAGTAGTGGAAGTTTATTCACAAGAGGAAACAGCTTGTACAACCACCAAGATAAGAGAGCCAGATAGGACTGACCAACTCCCACATATAGAATGTAGAACACATGAGAAAGGATAACAATTCTAATGATGTAACCTAAAAGGGATACTACATTCAGCACCTCTGTTACTTCTTTCTGCAATTCGCTTCCTTCTTTATGCACCCCTCCTGCCTCTTTCTGTACCTCTCTTGGCACTTTGTGCACCCGCCTACCTATTTCTGCATCCCTCTTGCCTCTTTTTGCACCTCTGTTGGTTCATTCTGCACTGCTCTTGATTATTTCTGAATCTTACTTGCCTCTTTCTGCACTTCGTTTGCTTCGTTCCACACCTCTATTGCCTCTTTCAGGAATTTTCTTGCCTCTTTATACAAATCTCTTCCATCTTTCTGCACCCCTCTTTTTACTTTCTGTACCTCTCTTGCCTCTTTCTGCTCCCCTGTTCCCTCTTTCTGCACCTTTCC
Source organism: Lissotriton vulgaris (assembly GCF_964263255.1). Classification (NCBI taxonomy): domain Eukaryota; kingdom Metazoa; phylum Chordata; class Amphibia; order Caudata; family Salamandridae; genus Lissotriton; species Lissotriton vulgaris. The sequence continues at coordinate 1,400,339,430 of NC_141687.1, read as the reverse complement.
TGCCTGTTTCTGCACCGCTTTTGTCTCTTACCTCTGTTTGTTCTTTCTGCACTTCTTTTGCTGTTTGTGCACTCTTCATGCCTTTTTCAGCACCTCTGTTGCTTCTTTCTGTACTTCTCTTCCTTCTTTCTGCACCCCTCTGCCTCTTTCTGTACCTGTGTTGCTTCTATGTGCACCTCTTCTACTTTTTTCTGTACCGCTCTGGCTTCTTTTTGCACCTCTGATGGTTCTTTCTGCACTGCTCTTGCTTCTTTCTGCACCTGACTTGCCTTTTTCTGCACTTCTCTTGCTTCTTTCAACACCTCTGTTGCTTCTTTCAGCAATTCTCTTGCATTTTTCTGCACTTTTCTGGCTTGTTTCTGCACCTGTCTTCTGTCTTTCTGCACCTCACTTGCTTCTTTCTGAATCCCTCATGCCTCTTTATGCACCTCTCTCCCCTCTTTCTGCACCTCTCTTGACTCTTTCTGCACCCCTGTCCCCTCTTTCTGCACCCCTACTGCCTCTTTCTGTACCTCTCTTACCTCGTTGTGCACATATCCTACCCTTTTCTGCACTCCTGTTGCACATCTGTTGGTTCTTTCTGCACCTCACTTGCCCCTTTCTGTACATCTATTGCTTCTTTGTAGACCTCTGTTGCTCCTTTCAACAATTCTCTTGCCTCTTTTTGCACTTTTCTTCCTTCTTTCTGCACCCCTCCTGACTCTTTATCTACCTCTTTTGCCTCTTTGTGCACATCTCCTACCTCTTTCTGTACCCCTCTTGCCTCTTTTTGCACCTCTGTTGGTTTCTGTCTGCACTGCTCTTGGTTCTTTCTGCACCTCACTTGCCTCTTTCTGCACTTCTCTTGTTTCTTTCCACACATTTGTTGCTTCTTTCTGCATCCCTCTTGACTCTTTCCGTACTTCTCTTGCTTCTTTCTACATCTCTCTTGCCTCTTTCTGCCCCTCTCTTGCCTCTTTGTGCATTTCTCTTGCCTGTTTCTTCCTTGCCTCTTTCTGAACCTTTCTTGCCTCTTTCTGCACCTCTCTTGGCTCTTTCTGTACTCCCCTTGCTTCTTTCTGTACCTCCCTTGCTTTTTCTGCACCTTTTCTAGCCAGTTTTTGCATCCCTCTTGCCTCTTTCTGCTGTTCTCTTGCCATTTTATGCTCCTCTTTTGTCTCTTTCTGTATCCCACTTGCCTCTTTCTGCAGTTCTCTTGCTTCTTTCCACACCTCTGTCTGTTGCTTCTTTGAGCAATTCTCTTGCCTCTTTCTGCACTTCTTTTGCTTGTTTCTGCACCTCTCTTGTGTCTTTATGCACCTCTGTTGCCTTTTTCTATACCTCATTTGCTTCTTTCTGCACCCTTTTGCCTCTTTCTGCACCCCGCGTTTCTCTTTCTCTACCTCTTTGCCTCTTTCTGCACCCTGTTCCCTCCTTCTGCACCTTTTCTGCCTGTTTCTGCACCTCTGTTGCCTCTTTCTATATTTCTGTTGGTTCTTTCTGCACGTCTCTTGCTCTTTCGGCACCCTTCTCGCCTCTTTCAGCACCTCTGTTGCTTCTTTCTGCACTTCTCTTTCTTCTTTCTGTACCCGTTCTGCCTCTTTTTGTACCTCTCTTCCATTTTTGTGCATCTCTTCTACCTTTTTCTGTACCGCTCTTGCTTCTCTTTGCACCTCCGTTGGTTCTTTCTGCACCACTCTTGCTTCTTTCTGCACCTCACTTGCCTTTCTTTGTGCACTTCTCTTGCTTATTTCTACACCTCTGTTGCTTCCTTCAGTAATTCTTTCGCCTCTTTCTGTACTTCTCTTCTTTCTTTCTATACCCCTCCTGCCTCTTTCTGTACCTCTCTTGCCTCTTTGTACACCTCTCCTACCTCTTTATGCTCCACTTGCCTCATTCAGCACCTCTGTTGCTTCTTTCTGTACTTCTTTTCCTATCTTCTGTATCCCCTTCTATCCTTATGCAACTCACATGCTTCTTTCTTGCCTGTTTCTGCTCTTCCTGTGCCTCTTTCTGAACCTCTCTTGCTTCTTTCTGCATCTCTCTTGCCTCTTTCTGCACTTTTCTTGCTTCTTTCTATACCTCTACTGCTTCTTTCTGCACCTTTCTTCCTTTTTTTGCATCTCTCTTGCCTCTTTCTGCTGTTCTCTTGCCATTTTCTGTACCTCTCTGATCTCTTTCTGCACCCCACTTGCCTCTTTCTGCACTTCTCTTGTTTCTTTCCACACATGTTACTTATTTCAGCAATTCACTTGCCATTCTGGGCTTCTTTTGCACTTCTTTTGCTTGTTTCTGCACTGCTCAAGCGTCTTTATGCACCTCTGTGCCTCTTTCTACACCTCACTTGTTTCTTTCTGCACCCATCTGGCGACTCTCCTCACTCCTCTTTTCTCTTCTTGTACTTCTTTTCCCTCTTTCTGTACCTTTCCTGCCTGTTTCTGCACATCTTTTGCCTATTTCTGTACCTCTGTTTGTTCTTTCTGCACTTTTCTTGGTCTTTCTGCACGCTTTGCGCCTCTGTTGCTTCTTTCTGTACTTCTCTTCCTTCTTTCTGCACCCCTACTGCCTCTTTCTGTACCCCTCTTGCCTCTTTGTGCACCTCTTCTACCTTTTTCTGTGCCACTCTTGCCTCTTTTTATACCTGTGTTGGTTCTTTCTGTACTGCTTCTGCTTCTTTCTGTCCTTCACTTGCCTCTTTCTGCACTTCTCTTGCTTCTTTCTACACCTCTTTCTACACCTCTGTTGCTTCTTTCAGCAATTCTTTTGCCTCTTTCTGCACTTTTCTTCCTTCTTTCTGCACCCATCCTGCCTCTGTATGTACCTCGGTTGCCTCTTTGTAAACCTCTCCTACCTCTTTATACACTTCTGCCTCTTTCGGTACCTCTGTTGCTTCTTTCTTTCTGCACTTCTCTCCCTTCTTTCTGTACCCCTCTTGCCTCTTTGTGCACCTCTTCTACCTTTTTCTGTACCGCTCTTGCCTCTTTTTACACCTATGTTGGTTCTTTCTGTACTGCGTCTGCTTCTTTCTGTCCCTCACTTGCCTCTTTCTGCACTTCTCTTGCTTCTTTCTACACCTCTTTCTACACCTCTGTTGCTTCTTTCAGCAACTTTTTTGCCTCTTTCTGTACTTTTCTTCCTTCTTTCTGCACCCATCCTGCCTCTGTATGTACCTCGGTTGCCTCTTTGTAAACCTCTCCTACCTCTTTATACACTCCTGCCTCTTTCGGTACCTCTGTTGCTTCTTTCTTTCTGCACTTCTCTCCCTTCTTTCTGTACCCCCTTCCGTCTTTCTGCACCTCACTTGCTTTTTTCTGAACCCATCTTGCCTCTTTCTGCACCCCTCTTTTCACTTTCTGTATCTCTGTTGCCTCTTTCTGCACCTCTGGGTCCTCTTTCAGCATCTTTCCTACCTGTTTCTGCACTGCTTTTGCCTCTTTATATACCTCTGTTTGTTCTTTCTGTACTTTCCTTGGTCTTTCTGCACGCTTTGCGCCTCTGTTGCTTCTTTCTGTACTTCTCTTCCTTCTTTCTGCACCCCTACTGCCTCTTTCTGTACCCCTCTTGCCTCTTTGTGCACCTCTTCTACCCTTTTCTGTACCGCTCTTGCCTCTTTTTATACCTGTGTTGGTTCTTTCTGTACTGCTTCTGCTTCTTTCTGTCCCTCACTTGCCTCTTTCTGTACTTCTCTTGCTTCTTTCTACACCTCTTTCTACACCTCTGTTGCTTCTTTCAGCAATTCTTTTGCCTCTTTCTGCACTTTTCTTCCTTCTTTCTGCACCCATCCTGCCTCTGTATGTACCTCGGTTGCCTCTTTGTAAACCTCTCCTACCTCTTTATACACTCCTGCCTCTTTCGGTACCTCTGTTGCTTCTTTCTTTCTGCACTTCTCTCCCTTCTTTCTGTACCCCTCTTGCCTCTTTGTGCACCTCTTCTACCTTTTTCTGTACCGCTCTTGCCTCTTTTTACACCTGTGTTGGTTCTTTCTGTACTGCGTCTGCTTCTTTCTGTCCCTCACTTGCCTCTTTCTGCACTTCTCTTGCTTCTTTCTACACCTCTTTCTATACCTCTGTTGCTTCTTTCAGCAATTCTTTTGCCTCTTTCTGCACTTTTCTTCCTTCTTTCTGCACCCATCATGCCTCTGTATGTACCTCGGTTGCCTCTTTGTAAACCTCTCCTACCTCTTTATAGACTCCTGCCTCTTTCGGTACCTCTGTTGCTTCTTTCTTTCTGCACTTCTCTCCCTTCTTTCTGTACCCCCTTCCGTCTTTCTGCACCTCACTTGCTTTTTTCTGAACCCATCTTGCCTCTTTCTGCACCCCTCTTTTCACTTTCTGTATCTCTGTTGCCTCTTTCTGCACCTCTGGGTCCTCTTTCAGCATCTTTCCTACCTGTTTCTGCACCGCTTTTGCCTCTTTATATACCTCTGTTTGTTCTTTCTGCGCTTCTCTTGCTCTTTCTGCACCCTTAGCCACTCTTTCAGCACCTCTGTTTCTTCTTTCTGCACTTTTCTTCCTTCTTTCGGAACCCCTGCCTCTTTCTGCACCTCTCTTGCCTGTTTCTGCACTTCACTTGCTTCTTTTTGCACCTCTCTTGCCTCTCTTGCCTGTTTTGAGACCTCTGCTGCTTCTTTCTGCACTTCTCTTGCCTCTTTCTGCAACTCTGACTTAAAGGTAGTTTTAATCTCCCTGCCCTATTATATACTAGGCTCTTACAGAGGAGGTCATGCCAATCACAGGGGTACCAAACCCGAGTGTATGTAGGTGTTTTCACTGTATTCTAACTGTCTTTCAGCATACCACTGGCTCCGGGCCTGGTTAGTCAGAGTCAGTTGCCACCAGTACCAGTCAGAAAAATGTTGGGGGCCCAGGCTTAATTTGCAACAAGGCCTCTTTCTGCCCCTTTGTTGGTTATTTCTGCACCTTTCTTCGTTTTTCTGAACTTATGTTGCCTCTTTCTTCTTCTTTCTGCACATGTCCTACCTCTGTAGTCATAGTTAGAAATTAGCATTTAGAAAACCTTTGAAATTCACTGAAAAAACCATAGGTTTCAGGGACGTTATAGTTAGGAATTAGCATTTAAAAAAACCTTCGAAATTCACTGAAAAAATCATAGGTTTCGGGGACATTATAGTTAGAAATTAGCGTTCAAAAAACCTTTGATATTCACTGAAAAAACAATAGGTTTCCAGGACGTTATACTTAGAAATTAGCATTTAAAAACCTTAGAAATTCACTGATAAAAAGCCAAAGGTTTAGTTAAAATTAGTAAGTTACTCATTTTGGTATTCACAGAAGGCACTTACTCATCAATGAGTAACTGCCTTCTGTGAAATACCAAAATGAGTAAGTGCCTTCTGTGAATACCAAAATGAGTAAGTGCCTACTGGGAATACAAAAATGGTAGTAAGTTTAGGATTTTGTCTTAAGTTAGTTCTGTGAATCAGGCCCGTGTCCGTAACTCCATGCTTCACAATCAGGGGTGTTGTACCACAAGTAAATACACAGTTAAAGGATACACGGTAGAGCACAGTGACCGTAAATCCATGCTTCACAATTACGGGTTGTGTACCCCAAATAATACACAATTAAAGTATACATGGTGAGTTTGAACATGGTGAATTTGTTAAATGTCAAAATCTTAGGTAATGTAGCCTTGATATCAAATTACAATTAGATAACAAACACAGACAGTGTCCATAAGTCAATGCTTCATGTTCGTAGGTAATGTACCCCAATTCATACGTGATTCCTGATAAACTTCAACCTAGTGAATTGGGAAATAAAACCTAACTCTGCATGATTATCTAATACACCTATCCTATATGATACACAAATCAGTATATAATGTTAAAAAACAATTAGAATGCACAAGCCCAATTGTAAATTGGGGGGTCAAGTTCCCAACATGATTTGGTGCAGTGAACAAGAAAGTGAAAAGAATACTTTAGGTGAAGGACCGGGGGGGAGGGTGGATGAGTTTTAATACATGGGATAATGTAATCACATTACAATTCATGTGATAGTTAGACATTGTGGAAAGAATAACAGTATAATTCATATAATAACATGGCACTGGTCAATGATTATTAGCCAACAAATAATCAAACACCCCACTAATAAAAAGTGAAAGTGATTAAAACAGAAATGCTGGTGACATCACATCTTTGGACTGTAAGAAGGTATATGATGCGTGATGGCATCACCCATATCCTATATGTTTTGCTAACTCTTCCCCACTGTTGAGCCCATGTAGAATTTTGGTATTGAGCTTGATTATGTATTTGGATTCAGTGCAACGTAACAGTTTCTCTCTGTCCCCACCTCTGTGATCTTGTGGAATTCTATCCACCCCAAAGAGTACAATCCATTTACTATTGCTTTGATGTTTCTCCTGGAAGTGCCTAGCAACAGGGTAACTTAGATCTACATTGGTCACTGCCCTCATATGTTGCAGGATTCTGGTCTTCAGTTGCAATTTAGTAATGCCAATGTACCTGAGGCCGCAAGGGCACTCCAAAGCATAGACAACATAGTCACTGGTACACAATATAAACTTTGTAATCTGTTTACTTCTGCCCATGTCTATACTATAGTTCTCCCTGCTGATGCTGTACCTGCAAGGCTTGCATGCATTATACTTGATAAAACCTTTGGTAGTTCCTAACCATGTGTTGGTAATGGTTTTACTTTGATGGCTGTGTACTAGATTGTCCCTAAGGGATTTAGATTTCCTTAAGGTTATTAGGGGTGTTTTGCCAATGCAAGTACCAATTACAGGATCTGTTTCCAATGAGCCCCAGTGGCGTTTCATTATACACCTTATGGTGTTAGATCTAGTATTGTAGGTGATATTCATTCTAGGAACTTCATTGTCACTTATTTTATCTTTTTTGGGGGAGAAAAGCACCTCATGGCTTGTTACTTCTTTGATTTTTCTAATGGCTGCAGATATTGTTTTACTATTGTAACCACATTTGGTAAATCTCTTTTCCATAATCTGTTGGTCTTTCCTAAAGCCCTCCTCGGTACTGCAGTTTCTGTGGGCCCTAATAAACTTGTACGGAATGCTGTTACGTAGGGGCATTGAATGGTTGCTGTTTGCATGAAGCAAGGTATTTCCAGCCGTGTCTTTCCTAAATAGGCTTGTTACCATTTGTTTTTTCTCGACCTTGATAGCTACATCAAGAAATTTACAGTATGATGAGCTAATATTATGTGCGAAGCACAGATTAAGTTGATTCTTACTCAATTCATTAATGTATTCATGTGCCAGACTCTTGGGGCCATCCCATATCAAAAAGAGGTTGTCAATATTCCTGATCCAGATATGGATGTGTTCAGTGTACCTTTCATTGGCCTCAGCCCACACAATTTGTTCATCCCACCAGCCTAGAAAAGATTTGCCAGGCTGGGGGCGAAACATTTGCTCATTGCCATTCCTGACTTTTGTCGAGAGAGCACTTTATCAAGGATGCAGATGCATCATACTTTCCAGCATAACAGTATGTTCCCAGAGTGATATGTCTCCCTCTTAAGAAGTACATGCACTCTTCCAACCCTTGTTTCTGATCGACACATGTGTATAGGGAGCATACGTCTAACGCTATCATGAGGTAGCTGTCTTCCCATCTAATGTCATGGATAAACGCAGGAAATCTGTGCTGTCCCTACAGTATGACCTTAAATTGGTAACAAACAGTGACAAAAATAAGTCTAGGAAGAGGTGTTCTCAAGAAGCGCCCAGTTTGAGGATACTATAGGTCTTCCTGGTGTTCTAGTGGGGTGCTTGTGGATCTTGGGCAATAAATAAAACCATGGAACTCGTGCATTATCTGTCTTCAGAAACTGATATTCCTCTCTATCCAACAAACCCACATCCCAGCACCCTTTCGGTAAATCATGATCAGTACTCAAAGAGGGCCTATAAGTGTCCCAACTGATTTATTCGTAGCAGTCGGTGTCACCCAATTGCCTAAGGGCTACATTGTTGTACTGTTGTACGTCCATCACAATAACATTTCTGCCCTTATCTGATGGCTTTACAATTATACTGGAATCATTAATCAGGTCCTTGAGAGCATTTCTCTGTGATCTTGTCAAATTGTCTTGTTAAACTTTCGGACATTTTTCACTAAATTTAGTGAGCTTTTGGATCATAATCATGCTGAAAGCTTCATTGTTAACCATTAAGAAAATGGGGTGACCCATAAGGTATGGACCTGGGTCTTTAATAATATAGAAAAAGCAATGGTCCAAAACCTATTAATTGTACTGATTGACTTAATCAATTGTAATACCCACAGTATTTTGTATGTAGAGCAACCACAACCAGTCTGCTCTATTGTACTCAAGTTGCTTAGTACCACAAGGTAAACCTCCACCACGGTTAAAGAAAATACTTTTAATTTATTAACTTATTTTTCATTTTTGGCAGTTCATTTTATACACAATATTTCATTTATGTTGGATTTGCTTTGTTTTTGCTTATGTTTTTTGTCGTTCCTTAGTGCCTGTATTTAGGTTCTGTGATTGTATTTGCGTGTTTCCTTCCTGTTTGCCCTGTTGCCTTGCCGACCTTCGCACCCCCTCCCCGCTTCCCGCCATCACCGCTAGCCCCGCCCCTTTTTCTTTGTGTACCCTCCCCGCTCCCGCCTCCCAGCTGCACCGCCCACCCGCGCACTTCGCCATATATGGCGACCGTGCGAACGCGCAGTGGTCACGCGCAGCGGGCGCGCCGATTGTGCGCCGAAGGCGCGCCAAAAGTAAGCCCGTCTACGCCCGTCCGCGCCTGGACCGCGCCCAGTGCCAGGACCCCTGGCCCTCGAGGACCCCGGCCTACCCGCCTGACGTACACCGCCGCCACCCTCATCGCTCTCAACGCCGGCCGATTCCCTGGATGCTACCGAGCCACCCCACGACGCACCCACGGACCCTTCAGCTGCCACGCCTGCAAGTTCACCTGCATCCGGACCTGCCCGGCACCTGCACTGGCCAAGCCGAACACCAGCAGCAACCACCTCAAGTGCATCCTGCTCAACACCCGCTCCGTCCACAGACACGCCATCGAACTCTGGAACCTCCTAGACACCGCAGCCTCCGGACGTTGCCTTCCTCACGGAGACATGGATGAACGCCTCTTCAGCGCCCGACATTGCCATCCCAGAGGGCTACAAGATCACCCGGAGGGACCGCACCGCCAACCAGATGGGAGGAGGCATCGCCATCATCCACAAGAACACCATCCGCATCACGACTAGCACCGACGACACCCTAACCACCGCCGAACACCTGCATTTCCAGATCCACACCGACCCGAAGACCACCCTCAGAGGCACCCTGATCTACCGACCCCCTGGACCACGCACTCAATTCAGCGAGGACATCGCCGACTTCATCAGCCCGCACGCCCTCCGCTCAGCTGACTACATCCTCCTGGGGGACCTCAGCTTCCACATGGAGAACAACAACGACCGCAACACCAGCACCCTGCTCGACAACCTCGCCAACCTCGGACTCAAGTAGCTGGTGACCACCCCCATCCACCTCGCCGGACACACACTCGACGCCGTCTTCTCATCCAGCACAGACATCGCCTTCAGCCACGCCACAGGACTCCACTGGACGGACCACAGCTGCGTCCACTTCACCTTCAAAAGAACGACGCTCCACCACCACCAGCAACAGGTTGCACGTAGAAGCTGGAACAAGATCACAGCCGACCAACTCGCCGCCTCCCTGAGCCAGCACCCTCCTGCCAGCTCAGCGAACCCCAGCCAGGCCGCCGACAACCTCACGAAGTGGATCAGCGACAGCGCGGACGAACTCGCCCCTCTAAGGACCCCGCCCAGCAGACCCGGCAGCAAGAAAGCACCTTGGTTCACCGACGAACTCAAGAGCTTCAAGAAGAACTGCCGAGCCCTCGAGAAAGCCTGGAGAAGGGAACCTACTCCGAACAACATGGCCACCCTCAAGCTCGCCACCCGGAAGCACCACCAACTGATCCGCACCGCCAAGAAAACTGCATTCAAGGACCGGCTGGACAACAACGCACACAACTGCAAGGAACTCTTTAACATCGTGAAAGAACTCTCCAACCCCAGCGCAGGAAACAACGACATCACCCTATCGCAAGACCTCTGCAACTCCCACACCTCCTACTTCCACAACAAGATCGCGGACATACACAACAGCTTCAGCAGTCTACCGACGCACGCCACGACCGCAGCAACGCCACCCACCACCACCCTCCGCACCTGGACCCCGATCAGCACCGAAGACACGATCCGCATGATGAACTCCGTCCACTCCGGATCTCCGACCGACCCCTGCCCTCACCACGTCTTCAACAAAACCGACGCTATCATCGCTCCCACCTACGGGACATTATCAACACCTCCTTCGACACCGCCACCTTTCCCGAGAGCTGGAAGCACGCCGAACTCAGCGCTCTACTCAAGAAACCCACAGCGGACCCCACCGAACTCAAGAACTACCGCCCCATCTCGCTCCTCCCGTTTCCAGCCAAAGTCATCGAGAAGACCATCAACAAACAGCTGGCCGCCTTCCTCGAGACGAATGGATCCCTCGACCCCTCACAGTCTGGCTTCCGAGCCAACCACAGCACCGAGACCGCCCTCATCGCTGCCACCGACGACATCCGAGCCCTGATGGACAACGGAGACACAGCGGCCCTCATCCTCCTAGACCTCTCCGCGGCATTCGACACGGTCTGCCACCGCACCCTAGTGCATCGCCTCAGCAACGTCGGAATCCAGGAGAAGGCACTGGATTGGATCATCTCCTTCCTCGACGGAAGAACTCAGAGAGTCCGCCTACCACCGTACAAGTCAGAGGCCACCGAAGTCATCTGCGGCGTCCCCCAAGGATCCTCTCTGAGCCCCACCCTCTTCAACGTCTACATGAGCCCCCTCGCGGCCATCGCACGCCAACACAACCTCAACATCATCTCCTACGCCGACGACACCCAGCTGATCCTGTCCCTGACCAACGACCCCGCCGCCGCCAGAGCCAGCCTGCACGAAGGGATGAAAGATGTAGCCGAGTGGATGACGACCAGCCGCCTGAAACTGAACTCAGACAAGACGGAGGTCCTCATCCTGGGCTCCTCGCCCTCTGCCTGGGACGACTCCTGGTGGCCCCCCGCCCTGGGCACCGCACCCAAACCGACAGACCACGCACGCAACCTGGGCTTCATCCTGGACTCCTCCCTCTCCATGACCAGACAAGTCAACGCCGTCTCCTCGTCGTGCTTCAACATCCTGCACATGCTACGGAAGATCTTCTGGTGGATCCCCACCGAGACCAGGAAGACAGTCACCCAGGCCCTCGTCACCAGCCGACTGGACTACGGCAACGCCCTCTACGCCGGTACCACCGCCAAGCTCCAGAAGAGACTCCAGCGGATCCAGAACGCCTCAGCCAGACTCATCCTCGACATCCCACGCAACAGCCACATCTCCGGACATCTGAGAGACCTGCGCTGGCTCCCCGTCAACAAAAGAATCACCTTCCGTCTCCTCACCCATGCACACAAAGCCCTACACGATCAAGGCCCGAGCTACCTCAACAACCGAATCAACTTCTACGCTCCAAAACGCCACCTCCGATCAGCCAGCCACGCCCTCGCCGCCGTCCCCCGCATCCGAAGAGCGACAACAGGAGGAAGGTCCTTCTCCTACCTGGCCGCCAAGACCTGGAACTCCCTCCCGACCGACCTGCGCCTGACCCAAGACCACCTCTCCTTCAGGAAGAAGCTGAAGACCTGGCTATTCGAGCAGTAACGGCACCCCCCCGCCCCCAAGCGCCTTGAGACCCTACGGGTAAGTAGTGCGCTCTATAAATGTCTTTGATTGATTGATTGATTTCAAAATAGATAAAAACACAGTGGTTGCCCAAGAAGGGAAACGTGCAAAGAAAAAGAGTGATCAGGAGTGTGAAACAAGTGAACAGAAAGGAAAATTCACAATAGTGGACAGAAATGATTCACATTCTTTGACAAACAATATCGGACATATGATTTGCAGTATTGAGAACCTGGCCAAACCTTTTGAACTTTTTTCAATCAGAACCCTGTTACATACAGACATATATGTCTTAAGGTTTTTGCACTATATAAAGAGTTTTTTAGTTGGTCCAAGGTTATATGGAGATAGCGTTGATGTTTCGACTCGTCTTATGCCCAAACGGTGATTTGAACCTGGGGATTGTGAGTCTTCATCAGGACTGGAAAAACAGACGGGGGCAACCAAGGGATAATAATAACCCTATGAAAAATAGAGTTGGAGATTACTAACCGTGGTGGATGAGATTAATTAGGAGACCATAGCCCGTAAATGGGCTTATTCCTTACCCTTCAAAAATGAGAGAGCAATAGGAGGTGGTCCATAGTTCCAACTTCCCATCAAGTCTCCTGTAAAACAAATGATACCTAGAATTTGTCTAGGTCTGATAATTGGCAATTCTCCAACCATTACCAGTGTTAAAGAAGGAATTGTTTACCTTAATATAGGATTTTCTCCTCACTCATGTTGGGAGGGCACAATACTTCATATGTGCATCATAGTGTATTAGTACCTTCAAATAATTTGTGATAGTATCAGTATATAATTCACCCTAGAATAGACATAAAGATAAGGGCTAAGTCCCAAAGATTTACCTTGGTGTAATAGTCTTTGAGTCAAAATATTGTTTGGAGGGCTCCTGTTGATAATTCCAGGTAGCTGTATATGGAGCCACAATGAGGTCTCACTTAGAATATACATTTAAACTTATTCTTCAGAAAAAAAAAAATTTCGTTCAAAAATAGTCAGTGCACACAATTACCTTTTCAAGGTGATTCCGATGCATATAGATAAATTGCCTTGATTTTATGGGCTCCTACTCGTAAGAACAGGTAGCTGTTTAAAGGGAGACACAAAATTATTATGTCTCAATCGATTTCAATAGGAGGCGTGTCGCTCGATTTGAATACAAAAAGCGAAAATCCTTTTAAGAGCTTGTGTGTGGAATAACCCCACGCAATAGTTACGGGGCTTACCTTCTTGCCGATTTTACAGCCCGTATCTACAGCCAAACCTCGGTGTGTGTAAGGACGCCGCCGTTACTGCTGCCGCATTTCTGCATACAATTGTACCCAACCCCCTCTTCCGATTAAACATAGATAGAGGACTGGTACTGGGTTATATGAATTGCGTAACGTTGCGGGAATATGAAGATCCACGAGCCAAATCTTTAAATAACTCGTGTAAATAATAGTATCCTATTTATTGGTGTAATTGAAGAAGTTATAATCGCGATAGAAGGTTTTGGCGATTTTTTGGAAAGGAGGAAAAACGTGTTGAAATAATTCCCTTAGCCAAACCAATTTTTTGCTCAGTGCGATATATGTGGTGGCTGAGCCCTATAATGGTGACAGATCGATTATATCTCCAAGGGTTCGATGTTCAACATCGCAATAGAAATAAACGAAGGACAATTTCTTTGGCATTATCAGTGCCTACATCCACTTACCCAGGGCAAACCTAAGTCATATTAGTGCAACAATATGCCAGTATCTCAACACACATAAGGGTGTAAAGAGAAAACGAGTAGATATATGAGTTATAGATATACCGATTGGTATGTCAAACACGATGGTCATTCTAAAATTAGAAGATCCTCTTTTTGTTATGGCACCTGTGAATATACATCTGCTTATCTAGGGTTATATTCATTACAGTGAGGCTAAGGTTGACAAAAGGCATAGATATACGTGTGAAATCAGTAGGAGAATAATTCTCAACAATATTCCATATGTTTAGGGCAAACTCATATGGATATCTCGACCAATTAGATATAAGTACATTAGGTTGGTCATACACTTATGCAATTATAGATATCATGGCAATTAACCTTTGGATGTGCTTACATATGATTAATACAGTCTTGCATATATATCATAATGATAAAGTAAGATGAAAACTATCATTGCTTGATACATAGTTTTCATTGCTATAATCACGTAAGCCAAATTGGAGACAGCCATACTTTACAAGTCTGATAGATACAGTCATGCATATATATCATAATAAAGTAAGATGAATACAATCATTGCTTGATGCATAGTTTACATTGCTATAATCACGTTAAGTCAATAGGAGACAGCCATTCTTTTTAAGTCGTCTAACCCCAAACACAAAGATTACTAATATGTTTAATCTAGAGTATTCATATTCCCAACAATGCCACTTGTTTATTCATCTCCTCAAGTTCATTGAGCCCCTTATTGACCGTATTTAGAGTATATATCCACTTACACTCCCTTTTATTCAAGGAATTATGTAGATTACCTCCTCGTGGGTTCGCTGTTATTTTTTCAATGACTCACCACCTCAAGCTGTTTTCTGGGTGTTCAAATCTACTGAAATGATCCACCAATGGGGCCCCTTGTACTTTACAACGTATCCGGCTCATGTGTTGCAAGATCTGGCATTTTATTTTTTGTGTAGTCTGACCCACATACAGAAAACCCACTCGCAATCCCCAGGCTCAAATCACCGTTTGGGCATAAGACAAGTCGAAACGTCGACGCTATCTCCATATAACCTTGGACCAACTAAAAAACTCTTTATATAGTGCAAAAACCTTAAGACATATATGTCTGTATGTAACATGGTTCTGATTTAAAAAAGTTCAAAAGGTTTGGCCAGGTTCTCAATACGGCAAATCATATGTCCGATATTGTTTGTCAAAGAATGTGAATAATTTCTGTCCACTATTGTGAATTTTCCTTTCTGTTCACTTGTTTCACACTCCTGATCACTCTTTTTCTTTGCACGTTTCCCTTCTTGGGCAACCACTGTTAAAAGTATTTTCTTTAACCGTGGTGGAGGTTTACCTTGTGGTACTAAGCAACTTGAGTACAATAGAGCAGACTGGTTGTGGTTGCTCTACATACAAAATACTGTGAGTATTACAATTGATTAAGTCAATCAGTGCAATTAATAGGTTTAGAAATCTTCATTATTGTCATGCGGGACATTGGGATTACATTTGGATTTCGGTTTAAATCCACCATGGCATGTTGCATCCGGCGTAAAACCCAGTTCTATGAGCATCTTGCCTTTTTCGGTATTTCAGTGATATTTTCTTCCAGTTGATACAGAACCAAAATAAAATTCACATCTTCCACATGAAAATCAGAGGAATCTGCCGACAAGTGGCAATCAATTTAAGGTTTTTTCTGTCCCACTGCCATTTTAAATATTTTCATAAGTTTGTGTTTCTGAATATACAGGAAAAGATCAGTGTGAGTGTTCACAAAGTTCATATCATTTGTGGGACAATAGGATAGCCCCAATTGTAGGAGAGACTCTTTTTCCTTAGTAGGACTTCTAGATGACAAATGTATGACTGAGTTGTTGCTGGTATTGGATCCGATTTCCGATTGATGAGTAGGTACTGTTCTCCCTCCTCTTCTCTTCTTTAGTCTGAATCGTTTTTTGTTCCTCTGCTATTTCCTCTTTTTGGACCTTTTCCTCTTCTCCTTCCCTTCGCTAGAGTTTCCTCATCTTGTTCTTTCCTTTTTTTCAATATTTGAAACTCGTATAGTAAGGTGAGGGGAAGCCCTCCTAAAAGGACACTTGAATTCAGTGCTTCGTTATCGGAACTTAGATCCTAGCTGGAGGCCGTTGATACAATCTCCTGTTGTCTGTGTTTTTGAATCACTTGAAGGTTTATTTGTGCCCAGTCAAAGCATTTTGCATATTTAAGAATTCAGCCTACAGCGTAATCTTTTTTATCACACAAAAATTTGCATTGTTTATTGGCTTTAATCGATTCGTCCATTGTTTTTAATTTGCCATCATGTTGTTTCCAAACTTCAGTTACTGCTTTTTCGGTCTTGGATTTTTCCAAGTCTTGTTTCAATTTGGATAATTCTTTGCCGGTGGTGTCCAGATCTATTTTGGCATATTTTATGAGCATTCAAGCATGCCCTTACAGGTCTTTGCCATAAACACAGACCATTCCTTTAGTAATTCCGGGTTAGGATTTTCATAAATTGTGATAATGGATATCCTTAAACCTCGGGGAACTCTATTGACTTCAAAATAGTTGGTGAGGGAGGTAACTTCCCACCATTTATTTAACTCACTTTTGGATAGTTTCTCCAGTAATGCAAGCTTTTGTTTAAGTGATGGTTCTACAGTATTTCCACTGTTTCTGGGAGCGGGCTGTATGTTGTCAGATTCCAATTCTTCATCAAATAGGGAGATTGCAGCAGCCTTTCGTTAAGTCTCCCATTCATTCATTCTCTCATGAAAAAATAAGTAAATAAATAAGAACTTGTCCTCAGACGTCCTCAGCCTCTTAAAGCTGGGACATTGTATCTGCTCCAATGTGCACAGTCATGCAGTAGCTTATGCGGTTATGTGGACAGGTGGAGCAGTTATAGCAGACTCCCGCCCTCCAACAAGGAGTCGATATAACTATCCAACCATCCCCACTTGGCCCGCTTACCCAACAGTTTTCTGAGTCGATTGATTTTGGAGCAGCGGGAACGGCTTGTATTGGTGTCTTGAAGTATTGCAGCACTTAGCCAATCGACTTCCTGTGATACAGGTGCCAGCAGTGGCGGCAGCAACCCCTATATTTACGTGAAGCGGATCTTTCCAGGCAATCCTAAAAGGAAACAGTGGCACACCAGAGGACAGCACAAAAAGTTTATTGTGCCCACAAACAGTGTGTTTCAGCGAAGCCTTTTTCAAGTGTGTGACCTGTGCACAATCCCCCTTAGAAATACAAGGGCACTGTGTCATGGCAAGTGAAGAAATACTACAATCAAGATCATTATAAGATAGGTGCAATAAAGATAAAAAAGACAATGTAAGTATCCATCCTTGCAAAATAAAAGTATAGACACATCATAATATAGAAAAACTGAAACATGGCAAAATCTTTTGACATTTAACAAATTCACCTTGTTCAAGCTCACCATGTATCCTTTAATTATGTATGACTTTGGGTACAATACCTGTGATTGTGAAGCATGGATTTATGGACACTGTGTTCTACCGCGGATACTATCCTTATCCGTCACCATGACAACTAATGTTTATTCAAGACATCAGTGAGTAGAAATTACCATGTTTCATTTTTTCTATATTATGATGTGTCTATACTTTTATTGTGGACATTTACATTGTATTTTTTAACTTAATTACACCTATCGTAACACGATCTTGATTATAGTATTGGAGTGGACATCAAGTGAATCATACAATACAACCAGGATCATGTTCCACTGTGAGCCAGGTGCATGATTGGGCTGAAATCAGGGGGGCTGGTTGACATCCTCTGTGACTTTATGTTGCTAATACAGTACACAAAGGAAGACTAATGAAGCAAATAATGTGTAGGAAAGAGAACTGATTTAGGCAGGAGTTTGAAGGGAAGGATAGGATTGGTTAATCAGACAGGAAAATGCTTGAATGTCTCTTTGTAGAGACTACTATGTGGTCCTCTGTATCTTTTCTCCTTTCAAAAGAACCAAAGAGAGTCAAAATGGGCAAGAGGGGGAAGGCTGCCAGCAGCATGGCCAGGGCCCAAGAAGCAGGTGATGGTGCTGGTGGTGCCACAGAAGGTGTACAGCAGCTGGTAAGTAATGGTTTTCATATATTTCTTACTTTAACTATTCCCTTCCCACCTATTATGTATTTTCATAATTTTATATGTTTATATGTTTCATTTTCCCAACTTGTCTTTGTCTCCTTTAATATTCATTATACCCACATATTTCCTTACGTTTTCTATATTCCATTTCTGCAGCTGACTTTCTTCAGTTTGTAGCTTTCATGTTATTCCCGAGCCCACTATTATGGTAATAGAATCCTTTACCTCGCACCTCTTGTACATAGAGATGCCCATCTCTGTGTGGTGCATTATGCCATCGGAGACATCAAAACTGTATGAAACAAGGTGGAGGGGCAATTTACAATTTTGTGTTTAGGGTTGAACAGAAGTGAAGTAAAGGATTGCTTAATCATGCACTAGCTATGTTTGACTCCAAAAGGATATTGTTTTTAAGTGTACAGCCTGCTCTTTTTCCAAATTTCAGAACAATATACAACTGCCATCTCCAAATTTCCCCATAGGGCCGAAGCAGCCTCCACCCCTGCCATTCCTGCTGGTGCTTATGGTAAGTCATGGTAAATCATTTTTGCATCTAAACTAGTATGTTAAGGTCGTATGTGTTTTTTCTACCATCCCCCTATTTTAGTGTCCGCTTTAAATGTGCAAACCTGCCTCCTTGTAATTTGTTTTTATATTCCCTAAGTTTCAGTTGCTGACTTTCTCCTGTCCCAGACGTGGGTCCCGGGCTCACTGTGCCACTGGATTCAAGCTATCCTGGCTGATGAGGGGTGAAACCCCGAAACTGGTCCTAGGATGCTTGTTTCCGGTCTAGGGAGGGCCTGGCTTGGCAGTTCAGGCTGGAGTTTTCCCATGATGCACAGGGTCAAGACTGATTTGCATATAGCCAGGTCGAAACAGGGGTGGCATGGTAAGCTAAAGAATGATGGATTTAACCCAGATCTTTTCACTTGACAAATGCAAAAACCACAGTTGATGGAAGCCTCGGAAGCTTGTTACCGGTCCAGGGAAGGCATGGCTTGGCAGTTCAGGCTGGACTGTTCCCATGAGGCACAGGGTCAGACTGATTTGCATATGGCCATGTCTGAAATGGGGTGGTGTGGAGTGCAAAAAAACGATGGATTTAGGCCCAGATCTCTGTACTGGGGTGAATGTATGACATTGATCTGCATTCTGTCCATCAACTGTGGTTTTTGCATTTGTCACCCCGAGTGGGATGGGTATGCTCAGAGTGAGTCCCATGCTCTCCACACCACTGGATTCAAGCAAGCCGGGCTGAAGACGGCTGGAATGCCAGAAACCGGTCCTCGGAAGCTTGTTTCCGGTCCAGGGAAAGCATGGCTTGGCAGTTCGGGCTGGACTGTTCCCATGAGGCACAGGGTCAGACTGATATGCATATGGCCATGTCTGAACTGGGGTGGTGTGGAGTGCAAAAAAAACAATGGATTTAGGCCCAGATCTCTGTACTGGGGTGAATGTATGACATTGTTCTGCATTCTGTCCATCAACTGTGGTATTTGCATTTGTCACCCCGAGTGGGATGGGTATGCTCAGACGTGAGTCCCATGCTCTCCACACCACTGGATTCAAGCAAGCCTGGCTAAAGATGGCTGGAATGCCAGAAACCGGTCCTCGGAAGCTTCTTTCCGGTCCAGGGAAGGCATGGTTTGGCAGTTCGGGCTGGACTGTTCCCATGAGGCACAGGGCCAGACTGATTTGCATATGGCCATGTCTGAACTGGGGTGGTGAGGAGTGCAAAAAAAATGATGGATTTAGGCCCAGATCTCTGTACTGGGGTGAATGTATGACATTGTTCTGCATTCTGTCCATCAACTGTAGTTTTTGCATTTGTCACCCCGAGTGGGATGGGTATGCTCAGACGTGAGTCCCATGCTCTCCAAACCACTGGATTCAAGCAAGCCGGGCTGAAGACGGCTGGAATGCCAGAAACCGGTCCTCGGAAGCTTGTTTCTGGTCCAGGGAAGGCATGGCTTGGCAGTTCAGGCTGGACTGTTCCCATGAGGCACAGGGTCAGACTGATTTGCATATGGCCATGTCTGAACTGGGGTGGTGTGGAGTGCAAAAAACGATGGATTTAGGCCCAGATCTCTGTACTGGGGTGAATGTATGACATTGTTCTGCATTCTGTCCATCAACTGTGGTTTTTGCATTTGTCACCCCGAGTGGGATGGGTATGCTCAGAGTGAGTCCCATGCTCTCCACACCACTGGATTCAAGCAAGCCGGGCTGAAGACGGCTGGAATGCCAGAAACTGGTCCTCGGAAGCTTGTTTCCGGTCCAGGGAAAGCATGGCTTGGCAGTTCGTGCTGGACTGTTCCCATGAGGCACAGGGTCAGACTGATTTGCATATGGCCATGTCTGAACTGGGGTGGTGGGGAGTGCAAAAAAACGGTGGATTTAGGCCCAGATCTCTGTACTGGGGTGAATGTATGACATTGTTCAGCATTCTGTCCATCAACTGTGGTTTTTGCATTTGTCACCCCGAGTGGGATGGGTATGCTCAGACGTGAGTCCCATGCTCTCCAAACCACTGGATTCAAGCAAGCCGGGCTGAAGACGGCTGGAATGCCAGAAACCAGTCCTCGGAAGCTTGTTTCTGGTCCAGGGAAGGCATGGCTTGGCAGTTCAGGCTGGACTGTTCCCATGAGGCACAGGGTCAGACTGACCTGCATATGGCCATGTCTGAACTGGGGTGGTGTGGAGTACAAAAAAACGATGGATTTAGGCCCAGATCTCTGTACTGGGGTGAATGTATGACATTGTTCTGCATTCTGTCCATCAACTCTGGTTTTTGCATTTGAAAATAATCCTGGGCTGTTCTTGAATCCCTGTGGGAGATGACAAAATTGTTTTTGGGTCCCCATGCTGGAGAAAGCGGTCAAATAGCTGCTTTCAGGTGCTATGTTTTGACAGAAGAAACCATTTGAAATATCTAATGTCATTTTATATTTTTTGCGCACAATGTTATTCAGTAGTGCTGCACTGTGTGAGCTTTGTACTGCAAATGTTTTACAGCAGGAGTTTACTTGTCTGTAGTCCAAAACCAGACGATGTGAATCGTCTGGCTTGGAGACAGGAAACAAAGTATTGCTCATTTGTGAGGTGCATGTTTCAATCACCACTTGATAATCAAGTTGATCTAAGAGTTCTCTGACTTGTTTCTTAGCTTCTTGCTTAACGGGATACTGCCTCTGTGCAGTAGGTT
The DNA here is from genome assembly GCF_964263255.1 of Lissotriton vulgaris. Taxonomy (NCBI): domain Eukaryota; kingdom Metazoa; phylum Chordata; class Amphibia; order Caudata; family Salamandridae; genus Lissotriton; species Lissotriton vulgaris. The sequence goes on along the minus strand of NC_141687.1, from coordinate 1,400,318,577 downwards.
GATTTTTTAACTGGATTTTATGGTGGGAGAATCCTCATCCCATCCTACATGATTTTTATATAATGCAGGGGCTTGGGCCACTGCCCATATTCTTGCAAATGTGTATTTTTTATGAATTGGAATGTTATTTGAGAAGGCAGGCATAATCATTTCTTCGTCATTTGGGCACTCCTTGACAATCTCTGGTGGCCAGTCCTTTTCTGCTAGAAAGATATCATAACCTTTAGATAGATTTTCCCAGAAGAGACCTTTTATTTTCCTAGTTTTATCTCCCTCTATATAAAATGTTAATTCATATAGTTTATGGGCACGCTAACTTGGGTGTCTGCAGTTTCCACTTGAATGGATTCATTTGTGTCCACTGTCTCCAGAAGATTCATCAAGATCTTGCGAGCTATGGTCACTTCCGCTGCGCTATCTAGCATTGTTTGGGCCCACTCTCCGTTTTTCAGTTGTGTCCTCAGAAATTGTAATTTTTTACTTTGATGAGCAGGTTCATTTTCTTTGCACTTGACGTTCTCTTCTTTATGTTCTGACCGTCCACTTCTTTCTGATTTCTTTGAGGAAGTCTGAAAAGATCGAGAGGGACGAATATCAATATCTTGATATCTGTCAGGTTTTCTCAATTTGTCCCTATTTCTAAGGTTGTATCTTTCTTCAGAGGGCTCCGGTTGTGGAGACTGCCCCCCCCCCCCTTCTGGAGATCTCTCTCTTCGTTGGGGAGACCTTCCTCTGGTCTGAAACTGTTTTTCTCTTGGTGAGGTTTGTTTATTACCCTCCAACTACTTCTTTTGAGAGTTAAGAATATTTTTAATGAAAGTTTTTTCAGGATTTTCAGTTAGTTGGGGTTTTACTGGTTTACCACCAAAATTATCTCTACCTAATTCTTCATAGGATTTTTCAATTATTCTGGCAAGTTCAAAAGGTTGGTCTGTTAAATCTGTTTCTAAGCAAAGACTGTGCCCCAAGTGTCACAGTCCTCCACATGTGGTGCGATCCCCATTGGAAGTCAGATAGTCAGGATTCTGTGTTTTTCGTGAGGAGTAGTATCATGAAATACTTCCTCTATTTGAGTGATTTTTTGAGCTAACCAGAATGGAATTTGTTCCCGTTTTGCAGGTGTTTTACCAAGACATGATTGTATATTCTGTGGTGTAATTTTATTTGTGTTCCCCTGTTGAGGGGTCTTTTGTGGAATTTTAATTGCAGGTTGGACTGTTGAAGTCCGCATGACATATTGGACCAATAGTCTATGTATTTTAATTAGTTGTTTTAGCTGACCTAAAAGTTCTTCCCTTGACAACTTTTCAATGTCAGGGTGTGGTGTATAGCTGGCTAGAACCGTCCATGTGGCTCCTGGTCTACCTAGTGGACCGAGCCTGGTAATGTGATTTTGATGTTTTAGGGCGCCATTAAACCAGAGCAGGTGCTCTTGGTATGTTAGTGGAATTTCAACTTCCTCGAACGGAGAGTATTTCTCTGGAGATTCCTCTATTTTCTAGTAGTGGAACTCGCGTGTCACAGCATGTGCTGCTGGAAAAGTTATCCAGGAATAGAATACCTCTGTCTGCCGATATTCATGGGCCTCTACCACAAATACTACTGTACCACCTCGTGATGATACTCCATTTTCTATAAGTTTTATAGTTATGGTTTTTCTTATATTGACCGGAATGATTATAGCATTCGGGTCTTTATCTTGGACCGTTGTGTCATCCGCTAAGAGTTGAGCCGCTAGTCTAGCTCTCTCCCTTTCGTCCTCACTATCTGACATTTTTAATGACAGAAAGTTTGCAGAGCGAGTTTCAAGGAAACAAAGATTAGGTGCACAATATTTTGGAACACTGCATCCTTCAACGTTGACTAAACCAAAAACTAATACATAGGAATCTCTTCCTACTAAGTTTCAGTGGATATTAACCTTTCACCCACTCCAGACGTCTATTGGAGTTTTTACGGGAAAAGGGGTCTGTGTGAAAAGCACGACTGAGTTTCTCCAGTATCTTGCGTTAGATTATCGCCTTACCAAACATTGGGCACCATGTAGTGTAGTTCCTACATTTCCAATAGGCTCTGTGCATTGGAATAACATAAACGGCAGTTTAGACGTAGGGCTGAGTTCAACTAGGTCTCTACTGAATATGTTAGACTTAATTAGGTATGCCAGCTATCTCAGAGGTCACTAGAAACTTTCTCGAATGAACAGGAAGGATTTAACTTTCCTGATTAGACAAGAAGGGATTAGTTTCTGACAACCGCATAAACATGACAACTTTGCTCCCTCCAGAATAAGGAGTATATCTCCAGAGTCATGTGAAAACAATAGATAGCTATTTCACTCAGTCAATCGTGCATGCTTAGTTTCACCAGAGTGCAGAGAAATAGAGAGACGGGCGTTTTCAATAAAAGGTGTTATTTATTGAACAGTCTTCTTTCTCATGCAATAGAAATTAATTGCCACAATTGCAATACTTTTCATAAAGTAAAGTGCGTACAGTAAAAGGAGAATAATAAAATAATACTGTAAATGTATTTATATGGTTTCTGAGCCATATGATACTTAAAATGGATAAAATATATACAATTACATACAATGATAAAAGTTGACTAAACGTACTCAACTGGTGCTTCTAAAATACGCCTACCCCGGTGTACCTATCCTAAGCCTAGTATGTGGGAAGGAGTAAGTGAGCTGCAGTTCAAGTTAAGTTAGTTTTGCCAACAATCTGAATCGAGAATTCTCTAAGGATCTAATCAGCTCCGTACCTTGGTTTTAGAATGAAGGAGGTCTTGTATCTCGTTCTCAGGACTCGATCTCCCAGCAACCCGCAAGGGTGACTGGAAACACTGGAGCTGGATTTCTCGGCAGGAGAAAAGACAGCGTCTCTCTCAGTGCGTCAAATGGGAGGGTCGGCTTCCTTCGGCACTCGCATCAGCTCAGCTTTGGGTAAGTAGATAGATGCTCTGCTCCAAACCACCGTGTGTTGCTTAAGGCAAGTGCTGGTATATTCATAACTGTAAGGTGCCGTGTCTGGCGTAAGGTTGGACATAAGACAGCACTAAGAACTGTCACTAAGAACTGGCAGTTCTTTCAGGACTCTCAGGAGTTCTAGGACAAATCAAAACAGAAGCAGGGGGAATTCCCAGGCTGCTGGAGGTTTGGTTTGTTTAAAGAACGCGTTGTACTTTCTAGGAGTCTAGGGAAGTAGCCTTGCGTATTTGGACTGCATTGGCTATGACTAAATATGGATATGATTCTTATGCCTTTATAAGGATATGATTTGTTATAACCACATAAGGGCATAAATCGGGAATATTTAATTAGGGTCCTAGATACGTTCACATCACAGGGTGGGGTCGGACTGTCTTCATCCTCCATCAGAACTGAACAGAAACTCAGTTGAGCTGGGCTTTGACACCGGTAGAATGGTATCGACAAGTAGACAGATTTGTGAAAGTGTCAAAAGTCCTATGGATTGATTTAGATGGATTGTTTGACATAGTAGTGCCAGCAGATTTATAGACAGAATGTAAAATAGCTATAGATTGGCCAACGGAAGAATTTGCCAGAGACAAAGTCACAGGAGCTCTGTCACCAGATGTAATGCGGAAATATGAACAGGTAATAGTATGGCTGAAAAATAAAATACCTCCAAAAGAGACTGATTGGGTAAAAACAGGACCACGCAGGACCCAAAAGAATCAGTACATTCATTTTATGAAACATTGTTGTTAGTCTTTAAACAGTATAGTGGTTATGAGGAATTAAATGAGAAGGATATGAGCCACTTTATATACAGATTTGTGTATGGATTAAGATCAGAGATTGGAGACATGATTCGACACAACATAATAGGTTGGCAGTCAGGTACTGTGGATGATGTTTTGAGAAAAGCGAAATATTGCAGTGAAGAGATTGATGCAAAACAGAAAAGGCTGAAAGAGAAAGCCCTCTGGGCACAGGTAAAAGTAGCGGACCAACAAGTGCCGCAAATGAAAAGTAAAAATGCAGGGAATCAAGGAAATTTCAAAGGTAAACCAAAGTTAGTGGGAAACATGAATGAACTAAAGAAGAAGCATCCTTGTTTTAATTGCGGCAAGTTAGGGCACTGGAAGAAAGAGTGTAAATGTCCGCCAAGAGTTAATGTAGAAAATAATTCATTGAATTCGCAGGTGCAGTTTAAGGTAAATCCACAACTGCAACAACAGCAGATAGCAAATCAGCAAAGTCAGGTGCCACAAACGCCACTGCCAGACAGTGTAAACCAGCAGAGATACAGTGCAGAGACAGGATTCAGCAGAGGTGAACAGGTAAAAAGACCGCAAAGAGTGAATGCGTGTCCTCGGTATTGGTTACAAGAAGAAGGTGGCAGTGAGTCGGATGAAAGTTTATGACGGTGCCTGAGAGAGGGAGAAGAGTGTGTGCTTGGAGCCACTCTTGAGGTAGATCAGTCTGGTTCAATTGTGAACGGAAAGGGGAATGATGTAGAAATAACTTTCCTAGTGGACACTGGTGCTACCCGTTCTACTGTAAGATTAGTGGAAATTCAAAATCTTCCTCTCTCGGGAGAGAGCATCCAAGTTGTAGGTGTAGCAAATAGACAGATACAAACCCCTTTGACAGAACCAGTTGAAGTAGAAATTGGCAATTAAGGAGATATGCATCGATTTGTGGTGTGTGACAGTAGTCCTGTTAATTTGTTAGGTAGGGATATTCTGTGCAAAATGAATTGTGCCATATATTGCTCAGCAGATGGCATAGAATTGCAAACCCCAGATGAAGACAGTCTGTATAAGATGACAATGCTCATGAGTGAGGCAGAGCAGAGCAAGTCATTTCCTGTTTTTGATCGAGAAAAGATTTTTGTTGAATTGAAAGAAGTAGTGAAAGAGGATGTATGGGATTTTACTGGAAAAGATATAGGATTGATGAAAGGTGGTGATCCTGTAAAAGTTACAGTGAAAGAAGGTGCAAGTTACCCAAATATACCTCAGTATAAGATGACTGCAGAAACAATTGAGGAAATCATTCCAGGGATTGACAAAATGATTGAGCAAGGAATTCTTAGAGAAATAGCAAGCAGCCCTTGTAATTCACCGATCATGGGATTGAAAAAGCCAAACAGAACATTTAGAATTGTTCAGGACCTTAGAAAGGTTAATAAAATTGTTGTCCCATGTTGCCCGATTGTTCTGAATCCAGCAGTAATTTTGTATCAAATTCCTCATGATGCAGAATGGTTCACAGTAATTGACCTGTGCAATGCATTCTTTACTGTCCCATTACACTCAGAAAGTCAGCCAATTTTTGTGTTCCGATTCCAGAATCGTATTCTAGCATGGTGTAGAATTCCACAAGGGTACACTGAGAGTCCATCGATTTTTAACCAGTTGCTAAAGAAATCATTAGAAAGTTTGAACATGCCTGGAGGGTCTGTATTAGTACAATACATAAATGATCTTTTGCTTGCATCAAAAACAAAAGATGCATGTGTAACTGACACAGTAGCACTGTTGAATCATTTGTCAGAAAGAAGTACAATATTTAGGCCATAAGATTGCAAAAGGAATCAGACAAGTCACAATAGAAAGAATCAGAATGATACAAGGAATGCAACCACCCAAAACTCAAAGACAAGTGAGAATGTTCTTGGGAATGGTAGGTTATTGTAGACAGTGGATTAGTGGATTTTCATTGATTGCAAAACCATTACAGAGATTGACAAAAGCAGACATCAGAGACCCAATAGTTTTGACTAAAACTGAAATGGAAGCATTTGAACAGCTGAAAACAAAACTGTGTGAAGCACCAGCATTGGGAATGCCTGATTATGAAAAAGAGTTTATAACTGAACTGCAGTGAGCGAGAAGGATGTGCATTGTCAGTATTAATTCAGAGACATGGAAAAATGAGAAAACCAATTGCGTATTTCTCAGGTGTTTTGGACCCTGTTGCAAAGGCTTTGCCAGGATGTCTGAAAGCAGTAGCAGCAACCAGTGTAAGTCTGGAGCAAAGTGAGAGAATTATGATGGGATTTCCTGTGAGGGTGTATGTACCTCATTCAGTGGAGATTCTCCTCACAAGAGCAAAGACACAATACATGACCAACAGCAGAATGACCCGTTATGAAAAAGTAATTTTGGGAGCTGAAAATGTGACTATTGCCAGATTTGTGAATGTTAATCCTTCTACATTATTACCTGACACTATTGAAGCGGAAGAGAAAGGTGAGCTTGATCATAAATGTCTGGATGTTCTTGAGTAGTGCACAAAACCCAGGCCAGATATTAAGGATGAACCATTACCTGAATCAGATTATGTGATGTTTGTAGATGGATCGTGTCTGAGGACAGAGAGTGGCATTTTGAGTGCTGCTTATGCCATTTGTACAGTAGCAGAAGTGTTGGAAGCATCTTGTTTGGAAGGAATTCATTCTGCTCAAGTAGCGGAGTTGATTGCTTTGATACAAGCATGTGAACTGGGAAAAGAGCTGAAAGTAACCATAGTGATTGATAGTCAATATGGTTATGGAGTTGTTCATGATTATGGACAACTCTGGTCTCAAAGAGGTTATTTGACTTCTGCGGGAACACCCATTCGGAATGCTGAATTCGTGAAGACACTGATTGATGTAATTCAGCTTCCTGAAAGAATAGCTGTAGTAAAGTGTACAGCGCACAAAAAGAATGAGGATTATATTTCTAAAGGAAATAAGTATGTGGATGCCATTGCAAAGCATTGTGCAAAAAAATAAAATTTCAATACATCGAGATAAATCGAAAGAACATGTTCCGAGTCCTTTGATGCTAACCACTGTAGTTGCGACATGGCAGGAAGTGAAGCAGATACAGGAGGAGGCAGAATCAGAAGAAAAATATATTTGGCTAAAGGCAGGATGTAGACAGAGAGAAGAAGATAAAATTTGGGTTTACAAAGATGAAAGACCAGTAATGCCCGATAGCATGATTTCAGACATGGCTCGAATGTACCATGGTCAAGCCCATATTGGAAGAGATGCCATGATTCATCTTTTCAGACAAACTTGGTATAATCCCAAGTTCAGGATGATTGCTGAAAGTGTGTGCCAAATGTGTCTAGTATGCCAACAATTCAATCCAAACAGAACAACCGTTGTGAGTTTGGGAACCATAGGAGGGTGGTCCATTTACAAGGGTTCAAATGGATTTTGTGGAATTGCCCCCATGCAATAGGCTTAGATATGTTCTTGTGATAATCTGTTTGTTCTCCCGATGGGTTGAAGCATTCCCCACAAGGAAGAATGATGGAATAACTGTTGCCAAATTGTTATTGCGAGAAATAATACCGCATTTCGGATTCCCAGTGTCCATTGAATCAGAACGCGGGCCACATTTTCAAAATGAGTTGATACAAATGATCTGTGAAGCTCTGGACATTCGCCAGAAGCTGCATTGTGCTTACAGACCTGAGGCTTCAGGGGTAGTAGAGCAGGTAAATGGAACTATTAAGAACAGAATTGCACAAATGTGTTTGGCGACAGGACTTAAGTGGCCAGATGTTTTGCCGCTTATCCTAATGACATTGAGAAGTATTTCTGACAAGAAAACTGGACTAAGTCCACATGAGATTTTGATGGGCAGGGTAATGAGACAAGCTTATATACCTGTTGACAAATTGCTAACGATAAATGATGATATCATATTGGACTACTGCAAAAATGTGTCTGATGTGTCTGATGTGGTAACTTCTGTGCTCCAACAGACGAGAACTGAGTCAAATTCTAAAGAGAAAAATCCAGCTCATGATCTAGTCCCTGGAGACTGGGTTCGAGTGAAGGTACATCGCAGAAGAAACTGTTTGGTACCTCGGTGGCAGACGCCACGCCAGGTAATCTTGGTCAGTACTACTGCAGTCAAGTGTGTTGGATTGAAGAGGTGGGTACATGATGAGATTCCAAGTACCAGTTATGAAGGTGTTCCTAACAGAGTAACAGAAAAGAAAGCTGAATCTGATGAAGACAAAGACATTGTAAAGATCATAATCAATGATACAGTTGAAGATACTGAAAGTGAAACTGATGACAGTTCAGATGAAATTATATTAAGAAAAAGCCCAAGGAAAAGAGCTTGGAGAGTGGAGCATAACACGAAAGAGCCAAAGACTAAGAAAATCTGTAAAGGAGATAATTGGCCTAAAGAAACTGGTGGACTGAGATTTAAACTTGTGAACAAAGCAAAGGAGACAGAAGAGCAAGTGAATGGGATCACTAGCCAGAGAGAAACACCGGGAAAGAAAATAGAAGTTGTTCAAAGGTCAAAAAGAGTAAGATGACCAAACCAGAAATACAAATCGCCTGAGTGGACTTATATAGACTTATATAGTCCTACCACCCATTGCTGAAGTAAATAGTAGTCAAGAAAACTTGTACTGCCCAAAAGCAATTGGGAAAAGTGAGTAAAAGAAGTCAGCTTAAGAGAAAAATAGAATTGGTATTCAAAGTATATGATATTAAGTAAAAACCTGTAGTCCTGTGAGACGGATATTGTAAATATAGAAGAGGTCGGAGTTGACACAAGGTCGAAGAAAACTTGTTAGAGAAAGAATTTATAATATAGGTTAAAATAGAATTGACACAAGGTCGAAGAAACTCTGTTAGTGAACTGATATTGTGGAATCTATAGGTGACATAAGGTTGAAGAAAATTGTGTTAGGGAAAATGCCTACTAATAATCATAAAACAAAGTGTCCTATTTTTGGAAAATGGTGTCGATGTTGTTCCATTTGTATGGGATTATTGATATTATTATGGATAATTTTAGCTATTGTTATTCCTTTCCAGGATAATTTAAAAAAATTAAAATCAAATGTGAGTTTCAATAAGCCAAGTGAGAAAGTAGAAGTTCATGAGACTCATGTGTATAAACCAGAGTTGCATCAGCATAGGTCTATCAGTGATTTTCACAAAACACATTTTCAAAGCATTTGCTTGAGTATATCAACACAATGAATGTTGATGATTGCTATGTTTGTGTAAAATGGCCTGCGTCAGTGTCAGAAGGTGTGACATATCATCACCTTCCTCTTACATATGGAGTAACCTGTAGTGTGATAGCAAGTTTGTTTTATCAGGTTGGAAAATTGGAATACCATTATTCCAATGCAGATGAGATTTTTGCTAACTTAAGAATTGATAATTCATTGAACAAAAAGAGACCTGGAAAAGTTATGGGAGAATATGTCTTAGAAATAGACGAAATGACTTATGAGTATGCTTTTAAACATAATTTGACATGTAAATTGAGAACTGAGGAAAATACTTTTCTAGATATGGTTGAAGGGAGAAGAATTGTTTATAAAAGAAGTGAGAAAGTAAAACATGAAAAATCAAAGTATTGGACATTTAATGGTGAAAATCTGTATGATAAGAATGTGAATGTAGCCATAAACATAGATACACCAATGTTAGGGAAATTTTGTATAGGAAGAGACAATAGTGTGTATGACAATTATCGTGTGGGTGCAAGTCAATGTAAAGACACTTATAGAATTATAGGGGGTTGGGGATTTAAAGGAGGAAACAATCCTATTTTCCCGGGTGTTTATTTTATTTGCGGGAATAGAGCTTATTATAAGTTACCTGACCATTGGTATGGAACTTGTTATGTGGGTTTGGTCTTTCCAAAAATTTGCAATGTAGATAGAGGTACTAATGGTAAACATGAGATAAGCAAAGTTCTTAGTAGAAAGAAAAGAGAGAGTGTATTAGAAGTAATAGGTGATGTTTTTGGAGCACTGATAACAGCAGTGGGAATTTCATTCAATGCAAATAGAATCCGAAAATTGTCTACGATAGTTGATCGATTGTCAACAGATACTGCAGGAGGTTTCCTGATGGTTGATACTGAAATGGTTGCCATGAGAGCAATGGTAATGGAAAACCGACTTGCCCTTGATATAATTTTAGCAAAAGAAGGAGGAGTCTGTGGAATATTGAAAGTGCAACATTGTTGTACTTATATTCCAGATAAAAGTCAAAATTTAGAAAAGTATATTACAAACATTACAAATTTACATAAAGAGATTGAACCAGTGGAGTTTGAAGGTGTTCTTGAGAAATTAGGTAGAAGTCTTACAACAATTAAGCATTGGTTTCAGGAGATATGTAGTTCAATAGTAGGTAAAATACTAATACCAATAACAATTATAGTAATAGTGATTTTTCTGATAAGACTATGTTGTATATGCAAAAGTAGAAGAGATTTTAGAAAATCAATAAAAAAGACAATTCAAGAAAGAAAAGCAAGAGAAAGAGAAAAGAATGAAATAGAGATGCAAGAAGTCAGAGAAAAGATCTTTAAAGAAATAAAGGAGAAGGATACTAGAGTATAGATTATACAAATATGAAGAACTTGAAACATGTTCTGCTAAAGTTTCCAAAATTTTGAGAGATGTTTGGTGATAGGATCACCAGATGAGGAAATTGATGGAGCGAGGTGGCAAAAGCAAAATTTTGTATACCCCTCTCGAAATCAATGTTCCATAACGTTAACATTCACTAATGTTGTGATGTGTTTGAATAACCAACCTTAGAGGAATATGCATACATGAACATATGGGAACACTAATCTTGCTTGCACGATGCCATAAAATTAGCTAATATGTGTTGTTTTTGTGATGTGAACTACTGCACAGCTTAATTATAAACAAACGCAATTTAAATGTGCTTATTGTACACGTTTTGTGCCACAAAATCGTTGGAGATGTAAGTATAAAGAGCATATATGTGGCTTATTTGCTAGGTAACAACTAACAGGGAAATATTAGAATGGTGGAAGGTAAACAGAAGAGTTTCATTACCACAATTAACATGAATTTGTGTTTGTTTCCATGATAGTTCCAAAATGTGGCCTGTGAGGCCTAGTACAAAAATGGCCACTCTGATTCACTGCGAGCGAGTATTGGTCTGTGTATGTGCATCTAAAGCCTGCAAGCGCGAGTGAGCTGACTGTGCTTGGATGGGAGGTTCAAGGACGCCTTGCCGCGGAACCTAGCATGGGTGCCAAGCATGGACGATGTAATGCTCAGAGCCTGAGAACTTTTCCCTATGTTTCAAGTGAAGGAAGCGCCTAGGCCACAAACTGTCTTAAACAAAGCCTGTTTATTTTTCTGCTGATTCATCGTGAAAAACATACATGATGAGGAAGTGCTCATCTACCCCAAATTTGTCCAATCAGAACTAGGGGTGGGCGGAAAATCCGTTCCGCTCGCGGATTTTGCGGATTTTCGGGAAATCCGCAATCCGCGAGATTTGCGAATCTCCCGCAAAATCCGCAAATCCGCGAGCAGCGGATTTTGCTCGCACTGCTCGCACTGTTCGCGTGAGTTCGCGTGAGTTCGCGCCCCGCGAATAAGTGCAAAATTGCAGAAATACGATCTTAGCAAAACTGAAAGTAACTACTTACCAGGTTCAAAAGTTCAGGCTCATCATTAGTAGCCATTTCCTGTAGTGCTTCCTGAGGGGCCCCTCCAGAGTTCAGTTGCCAGTTGAAACTATTATGTGACCCTGCTCTGAACCTCAGAATAGTTACACATATGCCACAAAGGTCCTGAATTACAGCTAAGGGAGACAAGCAGGAGCCAGGCTGGAAGTTAAAATCCATTAATCAGCCCCTAATTCATTATTGTCAGTTGGGGCAGGGCAGGTGTTGTAACTAATTTTGCAACAATGAAAGCACTTAGCAAGTGCAAAAGATCACTAATCAGGGCGCACTAAGGAAGCAGGTGCCAGCTAAAAAAATATTCTGTGACACATTAATCAGCCCCAAATTAACTCAGGTCACTTGAGGCAGGGAAGGTGTGCTTTGCTTTGCCGAAAATAATGTACACTGGACAACCAGAGGGTGTGGTGATGAAACAGAGGGTGGCATGGGTGGGCCAGAGGGTGGCATGAGTAGTCAGAGAGTGGCAGTGGTGACAGAGAGTGGTAGTGATGAAGAAGAGTGTCCCAAACAGGCTGGACACGTAGAAACAACAAGTTCGCGAAACTTGCGACCCGACAGGTAAGTTCGCAATTTGCGAAAGTGTACAAAACCCTCGCGAACTGGCAGAAACACGGGCGAACACAAAAAAAAAAAAATCCGCAAATTCGCGGGAATTCGCGGATTTTGCGGATTGCGAATCCGCAAATCCGCAAAATTCGCGAACGCGAGATCCGCAAAATTCGCTCATGCCTAATCAGAACTCGAATTGGTGATGTTAGTTAATAGTGTTTAAAACCCCCTGATTTTACTTAGAAAGGGTCGCTCTTTCGGTTTCCTCTGGAGATTTGGCCGGACTGAAGATCGATTTCTGGATGTAAGATTTTGCTTACTGAATGTTATTTTTCTTTGCAGGACTGTTAGGATAAGATGAGGGTGTTAGCAAGGGATGTTAGGGGAAAATGAATTTGGAACTATCTGTTCTTTGCTAAACTTTTACTGAACTTTAAAATAAATGTCTATTTCTGAGCTTTAATATAAATGATCATTTTAAAAATAAAGTTAAAGATTCTTATTGAATAAAGAAATAAATAAATACCTAAATGTCGGACATACTAAAAGTTTGCTTTGAATAAAAATTAGATAAATGGAGAAGTAAAAGCTGGTCTTTGGTTTTTCCTACGCCTAGTTTTCGTTCTAGCAGATCCATTGCCATTATGGTGGTGTGTCTGAATAAAATGGTGTTTAAAATGAAGCCAGGGTAAACTGCTTTACATTGCAGGTGTAAATAAAAAATAGTTAAATAGGTTTAGACACTCGGCCAATGTTATAGTAGGAATCCTGGTTCGTTGGCCAAATCTGTGAAGCCGAATTAAATGAACAGAGTAAGTGTGCCGTGGAATGGGCCCTACTGTTGAATGTATGTGTGTTTCTAAGAATTCGGGGAAATGGCCATGGCGATTTAGAACATATTTTGGAGTCCCGCTGTAGCACTATCAAGCTCCTCACAGTCGAGGAAAGGTTCAGGCATATGAAGAGGGGCCAGAATAGTGCACTTTGGCATAGCCAGAAGACAAACATAGCTGGAAACTCATCACCAAGAGGCAGGGGATCTGACAGTCCATTTGCTACTGAACACCTTGTACCCTCAGGGCAATTTACCAGGACTAAATATGGCTTGCCTGGCACCCTGAACCTCAGATCATGTCGGAATTGGAACAAGGACCGAGGAATGACTGTCCTACTGCCCCTCGACTGCACAAAGAGAGGCTGCACAAGTCTGTTGGACTGCACCTGCTGCACATTTGGAGAACCAAAGTTAGAACTGTGCCTCTGGCTCCTGGTCCGGGGAAAAGCCACTCTCCAGCCTCAGACCAAAACAGGAAGGGTCAATTAAGTGCCTCCTGAAACAGCACCAGGGACATTAAAGCTGGAAGAAGTCCAAACCAGCAAGTTGGTAGCCACTTCAGTGGAATTGTCATTGATGGTGTATGGGCCACGCAAGAGACCGATCCTTGATGGCCAAAATTTGCACCCAAGTCAGTTGGACCCAGGAGTGTAATCAGCTTTCAGAATGGTTGCCCAAGAGGGACACAAGGCCCCACCAAAGGATTTTGTTGCGACCGCTGTGTTCAGAGACTGGTAGCCCAACTCCAGCTACTTTTCAACAGTCTTCAAGAGGACTTCATGGGATCACAAACATCTGTGGTCAGTTTCCACACACAACCCGTGGGCCACGAAATCACCACAAAGGCATCAGGACCACTCCATTAAAGTCTATGGTGGTCGTGCTGCACAGTTTGGAACTGGACTGGAAAACGCTCTGTCGGATTTGGTGACCTGGGTCAGAGTAACCAAACTAGCTTCACAAACTTTTCAAAAGTGTGTACACTTTTGATTGACCAGTGCTTGTTTGGGGCTGAATCAAAAGGTGATGAAACCTTTAAAAATCTGATTCTCCTTAATCCTCAGTGGATTTTGCTCATAAAGGACTATAAAAATTCATAAACATATAGGAGCTTATTTACAAGCCTCTTGCGCCACCAGCACGTCACTTTTCCCCATTTTAAAAGTGATGCATCAGTGGTGCAAGGGGCTTTTAAATAAGCCCTATAATCTGCTTCTATAAATTGGTGTCATGTTTTTTCATGTTGTGCTGCTTTCTTATTTTATTGGTTGGTACTGTTAAATGCTTTACTCTAAGTTCCTTTTTCAAGCCTCGCTGCTCGAAGCCATAGACCAGAGGCCTGAAGGAAATAAATGCTAAAGGTGGCTAAAGCTGGCTACCAAGAGCAAAACAACACCAAATTGTGTAAATCGGTCCAACATGACCAGAGAAATGACCCTGTGAAATTTGGTCCGGGAGCAGACAACAAAACCCAAAACACCTCTGAGGCGGGCAGCGTCGTGTAAGTTGGCACAACCTCTATGCTTAATTTTTTACAGGGAGAGGGGCTATATAGGGCCCCAGTCCCAGAGAAGATCCAGACCCCGGGTATCTCACCCCCCGAACCCAACACAATTAAAACAGTTCCAATGTATCCCATCTCCCTGGATCAGCAGCAGGCACAATAAAGGCGGGACACAGGGCTCTGTGTTGTGTGAGGTAGTGTGTCTTTCCTTCTGCTGTGCTCGTGTCTGGGGGAGAGGATACACCACTGACATCTCCCCACAGACGCTAATTATGGGTGGGAAGAATAAAAGGGCTCAGAGCCAGCTGCAAAGTGGCATAGTTGAAGAGTGCTGCACACATCCCGGGAATTGGCAGGGGCCACAGGACCTGGTGTCTCACCCTGCAGCCCCCAACAAAATACAGGACCGAGTTGGGCAAGGGCACCCTGTCATTTTTTTAAAATGACTGAAACAAAGGCCCAAATCCACATTTATAAAATGAAACGTTAGATATGTTAATACAATTATTGAAATATTGTACTGTTTATAGTGATGCATGTTTTGTGTGGTCTAATTTTACCTTTTACTAGTGTGTAGACAGGCTGACAAAGCTAGTAGGCCTGCCTTTTTTGGAAAAAAACACGTCCTCATATTTTGTCCAGTATATAAATTGGAGATTGTGATCATAGGGGTCAGGCCTTGATGGACGTATAAATTGTTATGAGAGTGTCACTATAGGTATTTACATCTACCTCACTGTACATATTTGTAATTTAATTTATAGTAGCATTTACGAGTATATACTTCATAAAGTGATTTTTTTATTTTCTAAGAAAGGGCACTGACTGGACAATGAGTTTGTTGTGTATCAGTGAGTTTTGGGTACTAACTTACATTACCTCCCCTTAGCAGGCCTTGGACTGCTTGGTTTTGCTACACTGGGAGAGTTAAGTGTTAGAAAGCGGTACTTGGTTCCCAATAAAGGGAAGATTGTTGACTTATTACTTGTGAAGGACTCACATCCTTCGCAACTATTAACACACTTTCTTACGACATGCATATTTGTCAATGAACCTTGGATGTTAAAAGCTGCTATCTTGCTGTACCATGCAGAAATCTCCCTGCTCATGGAGTGGAAAGGAAAATGTGACCAGTAGGGGCCATTTAAAGACAAAATTAAAAAACAAAAATAAAACACGTCTATGCTACTATTTTATCCTCCACCCAATTCCCTTTCTGTCTCTATATTCCCCTTTACACTATTAGACATGCCCCTATTCTATCTCTCTTTCTCAAGTCTCTTTTTCTATTTATTCTATCGCTTCCACCATAGTTTCATGTCCCTTACTCTTTCATGTTAACCACTTTAGCTTACATTTCTCTTTTTACTCATATTTCATCTTCACATGTCTTTTCACAGTTTTCTCATACCCTCAACATCCTCACGCTCTTCCTTCACATCTGCTTTGGGCTCACTCTCTTCTAGCCCCACAATGTATTATACATTCCCTCCGTCACTTTCTTTTAAGTTTTTTTAACTCAATTCTATCTATAACCTAGCTCTTTCTTACTTTCTCCTCTCTACTACTTATATCATCCTATGCACCACCAAGGGCCAACAAAGGGAGCTTGCTTTTGCAGCTGTAAGAAATTGGATTAATTTTTGGGGTGGGTGACTACCCAGCTCAAGAAATAATCACAACCCTTTCAGGGTGACCCCTCAAAGTCATTATTGTAACCTACGCTTAATCCCATTGGTAGGTATGACAAGCTTACCTTAAAAGATGTGTAAATTATACATGCAGTACTAAAACAGGAATTAAGGTCAATTCAATTCAGTATCTTCATTTGGTTACGTTTCGTCTCATAAAAGAATACAAAAAGACTAAGACATACCAAAGAGAAACCAAAACATTGCATGAACTTGATAAAATAGACAATAAAATTGGACAGTAAAATGTGACAGTGAGATTAAGCCCGTCTACTCTTTTTGCAGATTCCTTAAATTATTTAATGGATCTTGAAAAACAAGTAACACTAAAAATTACAGACTCATCAGGTAACGTCAGGAGGTATATAAGTGCTGAGCGAACCTGGGAGAGACCCTTGTCCTTTAACAATGTTAAGATAAATGCGCTTCTAGGTTCATCATAAAATTAGCAAAACATCACAGAGTGTATTGTGTCCTGTGGAAACTTCTTATAACAGGACCCCATAAACACATGATTGAAACATACTTTACGGAATGCTAGCAGCAAGTGTAGGGGATAAAACTTGAACCCAGTGAGCAAGTAATGATCCGTTATTTTTAGTTGTGACAAGGTAGTGCTCCATGATCTGTGTGGTTTTTAGAAGAATAAAGCTCCACAATGTGGGTTTTAAAAATGTGGTCTCCACTCTATTCAAATAACTCATTTCTAGAAAGTTTTCTTTCACCCACTTTCTATCAGAGTTGCAGACTCTTTCCGGGTTATTAAACAGCTCCTCCCACCCCAGTGACAAAGCCAAAATGTAAAACAATAAAAATCCCAAACTAAACTAGAAAAATAGAGTACAATTTATTAAACAAAATGAAACCAAAAATGACAAAAATTTAACAACAAGAACTGTTAGTATAAATTATAAACATTTTAAGAGAAAATAATGCTAAAGAGCACAAATCACAAATGATAGTCAATGGTCACAGTAGACAAGAACCATAGAACAATTTGAGGCTGACCGTGATGGGTTGAATTTACCAAACTAGGTACTCCTGGTAAAAGAATCTACCTTCTGACTTAGTCTTTTGAGTCTCAATCCAGCACAGGAGTACACTTTTAAATCAACCCAGGACATCAGGGGAGACAATTAGAAACTCACAGGGAATTAGGCCAAAAGCAGGATCAAGTACAGGTCCAGTTCACCGGTCAGCTGGATTTTAGGAAAAAGGCCTCTTGCAGCTTGTAGCCTACTTATTGCCACATAGGAGGCCAGCCAACTGATACTTGTGAGTCAACATCTTTGTCCTGAGTACAAAATGGAGCAGGTCCAGTTCATCCGGGCTCCAGTCAGTCCAAAACAGCAGGTCCAGTCTTCTTCTGATCTTCTACAGGTCTAAAAAAAGTGTTCTTAAGTGGGTCCCTGGAGATTAAAAATCTATGCTGGCAGGAGCTAGTGGGTGATGTGACTCCTAGCCCCTCTATAGCAAATGGTGTAAACATTCCTAGCGTATTTTCTCCCAACTCTTTTTTCTTATAGTTCATCCTAATTTCTCTTTTTTAAAACAAGATCCTCAGATTTCCCATTCTCAGCCCAGACTTCCTGTTCTCTACGTCACATACCCTCACTTAGAATTATCACACTTTTCGTTCACACACCCATTTCTGTCTATCCACTGAGACCTTGCTCATTCTATCCCTCTCACTTTCTTCAAGCTCACCACAGACAGACTTCTCTTTCTGACAGTCATCTAACAATTGCATCTCAAATGTATCACATTCTCCTTTTCTATATCTTCTAGTCTCACATTTTTTTCTCACCTTTCTTTCAAAGATCCATTTTCTGGCCCACACATTTCACTTACCATCCCATTCTTATTCGAAGGTACTTTCACGCTTTCACTTCTAAAGGAAATGGTCCTGCAAAAACACATGCATGCATTACCTTCCCTCTTTCAAATCCTCTTCCCCTTGCAAACCCACCTTACTTCCCCTTCTCAAACACTTTATTTCCCTTAAGCTCTGGCTTTTCTTGATCATATCCCTCTTTTTTGCCTTCTATTTCTGACAAGTATTTCCACTTTTTCGCTCTCTCCTTTACTCAGACAGACCTGCTCAGTTATGGTTGTGTTGTTATGCTTTATTTCACCAGTGAAAATGTTCAATGATTATTTATGTGTGTTGCCTAAGACAGCGCGTGTGCTGATGCTTGCAAGACATTTTGTTTGTGTGCAGTGGGCTTAGAGGCCATCCATTGCTTAACATTGGTTGGCTTCATTGTTACTCTAATTGTCTTGCTTCTCTTTGGGCAGTGTGTGCTGACTTCACAGCGTCTTTGTGTGTTTGTCCCTTCCCTGGACCATGGGCCAAGTACTTGTGTCCTTCAGCTACTCACGCTTTTGGAGCTACTTTTTTCTTTTCGTTAAAGCACTCCATAAGAGTGTATGTTTTTTCAGGCCATCTTCCCCATGTTCTTCTATCCTTGTACCATTCTGGATTGTTGCTTGCCCCTCCAACCCTCCAGTTTCTCTCTGCATTGTTGCTTCACCTTCCCACATTCTGATCCCTCTCAGTGCTGCTTCTTTCCTTCTTAGTGTTGTTTCTATGCCCCTCCCACCATCTAATCCCTCTCTGTGTTGTTTCTTGCCCCCTCCCATCCCTCCTGCCCCACGCCATGTTGTTGCTAGCCCTGTTCCTTCCGTCTCTGTGTTGTTACTTTCCCCCTCCTAGCCTCCCAACTCTGTCAATGTTGTTGCTTGCCCCCTCCCATCCTCTCACTGTTGTTGCTTGACTGCTCCTACCCTACTGCACCTTCTGCACAGTTACTTGACCCCTCCCTTACTGTTCACTCCAGTTGCTTACCCCCTCCCACATTGTTACTTACCCTTCCCTCATCATCCTACATTGTTGCCACCTCCTACCCCGCAAACCATTGTTGTTTGTCTCCACACACTCCATCCCACATTGTTCCTTACCCCTCCCAACCTCTTGCATTGTTGCTTGCCCCTCCTGACTCCCAGCTTCCTGTCTCCCCATAAAAATCAACCATTGGCACAGTCAATAGGTCTCAACTATACAACCTTTTGACTTTGTCTATGTTTTTAGCCATGTTGAAAATCAACATGGCTACTGTACATAATGGCTGAAAGCTTTAAAAGGTGGTATGATGCAGCCAGTGCTTGTGGCATCATAGCACTTGATTTAGTGCTAGCTGCTGTGCAACATGTATAAAAATATTGACAAAGCCAATTGCTTGCATAGGCGAGACCTATTGGCTTTTCCAATGCTTGCTGAAAATTATGCTGGTGAAAAAAAAGCTGGTTCCACAATTAGGCAACATGGTCTTAGAGGTCCTGTTGAAGACACTGGAGGAGAAAAAGCTATACAGGGTTTTACGCATAAATAAATGGAGCTACGTTTTAGAGACAAATCAACGATACTTAGTAGTGAAATGGATGTATGCAGCCATTTGAAAATTGCTGGAGTTTGTGTTGGTTCTTTGGTTTTCCACATATTGAGAAGTAGCCGTACCATAATAAGTAGGTAATTGTTATTTCGAGCAGTCCAGCCACAGCCTAAGTAATAATGGCCTAAACCGGCACTCAGGTTTTAAATGTGCATGTACAATGCTTTGTAAACTGAGACTCAAGCGTTTCATGTTTTTAAAATGTTAAGGTATCTCTGTACCTAGATCAAAAATGCAGAACACTTTTTGTATTCATCAGAAACTGCAACAACTTCTCTACACTCTATAAGATTGTTGAAAACTCACATTGTAAAATTCATGTATTTTAATAAATTCATCTGTAACAGCAAAGTCGGTGATGTAACAAAACATTATGGAGTCCAACGGTAGAATGTGGGAGGGGCTCTTGAGACTTCCATATCTCACAGATACTCATAGTCATCAGTGGCGGCTGGTACAGGATGAGGTGGCAGGTCGGCAGGGCGGAGAGGCTGGGTGAAAAAGAAAAAAAAACCACTTACCTCTGCATGCGCCATCTCTCCTGTGCTGTCGCTCCTCCCAGAAGCAGGAAGCACACAGGCTCCCCTAAGCCAATTACAACGCTACTGTCACCAGCATGACAGCAGTGTTAGGATTGGTCGGCGCTCAGACAGGGACTGTGAGCTTGTGTATGATCTCCACCCACGCTTTGCAATACAGCCCGGTAGTGAACATGCTAAGCGCGCATGACTGTTTGGCTGGGTCAACATGGCAGGCCAAACCGTCATGCGCACATAAGGGCATATATTTTCTTCTCCCCCTACTGGCTGTGACAATAGCCCAGCCCACCCCGCCCCAAAACTAGATTCAACATGAAAGAATAAAATGATGATAACAATGTGTTATTATCATTATATTTTTCCTTTTTTTCACTGCTGAAAAGCAGTGGGGCGATGCTCCGCTGCTCATTTAGTCTAGGGATAGAAAGGGGAATCCCTGAAGAGAGAAAGTGAGTGGGGGCTCAGGTTGGGGCCTACCCTGCTCTATCGGGGCTGCAGGGGCCTATGTTACGCCTTTAGACAAAGTTATACCTTGAACTACATAAAAGAGCGCCTGAAGTCCATCCATTTATTTTCTAATGTTAATGTTCCTTGTTAGCTATGCCTCACTCGTTGCTCATGTGATGAGGTCCGCACTAAGGGCCCGATGTAGGTAGCCAAATACCGGTCGGTAACGGCCGATTTCGGCCGTTACCGACCGGTATTTGAAGATGGAGATGTAGGGGCATGTTAAAATACAGAATCGGTAATTTCACCGATTCTGTAAAATACCGAATCGGTAAAATTACCGATTCTGTATTTTGACATGTAGGTAGCACTTAAATCAGTGCTACAGGGGTTTGAGAAGTCGTTATTTACCACCAACTAGGAGTTGGTGGTAAATAATGAAAACCCTTTCAAAAGCATTTTTTTTGCTTTTAAAACGGTGCCATGTTGCAGACATACATGCCCCGAGGGCAACATGTGCACAATCAAAGTGACACCCTGCCACCCTTCAATGTTTCCCCCAATTACCGAATCGGTATTTACCGATTCGGTAATTGACATTCATTCCTATGGGCCTCTAGGCCCATAGGAATGAATGGCAATTACCGAATCGGTAAATACCGATTCGGTAATTACCGAATCTTACCGATTCTGTAATGAATTCGGTAAAATTACCTAAATCCCGATTGCCAGTTCTTAAATACCGAATCGGTATGATTCGGTATTTAAGAATCGGTAATCTGGGATTACCTACATCGGGCCCCTAGACTTGAATGCGCCAAGTGCCTGAAAAGTCGAAATATATACATAGGTATCGGAAACTATTAACCCCTGTCAAGATGTTATCATCAATGAGTAAATTCAAAATGTTAAATTTGCCTGGGCTGCGAGAGATATTTTGGGACTTGCTGAAGTTGGTTACTAGCTTCAATTCCCCCCATTAACACCTTCTGCGCGGCGCGAATTTTCACGCTGTGCTGAAGGTTCTAAAAAACAGGCGTGGTCGTGACGGAACTGTTCCGTCATAAGCACAGCCCAAACGGCGCTCATGACGGAACCGCTCCGTCATGAGCGTCGAAGGGGTTAAAGATTCAAAAGACCTTACAAGCTTGTGAAGAGTATTCATGCACTGTAATAACTGCATTATCCACATATAATATTGCTGGAATGCAGGTCTTCTCCAACCCTAAAACATCAACAGAGGCGTTGAGTAGACAGGGGATAAGGTTATTGATGTAAATAGTAAATAATAATGGGGTCACAATATAACCCTGGCATGCCCTCCCCCCGAGATAAACCTAAAATGTCAGTAGTTCGCCACTAATGCCATAACAAACTCTGGTCGACAAGTTAACATAAAGAGTATGTAAAAATTTACCAAAGAGACCTCAACCCACATTTCCAACAAGAGTAGCCACAACTTTGTTCGATTAATACAATTGAATGCAGTCCACAGTTCCATAAAGGAGCGGTACAGTGGGTAAAACGTGGCGATGTTACACTTGCCCAGAATAAGATGCAAATTCAGGCACTGCTCCACTGTAAATCAAACACAAGGAGATGATGGATGGAGCACTGAAACCTTTCAGACACTCACCTACAGTCGCAGATCTGGGTTGAATCCATCATCGTTCTTTAGCTCACTTCGCCACACTAGTTCAGACACTACTGTATACAAATCAGTCTTGACCCTGTGCTTCATGGGAACAAGAAACAGAACAGAGGCAGCACCAAGGATGAAGTAGCCAGGACCATGTAGTATCAAAAATAAATTCTTTTATTTTCTCATTAATAGGACAGCCAATGCTGTTCCTACTATGTGACATGGTGAACTTTACATTGTACGGGTTGTCATTGAGATATACAAAGTAGTTAGCAAGTTCCTCATCAGTTCCGGACCACAAACATATCACATCATCGATGTACCTCCCCCAGAACACGATGTTGTTGGTCCAAGGGGAGGCACATCGGGCCCAGGCATGCTCCCTCTCATACCACCCCATGAAGAGGCAGGCATACGAAGGAGCAAACCTGGAACCCATCGCGGTACCACTGATCTGCTGGTACCAGCGATCATCAAAGAGGAAGTAGTTGTTAAGCAAGATAAGATCTATCATCTGCATAATCATTTCATTTTGGGAATAGAGCTGGGCATCTTCTCTATCCAGGAATGATTGCACCGCTATTTTCCCATACACTCTGTCAATGCATGTGTAGAGGCTGGTGACATCTAGTGTCACGAACCTAAGGTCATCCGACCACTCGAAGTCGTTGAGCTTGGTCAGAACGTCCTTACTATCCTGAACATAGGAGGGAAGGCTCAGCACGTATTTCTGCAGCTTGAGATCGACATAATGGGAGAGGCCTTCGGTGGGTGAGCCCACCCCCGAGATGATGGGTCTACCAGGTGGGAACCCCTCCCCCTCCTTATGAATTTTGGGGAGAATATATATACAAGGATAAGAGGGATTGGAAACATGTAAGAATCTAAATTCATCCTCTGTTAATAAACAGGAATCCTTCCATTCACATAGTCTCTGATTGATGGTATTCACAACAAGTGGTACTGGATTGTTCTTTATCTCCCTATAGTTTTTACTGTCTGATAGTTGCCGTTTAATTTCACCAAAATAGTCCACCCGATTCATGATCACCACACTTCCCCCCTTATCAGCCTCTCGTATCACAATGTCAGGGTCATCTTTGAGGTTTTTAAGGGCTTTTCTTTCAGAGTCAGTTATATTAGACCTGCTTCTAGTATATTGTTGGTTCGAATTTTCAAGCTTGTACAGGTCTTCAGTGACCTTTTTGTAAAAGGTATCTATATTAGGGTGGTAACCAAACGTGGGAATAAATTTGGATCTAGGATGGAGACCACTATCGTCGGAGATTTCTTGGTCAATACCCAATTCTGCCATGAGGGCAGGCATGTTGATCTGTTCTTCCTCATCTAGTGTCATAAGACAATGGACAGCACGGATAGAGGCAACAGTGTGTTCACTCTCATCCATCCGATTATTTGGAACAGCACTACCCGCGGGTCTATTGGAAAAGAAATTCTTCAATTTAAGGAGTCTGGTGAATTTAAACAGGTCAACATGTACATCAGTTAGATCACCCATTTGCGTCGGACAAAAATTCAATCCCTTACTCAGAACTTGCATGTCAGTAGCATCAAGAATTTTATTTGATAAATTTACAACTTTTAAATCTTGTATACCATCAATGTTATTTGACAAATTAGCAGTATTGATTACTTCTTTGTTTTTACAGATTTGTCGGTTTTTCCTACTTCTTTTCCACCTCCTACCGCCCCTCCTGGTTTTGGTTGTTCCCTCTTTTGTTGGAGACGGCTTGACATTCTTAACTTTGCTAGTTCCTTCTGGAACGACGTAGCACCCTCGCCTAAAGGGACTTCAGGTATTGTGGTGGTAGAAGTAATACTGCTAGTTGATGAAATAGAGATGTTGCTGACTGACTGGTTGTCGTCACCGTCATCCCTATCTTCCCTAGATCTTTTCTTGTCATCAGGACCTGGGAGGTTGTCAAATTTTTTAGCAAAAGTATAGATGCGACCGTCCCTGTAATCACGGTCATCCCTCTTGATTTTGCGTAGTTTTTTATCTTTAAGATAGATTTGATGATTATCCATTACCTTTTTCAAAATGGCAAAATTCTTTTCAGTTAGATCCTTCTCTCCCATCTCTCCAATCTCCTTTTCTATTTGCTCAATCTCGGCCTGTAATTTTTCGCCCTTTTCTAACGAGTGCTTGATCAAAATTTTCATCATAATAGATGATGCTCCCTCTAAATTACTCTCCCATTCTTTGAGTAGGTCTTCACTTAAATCCTCAAAGGTGGGGAAAATGAGTATCCTAAGTCCTCTAGGGACCTTCCCATTCTCCAGATATTGTGTCAAGGTTACACCATCCCACCATCTACTTAACTCTAGTTTACGTAGTCTCTCTAGTTTTAAAAAAAGGGTCTTTAAACTTTTTTTGCCAGGTTGTTCCGGGGCAGGTACAATTGCGGGATTACTAGGTCCAAACAAATTAAGTGTCATCTCTTCTCGTCCATCGTTGTATCTAGCCATAGTATAATATTAACAAGTGTCACAGGCGGAAAGAGTGCTAGTCGATCCAATTTAAATCCAAAGAAAAAAGTTCCACAGCGGATCTTGCAGCCAGCACCTCTATTTTCCGATGTCCCTCTAATGTCCAATTTGATGTTGTGCTGATAACCTCCAGGACCTGCTGCGGTTTGGTCCTACTGGAAATCCAGACAAAGACTTAAGAAACAGAACAGAGGCAGCACCAAGGATGAAGTAGCCAGGACCATGTAGTATCAAAAATAAATTCTTTTATTTTCTCATTAATAGGACAGCCAATGCTGTTCCTACTATGTGACATGGTGAACTTTACATTGTACGGGTTGTCATTGAGATATACAAAGTAGTTAGCAAGTTCCTCATCAGTTCCGGACCACAAACATATCACATCATCGATGTACCTCCCCCAGAACACGATGTTGTTGGTCCAAGGGGAGGCACATCGGGCCCAGGCATGCTCCCTCTCATACCACCCCATGAAGAGGCAGGCATACGAAGGAGCAAACCTGGAACCCATCGCGGTACCACTGATCTGCTGGTACCAGCGATCATCAAAGAGGAAGTAGTTGTTAAGCAAGATAAGATCTATCATCTGCATAATCATTTCATTTTGGGAATAGAGCTGGGCATCTTCTCTATCCAGGAATGATTGCACCGCTATTTTCCCATACACTCTGTCAATGCATGTGTAGAGGCTGGTGACATCTAGTGTCACGAACCTAAGGTCATCCGACCACTCGAAGTCGTTGAGCTTGGTCAGAACGTCCTTACTATCCTGAACATAGGAGGGAAGGCTCAGCACGTATTTCTGCAGCTTGAGATCGACATAATGGGAGAGGCCTTCGGTGGGTGAGCCCACCCCCGAGATGATGGGTCTACCAGGTGGGAACCCCTCCCCCTCCTTATGAATTTTGGGGAGAATATATATACAAGGATAAGAGGGATTGGAAACATGTAAGAATCTAAATTCATCCTCTGTTAATAAACAGGAATCCTTCCATTCACATAGTCTCTGATTGATGGTATTCACAACAAGTGGTACTGGATTGTTCTTTATCTCCCTATAGTTTTTACTGTCTGATAGTTGCCGTTTAATTTCACCAAAATAGTCCACCCGATTCATGATCACCACACTTCCCCCCTTATCAGCCTCTCGTATCACAATGTCAGGGTCATCTTTGAGGTTTTTAAGGGCTTTTCTTTCAGAGTCAGTTATATTAGACCTGCTTCTAGTATATTGTTGGTTCGAATTTTCAAGCTTGTACAGGTCTTCAGTGACCTTTTTGTAAAAGGTATCTATATTAGGGTGGTAACCAAACGTGGGAATAAATTTGGATCTAGGATGGAGACCACTATCGTCGGAGATTTCTTGGTCAATACCCAATTCTGCCATGAGGGCAGGCATGTTGATCTGTTCTTCCTCATCTAGTGCCACTTGTGGGACACCCCCGCGCCGCACGGCCACCAGCTGCTGCGTGTGTTCCCCTCTGCCTGCCTTCTGCCTCGCCGCCGGCCTCGCTGACGCCGTGGTCGCTCCCCTCTGGTTTCCCAGTTGTTTTGCCCTAAATTTGTGCTTGTCTGTTTCTGCCGTCTGCTCGCGTATTTTGCTGTTTTTCCTTGTTTTACCCTAAATTTGTGCTTGTCTGTTTCTGCCGTCTGCTCGCGTATTTTGCTGTTTTTATTTGTTTTGCCCGTAATTTGTGCTTGTCTGTTTCTGCCCTCTGCTCGCGTATTTTGCTGTTTTTATTTGTTTTGCCCTAAATTTGTGCCTGTTAATTTCTTTGTATCCCCTGTGCCGTGTCCAGTTTCCTTCCTGATTGGCCGCCTACCTCGCCGCTCTCGCTTCCCGCCACCGACATTGGCCCCGCCCCTTTTTCTCTTCTGTTCCCTCCCCGCTCCCGCCTCCCAGCTGCTCCGCCCACCCGCGCACTTCGCCTTAAATGGCGACCGTGCGGACGCGCAGCGGTCACGCGCAGCGGGCGCGCCGATTGTGCGCCGAAGGCGCGCCAAAGGTAAGCCCGTCTACGCCCGTCCGCGACCGGATCGCGACCAGCGCCAGGACCCCTGGCCCACGAAGACCCCGACCGACCCGCCTGACGTACTCCGCCGCCACCCTCACCGCTCTCAACACCGGCCGACTCCCAGAATGCCATCAAGCCTCTCCACGACGTACCCACGGACCCTTCAGCTGCCACGCCTGCAAGTTCACCTGCATCCGGACCTGCCTCGCACCAGCACCCACCAAGCCGAACACCAGCAGTACCCACCTCAAGTGCATCCTGCTCAACACCCGCTCCGTCCACAGACATGCCATCGAACTCTGGAACCTCCTCGACACCACAGCTCCAGACGTTGCCTTCCTCACGGAGACCTGGATGAACGCCTCTTCAGCTCCCGACATCGCCATCGCCATCCCAGAGGGCTACAAGATCGTCCGGAGGGACCGAAACGCCAACCAGATGGGAGGAGGCATCGCCATCATCCACAGGAGCACCATCCGTCTCACGACCAGCACCGACGACTCCCTGACCACCGCCGAACACCTGCATTTCCAGATCCACACCAACCCGAACACCACCCTCAGAGGCACCCTGATCTACCGACCCCCTGGACCACGCACACAATTCAGCGAGGACATCGCCGACTTCGTCAGCCCACATGCCCTCCCCTCCGCTGACTACATCCTCCTGGGAGACCTCAACTTCCATCTGGAGAACAACAACGACCGCAACACCAGCACCCTGCTCGACAACCTCACCAACCTGGGACTCAAGCAACTGGTGTCCACCCCCACCCACCTCGCCGGACACACACTCGACGCTGTCTTCTCATCCAGCAAGGACATCAACTTCAGCCACACCACAGAGCTTCAATGGACGGACCACAGCTGCGTCCACTTCACCTTCAAGAAAACAACGACCCACCACCACCAGCAACAGACCGCCCGCAGAAGCTGGAACAAGATCACAGCAGACCAGCTCGCCACCTCCCTGAGCCAGCACCCTCCTGCCAGCTCAGCGAACCCCAGCCAGGCCGCCGACAACCTCACGAAGTGGATCAGCAACTGCGCGGACGAACTCGCCCCACTGAGGACCCCGCCCAGCAGACCCGGCAGCAAGAAAGCCCCATGGTTCACCGACGAACTCAAGAGCTCCAAGAAGAACTGCCGAGCCCTCGAGAAAGTCTGGAGAAGGGAACCGACACCGGACAACAGGACCTCCTTCAAACTTGCCACCCGGAAACACCACCAGCTGATCCGCGCCGCCAAGAAAACAGCATTCAAGGACCGGTTGGACAACAACGCACACAACTGCAAGGAACTCTTCAACATCGTCAAAGAGCTTTCCAACCCCAGCGCAGGAAACAACGACATCACCCCATCGCAAGACCTCTGCAACTCCCTGGCTTCATACTTCCACAACAAGATCGTGGACATACACAACAGCTTCAACAACCAACCAACGCACACCATGACCGAACAACCACCCCCCACCACCACCCTCCACGCCTGGACCCCGATCAGCACCGAAGACACCATCCGCACGATGAACTCCATCCACTCCGGATCACCGACCGACCCCTGCCCTCACCACGTCTTCAACAAAGCCGATGCTGTCATCGCACCCCACCTGCGAGACATCATCAACACATCCCTCGACACCACCATCTTCCCCGAGAGCTGGAAACACGCCGAACTCAGCGCCCTACTCAAGAAACCAACAGCGGACCCCACCGACCTCAAGAATTACCGCCCCATCTCGCTCCTCCCGTTTCCAGCCAAAGTCATCGAGAAGACCGTCAACAAGCAGATGGCCGCTTTCCTCGAGACGAACGGATCCCTCGACCCCTCACAGTCCGGCTTCCGAGCCAACCACAGCACCGAGACCGCCCTCATCGCCGCCACCGACGACATCCGAGCCCTGATGGACAATGGAGAAACAGCGGCCCTCATCCTCCTAGACCTCTCCGCGGCATTCAACACGGTCTGCCACCGCACCCTAGTACGGCGTCTCAGCAACGTCGGAATCCAGGACAAGGCGCTGGAGTGGATCACCTCCTTCCTCGACGGGAGAACACAGAGAGTCCGCCTACCACCGTACAAGTCAGAGGCCACCGAAGTCATCTGCGGCGTCCCCCAAGGATCATCTCTGAGCCCCACCCTCTTCAACGTCTACATGAGCCCCCTCGCGGCCATCGTACGCAAACACAACCTCAGCATAATCTCCTACGCCGACGACACCCAGCTGATCCTCTCCCTGACCAACGACCCCGCCGCCGCCAGAGCCAACCTGCACGAAGGGATGAAAGAGGTAGCCGAGTGGATGACGACCAGCCGCCTGAAACTGAACTCGGACAAGACGGAGGTCCTCATCCTGGGCTCCTCTCCCTCCGCCTGGGACGACTCCTGGTGGCCTCCCGCCCTGGGCACCGCACCCAAACCGACAGACCATGCACGCAACCTGGGCTTCATCCTGGACTCCTCCCTCTCCATGACCAGGCAAGTCAACAACGTCTCCTCGGCATGCTTCAACATCCTACGCATGCTACGGAAGATCTTCTGGTGGATCCCCACCGAGACCAGGAAGACCGTCACCCAGGCCCTCGTCACCAGCCGACTGGACTACGGCAACGCCCTCTACGCCGGGACCACCGCCAAGCTCCAGAAGAGACTCCAGCGGATCCAGAACGCCTCAGCCAGACTCATCCTCGACATCCCACGAACCAGCCACATCTCCGGACATCTGCGAGACCTTCAATGGCTCCCCGTCAACAAAAGAATCACCTTCCGCCTCCTCACCCACGCACACAAAGCCCTACACGACCAAGGCCCGAGCTACCTCAACAGCCGAGTCAACTTCTACGCTCCCAAACGCCACCTCCGATCAGCCAACCACGCCCTCGCTGCCGTCCCCCGCATCCGAAGAGCGACTACAGGAGGAAGGTCCTTCTCCCACCTGGCCGCCAAGACCTGGAACTCCCTCCCGACCGACCTGCGCCTGACCCAAGACCACCTCTCCTTCAGGAAGAAGCTGAAGACCTGGCTGTTCGAGCAGTAGCGGCTCCCCCCCCCCCCAGCGCCTTGAGACCCCACGGGTATGTAGCGCGCTTTATAAGTGTCACTGATTGATTGATTGATCATAAGACAATGGACAGCACGGATAGAGGCAACAGTGTGTTCACTCTCATCCATCCGATTATTTGGAACAGCACTACCCGCGGGTCTATTGGAAAAGAAATTCTTCAATTTAAGGAGTCTGGTGAATTTAAACAGGTCAACATGTACATCAGTTAGATCACCCATTTGCGTCGGACAAAAATTCAATCCCTTACTCAGAACTTGCATGTCAGTAGCATCAAGAATTTTATTTGATAAATTTACAACTTTTAAATCTTGTATACCATCAATGTTATTTGACAAATTAGCAGTATTGATTACTTCTTTGTTTTTACAGATTTGTCGGTTTTTCCTACTTCTTTTCCACCTCCTACCGCCCCTCCTGGTTTTGGTTGTTCCCTCTTTTGTTGGAGACGGCTTGACATTCTTAACTTTGCTAGTTCCTTCTGGAACGACGTAGCACCCTCGCCTAAAGGGACTTCAGGTATTGTGGTGGTAGAAGTAATACTGCTAGTTGATGAAATAGAGATGTTGCTGACTGACTGGTTGTCGTCACCGTCATCCCTATCTTCCCTAGATCTTTTCTTGTCATCAGGACCTGGGAGGTTGTCAAATTTTTTAGCAAAAGTATAGATGCGACCATCCCTGTAATCACGGTCATCCCTCTTGATTTTGCGTAGTTTTTTATCTTTAAGATAGATTTGATGATTATCCATTACCTTTTTCAAAATGGCAAAATTCTTTTCAGTTAGACCCTTCTCTCCCATCTCCCCAATCTCCTTTTCTATTTGCTCAATCTCGGCCTGTAATTTTTCGCCCTTTTCTAACGAGTGCTTGATCAAGATTTTCATCATAATAGATGATGCTCCCTCTAAATTACTCTCCCATTCTTTGAGTAGGTCTTCACTTAAATCCTCAAAGGTGGGGAAAATGAGTATCCTAAGTCCTCTAGGGACCTTCCCATTCTCCAGATATTGTGTCAAGGTTACACCATCCCACCATCTACTTAACTCTAGTTTACATAGTCTCTCTAGTTTTAAAAAAAGGGTCTTTAAACTTTTTTTGCCAGGTTGTTCCGGGGCAGGTACAATTGCGGGATTACTAGGTCCAAACAAATTAAGTGCCATCTCTTCTCGTCCATCGTTGTATCTAGCCATAGTATAATATTAACAAGTGTCACGGGCGGAAAGAGTGCTAGTCGATCCAATTTAAATCCAAAGAAAAAAGTTCCACAGCGGATCTTGCAGCCAGCACCTCTATTTTCCGATGTCCCTCTAATGTCCAATTTGATGTTGTGCTGATAACCTCCAGGACCTGCTGCGGTTTGGTCCTACTGGAAATCCAGACAAAGACTTAAGAAACAGAACAAAGGCAGCACCAAGGATGAAGTAGCCAGGACCATGTAGTATCAAAAATAAATTCTTTTATTTTCTCATTAATAGGACAGCCAATGCTGTTCCTACTATGTGACATGGTGAACTTTACATTGTACGGGTTGTCATTGAGATATACAAAGTAGTTAGCAAGTTCCTCATCAGTTCCGGACCACAAACATATCACATCATCGATGTACCTCCCCCAGAACACGATGTTGTTGGTCCAAGGGGAGGCACATCGGGCCCAGGCATGCTCCCTCTCATACCACCCCATGAAGAGGCAGGCATACGAAGGAGCAAACCTGGAACCCATCGCGGTACCACTGATCTGCTGGTACCAGCGATCATCAAAGAGGAAGTAGTTGTTAAGCAAGATAAGATCTATCATCTGCATAATCATTTCATTTTGGGAATAGAGCTGGGCATCTTCTCTATCCAGGAATGATTGCACCGCTATTTTCCCATACACTCTGTCAATGCATGTGTAGAGGCTGGTGACATCTAGTGTCACGAACCTAAGGTCATCCGACCACTCGAAGTCGTTGAGCTTGGTCAGAACGTCCTTACTATCCTGAACATAGGAGGGAAGGCTCAGCACGTATTTCTGCAGCTTGAGATCGACATAATGGGAGAGGCCTTCGGTGGGTGAGCCCACCCCCGAGATGATGGGTCTACCAGGTGGGAACCCCTCCTCCTCCTTATGAATTTTGGGGAGAATATATATACAAGGATAAGAGGGATTGGAAACATGTAAGAATCTAAATTCATCCTCTGTTAATAAACAGGAATCCTTCCATTCACATAGTCTCTGATTGATGGTATTCACAACAAGTGGTACTGGATTGTTCTTTATCTCCCTATAGTTTTTACTGTCTGATAGTTGCCGTTTAATTTCACCAAAATAGTCCACCCGATTCATGATCACCACACTTCCCCCCTTATCAGCCTCTCGTATCACAATGTCAGGGTCATCTTTGAGGTTTTTAAGGGCTTTTCTTTCAGAGTCAGTTATATTAGACCTGCTTCTAGTATATTGTTGGTTCGAATTTTCAAGCTTGTACAGGTCTTCAGTGACCTTTTTGTAAAAGGTATCTATATTAGGGTGGTAACCAAACGTGGGAATAAATTTGGATCTAGGATGGAGACCACTATCGTCGGAGATTTCTTGGTCAATACCCAATTCTGCCATGAGGGCAGGCATGTTGATCTGTTCTTCCTCATCTAGTGTCATAAGACAATGGACAGCACGGAGAGAGGCAACAGTGTGTTCACTCTCATCCATCCGATTATTTGGAACAGCACTACCCGCGGGTCTATTGGAAAAGAAATTCTTCAATTTAAGGAGTCTGGTGAATTTAAACAGGTCAACATGTACATCAGTTAGATCACCCATTTGCGTCGGACAAAAATTCAATCCCTTACTCAGAACTTGCATGTCAGTAGCATCAAGAATTTTATTTGATAAATTTACAACTTTTAAATCTTGTATACCATCAATGTTATTTGACAAATTAGCAGTATTGATTACTTCTTTGTTTTTACAGATTTGTCGGTTTTTCCTACTTCTTTTCCACCTCCTACCGCCCCTCTTGGTTTTGGTTGTTCCCTCTTTTGTTGGAGACGGCTTGACATTCTTAACTTTGCTAGTTCCTTCTGGAACGACGTAGCACCCTCGCCTAAAGGGACTTCAGGTATTGTGGTGGTAGAAGTAATACTGCTAGTTGATGAAATATAGATGTTGCTGACTGACTGGTTGTCGACACCGTCATCCCTATCTTCCCTAGATCTTTTCTTGTCATCAGGACCTGGGAGGTTGTCAAATTTTTTAGCAAAAGTATAGATGCGACCGTCCCTGTAATCACGGTCATCCCTCTTGATTTTGCGTAGTTTTTTATCTTTAAGATAGATTTGATGATTATCCATTACCTTTTTCAAAATGGCAAAATTCTTTTCAGTTAGATCCTTCTCTCCCATCTCCCCAATCTCCTTTTCTATTTGCTCAATCTCGGCCTGTAATTTTTCGCCCTTTTCTAACGAGTGCTTGATCAAGATTTTCATCATAATAGATGATGCTCCCTCTAAATTACTCTCCCATTCTTTGAGTAGGTCTTCACTTAAATCCTCAAAGGTGGGGAAAATGAGTATCCTAAGTCCTCTAGGGACCTTCCCATTCTCCAGATATTGTGTCAAGGTTACACCATCCAACCATCTACTTAACTCTAGTTTACGTAGTCTCTCTAGTTTTAAAAAAAGGGTCTTTAAACTTTTTTTGCCAGGTTGTTCCGGGGCAGGTACAATTGCGGGATTACTAGGTCCAAACAAATTAAGTGCCATCTCTTCTCGTCCATCGTTGTATCTAGCCATAGTATAATATTAACAAGTGTCACGGGCGGAAAGAGTGCTAGTCGATCCAATTTAAATCCAAAGAAAAAAGTTCCACAGCGGATCTTGCAGCCAGCACCTCTATTTTCCGATGTCCCTCTAATGTCCAATTTGATGTTGTGCTGATAACCTCCAGGACCTGCTGCGGTTTGGTCCTACTGGAAATCCAGACAAAGACTTAAGAAACAGAACAGAGGCAGCACCAAGGATGAAGTAGCCAGGACCATGTAGTATCAAAAATAAATTCTTTTATTTTCTCATTAATAGGACAGCCAATGCTGTTCCTACTATGTGACATGGTGAACTTTACATTGTACGGGTTGTCATTGAGATATACAAAGTAGTTAGCAAGTTCCTCATCAGTTCCGGACCACAAACATATCACATCATCGATGTACCTCCCCCAGAACACGATGTTGTTGGTCCAAGGGGAGGCACATCGGGCCCAGGCATGCTCCCTCTCATACCACCCCATGAAGAGGCAGGCATACGAAGGAGCAAACCTGGAACCCATTGCGGTACCACTGATCTGCTGGTACCAGCGATCATCAAAGAGGAAGTAGTTGTTAAGCAAGATAAGATCTATCATCTGCATAATCATTTCATTTTGGGAATAGAGCTGGGCATCTTCTCTATCCAGGAATGATTGCACCGCTATTTTCCCATACACTCTGTCAATGCATGTGTAGAGGCTGGTGACATCTAGTGTCACGAACCTAAGGTCATCCGACCACTCGAAGTCGTTGAGCTTGGTCAGAACCTCCTTACTATCCTGAACATAGGAGGGAAGGCTCAGCACGTATTTCTGCAGCTTGAGATCGACATAATGGGAGAGGCCTTCGGTGGGTGAGCCCACCCCCGAGATGATGGGTCTACCAGGTGGGAACCCCTCCCCCTCCTTATGAATTTTGGGGAGAATATATATACAAGGATAAGAGGGATTGGAAACATGTAAGAATCTAAATTCATCCTCTGTTAATAAACAGGAATCCTTCCATTCACATAGTCTCTGATTGATGGTATTCACAACAAGTGGTACTGGATTGTTCTTTATCTCCCTATAGTTTTTACTGTCTGATAGTTGCCGTTTAATTTCACCAAAATAGTCCACCCGATTCATGATCACCACACTTCCCCCCTTATCAGCCTCTCGTATCACAATGTCAGGGTCATCTTTGAGGTTTTTAAGGGCTTTTCTTTCAGAGTCAGTTATATTAGACCTGCTTCTAGTATATTGTTGGTTCGAATTTTCAAGCTTGTACAGGTCTTCAGTGACCTTTTTGTAAAAGGTATCTATATTAGGGTGGTAACCAAACGTGGGAATAAATTTGGATCTAGGATGGAGACCACTATCGTCGGAGATTTCTTGGTCAATACCCAATTCTGTCATGAGGGCAGGCATGTTGATCTGTTCTTCCTCATCTAGTGTCATAAGACAATGGACAGCACGGATAGAGGCAACAGTGTGTTCACTCTCATCCATCCGATTATTTGGAACAGCACTACCTGCGGGTCTATTGGAAAAGAAATTCTTCAATTTAAGGAGTCTGGTGAATTTAAACAGGTCAACATGTACATCAGTTAGATCACCCATTTGCGTCGGACAAAAATTCAATCCCTTACTCAGAACTTGCATGTCAGTAGCATCAAGAATTTTATTTGATAAATTTACAACTTTTAAATCTTGTATACCATCAATGTTATTTGACAAATTAGCAGTATTGATTACTTCTTTGTTTTTACAGATTTGTCGGTTTTTCCTACTTCTTTTCCACCTCCTACCGCCCCTCCTGGTTTTGGTTGTTCCCTCTTTTGTTGGAGACGGCTTGACATTCTTAACTTTGCTAGTTCCTTCTGGAACGACGTAGCACCCTCGCCTAAAGGGACTTCAGGTATTGTGGTGGTAGAAGTAATACTGCTAGTTGATGAAATAGAGATGTTGCTGACTGACTGGTTGTCGTCACCGTCATCCCTATCTTCCCTAGATCTTTTCTTGTCATCAGGACCTGGGAGGTTGTCAAATTTTTTAGCAAAAGTATAGATGCGACCGTCCCTGTAATCACGGTCATCCCTCTTGATTTTGCGTAGTTTTTTATCTTTAAGATAGATTTGATGATTATCCATTACCTTTTTCAAAATGGCAAAATTCTTTTCAGTTAGATCCTTCTCTCCCATCTCCCCAATCTCCTTTTCTATTTGCTCAATCTCGGCCTGTAATTTTTCGCCCTTTTCTAACGAGTGCTTGATCAAGATTTTCATCATAATAGATGATGCTCCCTCTAAATTACTCTCCCATTCTTTGAGTAGGTCTTCACTTAAATCCTCAAAGGTGGGGAAAATGAGTATCCTAAGTCCTCTAGGGACCTTCCCATTCTCCAGATATTGTGTCAAGGTTACACCATCCCACCATCTACTTAACTCTAGTTTACGTAGTCTCTCTAGTTTTAAAAAAAGGGTCTTTAAACTTTTTTTGCCAGGTTGTTCCGGGGCAGGTACAATTGCGGGATTACTAGGTCCAAACAAATTAAGTGCCATCTCTTCTCGTCCATCGTTGTATCTAGCCATAGTATAATATTAACAAGTGTCACGGGCGGAAAGAGTGCTAGTCGATCCAATTTAAATCCAAAGAAAAAAGTTCCACAGCGGATCTTGCAGCCAGCACCTCTATTTTCCGATGTCCCTCTAATGTCCAATTTGATGTTGTGCTGATAACCTCCAGGACCTGCTGCGGTTTGGTCCTACTGGAAATCCAGACAAAGACTTAAGAAACAGAACAGAGGCAGCACCAAGGATGAAGTAGCCAGGACCATGTAGTATCAAAAATAAATTCTTTTATTTTCTCATTAATAGGACAGCCAATGCTGTTCCTACTATGTGACATGGTGAACTTTACATTGTACGGGTTGTCATTGAGATATACAAAGTAGTTAGCAAGTTCCTCATCAGTTCCGGACCACAAACATATCACATCATCGATGTACCTCCCCCAGAACACGATGTTGTTGGTCCAAGGGGAGGCACATCGGGCCCAGGCATGCTCCCTCTCATACCACCCCATGAAGAGGCAGGCATACGAAGGAGCAAACCTGGAACCCATTGCGGTACCACTGATCTGCTGGTACCAGCGATCATCAAAGAGGAAGTAGTTGTTAAGCAAGATAAGATCTATCATCTGCATAATCATTTCATTTTGGGAATAGAGCTGGGCATCTTCTCTATCCAGGAATGATTGCACCGCTATTTTCCCATACACTCTGTCAATGCATGTGTAGAGGCTGGTGACATCTAGTGTCACGAACCTAAGGTCATCCGACCACTCGAAGTCGTTGAGCTTGGTCAGAACGTCCTTACTATCCTGAACATAGGAGGGAAGGCTCAGCACGTATTTCTGCAGCTTGAGATCGACATAATGGGAGAGGCCTTCGGTGGGTGAGCCCACCCCGAGATGATGGGTCTACCAGGTGGGAACCCCTCCCCCTCCTTATGAATTTTGGGGAGAATATATATACAAGGATAAGAGGGATTGGAAACATGTAAGAATCTAAATTCATCCTCTGTTAATAAACAGGAATCCTTCCATTCACATAGTCTCTGATTGATGGTATTCACAACAAGTGGTACTGGATTGTTCTTTATCTCCCTATAGTTTTTACTGTCTGATAGTTGCCGTTTAATTTCACCAAAATAGTCCACTCGATTCATGATCACCACACTTCCCCCCTTATCAGCCTCTCGTATCACAATGTCAGGGTCATCTTTGAGGTTTTTAAGGGCTTTTCTTTCAGAGTCAGTTATATTAGACCTGCTTCTAGTATATTGTTGGTTCGAATTTTCAAGCTTGTACAGGTCTTCAGTGACCTTTTTGTAAAAGGTATCTATATTAGGGTGGTAACCAAACGTGGGAATAAATTTGGTTCTAGGATGGAGACCACTATCGTCGGAGATTTCTTGGTCAATACCCAATTCTGCCATGAGGGCAGGCATGTTGATCTGTTCTTCCTCATCTAGTGTCATAAGACAATGGACAGCACGGATAGAGGCAACAGTGTGTTCACTCTCATCCATCCGATTATTTGGAACAGCACTACCGGCGGGTCTATTGGAAAAGAAATTCTTCAATTTAAGGAGTCTGGTGAATTTAAACAGGTCAACATGTACATCAGTTAGATCACCTATTTGCGTCGGACAAAAATTCAATCCCTTACTCAGAACTTTCATGTCAGTAGCATCAAGAATTTTATTTGATAAATTTACAACTTTTAAATCTTGTATACCATCAATGTTATTTGACAAATTAGCAGTATTGATTACTTCTTTGTTTTTACAGATTTGTCGGTTTTTCCTACTTCTTTTCCACCTCCTACCGCCCCTCCTGGTTTTGGTTGTTCCCTCTTTTGTACAACCTGTATCCCTCTTATCCTTGTA
This sequence comes from Lissotriton vulgaris, assembly GCF_964263255.1. Taxonomy (NCBI): domain Eukaryota; kingdom Metazoa; phylum Chordata; class Amphibia; order Caudata; family Salamandridae; genus Lissotriton; species Lissotriton vulgaris. The sequence goes on along the minus strand of NC_141687.1, from coordinate 1,400,280,633 downwards.
TATATATTCTCCCCAAAATTCATAAGGAGGGGGAGGGGTTCCCACCTGGTAGACCCATCATCTCGGGGGTGGGCTCACCCACCGAAGGCCTCTCCCATTATGTCGATCTCAAGCTGCAGAAATACGTGCTGAGCCTTCCCTCCTATGTTCAGGATAGTAAGGACGTTCTGACCAAGCTCAACGACTTCGAGTGGTCGGATGACCTTAGGTTCGTGACACTAGATGTCACCAGCCTCTACACATGCATTGACAGAGTGTATGGGAAAATAGCGGTGCAATCATTCCTGGATAGAGAAGATGCCCAGCTCTATTCCCAAAATGAAATGATTATGCAGATGATAGATCTTATCTTGCTTAACAACTACTTCCTCTTTGATGATCGCTGGTACCAGCAGATCAGTGGTACCGCGATGGGTTCCAGGTTTGCTCCTTCGTATGCCTGCCTCTTCATGGGGTGGTATGAGAGGGAGCATGCCTGGGCCCGATGTGCCTCCCCTTGGACCAACAACATCGTGTTCTGGGGGAGGTACATCGATGATGTGATATGTTTGTGGTCCGGAACTGATGAGGAACTTGCTAACTACTTTGTATATCTCAATGACAACCCGTACAATGTAAAGTTCACCATGTCACATAGTAGGAACAGCATTGGCTGTCCTATTAATGAGAAAATAAAAGAATTTATTTTTGATACTACATGGTCCTGGCTACTTCATCCTTGGTGCTGCCTCTGTTCTGTTTCTTAAGTCTTTGTCTGGATTTCCAGTAGGACCAAACCGCAGCAGGTCCTGGAGGTTATCAGCACAACATCAAATTGGACATTAGAGGGACATCGGAAAATAGAGGTGCTGGCTGCAAGATCCGCTGTGGAACTTTTTTCTTTGGATTTAAATTGGATCGACTAGCACTCTTTCCGCCCGTGACACTTGTTAATATTATACTATGGCTAGATACAACGATGGACGAGAAGAGATGGCACTTAATTTGTTTGGACCTAGTAATCCCGCAATTGTACCTGCCCCGGAACAACCTGGCAAAAAAAGTTTAAAGACCCTTTTTTTTAAACTAGAGAGACTACGTAAACTAGAGTTAAGTAGATGGTGGGATGGTGTAACCTTGACACAATATCTGGAGAATGGGAAGGTCCCTAGAGGACTTAGGATACTCATTTTCCCCACCTTTGAGGATTTAAGTGAAGACCTACTCAAAGAATGGGAGAGTAATTTAGAGGGAGCATCATCTATTATGATGAAAATCTTGATCAAGCACTCGTTAGAAAAGGGCGAAAAATTACAGGCCGAGATTGAGCAAATAGAAAAGGAGATTGGGGAGATGGGAGAGAAGGATCTAACTGAAAAGAATTTTGCCATTTTGAAAAAGGTAATGGATAATCATCAAATCTATCTTAAAGATAAAAAACTACGCAAAATCAAGAGGGATGACCGTGATTACAGGGACGGTCGCATCTATACTTTTGCTAAAAAATTTGACAACCTCCCAGGTCCTGATGACAAGAAAAGATCTAGGGAAGATAGGGATGACGGTGACGACAACCAGTCAGTCAGCAACATCTCTATTTCATCAACTAGCAGTATTACTTCTACCACCACAATACCTGAAGTCCCTTTAGGCGAGGGTGCTACGTCGTTCCAGAAGGAACTAGCAAAGTTAAGAATGTCAAGCCGTCTCCAACAAAAGAGGGAACAACCAAAACCAGGAGGGGCGGTAGGAGGTGGAAAAGAAGTAGGAAAAACCGACAAATCTGTAAAAACAAAGAAGTAATCAATACTGCTAATTTGTCAAACAACATTGATGGTATACAAGATTTAAAAGTTGTAAATTTATCAAATAAAATTCTTGATGCTACTGACATGCAAGTTCTGAGTAAGGGATTGAATTTTTGTCCGACGCAAATGGGTGATCTAACTGATGTACATGTTGACCTGTTTAAATTCACCAGACTCCTTAAATTGAAGAATTTCTTTTCCAATAGACCCGCGGGTAGTGCTGTTCCAAATAATCGGATGGATGAGAGTGAACACACTGTTGCCTCTATCCGTGCTGTCCATTGTCTTATGACACTAGATGAGGAAGAACAGATCAACATGCCTGCCCTCATGGCAGAATTGGGTATTGACCAAGAAATCTCCGACGATAGTGGTCTCCATCCTAGATCCAAATTTATTCCCACGTTTGGTTACCACCCTAATATAGATACCTTTTACAAAAAGGTCACTGAAGACCTGTACAAGCTTGAAAATTCGAACCAACAATATACTAGAAGCAGGTCTAATATAACTGACTCTGAAAGAAAAGCCCTTAAAAACCTCAAAGAGGACCCTGACATTGTGATACGAGAGGCTGATAAGGGGGGAAGTGTGGTGATCATGAATCGGGTGGACTATTTTGGTGAAATTAAACGGCAACTATCAGACAGTAAAAACTATAGGGAGATAAAGAACAATCCAGTACCACTTGTTGTGAATACCATCAATCAGAGACTATGTGAATGGAAGGATTCCTGTTTATTAACAGAGGATGAATTTAGATTCTTACATGTTTCCAATCCCTCTTATCCTTGTATATATATTCTCCCCAAAATTCATAAGGAGGGGGAGGGGTTCCCACCTGGTAGACCCATCATCTCGGGGGTGGGCTCACCCACCGAAGGCCTCTCCCATTATGTCGATCTCAAGCTGCAGAAATACGTGCTGAGCCTTCCCTCCTATGTTCAGGATAGTAAGGACGTTCTGACCAAGCTCAACGACTTTGAGTGGTCGGATGACCTTAGGTTCGTGACACTAGATGTCACCAGCCTCTACACATGCATTGACAGAGTGTATGGGAAAATAGCGGTGCAATCATTCCTGGATAGAGAAGATGCCCAGCTCTATTCCCAAAATGAAATGATTATGCAGATGATAGATCTTATCTTGCTTAACAACTACTTCCTCTTTGATGATCGCTGGTACCAGCAGATCAGTGGTACCGCGATGGGTTCCAGGTTTGCTCCTTCGTATGCCTGCCTCTTCATGGGGTGGTATGAGAGGGAGCATGCCTGGGCCCGATGTGCCTCCCCTTGGACTAACAACATCGTGTTCTGGGGGAGGTACATCGATGATGTGATATGTTTGTGGTCCGGAACTGATGAGGAACTTGCTAACTACTTTGTATATCTCAATGACAACCCGTACAATGTAAAGTTTGCCATGTCACATAGTAGGAACAGCATTGGCTGTCCTATTAATGAGAAAATAAAAGAATTTATTTTTGATACTACATGGTCCTGGCTACTTCATCCTTGGTGCTGCCTCTGTTCTGTTTCTTAAGTCTTTGTCTGGATTTCCAGTAGGACCAAACCGCAGCAGGTCCTGGAGGTTATCAGCACAACATCAAATTGGACATTAGAGGGACATCGGAAAATAGAGGTGCTGGCTGCAAGATCCGCTGTGGAACTTTTTTCTTTGGATTTAAATTGGATCGACTAGCACTCTTTCCGCCCGTGACACTTGTTAATATTATACTATGGCTAGATACAACGATGGACGAGAAGAGATGGCACTTAATTTGTTTGGACCTAGTAATCCCGCAATTGTACCTGCCCCGGAACAACCTGGCAAAAAAAGTTTAAAGACCCTTTTTTTAAAACTAGAGAGACTACGTAAACTAGAGTTAAGTAGAGGGTGGGATGGTGTAACCTTGACACAATATCTGGAGAATGGGAAGGTCCCTAGAGGACTTAGGATACTCATTTTCCCCACCTTTGAGGATTTAAGTGAAGACCTACTCAAAGAATGGGAGAGTAATTTAGAGGGAGCATCATCTATTATGGTGAAAATCTTGATCAAGCACTCGTTAGAAAAGGGCGAAAAATTACAGGCCGAGATTGAGCAAATAGAAAAGGAGATTGGGGAGATGGGAGAGAAGGATCTAACTGAAAAGAATTTTGCCATTTTGAAAAAGGTAATGGATAATCATCAAATCTATCTTAAAGATAAAAAACTACGCAAAATCAAGAGGGATGACCGTGATTACAGGGACGGTCGCATCTATACTTTTGCTAAAAAATTTGACAACCTCCCAGGTCCTGATGACAAGAAAAGATCTAGGGAAGATAGGGATGACGGTGACGACAACCAGTCAGTCAGCAACATCTCTATTTCATCAACTAGCAGTATTACTTCTACCACCACAATACCTGAAGTCCCTTTAGGCGAGGGTGCTACGTCGTTCCAGAAGGAACTAGCAAAGTTAAGAATGTCAAGCCGTCTCCAACAAAAGAGGGAACAACCAAAACCAGGAGGGGCGGTAGGAGGTGGAAAAGAAGTAGGAAAAACCGACAAATCTGTAAAAACAAAGAAGTAATCAATACTGCTAATTTGTCAAATAACATTGATGGTATACAAGATTTAAAAGTTGTAAATTTATCAAATAAAATTCTTGATGCTACTGACATGCAAGTTCTGAGTAAGGGATTGAATTTTTGTCCGACGCAAATGGGTGATCTAACTGATGTACATGTTGACCTGTTTAAATTCACCAGACTCCTTAAATTGAAGAATTTCTTTTCCAATAGACCCGCGGGTAGTGCTGTTCCAAATAATCGGATGGATGAGAGTGAACACACTGTTGCCTCTATCGGTGCTGTCCATTGTCTTATGACACTAGATGAGGAAGAACAGATCAACATGCCTGCCCTCATGGCAGAATTGGGTATTGACCAAGAAATCTCCGACGATAGTGGTCTCCATCCTAGATCCAAATTTATTCCCACGTTTGGTTACCACCCTAATATAGATACCTTTTACAAAAAGGCCACTGAAGACCTGTACAAGCTTGAAAATTCGAACCAACAATATACTAGAAGCAGGTCTAATATAACTGACTCTGAAAGAAAAGCCCTTAAAAACCTCAAAGATGACCCTGACATTGTGATACGAGAGGCTGATAAGGGGGGAAGTGTGGTGATCATGAATCGGGTGGACTATTTTGGTGAAATTAAACGGCAACTATCAGACAGTAAAAACTATAGGGAGATAAAGAACAATCCAGTACCACTTGTTGTGAATACCATCAATCAGAGACTATGTGAATGGAAGGATTCCTGTTTATTAACAGAGGATGAATTTAGATTCTTACATGTTTCCAATCCCTCTTATCCTTGTATATATATTCTCCCCAAAATTCATAAGGAGGGGGAGGGGTTCCCACCTGGTAGACCCATCATCTCGGGGGTGGGCTCACCCACCGAAGGCCTCTCCCATTATGTCGATCTCAAGCTGCAGAAATACGTGCTGAGCCTTCCCTCCAATGTTCAGGATAGTAAGGACGTTCTGACCAAGCTCAACGACTTCGAGTGGTCGGATGACCTTAGGTTCGTGACACTAGATGTCACCAGCCCCTACACATGCATTGACAGAGTGTATGGGAAAATAGCGGTGCAATCATTCCTGGATAGAGAAGATGCCCAGCTCTATTCCCAAAATGAAATGATTATGCAGATGATAGATCTTATCTTGCTTAACAACTACTTCCTCTTTGATGATCGCTGGTACCAGCAGATCAGTGGTACCGCGATGGGTTCCAGGTTTGCTCCTTCGTATGCCTGCCTCTTCATGGGGTGGTATGAGAGGGAGCATGCCTGGGCCCGATGTGCCTCCCCTTGGACCAACAACATCGTGTTCTGGGGGAGGTACATCGATGATGTGATATGTTTGTGGTCCGGAACTGATGAGGAACTTGCTAACTACTTTGTATATCTCAATGACAACCCGTACAATGTAAAGTTCACCATGTCACATAGTAGGAACAGCATTGGCTGTCCTATTAATGAGAAAATAAAAGAATTTATTTTTGATACTACATGGTCCTGGCTACTTCATCCTTGGTGCTGCCTCTGTTCTGTTTCTTAAGTCTTTGTCTGGATTTCCAGTAGGACCAAACCGCAGCAGGTCCTGGAGGTTATCAGCACAACATCAAATTGGACATTAGAGGGACATCGGAAAATAGAGGTGCTGGCTGCAAGATCCGCTGTGGAACTTTTTTCTTTGGATTTAAATTGGATCGACTAGCACTCTTTCCGCCCGTGACACTTGTTAATATTATACTATGGCTAGATACAACGATGGACGAGAAGAGATGGCACTTAATTTGTTTGGACCTAGTAATCCCGCAATTGTACCTGCCCCGGAACAACCTGGCAAAAAAAGTTTAAAGACCCTTTTTTTTAAACTAGAGAGACTACGTAAACTAGAGTTAAGTAGATGGTGGGATGGTGTAACCTTGACACAATATCTGGAGAATGGGAAGGTCCCTAGAGGACTTAGGATACTCATTTTCCCCACCTTTGAGGATTTAAGTGAAGACCTACTCAAAGAATGGGAGAGTAATTTAGAGGGAGCATCATCTATTATGATGAAAATCTTGATCAAGCACTCGTTAGAAAAGGGCGAAAAATTACAGGCCGAGATTGAGCAAATAGAAAAGGAGATTGGGGAGATGGGAGAGAAGGATCTAACTGAAAAGAATTTTGCCATTTTGAAAAAGGTAATGGATAATCATCAAATCTATCTTAAAGATAAAAAACTACGCAAAATCAAGAGGGATGACCGTGATTACAGGGACGGTCGCATCTATACTTTTGCTAAAAAATTTGACAACCTCCCAGGTCCTGATGACAAGAAAAGATCTAGGGAAGATAGGGATGACGGTGACGACAACCAGTCAGTCAGCAACATCTCTATTTCATCAACTAGCAGTATTACTTCTACCACCACAATACCTGAAGTCCCTTTAGGCGAGGGTGCTACGTCGTTCCAGAAGGAACTAGCAAAGTTAAGAATGTCAAGCCGTCTCCAACAAAAGAGGGAACAACCAAAACCAGGAGGGGCGGTAGGAGGTGGAAAAGAAGTAGGAAAAACCGACAAATCTGTAAAAACAAAGAAGTAATCAATACTGCTAATTTGTCAAACAACATTGATGGTATACAAGATTTAAAAGTTGTAAATTTATCAAATAAAATTCTTGATGCTACTGACATGCAAGTTCTGAGTAAGGGATTGAATTTTTGTCCGACGCAAATGGGTGATCTAACTGATGTACATGTTGACCTGTTTAAATTCACCAGACTCCTTAAATTGAAGAATTTCTTTTCCAATAGACCCGCGGGTAGTGCTGTTCCAAATAATCGGATGGATGAGAGTGAACACACTGTTGCCTCTATCCGTGCTGTCCATTGTCTTATGACACTAGATGAGGAAGAACAGATCAACATGCCTGCCCTCATGGCAGAATTGGGTATTGACCAAGAAATCTCCGACGATAGTGGTCTCCATCCTAGATCCAAATTTATTCCCACGTTTGGTTACCACCCTAATATAGATACCTTTTACAAAAAGGTCACTGAAGACCTGTACAAGCTTGAAAATTCGAACCAACAATATACTAGAAGCAGGTCTAATATAACTGACTCTGAAAGAAAAGCCCTTAAAAACCTCAAAGAGGACCCTGACATTGTGATACGAGAGGCTGATAAGGGGGGAAGTGTGGTGATCATGAATCGGGTGGACTATTTTGGTGAAATTAAACGGCAACTATCAGACAGTAAAAACTATAGGGAGATAAAGAACAATCCAGTACCACTTGTTGTGAATACCATCAATCAGAGACTATGTGAATGGAAGGATTCCTGTTTATTAACAGAGGATGAATTTAGATTCTTACATGTTTCCAATCCCTCTTATCCTTGTATATATATTCTCCCCAAAATTCATAAGGAGGGGGAGGGGTTCCCACCTGGTAGACCCATCATCTCGGGGGTGGGCTCACCCACCGAAGGCCTCTCCCATTATGTCGATCTCAAGCTGCAGAAATACGTGCTGAGCCTTCCCTCCTATGTTCAGGATAGTAAGGACGTTCTGACCAAGCTCAACGACTTTGAGTGGTCGGATGACCTTAGGTTCGTGACACTAGATGTCACCAGCCTCTACACATGCATTGACAGAGTGTATGGGAAAATAGCGGTGCAATCATTCCTGGATAGAGAAGATGCCCAGCTCTATTCCCAAAATGAAATGATTATGCAGATGATAGATCTTATCTTGCTTAACAACTACTTCCTCTTTGATGATCGCTGGTACCAGCAGATCAGTGGTACCGCGATGGGTTCCAGGTTTGCTCCTTCGTATGCCTGCCTCTTCATGGGGTGGTATGAGAGGGAGCATGCCTGGGCCCGATGTGCCTCCCCTTGGACTAACAACATCGTGTTCTGGGGGAGGTACATCGATGATGTGATATGTTTGTGGTCCGGAACTGATGAGGAACTTGCTAACTACTTTGTATATCTCAATGACAACCCGTACAATGTAAAGTTTGCCATGTCACATAGTAGGAACAGCATTGGCTGTCCTATTAATGAGAAAATAAAAGAATTTATTTTTGATACTACATGGTCCTGGCTACTTCATCCTTGGTGCTGCCTCTGTTCTGTTTCTTAAGTCTTTGTCTGGATTTCCAGTAGGACCAAACCGCAGCAGGTCCTGGAGGTTATCAGCACAACATCAAATTGGACATTAGAGGGACATCGGAAAATAGAGGTGCTGGCTGCAAGATCCGCTGTGGAACTTTTTTCTTTGGATTTAAATTGGATCGACTAGCACTCTTTCCGCCCGTGACACTTGTTAATATTATACTATGGCTAGATACAACGATGGACGAGAAGAGATGGCACTTAATTTGTTTGGACCTAGTAATCCCGCAATTGTACCTGCCCCGGAACAACCTGGCAAAAAAAGTTTAAAGACCCTTTTTTTTAAACTAGAGAGACTACGTAAACTAGAGTTAAGTAGAGGGTGGGATGGTGTAACCTTGACACAATATCTGGAGAATGGGAAGGTCCCTAGAGGACTTAGGATACTCATTTTCCCCACCTTTGAGGATTTAAGTGAAGACCTACTCAAAGAATGGGAGAGTAATTTAGAGGGAGCATCATCTATTATGGTGAAAATCTTGATCAAGCACTCGTTAGAAAAGGGCGAAAAATTACAGGCCGAGATTGAGCAAATAGAAAAGGAGATTGGGGAGATGGGAGAGAAGGATCTAACTGAAAAGAATTTTGCCATTTTGAAAAAGGTAATGGATAATCATCAAATCTATCTTAAAGATAAAAAACTACGCAAAATCAAGAGGGATGACCGTGATTACAGGGACGGTCGCATCTATACTTTTGCTAAAAAATTTGACAACCTCCCAGGTCCTGATGACAAGAAAAGATCTAGGGAAGATAGGGATGACGGTGACGACAACCAGTCAGTCAGCAACATCTCTATTTCATCAACTAGCAGTATTACTTCTACCACCACAATACCTGAAGTCCCTTTAGGCGAGGGTGCTACGTCGTTCCAGAAGGAACTAGCAAAGTTAAGAATGTCAAGCCGTCTCCAACAAAAGAGGGAACAACCAAAACCAGGAGGGGCGGTAGGAGGTGGAAAAGAAGTAGGAAAAACCGACAAATCTGTAAAAACAAAGAAGTAATCAATACTGCTAATTTGTCAAATAACATTGATGGTATACAAGATTTAAAAGTTGTAAATTTATCAAATAAAATTCTTGATGCTACTGACATGCAAGTTCTGAGTAAGGGATTGAATTTTTGTCCGACGCAAATGGGTGATCTAACTGATGTACATGTTGACCTGTTTAAATTCACCAGACTCCTTAAATTGAAGAATTTCTTTTCCAATAGACCCGCGGGTAGTGCTGTTCCAAATAATCGGATGGATGAGAGTGAACACACTGTTGCCTCTATCCGTGCTGTCCATTGTCTTATGACACTAGATGAGGAAGAACAGATCAACATGCCTGCCCTCATGGCAGAATTGGGTATTGACCAAGAAATCTCCGACGATAGTGGTCTCCATCCTAGATCCAAATTTATTCCCACGTTTGGTTACCACCCTAATATAGATACCTTTTACAAAAAGGCCACTGAAGACCTGTACAAGCTTGAAAATTCGAACCAACAATATACTAGAAGCAGGTCTAATATAACTGACTCTGAAAGAAAAGCCCTTAAAAACCTCAAAGATGACCCTGACATTGTGATACGAGAGGCTGATAAGGGGGGAAGTGTGGTGATCATGAATCGGGTGGACTATTTTGGTGAAATTAAACGGCAACTATCAGACAGTAAAAACTATAGGGAGATAAAGAACAATCCAGTACCACTTGTTGTGAATACCATCAATCAGAGACTATGTGAATGGAAGGATTCCTGTTTATTAACAGAGGATGAATTTAGATTCTTACATGTTTCCAATCCCTCTTATCCTTGTATATATATTCTCCCCAAAATTCATAAGGAGGGGGAGGGGTTCCCACCTGGTAGACCCATCATCTCGGGGGTGGGCTCACCCACCGAAGGCCTCTCCCATTATGTCGATCTCAAGCTGCAGAAATACGTGCTGAGCCTTCCCTCCTATGTTCAGGATAGTAAGGACGTTCTGACCAAGCTCAACGACTTCGAGTGGTCGGATGACCTTAGGTTCGTGACACTAGATGTCACCAGCCCCTACACATGCATTGACAGAGTGTATGGGAAAATAGCGGTGCAATCATTCCTGGATAGAGAAGATGCCCAGCTCTATTCCCAAAATGAAATGATTATGCAGATGATAGATCTTATCTTGCTTAACAACTACTTCCTCTTTGATGATCGCTGGTACCAGCAGATCAGTGGTACCGCGATGGGTTCCAGGTTTGCTCCTTCGTATGCCTGCCTCTTCATGGGGTGGTATGAGAGGGAGCATGCCTGGGCCCGATGTGCCTCCCCTTGGACCAACAACATCGTGTTCTGGGGGAGGTACATCGATGATGTGATATGTTTGTGGTCCGGAACTGATGAGGAACTTGCTAACTACTTTGTATATCTCAATGACAACCCGTACAATGTAAAGTTCACCATGTCACATAGTAGGAACAGCATTGGCTGTCCTATTAATGAGAAAATAAAAGAATTTATTTTTGATACTACATGGTCCTGGCTACTTCATCCTTGGTGCTGCCTCTGTTCTGTTTCTTAAGTCTTTGTCTGGATTTCCAGTAGGACCAAACCGCAGCAGGTCCTGGAGGTTATCAGCACAACATCAAATTGGACATTAGAGGGACATCGGAAAATAGAGGTGCTGGCTGCAAGATCCGCTGTGGAACTTTTTTCTTTGGATTTAAATTGGATCGACTAGCACTCTTTCCGCCCGTGACACTTGTTAATATTATACTATGGCTAGATACAACGATGGACGAGAAGAGATGGCACTTAATTTGTTTGGACCTAGTAATCCCGCAATTGTACCTGCCCCGGAACAACCTGGCAAAAAAAGTTTAAAGACCCTTTTTTTAAAACTAGAGAGACTACGTAAACTAGAGTTAAGTAGATGGTGGGATGGTGTAACCTTGACACAATATCTGGAGAATGGGAAGGTCCCTAGAGGACTTAGGATACTCATTTTCCCCACCTTTGAGGATTTAAGTGAAGACCTACTCAAAGAATGGGAGAGTAATTTAGAGGGAGCATCATCTATTATGATGAAAATCTTGATCAAGCACTCGTTAGAAAAGGGCGAAAAATTACAGGCCGAGATTGAGCAAATAGAAAAGGAGATTGGGGAGATGGGAGAGAAGGATCTAACTGAAAAGAATTTTGCCATTTTGAAAAAGGTAATGGATAATCATCAAATCTATCTTAAAGATAAAAAACTACGCAAAATCAAGAGGGATGACCGTGATTACAGGGACGGTCGCATCTATACTTTTGCTAAAAAATGTGACAACCTCCCAGGTCCTGATGACAAGAAAAGATCTAGGGAAGATAGGGATGACGGTGACGACAACCAGTCAGTCAGCAACATCTCTATTTCATCAACTAGCAGTATTACTTCTACCACCACAATACCTGAAGTCCCTTTAGGCGAGGGTGCTACGTCGTTCCAGAAGGAACTAGCAAAGTTAAGAATGTCAAGCCGTCTCCAACAAAAGAGGGAACAACCAAAACCAGGAGGGGCGGTAGGAGGTGGAGAAGAAGTAGGAAAAACCGACAAATCTGTAAAAACAAAGAAGTAATCAATACTGCTAATTTGTCAAATAACATTGATGGTATACAAGATTTAAAAGTTGTAAATTTATCAAATAAAATTCTTGATGCTACTGACATGCAAGTTCTGAGTAAGGGATTGAATTTTTGTCCGACGCAAATGGGTGATCTAACTGATGTACATGATGACCTGTTTAAATTCACCAGACTCCTTAAATTGAAGAATTTCTTTTCCAATAGACCCGCGGGTAGTGCTGTTCCAAATAATCGGATGGATGAGAGTGAACACACTGTTGCCTCTATCCGTGCTGTCCATTGTCTTATGACACTAGATGAGGAAGAACAGATCAACATGCCTGCCCTCATGGCAGAATTGGGTATTGACCAAGAAATCTCCGACGATAGTGGTCTCCATCCTAGATCCAAATTTATTCCCACGTTTGGTTACCACCCTAATATAGATACCTTTTACAAAAAGGTCACTGAAGACCTGTACAAGCTTGAAAATTCGAACCAACAATATACTAGAAGCAGGTCTAATATAACTGACTCTGAAAGAAAAGCCCTTAAAAACCTCAAAGATGACCCTGACATTGTGATACGAGAGGCTGATAAGGGGGGAAGTGTGGTGATCATGAATCGGGTGGACTATTTTGGTGAAATTAAACGGCAACTATCAGACAGTAAAAACTATAGGGAGATAAAGAACAATCCAGTACCACTTGTTGTGAATACCATCAATCAGAGACTATGTGAATGGAAGGATTCCTGTTTATTAACAGAGGATGAATTTAGATTCTTACATGTTTCCAATCCCTCTTATCCTTGTATATATATTCTCCCCAAAATTCATAAGGAGGGGGAGGGGTTCCCACCTGGTAGACCCATCATCTCGGGGGTGGGCTCACCCACCGAAGGCCTCTCCCATTATGTCGATCTCAAGCTGCAGAAATACGTGCTGAGCCTTCCCTCCTATGTTCAGGATAGTAAGGACGTTCTGACCAAGCTCAACGACTTCGAGTGGTCGGATGACCTTAGGTTCGTGACACTAGATGTCACCAGCCTCTACACATGCATTGACAGAGTGTATGGGAAAATAGCGGTGCAATCATTCCTGGATAGAGAAGATGCCCAGCTCTATTCCCAAAATGAAATGATTATGCAGATGATAGATCTTATCTTGCTTAACAACTACTTCTTCTTTGATGATCGCTGGTACCAGCAGATCAGTGGTACCGCGATGGGTTCCAGGTTTGCTCCTTCGTATGCCTGCCTCTTCATGGGGTGGTATGAGAGGGAGCATGCCTGGGCCCGATGTGCCTCCCCTTGGACCAACAACATCGTGTTCTGGGGGAGGTACATCGATGATGTGATATGTTTGTGGTCCGGAACTGATGAAGAACTTGCTAACTACTTTGTATATCTCAATGACAACCCGTACAATGTAAAGTTCACCATGTCACATAGTAGGAACAGCATTGGCTGTCCTATTAATGAGAAAATAAAAGAATTTATTTTTGATACTACATGGTCCTGGCTACTTCATCCTTGGTGCTGCCTCTGTTCTGTTTCTTAAGTCTTTGTCTGGATTTCCAGTAGGACCAAACCGCAGCAGGTCCTGGAGGTTATCAGCACAACATCAAATTGGACATTAGAGGGACATCGGAAAATAGAGGTGCTGGCTGCAAGATCCGCTGTGGAACTTTTTTCTTTGGATTTAAATTGGATCGACTAGCACTCTTTCCGCCCGTGACACTTGTTAATATTATACTATGGCTAGATACAACGATGGACGAGAAGAGATGGCACTTAATTTGTTTGGACCTAGTAATCCCGCAATTGTACCTGCCCCGGAACAACCTGGCAAAAAAAGTTTAAAGACCCTTTTTTTAAAACTAGAGAGACTACGTAAACTAGAGTTAAGTAGATGGTGTAACCTTGACACAATATCTGGAGAATGGGAAGGTCCCTAGAGGACTTAGGATACTCATTTTCCCCACCTTTGAGGATTTAAGTGAAGACCTACTCAAAGAATGGGAGAGTAATTTAGAGGGAGCATCATCTATTATGATGAAAATCTTGATCAAGCACTCGTTAGAAAAGGGCGAAAAATTACAGGCCGAGATTGAGCAAATAGAAAAGGAGATTGGGGAGATGGGAGAGAAGGATCTAACTGAAAAGAATTTTGCCATTTTGAAAAAGGTAATGGATAATCATCAAATCTATCTTAAAGATAAAAAACTACGCAAAATCAAGAGGGATGACCGTGATTACAGGGACGGTCGCATCTATACTTTTGCTAAAAAATTTGACAACCTCCCAGGTCCTGATGACAAGAAAAGATCTAGGGAAGATAGGGATGACGGTGACGACAACCAGTCAGTCAGCAACATCTCTATTTCATCAACTAGCAGTATTACTTCTACCACCACAATACCTGAAGTCCCTTTAGGCGAGGGTGCTACGTCGTTCCAGAAGGAACTAGCAAAGTTAAGAATGTCAAGCCGTCTCCAACAAAAGAGGGAACAACCAAAACCAGGAGGGGCGGTAGGAGGTGGAAAAGAAGTAGGAAAAACCGACAAATCTGTAAAAACAAAGAAGTAATCAATACTGCTAATTTGTCAAATAACATTGATGGTATACAAGATTTAAAAGTTGTAAATTTATCAAATAAAATTCTTGATGCTACTGACATGCAAGTTCTGAGTAAGGGATTGAATTTTTGTCCGACGCAAATGGGTGATCTAACTGATGTACATGTTGACCTGTTTAAATTCACTAGACTCCTTAAATTGAAGAATTTCTTTTCCAATAGACCCGCGGGTAGTGCTGTTCCAAATAATCGGATGGATGAGAGTGAACACACTGTTGCCTCTATCCGTGCTGTCCATTGTCTTATGACACTAGATGAGGAAGAACAGATCAACATGCCTGCCATCATGGCAGAATTGGGTATTGACCAAGAAATCTCCGACGATAGTGGTCTCCATCCTAGATCCAAATTTATTCCCACGTTTGGTTACCACCCTAATATAGATACCTTTTACAAAAAGGTCACTGAAGACCTGTACAAGCTTGAAAATTCGAACCAACAATATACTAGAAGCAGGTCTAATATAACTGACTCTGAAAGAAAAGCCCTTAAAAACCTCAAAGATGACCCTGACATTGTGATACGAGAGGCTGATAAGGGGGGAAGTGTGGTGATCATGAATCGGGTGGACTATTTTGGTGAAATTAAACGGCAACTATCAGACAGTAAAAACTATAGGGAGATAAAGAACAATCCAGTACCACTTGTTGTGAATACCATCAATCAGAGACTATGTGAATGGAAGGATTCCTGTTTATTAACAGAGGATGAATTTAGATTCTTACATGTTTCCAATCCCTCTTATCCTTGCATATATATTCTCCCCAAAATTCATAAGGAGGGGGAGGGGTTCCCACCTGGTAGACCCATCATCTCGGGGGTGGGCTCACCCACCGAAGGCCTCTCCCATTATGTCGATCTCAAGCTGCAGAAATACGTGCTGAGCCTTCCCTCCTATGTTCAGGATAGTAAGGACGTTCTGACCAAGCTCAACGACTTCGAGTGGTCGGATGACCTTAGGTTCGTGACACTAGATGTCACCAGCCTCTACACATGCATTGACAGAGTGTATGGGAAAATAGCGGTGCAATCATTCCTGGATAGAGAAGATGCCCAGCTCTATTCCCAAAATGAAATGATTATGCAGATGATAGATCTTATCTTGCTTAACAACTACTTCCTCTTTGATGATCGCTGGTACCAGCAGATCAGTGGTACCGCGATGGGTTCCAGGTTTGCTCCTTCGTATGCCTGCCTCTTCATGGGGTGGTATGAGAGGGAGCATGCCTGGGCCCGATGTGCCTCCCCTTGGACCAACAACATCGTGTTCTGGGGGAGGTACATCGATGATGTGATATGTTTGTGGTCCGGAACTGATGAGGAACTTGCTAACTACTTTGTATATCTCAATGACAACCCGTACAATGTAAAGTTCACCATGTCACATAGTAGGAACAGCATTGGCTGTCCTATTAATGAGAAAATAAAAGAATTTATTTTTGATACTACATGGTCCTGGCTACTTCATCCTTGGTGCTGCCTCTGTTCTGTTTCTTAAGTCTTTGTCTGGATTTCCAGTAGGACCAAACCGCAGCAGGTCCTGGAGGTTATCAGCACAACATCAAATTGGACATTAGAGGGACATCGGAAAATAGAGGTGCTGGCTGCAAGATCCGCTGTGGAACTTTTTTCTTTGGATTTAAATTGGATCGACTAGCACTCTTTCCGCCCGTGACACTTGTTAATATTATACTATGGCTAGATACAACGATGGACGAGAAGAGATGGCACTTAATTTGTTTGGACCTAGTAATCCCGCAATTGTACCTGCCCCGGAACAACCTGGCAAAAAAAGTTTAAAGACCCTTTTTTTAAAACTAGAGAGACTACGTAAACTAGAGTTAAGTAGATGGTGGGATGGTGTAACCTTGACACAATATCTGGAGAATGGGAAGGTCCCTAGAGGACTTAGGATACTCATTTTCCCCACCTTTGAGGATTTAAGTGAAGACCTACTCAAAGAATGGGAGAGTAATTTAGAGGGAGCATCATCTATTATGATGAAAATCTTGATCAAGCACTCGTTAGAAAAGGGCGAAAAATTACAGGCCGAGATTGAGCAAATAGAAAAGGAGATTGGGGAGATGGGAGAGAAGGATCTAACTGAAAAGAATTTTGCCATTTTGAAAAAGGTAATGGATAATCATCAAATCTATCTTAAAGATAAAAAACTACGCAAAATCAAGAGGGATGACCGTGATTACAGGGACGGTCGCATCTATACTTTTGCTAAAAAATTTGACAACCTCCCAGGTCCTGATGACAAGAAAAGATCTAGGGAAGATAGGGATGACGGTGACGACAACCAGTCAGTCAGCAACATCTCTATTTCATCAACTAGCAGTATTACTTCTACCACCACAATACCTGAAGTCCCTTTAGGCGAGGGTGCTACGTCGTTCCAGAAGGAACTAGCAAAGTTAAGAATGTCAAGCCGTCTCCAACAAAAGAGGGAACAACCAAAACCAGGAGGGGCGGTAGGAGGTGGAAAAGAAGTAGGAAAAACCGACAAATCTGTAAAAACAAAGAAGTAATCAATACTGCTAATTTGTCAAATAACATTGATGGTATACAAGATTTAAAAGTTGTAAATTTATCAAATAAAATTCTTGATGCTACTGACATGCAAGTTCTGAGTAAGGGATTGAATTTTTGTCCGACGCAAATGGGTGATCTAACTGATGTACATGTTGACCTGTTTAAATTCACCAGACTCCTTAAATTGAAGAATTTCTTTTCCAATAGACCCGCGGGTAGTGCTGTTCCAAATAATCGGATGGATGAGAGTGAACACACTGTTGCCTCTATCCGTGCTGTCCATTGTCTTATGACACTAGATGAGGAAGAACAGATCAACATGCCTGCCCTCATGGCAGAATTGGGTATTGACCAAGAAATCTCCGATGATAGTGGTCTCCATCCTAGATCCAAATTTATTCCCACGTTTGGTTACCACCCTAATATAGATACCTTTTACAAAAAGGTCACTGAAGACCTGTACAAGCTTGAAAATTCGAACCAACAATATACTAGAAGCAGGTCTAATATAACTGACTCTGAAAGAAAAGCCCTTAAAAACCTCAAAGATGACCCTGACATTGTGATACGAGAGGCTGATAAGGGGGGAAGTGTGGTGATCATGAATCGGGTGGACTATTTTGGTGAAATTAAACGGCAACTATCAGACAGTAAAAACTATAGGGAGATAAAGAACAATCCAGTACCACTTGTTGTGAATACCATCAATCAGAGACTATGTGAAATGAAGGATTCCTGTTTATTAACAGAGGATGAATTTAGATTCTTACATGTTTCCAATCCCTCTTATCCTTGTATATATATTCTCCCCAAAATTCATAAGGAGGGGGAGGGGTTCCCACCTGGTAGACCCATCATCTCGGGGGTGGGCTCACCCACCGAAGGCCTCTCCCATTATGTCGATCTCAAGCTGCAGAAATACGTGCTGAGCCTTCCCTCCTATGTTCAGGATAGTAAGGACGTTCTGACCAAGCTCAACGACTTCGAGTGGTCGGATGACCTCAGGTTCGTGACACTAGATGTCACCAGCCTCTACACATGCATTGACAGAGTGTATAGGAAAATAGCGGTGCAATCATTCCTGGATAGAGAAGATGCCCAGCTCTATTCCCAAAATGAAATGATTATGCAGATGATAGATCTTATCTTGCTTAACAACTACTTCCTCTTTGATGATCGCTGGTACCAGCAGATCAGTGGTACCGCGATGGGTTCCAGGTTTGCTCCTTCGTATGCCTGCCTCTTCATGGGGTGGTATGAGAGGGAGCATGCCTGGGCCCGATGTGCCTCCCCTTGGACCAACAACATCGTGTTCTGGGGGAGGTACATCGATGATGTGATATGTTTGTGGTCCGGAACTGATGAGGAACTTGCTAACTACTTTGTATATCTCAATGACAACCCGTACAATGTAAAGTTCACCATGTCACATAGTAGGAACAGCATTGGCTGTCCTATTAATGAGAAAATAAAAGAATTTATTTTTGATACTACATGGTCCTGGCTACTTCATCCTTGGTGCTGCCTCTGTTCTGTTTCTTAAGTCTTTGTCTGGATTTCCAGTAGGACCAAACCGCAGCAGGTCCTGGAGGTTATCAGCACAACATCAAATTGGACATTAGAGGGACATCGGAAAATAGAGGTGCTGGCTGCAAGATCCGCTGTGGAACTTTTTTCTTATGCTTCATGGGAACAGTCCAGCCCGAACTGCCAAGCCACGTCTTCCTTGACCGGAAACTAGCATCCTGGACCGGTTTCGGTCTGCTCCACTGTACCCAGCTCCAATCTGAAACACTGCTGACTTGGGTTAATGATTTTATGTTCTTTGCACTAGAATTTAAATGTGAGAAAACACAACCTTGACTAAAATCTCCACAGTACTGTCAATCAGTGAGATGGGTCCATAGCATCTAGTGGGGCTCAGGTCATCCTTAAAAATTGGGACGATCACCGAGCCAGACCATGTGTTTGGCAACCTGTTACTCAAAAACATGCAAAACACGCTGGTATTCACAGGGCCCTAGATCTCAGGTTTACATTTAATCAAATCAATGGGCCTGCCATCAGACCCAGAGGCCTTTCCCCCTGGTCCTAGCTTAATAGCTAAGGTGACTTCAGCTAGAGTTAATGACAGACAATCAGCCCCCACCAACCTGCTCAGTAGCAACTGGGTTAACCTCTCATCATCCTTTGTGAGATAAATAGCCTGATAATAGGAAACCAATTGACTCAGAGTAATTCTGTGTTTGTACCCTCAGCCTGAATCCTAGGCTTGGCCGACAAAACCTTCCTAAGATTACGACCGGCTGCAGAGAACTCAGTATTGAACTGTCCAGGCTGAGCAGAAACAACCTCTGCTGGCTTCATTAGGCTTTCTTTAACCCCTTCCATGCTCATGACGCGCTCAGCTCGTCATGCAGTACACTGCTCGTGTGCTCATGACGAGCTGAGCTCGTCATGAACAATGGGATTCAAGGGAGTGCAGCATCCAAGATGAATCACTGTAGCATTGAAGGTGTTAACAAATACACATATTTTCCCAAAATGAACCAACATATCGTGCCCCCTAACAACTTCTGATAAACAAGCAAGTGAGGTCCCAAGTTTGCTAGCAATAAGGGCTCAAAAGAAAAGGCTCAGGTGCCAACTGGGACCAAAATAGCCTTCGACCATCATTAGAAGGAGATGGCAGTGCATGCTGCCCAGCGGGAGAAAGCACGTTTAATATTTGGAGGCGCCCTGTTACCACTAGGGTTCATGGTCACCCCAGTCGGTTAACCAAGGTCAAATTATGTGTGGAAAAAATATAGTCAATGGTAAGGGTGACGCCCTCTCTAACATGACACCGGGGAATCATTTTTGTCAAAAAAGCTGAATGATGTTAATACGATTGCAAGTGCTATACAAGATGCTAGCTCAACGCCTCTATGGTCCAGGTCTACAGCATGGCCAATTGCAGTCACCTCCCCCCACCCCCAAACTCACTGGAAAGAACCTTAGTTGAGCCTTAAATTCACCACATACAATACAGTTTGGTTGTGCTTCCTTCCCGTATGTAGGGACCTTATTAGCAAAATTATCATAGACTATAGTAGTGAAATCATTGCTATAGAGATGAATCAAATAAAAGTCAAACGACTCATAGAGTCCTTAATCAGCACAGTCTGAAAGGCAAAACAACTCGTATCCAATTCTGCTACCGAAATATTAAGCAAAAGATTAATCCAAATTGAAAGACTGCCTTACATCAACCATGCAAAGAGGGAGTGGTGGCAAATAAGAAGCCTGCAAACTCATCACAGGATACAGGGCAAGGGGCCCAGGTCTCTTGGAAAAGAATAAGATCAAAACGACTAATAGCCGGCAACCAATCTGGATTATTAATCTTGGAACGAATTCCTGCAATGTTCCAACCAATCAGTGAAAAACAGGAGGGCATCAAGAAACAGGGTGCCCAAGTCCTGAGGTGCCTCTCAGGCCCGAGCTGATTTCCCACAAAGGATGGAGTAACAGGAAGATGCTTTGCAATGTCCTCTAGCGGAGAAGTAAGCACTCAGTCCATTTGAGAACAGCTTGAGAGAATTGCATAATGATTAACTTAAGGGACACTCCCAGATAAGTGCATAGTGTTGGCGTACTCGTCAGTGGTAACAATCTGATCAGATTTCAGGTTAAGGTTACAACTGCTACATTGCAATCCGATAGGCCCTGAAGGTACTAGGATGTACAGAGGGTTGACATGGCCAAAATAAACATGTACTGAGGTGTATAGAAATAACCTACCAGAACCATCAGGAATCTTGCTTTCATTATGTGCCCGGTCAAAAGGACAGGTTAGCAAACTGCGGGCTATCTCAGGGCACCTAAAATTGATCACAACACAATCTTCTTAACAGTTTTTCTGGGATGTACAAATTCAGCCCACCCAATGTACCATAATGATCCCCGAAGCAGCAGAAAACAGGAAACCTTTGAACTAGGTAACCCGCTCAAACCTTGGTGGTAAGTGCAAGAAAGGCCAGACACGGAGGCAAAGCTCTATCTGTAACCGGACCATCACTGTGGAACAAGCTCCCTCTGTCTCTCAGACAATGTTCAGAACATCTAAAATTTAGAAGGCAGCTCAAAACCCTGCTGTTTAGAAACCAGATCTAGATCCATCTGATGCTACTTTTGCTCTGTCTTTGTTTCCTTGCTCCCAGGCGCAGAGATACTCCTGCGGGAGTTTATTCAAGCGCGTTACAAACCCGCAAATAAATAAATAAATAAAGTTGTTCAATGGTCTCAGATTGACCATACAAACGTTTGGAGACTCCTATGAGTACTGCCACATAGGGACATGCAGTTTAGGGGAGGTTAATGAAGACAGCCTGCATGAGACTAATGCCCAAACACAGTGTTCCTCCCAGTCCAAGCTGCCTGGCTTCCTCTCCATGGCCTTTACAGGCAACAGATACGTAGGCCGTTGAAGCTTATTACTAGGTGTTTTATCTGGGTAACGTTTGCCGCCTTCACAAACTGGGCCTTTAGAGGGGGTGAAGGATTTGCAGGCCTGCATTGGATGATGAGGCAACAGTGTCAACATCAGAAATGCCTCCTACGCCCAGAGACTGTCCCGCATTAGAGCTGGGCAAAGGTTTCCTGGAGACAGCCACACTATGAGAAAGTGGGAGAAGCTCAAGCTGGCTTTCAATAGCCTTAAGCCTATCCAAAATCAGGGATAGTTCCACTTGAAGAATAGTCCAAATCTTTTTACAACAATTATCCAATAACATTTCGCTAATAGTACGGATAAAGTTAAATTCGCAACAAAATTCCCCCTGACTTAATTGACTTGATTCCTCAAAGCGAGAGGTTCCCCTCTTTTATCGTTTGGCTATCAGAGAACCAAGGCTGGCCATATTAGTGGCTGTCAGTGGCGGGTGGCAGGGACAGCACACCAATGGAATGCATAGGAAGGATTGCCAAGGCACATGGGCTGTTAACCAGATCAGAGGCAGGCGCAGTCTAGGAGAAGAAGAAGGGAGAGATTGAGCAAAATGTAGACTGAATAACTGCATGCGTCAAATGAATGATGCCTGGGCCCCCTCATGCCCACTCCTTTCACTAATCAGTGCCTGGCCCCACTCTTGGCCTCTGCTCAATACTTAAGTAGCCAAGTACCATTGGAGCTAGCCTCTAGCAGAGAGCAAGGTGTGCAGCATTGGCAGATACACCAACAGCCTCCCCACGTCGTCACCGTATGCAAAGTCAAGCGGTGCCCAGCATCCTTTGACAAACAACTTTGGATTTAGTTTTGACTATCTTGCAGTATTTATTGTGGTTACTTTGTGAGTTTTGATGATTTTCTTCCCATTTTGCAGCACAGGATCTGTCTTTTAGGTAGGGTTGCCATCATTTTAATACGGTCAGTCCATAGCATCCTTTTTCAGAGTGTGTTGAGAAGTCTCATGATTGATTGTGTCAAAATGCAGCTGTAATGTTGAGTAGGGAGACTATGTAAGATTTTCCTCCATCTAGTATCATTAGGGCATCATCCAATACAAATAGAGTGTCTGTGTCAGGGTTGGGTCAAAACGAGAGTGAACTATATCAAGTAGGCTATTTTTATTCGCATGTTCTTTCAAGAGGAAATTGACTATGTTCTATATGGTCTAGGCCAAAAACGCGGAATCTGGCGTTGTGGAGCTCCTCGGTGTTTGCAGAGGGTTTTCTTACCAGTTGCTTAACTTGGACATACTTTAAGCAATCTCCGAAGGTTCCCTCCTTTAGTGAGCAGTTCGTGATTTTCACCGAAATTGTGGAGGTAAGCATGTTGTCAATATGGACGCCTCTCCCACCAGGTCTTCAAAGACCTGGAGGGATGGGGGCCATATGGACAATATTCCCACTTCCAGTTGTTATGTTTTGTGTAATAGCCTTATGCATTATGGGCATTGTGTCATATTTTTGTTCCATTAATTGCAAGTGATTAACACATCTCAAATCAATGATATGGGAGTGAGATTGGGATTTTGTTCTGGATGCCAGACAACAAGTTTAGAGATTGAAAACGCCCGGCGCAAGACAAGACACTTGAGGCACTTCTTGAATAAGAAACCAGCGATATAACTGAAACAGCAGTAAGGTTGCCACTTTGGAGGACAGAACATATTACACCCACCAACAGATTCTGCCCCTGATGAAGGCACACATGAGTGCCGAAATGCATTGGGCTCACTAATGAAATGTTGTTTGAAGACATATGTTGTATGTAATGCTCAGTAAAAGTTGATGAATAATATGAGTTATAACACCGTGATAAATGTGTGTTACCATACAATAATGCAAATGTAGAATGAAAAACTAGAGCTTATATGACAAGAATATAAGTATGAAATAATAAATACAAATCAATTGAGAAAAACATAAGTGTGGTTTAAATAAAACACAAAGTGAGATTATTTTATTAAAGCGCTAGGACGCCAAGTGAACAGTGCGCGATTGGGTGAAGTCCTATCTTCACCATAACAATTTTCTGAATCAGGTCTGACAAACCTTAACAACCGCAGCACCATTGTACTGAATTGATCAATTACGGAATAAAACGGAGTGCTCCCACATCCCCCTCTAACAAAGGTGAAGGGTTTTGGACTGAAAGCAGTGTCCATAATGACCTGGAGTGAGAGGTTAACCTAGTGGTTAAGGAAAAATGCAGCCAATGACTTGTGCTCCTATACAGTTGATTGCTGGGGAGGGGGGTTGAAGAGTGTATTGACCATATCAAATAGATTCTTGGTCGGATCTTTTTTGTTGTGCTGAGTAATTCTTGAAAAAATTAAGCTTTCACCTATTTGTAGTTTTATCTGGTTGGTTTTGGGGTATTTAAGTTAATATGAGATTCGGGTTTTTCACCATAGCCTTTCCACATTCTTTCCAATATCCTCACTCATTTTCATTCTTTATTGGGGTCTTTGGAGATCCATGCTGTTATTTTCTTTGTTTTTAGGTCCGAGTTTTGACTGTATAACTGTCAAACAGACTTATCTCAAACAATAAACAGAGAATGGCCTTTGGGTCTGCCTCTTTCAGCCGATGGCTTTCATTGACCAGCTCCTTTCAGCCATTGGCTTGATACATTGTCAATCACATCTCACCTCAGCCCAGTGGAGTATTCATCTCTCACTTAATGCTATTGACTGGGTGTATCTTTTTACCTTCAATGCACAAGTTGCATTGAACTGCACTCTTCATGCAAAACGTCATTCTCTTCGCCACCTTCCACAGACAGCAACTCTTTTCATTCCTTCCTCTCCTATCTCTTTCTCCCGTTCCTCCCTCCAATCCCTCCCTTTCCTTTGCTTTTGTTTTAGCCTTCTGCTAAACACTTTCTAATGATGAAGCTCTACATTGGCATTCAGCAGTGTGTGAAAGAAGATGGCAGCTATTTTGAAACATAAGATATTTCCGTTAGTATAGAGGGTATTGCAGCTACAACTACAATTGAAACTAACAAACACATTTATGTTTACTCTGAAACACTCAAGAACTTTTGAAAAAATGATGTGCAATCTGCGGCAACTAGTTCCTACATTCTGACCCTGTAGAGAAACACTGTCCACTCCAAGATGGCCACTACAATTATGACCACGTTATCGGATCTTTTGCAGCAAATTCTGCTTTCTATGTATATAGATACATACTTGTCTCCATCTCCTCTGGCTGTGAGGCCTGACTGGGGAGTCCACCAATGTCTTCACAGAATGGTTGACGTAGCATTGCATGCACCCCATTCATTGGGAGTTGCCCTGAATAGGGTCCCAACTGATCTGTCAGACCTAGAAAAGGTCGTTAAGGGCCCTAGGCTTCGATGACTCCAATACGCAGCAGAATCCGGGGTATCTTCTAGCAACTGTGCTCCCTGCCCACCAATCAATCAATCAATCAATCAACGACATTTATAGAGCGCGCTACATACCCGTAGGGTCTCAAGGCGCTGGGGGGGGGGGGGGGGGAGGAGGGGGGGGGTGCCGCTACTGCTCGAACAGCCAGGTCTTCAGCTTCTTCCTGAAGGAGAGGTGGTCTTGGGTCCGGCGCAGGTCGGTCGGGAGGGAGTTCCAGGTCTTGGCGGCCAGGTAGGAGAAGGACCTTCCTCCTGTAGTCGCTCTTCGGATGCGGGGGACGTCGGCGAGGGCGTGGTTGGCTGATCGGAGGTGGCGTTGGGGAGCGTAGAAGTTGACTCGGCTGTTGAGGTAGCTCGGGCCTTGGTCGTGTAGGGCTTTGTGTGCGTGGGTGAGGAGGCGGAAGGTGATTCTTTTGTTGACGGGGAGCCAGTGAAGGTCTCTCAGATGTCCGGAGATGTGGCTGGTTTGTGGGATGTCGAGGATGAGTCTGGCTGAGGCGTTCTGGATCCACTGGAGTCTCTTCTGGAGCTTGGCGGTGGTACCGGCGTATAGGGCGTTGCCGTAGTCCAGTCGGCTGGTGACGAGGGCCTGGGTGACGGTCTTCCTGGTCTCGGTGGGGATCCACCAGAAGATCTTCCGTAGCATGCGAAGGATGTTGAAGCACGCCGAGGAGACATTGTTGACTTGCCTGGTCATGGAGAGGGACGAGTCCAGGATGAAGCCCAGGTTGCGTGCATGGTCTGTCGGTTTGGGTGCGGTGCCCAGGGCGGGAGGCCACCAGGAGTCGTCCCGGCGGAGGGTGAGCAGCCCAGGATGAGCACCTCCGTCTTGTCCGCGTTCAGTTTCAGGCGGCTGGTCGTCATCCACTCGGCTACCTCTTATATCCCTTCGTGCAGGTTGGCTCTGGCGGCGGCGGGGTCGTTGGTCAGGGAGAGGATCAGCTGGGTGTCGTCGGCGTAGGAGATTATGTTGAGGTTGTGCTGGCGTGCGATGGCCGCGAGGGGGCTCATGTAGACGTTGAAGAGGGTGGGGCTCAGAGAGGATCCTTGAGGGACGCCGCAGATGACTTCGGTGGCCTCTGACTTGTACGGTGATAGACGGACTCTCTGTGTTCTTCCGTCGAGGAAGGAGATGATCCATTCCAGCGCCTTGTCCTGGATTCCGACGTTGCTGAGGCGCTGTACTAGGGTGCGGTGGCAGACAGTGTCGAATGCCGCGGAGAGGTCTAGGAGGATGAGGGCCGCTGTTTCTCCGTTGTCCATCAGGGCTCGGATGTCATCGGTGGCGGCGATGAGGGCGGTCTCGGTGCTGTGATTGGCTCGGAAGCCGGACTGTGAGGGGTCGAGGGATCCATTCGTCTCGAGGAAGGCGGCCATCTGCTTGTTGACGGTCTTCTCGATGACTTTGGCTGGAAACGGGAGGAGCGAGATGGGGCGGTAGTTCTTGAGTTCGGTGGGGTCCGCTGTGGGTTTCTTGAGAAGAGCGCTGAGTTCGGCGTGCTTCCAGCTCTCAGGGAAGGTGGCGGTGTCGAAGGATGTGTTGATGATGTCTCGCAGGTGGGGTGCGATGACAGCGTCAGCCTTGTTGAAGACGTGGTGAGGGCAGGGGTCAGTCGGTGATCCGGAGTGGATGGAGTTCATCGTGCGGATGGTGTCTTCGGTGCTGATCGGGGTCCAGGCGTGGAGGGTGGTGGTGGGGGGTGGTTGTTCGGTCTTGGTGTGCGTTGGTTGGTTGTTGAACTGTTGTGTATGTCTGCGATCTTGTTGTGGAAGTATGAAGCGAGGGAGTTGCAGAGGTCTTGCGATGGGGTGATGTCGTTGTTTCCTGCGCTGGGGTTGGATAGCTCTTTCACGATGTTGAAGAGTTCCTTGCAGTTGTGTGCGTTGTTGTCCAGACGGTCCTTGAAAGCAGTTTTCTTGGCGGCGTGGATCAGCTGGTGGTGCTTCCGGGTGGCCAGCTTGAGGGTGGTCCTGTTGTCTGGTGTAGGTTCCCTTCTCCAGACTTTCTCGAGGGCTCGGCAGTTCTTCTTGGAGCTCTTGAGTTCGTCGGTGAACCACGGGGCTTTCTTGCTTCTGGATCTGCTGGGCGGGGTCCTCAGCGGGGCGAGTTCGTCCGCGCAGTTGCTGATCCACTTCGTGAGGTTGTCGGCGGCCTGGCTGGGGTTTGCTGAGCTGGCGGGAGGGTGCTGGCTCAGGGAAGCGGGGAGCTGGTCTGCTGTGATCTTGTTCCAGCTTCTGCGGGCGGCCTGATGCTGGTGGTGGTGGGTCGTCGTTCTCTTGAAGGTGAAGTGGACGCAGCTGTGGTCCGTCCATTGAAGCTCTGTGGCGTGGCTGAAGTCGATGTCTGTGCTGGAGGAGAAGACTGCGTCGAGTTTGTGTCCGGCGAGGTGGGTGGGGGTGGACACCAGCTGCTTGAGTCCAAGATTGGCGAGGTTGTCGAGCAGGGTGCTGGTGTTGCGGTCGTTGTTGTTCTCCAGGTGGAAGTTGAGGTCCCCCAGGAGGATGTAGTCAGCGGAGGGGAGGGCATGCGGGCTGACGAAGTCGGCGATGTCCTCGCTGAATTGGGTGCGTGGTCCCGGAGGTCGGTAGATCAGGGTGCCTCTGAGGGTGGTATTCGGGTCGGTGTGAATCTGGAAATGCAGATGTTCGGCGGTGGTCAGGGTGTTGTCGGTGCTGGTCGTGAGACGGATGGTGTTCCTGTGGATGATGGCGATGCCTCCTCCCATCTGGTTGTCGTTGCGGTCCCTCCGGACGATGTTGTAGCCCTCTGGGATAGCGATGGCGATGTCGGGAGCTGAAGAGGCGTTCATCCAGGTCTCTGTAAGGAAGGCAACGTCAGGGGCAGTGGTGTCTAGGAGGTTCCAGAGTTCGATGGCGTGTCTGTGGACGGAGCGGGTGTTGAGTAGGATGCACTTGAGGTGGGTGCTGCTGGTGTTCGGCTTGGCGGGTGTTGGTGCGAGGCAGGTCCGGATGCAGGAGAACTTGCAAGCGTGGCAGCTGAAGGGTCCGTGGGTGCGTCGTGGTGTGGCTTGGTGGCACTCTGGGCGTCGGCCGGTGTTGAGTGCGCTGAGGGTGGCGGCTGAGTACGTCCTGCGGGTCGGTCGGGGTCTTCGTGGGCCAGGGGTCCTGGCGCTGGGCGCGGTCCGGTTGCGGACGGGCGCAGACGGGCTTACCTTTGGCGCGCCTTCGGCGCACAATCGGCGCGCCCGCTGCGCGTGACCGCTGCGCGTTCGCACGGTCGCCATTTAAGGCGAAGTGCGCGGGTGGGCGGGGCAGCTGGGAGGCAGTAGCGGGGAGGGAACAGAAGGGAAAAAGGGGCGTGGTCAGCGGTGGTGGCGGGAAGCGGGGAGCGGGGAGGGAAGGCGGAGGGCGGCGAGGTAGGCGGGCGGACGGAAAGGAGAACGAAAATACAGGCAAAAAGTGACTAAAAAAAAAAAAAAAATACAGGCACAAATGCAAAACAAAACGCTAACACGGGAAGAAAATAATGTTTAAAACAAGCACAAATGTTTAACAAAACAAAACAAAACAGACGACAGCGGCGTCAGCCGGTAGCAAGGCAGGCAGCGAGGCAGAGGGCAAGGCGATGGGGCACACGCAGCAGCTGGTGGCCGTGCGGCGCGGGGGTGTCCCACAAGTGGGTCACACTCACCTGCGTCGCACGGTCGCCATTTAAGGCCAAGTGCGCGGGTGGGCGGGGCAGCTGGGAGGCGGTAGCGGGGAGGGAACAGAAGGGAAAAAGGGGCATGGTCAGCGGTGGTGGCGGGAAGCGGGGAGCGGGGAGGGAAGGCGGAGGGCGGCGAGGTAGGCGGGCGGACGGGAAGGAGAACGAAAATACGGGCAGAAAGTGACTAAAAAAATACAGGCACAAATGCAAAACAAAACGCTAACACGGGAAGAAAATAAAGTTTAAAACAAGCACAAATGTTTAACAAAACAAAACAAAACAGACGACAGCGGCGTCAGCCGGTAGCAAGGCAGGCAGCGAGGCAGAGGGCAAGGCGATGGGGCACACGCAGCAGCTGGTGGCCGTGCGGCGCGGGGGTGTCCCACAAGTGGGTCACACTCACCTGCGTCGCACGGTCGCCATTTAAGGCCAAGTGCGCGGGTGGGCGGGGCAGCTGGGAGGCGGTAGCGGGGAGGGAACAGAAGGGAAAAAGGGGCATGGTCAGCGGTGGTGGCGGGAAGCGGGGAGCGGGGAGGGAAGGCGGAGGGCGGCGAGGTAGGCGGGCGGACGGGAAGGAGAACGAAAATACGGGCAGAAAGTGACTAAAAAAATACAGGCACAAATGCAAAACAAAACGCTAACACGGGAAGAAAATAATGTTTAAAACAAGCACAAATGTTTAACAAAACAAAACAGACGACAGCGGCGTCAGTCGGTAGCAAGGCAGGCAGCGAGGCAGAGGGCAAGGCGATGGGGCAAACGCAGCAGCTGGTGGCCGTGCGGCGCGGGGGTGTCCCACAAGTGGGTCACACTCACCTGCGTCGCACGGTCGCCATTTAAGGCCAAGTGCGCGGGTGGGCGGGGCAGCTGGGAGGCGGTAGCGGGGAGGGAACAGAAGGGAAAAAGGGGTGTGGTCAGCGGTGGTGGCGGGAAGCGGGGAGCGGGGAGGGAAGGCGGAGGGCGGCGAGGTAGGCGGGCGGACGGGAAGGAGAACGAAAATACGGGCAGAAAGTGACTAAAAAAATACAGGCACAAATGCAAAACAAAACGCTAACACGGGAAGAAAATAATGTTTAAAACAAGCACAAATGTTTAACAAAACAAAACAAAACAGACGACAGCGGCGTCAGCCGGTAGCAAGGCAGGCAGCGAGGCAGAGGGCAAGGCGATGGGGCACACGCAGCAGCTGGTGGCCGTGCGGCGCGGGGGTGTCCCACAAGTGGGTCACACTCACCTGCGTCGCACGGTCGCCATTTAAGGCCAAGTGCGCGGGTGGGCGGGGCAGCTGGGAGGCGGTAGCGGGGAGGGAACAGAAGGGAAAAAGGGGCATGGTCAGCGGTGGTGGCGGGAAGCGGGGAGCGGGGAGGGAAGGCGGAGGGCGGCGAGGTAGGCGGGCGGACGGGAAGGAGAACGAAAATACGGGCAGAAAGTGACTAAAAAAATACAGGCACAAATGCAAAACAAAACGCTAACACGGGAAGAAAATAATGTTTAAAACAAGCACAAATGTTTAACAAAACAAAACAAAACAGACGACAGCGGCGTCAGTCGGTAGCAAGGCAGGCAGCGAGGCAGAGGGCAAGGCGATGGGGCAAACGCAGCAGCTGGTGGCCGTGCGGCGCGGGGGTGTCCCACAAGTGGGTCACACTCACCTACGTCGCACGGTCGCCATTTAAGGCCAAGTGCGCGGGTGGGCGGGGCAGCTGGAAGGCGGTAGCGGGGAGGGAACAGAAGGGAAAAAGGGGCGTGGTCAGCGGTGGTGGCGGGAAGCGGGGAGCGGGGAGGGAAGGCGGAGGGCGGCGAGGTAGGCGGGCGGACGGGAAGGAGAACGAAAATACGGGCAGAAAGTGACTAAAAAAATACAGGCACAAATGCAAAACAAAACGCTAACACGGGAAGAAAATAATGTTTAAAACAAGCACAAATGTTTAACAAAACAAAACAAAACAGACGACAGCGGCGTCAGCCGGTAGCAAGGCAGGCAGCGAGGCAGAGGGCAAGGCGATGGGGCACACGCAGCAGCTGGTGGCCGTGCGGTGCGGGGGTGTCCCACAAGTGACTGAAAGAGGAAGACCCACTTTCGCTGGAACACTAGACAGCAATAACTGCTTTACCTATGGCAGTCTCGTCCTTTCATGTTATCTCTGCCTGTTGTCACTTACTTACTAAGTGTCTTTTCACCGCCACCCCTCCACCCTGTTTTTACTGGTGTGGGCACTTTGTGCATTCCCACCTCCTCATTTCATCAAGAGAATTCTCAGCTGCCTAGTTTGTGTTTTGCCTTGTGACGAAATGCTAATCGCCATCACTGGAGTATGTTTTAGGCTCCCATGCCATGTTTATTGATTAGAGTTTTTGTACACTTGAATGTCTGGCTCGTTAGTCAGTTTGTCTGGCTTTAATATGCCCTAACTGTGTTTCAATGCATTAGCACATGAAACCCAAATATATTTGCTTTGCCAATGGTTGTTTCTCTTTTGAAGCCTATCGGTTATATCTCATAATAAGATTAAGTTATGATGTCCTAGTAAGTAATATATTTATTTTTGTTTAAATTTGTTTAAAGGGTTTTAACATTTCACATACAGTTTAGCAAATTTCTGATACAGACTATGAGGGTGTATTTGTTAACAACTTTAGGTTTTCTGATTTGTGATAGCTTTTCATACAGTACATGTGTAGCCATTGTTGTTTTTACATTTTGGTTGCTACATACTTGTTAATTCCATTTGCATTGTCAGTATGCGTTCAGTAATATGAATGTGCTAGCATTCCCTTGGTTATGGAGTTATGTCTATCCACACATATGTTTGTGAGTACAGTGCAATGCTTCGTGTAGCGGGTGAATTCCTTTTGTTAGCGAACACCGGTTTCAGAACTACCAGCTGATAACTCTAACTGCTAGGTTTGGAAGTAAACTGAGATAGTTATTAGGGGTCGGCGGGATATATGCCGGCGGTGGTCTTTCGTGTGGTTGTTCATATTGTGGCAAAAGCAGTGGCGTAACAAAACTTGAGGGGGCCCCCCTGCAAAGTATATGGAGACCCCCCCCCACCGGCGGCCCACCCCACCACCCACCACTTTGCCCTACCACGGGTCAAAATTCAGGGCAGGAGGTTAAAATTCAGGACATAACTTCGGGACAAAAGGTAAGTTTTACAGACATGAAAATAGGCAAAGGGTACTCCCAGTATCAATTTTTAGGTCTAGAGGAGGGAGTGAAGACAAAAAACTGAAAAGTAGAACCTCTGTACTGACCTGTTTCTTATTCACAACTATGACTAAATCTGATACATTTCTCTAGAGATGCAACATGAGTGAAAGTATTCACATAAACATAGAGTACTTTAGTTTGTTATTTATTGTCATTTAACACTTAAGATCAAGAACAAATTTCATCATTTTTTCACATTTTATAAATATTTTGGTACAAAGAACATTTTTAGAAAGTGAAAGAATGTTAATTCAGCCCCCACAACGAAAAAAAGTTATCAAAAAACCTTGTGCATTCTTCATCATTCATTCCTAATCTAACACACTCTCAATTGTGACATAATGCAAAAAAGTACATACAAAAGACAACAGTACAACTGAGATCCCAATAGGTTCTTTATAATTTAAGTGTCCAATTTTTCCATCTTTGACAGTTTCCAAGTTCGTAAGTCACTTATTCTGAGGTTTCTTTCTCCTTGTGATCTTGTTATACACGGGTCTCAGGTGTATATGGCCTACGTACGTTTCGGTGAACTTGGTAATATCACCTTCATCAGGGCCAACATTAAACACAGACTAATACAAACATAATTAAAATCAGGGGATCCTTTATATCTGAAATTTAAAAAGATATGCAATAAATTTACATATTGATTTGACATTGTCTGTTACATCCTAGTATCAAAACATCATAAATTTCCGGTTATCTTTGATTTCGTGCTGCTATGCTAAAATTCAGGCTCGCTTAGCGATGCCTGTAGTGAGACTCTATGAGAACGGAGTAATTAAAGTGACTATATAGATGCGCCATAGTTGATCAAGGTTGCACCCAGATAGAAAAAGATATCCTTTGGTTCAGTTTATGGAGAAAGAAAAAGGAACTCAGAGTTTCTCCTCATGCATGTGCAAAACCAGAGAAGGTAAAAGGGAAAAGTGTATCAACAGACCCTCCACCTGGCAATGTTCTTATCAAGAATTACCTACTTAGTATAAACAGGAGTCGCGTTTATTAGCCCAAATAGTAGGTATCCAATGAAGGGATGCGTTATTCTGCTACGTAGTAGCCTAAAAAATGGGATAGACATGATTAGGGTACGTTCTATAGGATGGAGAACCAATAATAAGAGGTGAGGGGTAGAGTACTACCTATTACTAGTTGTAAGAGCTCTCCAGATGTCAGCTTACATGATCATCACCGGGGGGTGGACGGTACTTGTCAAAAGGTGTGCTTATGGATTATTCGAGATCTAGGACAGAGTATAGCTTATGTTAGATATCGATCTCATGGGAATAGTTAAAGTTGTTATGATTCCCTATTTATGGCAAAGGTAATAGAGGGTCCCCTTATTTATGGATTACTGCTGCCGAATTCGATGTGGATTATTAGTGTTACTTCTTTATGAAGTTGCCCAAAGAGCAAATGTGTCTCCAAATTGTGATAGCCTGCGCGGGTAAAAACAGAAGTTGACAAATATATGATTAGAACTATACGATTCCACTGGGGCACGAAGAAAGACACGTAATTAGGTCCAGAGTTTAAATCACACATGGCGATGTTGAATCATTTAGTATACGCTAATGCCCAATATCGGGTGGACGATAGTTCACAAATGCTGGTGCAAATTAGAGTTCGAGCAGGGTAGTAGTACATAATACACCAGTAATACGATGAGTGTCTCTTATTAATAGCACCGTGTTATAAAGCAAACGTTTGCTGGTGCAACATTACGTTCGAGCAGGATGGTAATACATCGTACACTTGTACTTCAATGGATGCCTCTAATTATTAAACGTTTACCCCAAGATTCAGAATAGGGCATTGCAGAAGGCTAAAATGTCCGCCCTCAAACCAGGGAACAAGCTAAAAGAGCTTCAGTAATGTCCTGAACGTGCTCCATATTTACAGCGAGCATACATTTAAAGAGAACTCGAAAAACTCGGAAAGAGAGGGCGAAAGGCTAAATGAATGCGCCAATAACCTTGTGCTTAGTCTAGTGAGCAGAGACTAGTAACCAGCTATCTGTTTCTCATACCTGTGCACTGGCTGACAAGCCTCGTAACCACACCAGCGCTCCCCCGTAAACGCCGCAACAAGAAACAGTCCCGGATGTCGCGGCTGAAGAAGCCAGTGGAATCGGCTAAAATTCATAACAGCTGGGAAATGCCTAATGAGTGAAAGGGAGCATAGTTGAGGGACTAACCTTGCTGCAGAATGTTACTGTTATAATAGGCATCAAAGAAGGACTTTCTCATGTAATATGGCGCCTATAAAAGTACTCGAGAATATAAAAGTACGGTCATTTCAAGAAATAAAACGAGCCGCATATACATATAGGAATGTCCTGATTCCATCCAAAGCTACAGGTTCTGAAAAAGTCAAATGCTTTAAGTGTCATAAATAATTCCTAAAGAGTTGAAAAAAGGAAAGAAAACGGGGAAAGGTTGGACCAATACATTGTTCTAGTTTCGGGGAGCCTAAGGGCAGTATGTTATCACTCAGTTACTATCCAGATTATCTCCTCATTGTGTCCATGATGGACTCTGTCCAGATTACATATCCAAAACGTTTCTCGCTTTTTCCTGAATTTAGTTATATCCATACCAGGTATGGCGTGGATATGTTCCAGAATTAGCTATTGCATGTCCTGTTTTCAGTTTTTTGTCTTCACTCCCTCCTCTAGACCTAAAAATAAATACTGAGAGTACCCTTGTCCTATTTTCATGTTTCTCAACAGTATCTACTAGCGAAGTGGTTCTTTTCTGGGAACCTTTCTCGACTGTGCGCTTGTCACAGGCACAGCAGCACATACTGCACTCTCCCACACGGATACAAATAGCTGCAAAGACTGGAGCCTTCTGTAGCAGTCGAATGATGTGCTGATCGAGGGAGGCTAAGAAGCCAAAGGACAGGGAGGCGAGTAAGGGTGGGCGTAAAATCCGTTTTGCGGGAGAATTTGCGGATTTTCCGCGATTTCGCGATCCGCGAATCTCGCGAAATCGTGGTAAAATCCGCGAATCAGCGGGGACGACTTTTCAGCCAAGCAAGGGTTACAGCAGCAGGTGCAAAAGTTGAACCTAATTTCTTTGTAACCTTTTACAAAAGGGTTACAAACAAATTAACTTCAACTTGGACACCTGCTGCTAATTGCTTCCTGGCGCCTCGTTGCCTACTTGCAACTATTCTCTGACCCTGCTCTGACCCTTGAAGCAGGGTCAGAGAATAGTTACAAGTAGGCAACGAGGCACCTGTCCAAGGAATTAAACCTCATCAGGAAGCACTTACAGATACAAAAAACAGGAAGAAGGGATAGGATGGCAAATACACCCATTTTGAGTTGTCAGGAGGGATTAAACTAAAAGAGACCTTTACAGCACAATTTTCATATGCATTTTGCTAAAAATAAAAAGCTGTATGTTCTGTAGGGGCAACTCAGGAATCTGGCCCTTCAGAGATCCGGCCTCTTTTTCTTTCTCTCGTTATCTCTCTCCCTCTCTCTTTCCCTCTCTTTCTCTCTCTTTCTATCTATCTATCTATCTATCTCTCTCTCCCTCTCCCATAAACGACTGCATGGGTAACTTCGCTATGCAAGCGGCTCGCAAAGACGCAAAAAGCCCCGCGAACACGCAAAAAACCCTGCGAACACGCAAAAAACCCAGCGAATACGCAAAAAAACAAAAATCTGCAAATTCGCACAAATTCGCAAATTTTGCGGATCGCGAATTCGCAAATCCGCAAATTCGCGGATCGTGAATTCGCAAAATTTGCCCATGCTTAGAGGTGAGGCTGAGCAGCATAAGACACACTACGTTTGTTTTACTTTTATTGCCGGACGGGCCCCACAATGATGCCCTCCCTGAATCCAATCCAAATGATCTGATAATTCTGATTACCACCCCACCACCCACTGAGAATCCAATGGTCCTCGCCACCACCCACGGACACTCCCCTGCTGCTACCAGGCTCGGCCTCAGAGGCAGACTCACCTGACCTGAGGGTTTAACCTAGCCTGCAGCTTCAGAGTTAGGCGCGAGTGAGACAGGCAGGCAGCAGAAGGCAGGGGCTGGCAGGGCAAGGCTAGCCAGGCAGGGGCAGGGGGACTAGTAATACATTCATTTAAATTATGGCCCGGTGACAGACTTTGGACAGTGAGCCCTGCTTAGGAGCGTGGCTGGGTCTTCTTGGGAATGGATGCCACAACTCAGACTCATGCACACTTTTAATTGCGCACGCTCAATGCGCATGTCAGGACAAATTCAAATCAGGGCACTGTTCACCAGCCCTGCCCCACCCTGAATAACGTGCATACACGTCCAGGAAGCAAAATGCACGTGGCGCGCCGCGAACACCCACCCTGACCCACTATAACAATTTAATAATAAGAGCCTCAGAGGCCCCGGCCGGGGACGGGTACCCTTTATTAAGAGCCTCAGGTGCCCCGGCCGGGGCTGGTCGCCATTTCTTAGGAGCCTCAGAGGCCCCGGCCGGGGCCCGCGCTTTTGCAGCAGTTCTTGTTGTGCACCATTTAATTCATGCAGACCGGGGCAAGCCTCTGCGCATGCACCATTTAATTAAAGATTAGCTTCTGAGGCCCGCCTCCCGGCGGGGCCCAGGCTTTCATGCAGAGCGCACCATTTATTTTTAAAGGTGCCGTGCACACTGCGTACCGTGCACCATTCAATCCATGATGAAGTAAGTGAGGGGGCCCCTGGAGCATGGGGCTGAGTGGGCCTGTGTTACGCCCCTGCCTGCAAAGATTACATTCCGGTCCTCTTTCCTTAATATGCTTTCTCCAGTTTAAAACATACTCAGGTGGGCAGCTGAACTGTGGAACTGCCTTTCTGCCGGGCCTCAGGGAGAAGTCACCACACCTTGATTCTACAAACATCTAAAAAGTTCTGTAGAGCATATTATGACCAGGTTGTGGGTCCTAACCACAAATGAAGAACTTAGGGGCATATTTACGAAGAAGTGATGGAGTGCGGCATTAACCGTCTTGGCTAAACACCGCGCTCTGCAACTTCTGAAACACAGGGCTGCACCGTATTTACAACAATACAGTGCAGCCCTTCAAATACCCCTGCGCTGGTGCTAATTTCAGATGCCTAGAGACAACACTGGCACACTTGCATTATAGGAGTGAAAGTGACAATCAATGGTGAAAACAGAATAAATAAATAAAACTCATGGCTCAATGGTTAGAGCGGTAGACCCTGATGCAGAGGTCTAGCTCGGGACCAGGGTTCAATTCCCCGCCTCGGCGGGTCTTGGGCTAAAAATTCCACGGACCTGATAATTCTCGCCTCAGTGCCTATTCTAATCATAGAGTCCCACTCTGCAACTCTGGGCAATAGCTTGATTAATCTCCACAACGCTAAGGATGCCCTGCCTGTGCCCATACAAGTATCAATTTACATTTACATTACACTCGTCGCATCGCCAAACCCCTGGGCCCCACATTTATGAACATGTTATATCTGCGCAGCTCTACACACAAAAGCTCTTAGAAACAAAGTCTGGAAACCCCATTCAGAGGTGAGGGGGATAAAATAAATCACAGTAAAGGGGGTCCAGGTGGAGAAAGGAAGAGAAAAATAGGGGGAGAGAGAGAGGAAGAGAGAAAGGAAAGCCATAGGAAAATAGGGACTGATCTGTTACAAGAAGGAAGGGCCAATAGGATTTAAGACTAGAGGCAAGGATGAAAATATTGACGGATGGAATGGTAAAAGAATAGTTACATGATTGGGCGAAAGAAAGTGTGGAAGGATTAATAAAAAATCGGATGAATGTGTAGTTGGAAAAAAAACCTGGATTGAAGAGTGAAAGGATGGGTGTGTGGATTGATAAAAGGAGGGTGAAATAATGGGTGGATGCATGAAAAAGAATGCATGGATGGGTAAAAGGATGGATGACTTGTTGGAAGGATGGTCGAAGAATGTAATGATAAAAGTGTGGATGGGTGAAACACTTAAATTCTGGAGATATTGATAGACAAAGGATGGATGAAGGTACCTCTTCTTGGTTGGGAAGGGCGTATTTGCTTCGCTCTCCTGAAGAAATTCAAGGCATAAATCGAAGTGAAGGTGTATTTTAAATTTCTGCCTACTCCCTTGTACTATTTCCTGCATAGTACTGAGAGAGCAAGCACACCGAGTGAGCGAAACAAGTGGTCCCAAACTTACCTATCGTTTTTCATTTCCTTCTTTGCCTCTGCCTTTCTTCTTTCTCCCCAAGGGTCGCCTTTCTCTGTTTCTTTTTCACCAATATTTTATAGTTTTTATAGTCATCCCTTATTTACCCCTAGTCATCTTTTTGCTCACATCTTGCCTCCTCACGATGTTAGCCTTCTTTGAAATTAACAGCCCCCTTACCACTCAGTTCATTCTCTTTCAGGTTATTTATGGGAGTGTGCTGCTGATGCTTCTGTGCAGTCTCAGACACTGCAGTTTAATATCTTAATGTGACAGAACGACAATGGCACCGGGGAAAGGTCACTGCTCCCTCCCGCCGGGGCCCCTGGAGCCAGGGAACCCCCCGCACTGCCGGGGCCTGTTTTACGCCCCTGGGCAACAGATTATGGTTGCGTATGTATGGGGGTGGCCTGGCCATGCCGGTTGTTCCTAGATTATAGTGGGGTACTGACAGTTGAGACTACTGCGTTATGCCCATCTCGATGTGCCTAGTCTGACTCATTGTGCTTTTCTAACGATCCAGTCGGGGATAGATGTGGCGTCTGGGGCTGGGACGTCTCAGGTGGTTCTGCACATGTGGTCTGTTGTTTGAATTGGTGGAGTAGTTGTGCCTATTCCATAGATATGGGGTGTTTGCGTATTCCCCTCACTTCTTTGTCTGTTAGTACCTCTTCTTCAGCTGCTCTCCATTTCCTCACCTTGCCCACCCAGGCCTCTTCTGAGGGTCCCTTCGGGGCCCGCCAGTACATAGCCAGACCTCTCTTTGCCAGGGATGCAAAGCGACTCTGCACTTTATCAGACTTTCTCCTTCTGAATACCCCCAGTGGACATACTTCCCATGTGTATATACCGGTAACATTTGTCGTTACTCGGATTGCATTGTACATGATATCCCAGTACTACCTTATTGGTGGGCAATCCCAGAACATATGCTTAAATCCCACCTCGGGGGCCTGACACCGGGGGCATGTGAACTGCGTGTCTGGATAGAAACGCTGAAGGCGTTGTGGCGTGAGATATGCCCTGTGCAGAATGCAAATTGTATGTTTTTAAATTGTGCGTTTCTGGACACTTTTTTAGGATATTCTAAGGCTTTTTCCCATTCCTTGTCATTGAACGACCTCTCCACTTCATCCCCCCATGTCTGCCTTAGCAAGTGCAGTGGCTTAAGAATCAGTTTCCAGATGGATTTATAGAGCCATTAATAAGGTGTCTGCCCGCTCCCATATGCAAGATCGTGTGTATTACCGGATGCGTCGGTGGTTCCCCTTCGGTCAAGTCACAAAATTGGCGACTGCTGTCCAAGATTTGTCTACGTAGTAGGAATTGACCCAGGAGGAGGTCATATTCTTCCACTAGTTGGTTATATGACCACAGCTATCCGTCTCCGAATAAAGATTCCACCTAGGTTAATGAGTGTTCAGTCCATACTTGCAGGGCTCGGGTAGTGTACTATTTGTCTTTTCGAGGGAACCCTACGAGCGGAAGTGTCAGGGAATATAGGGGTCTCCCCCTTGACATGTGGTGTATCTTAAGCATGCACATGCGTGCTATTGATAACTGTGTGAGATATGTGCGTATTGGTTTGGTACCGGGCATTATTATGCATCAGATTGCCAGGAGAGGCATATGTCCTTCGTCAGAAGTTGTTTCTCCTATGTGGCGCTCTGCTGTCCAGTGCAACAGCCATTGCAGATGCGCTGCTAGAAAGTATGCCTCAAAGGATGGTGCTCCCAGTCCCCCTTAATCTGTTAGCAGGTACAGAGTAGACAGGGCTACTCTATGGCGACCTACTCCCCAGATCAGGGAGGCAAGCAATGTGTCTAGCTCCCGGAAAAAGGGGCAAGAGGTTTAACCGGAAGGTTAGCTAAGTGATATAAGAGTCTAGGGACTACTATCATTTTGGCTAAGGCCACTCGTCCAATTGGGGCTAGGGGTAATGTCTTCCAGAAGCCCAACGCCATTCTTATTCCCGCTAGTGCTTTGCGGTGATTTCCTTCGTACAGATCCCTGAGAGAGTAGAACAGCCTTACCCCAAGATATCTAGGAGCTGCATCACTCCAGGTTACTTTCTGATCTCCTATTGCTATGTCAAGGGGGCCCAGATGTGGGCTCAGCGGGTAGATTGTGGATTTATCCCAATTAACTTTATGGCCTGAGACCTCTGTGAATTCCCTTAGCATTGTCCAGATTGGGGTACGGTCACTAGTAATATCGCGTACATATAGCAGGAGGTTATCTGCATACAATGACACACAGTGAACCGTTCCTTCTATCGGGATACCCCATGCCTCGCTCTCCCGACGCAAACGTATCACCAGCGGTTCCAGTGCTAGGGCAAACAGTAGTGGGGAGAGGGGGCACCCTTGTCTCGTGCCCCTCTCTATCGGGAATGGGGCAGAGATGTATTTACCCATTCTCACCCTTGAAGTTAGGCTTGTAGATAATATCCGTATGTACGCTGGCAAGGTAGGGCCCAAGTTAACTCTGCAGAGGACTGCAAATAGATATGGCCACGTAAAGGTGTCAAAGGCCTTTTCTAAGTCTAGAATCATACATGCAGCTCTGGGGAACTGGGAACTCGCACTATCTTGCGCAAGTTCTGGGACGTGTTTCTTCCTGGCACAAAACCACATTGGTCCGGGTAAATCAGTGGTGGGAGCATTTTGGTATATCGATCCGCTAGTATATTGCCCATGATTTTACAGTCTGCGTGAAGCAGTG
The DNA here is from genome assembly GCF_964263255.1 of Lissotriton vulgaris. Lineage (NCBI taxonomy): Eukaryota > Metazoa > Chordata > Amphibia > Caudata > Salamandridae > Lissotriton > Lissotriton vulgaris. The sequence continues at coordinate 1,400,239,682 of NC_141687.1, read as the reverse complement.
TTATGGGCCTGTACGAGGCCGGGAGCTTTGGGTTCCTGTGCGGTTTTGGGAATGTCACCAAGATAGATTCCCGGAGTGATCCTGGGAGCTCGCCTCTTTCCAATGCATCTTCGTACATTGCCACTATGCTCGGAGTCACTTGGGCTGAAAAGGTGCTATAATATTCTAACGGGAAGCCATCCATTCCTGGAGCTTTATTGCACACCAATGCTCTGATTGCCTAGGTGATGTCTGAGGTCACAATCTTTGCTTCTAAGGCTTTTTGGTCTGATGTCGGGATGAGCGCGCTATGGGTAACGGGCAGAGAAAGTGGGCTATGGCTTGTTAATCACTCAGTGTCAGGTTTTTGTAAATACCGAAGTAATAGTCTTGACCTGCAAATATCTGGGGGTCCCGGTCTTATCCACTATCTCTGTAACAGGCTTAATTCCTGTGTCTTGTTTAGTTAACCATGCTAAGATTGTCCCAGCCCTATTGCCTTCTCTGTGTGTTTTGGCTGCTTATACCCTGAAATTATATTTATGTAGGTCTCTTATTGCCTCTGCATGTGCATTCTTAGCTGTCGCCACTTGGGCTGGGGTAGCTACATTCGCATCAGCCTTTTTGGTTAGTGTCCCCAATACAGTTTCTGCATGCTGTAGTGCCTGTTTGAGAGTTTTCTGGACTCCCACTATTTGCTGTATGCAGTATCCCCTGGCGGCCACTTTGAATGCATTCCATTCTATCAGTCTGGACGCTGTAGTGCCGACATTTATTGCAAAGTAATCTTGGATGCTGTTCCCGTGGTCGTGGCAGAATACCTGATCCGTGAAGCAATTACGCTGCAGTTTCCAAGTGAGAAACGGGGGGTGCTTCCATCTAAGGGTTAGTATATGTGCATCATGGTCCGATAGGACTCTGCCCAAATAATCTGTGTGTTGGACTTTGGAGAGCAATGCCTTGGAGCAGAGAAATCTATTGGAGCCTCACTCGCAGGTTATGGGTAATACAGTGAAAAGAATATAGTCTAGTATCTGGGTTCCGGGTTCGCCATGTGTCCACTAGCGTCCAATGTGTTCCCCATGTTTGATAGTGTTATGTCTGACTGTGCGTGTGGGATTGTACTGGTGGGATGTGTCTAGGCGGAGGTCCAGAACACATTTGTAACCCTCCCCTAAAAGCCATGGCATTGATGTTTATTGGGCTAAGACCCCGGTGAGGCATACCCAGAATTAGTTTTGATCTAAATTGGGAGCATATATACTCCCTAGTAATATCGACTGACCCTCTAAAAGTCCCTCCAGTAAGGTGCATCGACCCTCCCTGTTCACCGTTCTATTAAGTTCTCAAAAGGGAGCCCCCGGCCTGATCCTTATCAGGGTACATCGGGCAAATGCTGAGTATGTTGTGGTGCATATAATTCCCCGCCACTTCTTACACAGTTGATCTGCCTCTACTGCCATTAAGTGTGTCTCCTGTAAGAGAGCTATCTGTGCCTTCTGCCTCTTGATATATGAATATATGGCGTATCGTTTACTCACTGTATGCATGCCCCTGACATTTAGTGTAAGGACCGTAATGTCCGTATCGGGAATCATGTTAGTCATACTTGTATTTAGAGTGTATGCCTCCTTGCTGTAGTGTTAGATCTATTCCCAGTGTCCCCCTTTTCCTACCCCAACCATCTGTGTGTGATGCACCTTCCCGCCAGTATACTGTGCTAGGGATTATTGGGGTGTATGGTGTGGGGAAAGGAGTGTAACTGAGTAATGGGAAGAACTCCCAATCTTAAGGATCTATTGTTCGAGGCAATACGTCCAAACTAGACATTATGCACTCCCACTAATGCGTTGGTTTAGGGGTGTTTGTCTTTCTCCTCTGCTAGCCACGGTCCTCACGGACGCCTGCAGTGTAAAGATATAAATGGGATGCAGGCCCCCTCTCCCGCATGTGTTACCTGATTCTTATTTAAAATACAGCAGTTCTCAGCTTGATACGCCGTGCCTTTCTTCACTACTGTGACAATGTCCACTTGCTGGGTACTTGGGCCATGGTGGATACACCATTATGCCTCTGTTCTGTTCTATAACTGCGATCAGACCAGCGTGTACGCAGTTTGTGGAGTTACCAGTGGAGAGGTGATTAAACCATCGCGGGAGGTGTTTGTGTCACTAATGTCCTCTTCTGACGTGAAAATGTGTGTGCCCTTTTCTCCGTCAGAACTCTCCATTATCGGGTTCAACTCTGTTGCTGCTTGTAGTGCTTTCCTGTGCTCCGCTATTATTTGCTCTAGATCCGGGTAGTTCCTCGTAGTGATTCCAGGTCACAGGTTCCATTGCTTTAGGGAGACTCTTTTGCATTGCCGGCGTCATTTCTGGAGGACCGATGTCTCTGCGTCGTGCTGCTGTTGTCTAGTCCTGACAATCTCTGTTCTACTCAGTCAAATGCCTCCTTAGGGTCCGCGAAGAAGCTGGTAGCGCCTTTGTGTATAATTTTAAGATGGGCAGGGAATAAGAGAGCATTTTGGGATGTTCCTTTTTCACAGGTTTATGCTTGACTTCCAGGAATATTGCCTGCATTCTTTGGACCACCCGGGAGTAATCCTGAAACAACATATCTTGGTAGTGTAGCATTTTCAACAGGAACAGCCTGGGCCGGGATCCTGGAGGTGGTCTGCGTGCTGGAACCCGGTGCGCCCTTTCTACAGAGAAGAAAGGGGTCAGGTCTTTCGCCTGGGTGAACATTTTGATCCACGTGTCGATATACCCTATGGGGTCGGATCTCTCTGCTCCTTCTGGTAAATTTAGGATTCTTATATTGCTGCAACGGGAGCGCCCCTCCAATTCGTCTGTCTTGTCTTCCAGGATCTTCACTCTTGATTGTAGATCTTTCAAGGTTTCTTGGTGTGACTGCACTTGGGGCTCAACTGTTTGGAGTGTTTTTTCCCCTTGTTTCACTTTGTCAGCTAATTTGCGGTGGTCATCTCTAAGTAGATTGAGGTCCGTGGCTAGAGCTCTGAATCTGTCTTCCATAGTTATTCTGGAGTGTTCAATGGACGCTAGAACCTTATCCAGTTTGTCTGACATAGTTACTGTGTGTGTAGTCTCCCCTTCTGAGTGAGTAGTCTTGACTTCTGGGGAGGACTGTTTCATGTGGGCCAGTGTTTTCAAGGCCCCTGTGTTGCGCTGACGCCCCATATTTTCTGTGCAGCCGGATCCGGAATATTTGCCAGTGTTGGGTTAAGACTGCATATGATTATTTCCTATATGTCTCCCTCTCCTCTCCCCAATTTGGTTCTACATCGTGTTTGTGAGTACTACCTGTGCCGGTTGTAAATGTTCTTGCTTTTGCCTTTTCCTTAGTTATACATTTGTGTCTCTCACTTAGGTCGGTCTTTGGAGGGCCTTGATTGTCTGTTAGCACTGTGACAAGCCAGTACACTGCCATATCGCGCACCTCCAGACTTGGCGTCGGCGACCAGGAGCCCCCGGTTCCTGGATGGTCAAAGCCACTTCACCCACGACCCCACTGCTCTTGGGGCCAGTGCTGCACTATCTCCCCTTAGGTCTAGGGCCGGCCCGCTTCACCACTGTCAGGCTCCAGGGCTTTCTGACTCCACCTAGTGCGCCGCTGGCATAGCAGGCATGTCTTCAGTGGCGCGAGTTCCATGGTGTCCACCTTCTTTCTGTTTATGGCGCCGTACCCCTCTCTCCTCTCATCGCTTTGTATGCTGTAGTGGGAGTGGTTGCTCCCAGTGGAAGGGGGGAAGAGGAGAGATCTGCCCCGGGCAGCTCTGTCGGTGGAGCCAGCCAGTGAGGCTTCCTAACGTGCTTGCACTGTGCCGAGTTTCAGGGCCCCCCCTTCCGCGGTGCATGGAGACATTCACAGCCTGCCTGCTGGGCCACTCTCCTGCTGAGCCACTTTCATCTAGATTTTTGTGGCCAGGGCCTGCCACTAGCCCCTCTTCTCCCACTCTCAAGGAGATCACGGGACGCTGTCTACGGGGCCAGCCGGTGAGGATTCCTGACGTGCTTGCATTGCGTCAAGGTTCAGGGCCCACCCCACCCGCAGTGCATGGAGACGTTCCTGGCCTGCTTGCTGGGCACCTCTCCCGCCGAGCCCCGCCCAAGGCTATATTTTCGCGGGCAGTGTCTGCTATTAGCCAATCTTCTCCCACTCTCCAGGGTGTCATGGGGCCAGTCAGAGTGGCGATGGGGGCCTCCCCTCTCACCCCACCACCCGCTGACATGCTGTCGCAATGGTGCCGGCCCTGTGCCAGGCTTCCCGAGACACACTGTTGGGATGCAGACGCGGCCATGTTGCTTGCGGGCTCCGCCCCTCGTGGCCTGCGTACTGCTGGGGAGTCGCTTCACTGCTTCAAGTTCAGCATTTCAAGAGGTCTTCGTAGCGGACCCCACCTCTGGCCCTGCTTTCAGCGGATCAGCGTGGCTCCGCCGACATCGATAATCGACAATTAGTCGGGCCACCGCGTGGAGCTCTACGCAGGCGCATCCGCCATCATGGCTCGCGTGGCTAACCCCCCCCCCCCCCCGATGTCTTCCTAAGTAATGTTAACCGATTTATGTGTGAGTTCGTAATTTTAATGCTTTGTTCTTGCCCAAGGCTTTTTTGTCAATGGTTTTTAGGTTTCTGAATTTTAGCAAAAGATGGTTGTGTTCTTCCGTTATAGTCTTGGAGAAAGAAATGTTACATCGGATTTGTACAGTGTCAAACCAACTGGTTAGAACAGAGTTAAGACAAGCAACAAGCATGGCGAAAGCTAACAGGTCCTGCTATTTCATAAGTGAAAATCATTAATCTTTGATTGGTCAGGGTGAGAGTGTGTGGTTGTGTGTGTGAATGTGTGTGAATGTCGTCACAAATCAGTAGCTGGATGAATGAGTGAGTGCCTGGATGAATGAATAAGTGACCGAGGACATGCATAATTATTTGATCAGATAGCTCTTAAAAGGACTCATGCTTAAGAAAGTGATTCCATTGATAGATGGATTTGCAAGTCTCTGGATAGATCAATGATGAGTCGCACAGCTCAATGCAGACAGGCTGCACCAATCATAGAGGTTGAGGCCTCAGACAGCAGTATTAACAGTGGTATACAATGCTCAGGAATTACCAATGTATGCCAATGCAAGCATTTCACCAGGTCTAGGCACTATTATGCGCCAGGGCTGGGCACTATTATGCAAATACCTGCTGCGATATTCAAGAGGGAGTGTCAACACTGTTGCAGTGCAAGCCTTGCACCAAAGGTTGGCACCATTATGCCGACAGCGTCTACAACCTGTCCAGAATTGCCATCATTAAATCAGTATAATTCTCTGGAGTCTGCAATCCTCGTGTAAAAACCTGTCTCTACTTTCCTTATTACAGCAGACCTGTGACATCTCTGGTTGCCTGACATAAAACCCGGGATGGTATAGCTGTTCCACTCTAATAATATATTACAGTTGAGTTGTGGTATTATGATGCCTGCTACCAGAGTCGCTGAGTTTCATGACCTCATAAAAGAACTCATTCCTTTATTCTGTTACGGAAATGCTTAGTGATATCCAATGTCATTACGATGAACAGCAGAGGATATTAATTATTAAGCAGGAGTGGACACCATTGTGCCATAAATACCCTCCATATGCCAAGATTTACCATTAACATCATTATGTAGTTTGCCTCATCACTCAGTAATTTTAATGCATGTCCAAACGTGCACCATCTCCCATTAAACTCTGGGGCATACTCAGATTTGCACAATTACTAAGTATTCATTGGTTCATCTTGAGGTTATCACAGTGACATAGCTAGACCATAGGCTGCCCGTGTCAGCGGCCTCATGTAAGAGCGGGAAGGGGGTGTGCTGGTGATTCCTGCGTTTGCCACTACCCCGCTGTTGGTGGGAGCCACCGCCCCGAAAACTCATGCCACCCGAAGCGGACTGGCCCACCCTTGCTAAACCACTGAGTTTTCATTTTCTCCCGTTATTCCTCATTATATACCAACATGCACATTTTAACTTAGTAGTGCTTCTCAATTCCATTTTTAAACATATAAATAACATTAGAAAGGTAATTAAGTGCATTGTCATATGTGAAGGACAAATTATAAAGTATGACGGCACTACCCCGTTACCCCAACTGTTCCCAACACTGATCTCTTTATCTGTTCCTTACTATTACACTTCCGGTGCATAATGTTGCAGCATCATAGCTCAATATTAGATGCCATCTCAATTGAGCATAAAATATGCAGCATTAAATATGTTGGAATAAATAAAACCAATAGAGGCAGCACTTTTTAAAAAAGCAATATTTTGACAAAATGTCAACGTGTGAAATGGAATCCCTCTCACACTGTAATCAATGATTTTACTTGTCACATTATATGCAAATTATCACAGCTAAGTTGTGGAATGCATCATGTGATGCTCTACAATGGTGTCTTGCCAAAAACATTTAATGCTGTTCCATTTAATGCCATAATTTCCGGATGTAGTGCACATATTGAAATTTACATTTCAAGAAATCTTGATAACAATAAGATTCATCCTACTAATAAGAGGTACTATTTTGCTTAGCAGTGCTGGTATTGCTTCTCATTGTATTCACTATGTTAATTGGGGCTGCTTTTCTATTTTAAGTGTATGTAGTAAAAGCAGCACTTCAAAAGATTTAGCAATGCCTTCATATTTAAAACAGTTCACAGCACTCACAGTTTGCTTGACTAAATTAAGGCATGCACTTTACACCATCGAGGCTGTGCACAACATCATGGAATGTTGCACAATGGAGGCTTTAAAGAATCATAACTTAATTGTAGTATTTTAACATGTCAAGAGGACACTACTAATTACCCTAACACAAAGAGGGGCTGATTTTCCCAGGAGGGAGACTACCACTTGTATTTGATTTCCTTTTATTTGGATTGTGCGTCATTTTGATTAACCTGTTGGGAGAACAACACAGCTGACGCTTTGAGAGGACTCATGGTTTAATCCACTCATCTAAGATGGTGACTGTCTCGTCACATTGACGTAGTGGCTTAGCTGAGGGTAAGTCACAAGCAAGATACCCTCCTTTTTTACCAATCATTGAAGAAAAAAAACAATTGCAAATAAAGCAATTACTTGCACAGTGCTCCTGTGGGGTGACAGAAAATGAAAACAAGCATTTGCAATGCAATAGGTCTCGTAATAGAAAAGTTTGAGCTTTTGGTGTGTAAAATGTAAATATTTTTTAATTTTTGTTTATGTTTTTCAAAATATAAAAGTATTAATGTTGTTATTAGAAATGCCAATAGTTATAAAGTTAGCAAATGTTACATCTATAGCATTAGTAAAGGTACATGTTTAGTTTTCCCCTGTCTTACATGTATTGATCTGATAAATCACAATGTTTTAACAAGAACAGAATTGAAAACATTTAACATCTTTTTATGACATTTGTAATAACGCTTGAAACATTGACAGAAAATATTTGAAGCAGTTGTTGTTGAATGGTTGCACAGATTGATGCTGTGGTGGCGCTGAGTGATGTTGTTTTGGGGACAAGTGATGCTGTTGCGTTCAGTGATGCTGTTGTAGCGCATAGTGATGTTGTGGTGCCCCTGAGTGATGCTGTGGTGGTGCTGAGTGATGCTATGGTGATGCAATAGATAGAGTGAGTGCGATAGATAGATAGAGGGAGCGTGATAGATAGAGGGAGGGTGATAGATAGAGGGAGGGCGATAGAGGGAGAGCGATAGAGGGAGGGAGGGCGATAGAGTGATGGAGAGTGATGGAGGGCGATAGAGTGAGGGAGGGCAATAGAGTGAGGGAGGGCGATAGAGTGATGCAGGGCGATAGAGTGAGGGAGGGCAATAGAGTGAGGGAGGGCGATAGAGTGAGGGAGGGCGATAGAGGGCGATAGAGTGAGGGAGGGCGGAGAGGAGAGAGTGGTGAGAGGGGAGAGTGCTCTCTGATAGTAGTATACGGCAGCTACAATAACAAGCATTGGCAAATGATGAGGGAGGTGTGCCTAGATTGAGTGACCACATGAGGAGGAGGAAAGAGGGAGGAACAGGAGAGGAGGAAGCAGCGGCCGGATGTGGCGTAACAGCCAAAGCAGCTGACCATGAAGCTGGAGAACCATGTTCGAATCTTGGCGTTGGCTCAAGCATCCTGTGATTGTGTGCAAATCACCTAACCTCCCTGTACCTGAAAAAGGAATGTGTCCATCTGTAATGTAACTGGTGATCATATAAAGTGCTCTGATCCCTTCGGGTCAAGTTGGTGCTATATAACACTGCAAAGAAAGGGTGAGGGGGTGTGAGGGGGTTTGTGAGGGTGTGAGGGTAAGGGGGTGTGGGGGTGTGAGGGGTGTGGGATGTGAGGGGGTGAGGGTGTGGGTGTGTGAGGGTGAGGGTGGGTGAGAGGGTGTGTGAGGGTGAGAGGGTGTGTGAGGGTGAAAGGGTGTGAGAGGATGAGAGGGTGGGTGAGGGTGGGTGAGAGGGTGAGGGGGTCTGTGAGGGTGAGTTGTGTGTGAGGGTGAAGGGGTGTGAGGGTGATGGGGTGTGAAGGTGAGGTGGTGTGAGGGAGGGTGAGGGGATGTGAGGGTGAGGGGATGTGAGGGTGAGAGGGTGTGTGAGGGTGAGCGGGTGTGTGAGGGTGAAAGGGTGTGTGAGGGTGAGAGGGTGTGTGAGGGTGAGAGGGTGAGGGTGTGTGAGGGTGTGTGAGGTTGAGGTTGAGGGGGTGTGAGGGTGAGGGGGTGTAAGGGTCAGGGTGTGTGGGTGTGTGAGGGGATGAGGGTGAGTGAGGGTGAGAGGGTTGTGAGGGTGAGGGGGGTGAGGGTGAGGATGTGAGGGTGTGTGAGGGTGGCTGAGGGTGTGAGGGTGAGTGAGGGTGGGTGAGGTTGTGAGGGTGAGAGGGTATGTGAGGGTGAGAGGGTGTGTGAGGGTAAGAGGGTGAGTGAGGGTGAGAGGGTGAGTGAGGATGAGGGTGTATGAGGGTGTGTGAGGGTGAGGGAGGGTGAGGGGGAGTGCAGGTGAGGGGGTGTGAGAGTTAGATGGTGTGAGGATGAGGAGGTGTGTGAGGGTGAGGGGGTGAGGGTGAGGGGCTGTGAGGGTGAGGGTGAGGGGGTGTGAGGGTGAGGGTGTGTGGGGGTGTCAGGGGGTAAGGGTTTGTGAGGGTGAGGGTTGTGAGGGTGAGGGGGTGAGGGTGTGAGGGTGAGTGAGGGTGGGTGAGGGTGTGAGGGTGGGTGAGGGTGTGTGAGGGTGTGGCAGCATTTCCTGGAGCCCTTACATAAGTCTCGCCGGAGCAATGTGCAAGTGCATTGGCTCAGGTAGACCTAAAAACGGACCGCTTGTGCCAGACACAAAACAGAGCCCGATGGAGACCCGTTTCGCGGCCCCCTTTAAAACACTGCTGGTGCCCAGCACCAGTGAGACCTGGCCCACTTAAAGCCCTGATTAGAAGTATTTATGCAGAGTGGGCCATGTCCGGAACCAGCAAAGAGCTTTAACAGGACAGGACTATGTGCCGGAGCCCGCTGAGCATGGTCAGACGTCTGGAGAAATTTGGCAGGGGAGAGGGTAATAAGACCATTGTTGGGCAACACTAGATTTGCACTAAATAAGTTACAATACATACAAACCGATGCATTAACCCACTGAGCCAATTTTACTGGTTGCGCCTGACAATTTGCACTGGAAAGTTCCAACTGCCCTTTGTTGGGCAGGCTGGCGAGACCATGGCCACTGGAGCTATGCATGTGAAATAAGCCTCGGGGTCGCGTCCACATCCTGTGATTCTGCGCAAATCACTTAATCTCCTGGTGCCTGAATGTGTCCTTGTGTAACGTAACCGGCGCTGATTTAAAGCGCTTCGATACCTAAGGGTTGAATTTGCCCTATATAAATCTACAATAAAAACAAGCATTTGCTATGCAATAGGTTATTTTCGTTTTAAATGATTAAGTGCCTGCTCTGTTTCTCTCATTCAACATCGAACCCAGCTGAACGGGGTCCCATGTTTTTTTCCGGCACAGTCCACTTAAACATTCTGGACTGTTAAAACAGAAAACGGACTCAAAACTGAAATATGTCTCAATCAATCAATCAGGAGTTTGTTAACGCGCGACTACTCACCCGTAAGGGTCTCAAGGCGCTAGGGGTGGGGGGGTGGGGGGGTGCAGGTTCCATTCCATCAAGGAGGGGGGTCTGTCGAAGAGCCAGGTTTTGAGGTTTCTTGCGAAGATGGGGAGCGATGTTGTCTGTCTGAGGTGGAGCGGAAGGGCGTTCCATGCTTTGGCCGCGAGGAAGGAGAAGGAGCGGCCTCCCGATCTGGTCTTTCTGGTGCGGGGGACCACGGCGTAGGAAAGCTGGGCTGATCGTAGGGTCCTTTGGGGTGCGTGGAATTTGAGTCGGCTGTTCAGGTATGCTGGTCCGGTGCCGTGGAGGGCCTTGTGTGCGTGGGTGAGCATCTTAAAGGTGATTCTCGCCTCGACGGGGAGCCAGTGAAGTGTGCACAGGTGCTGGGAGATGTGGCAGTGTTTTGGCAGGTTGAGGACCAGTCTTGCGGCGGCGTTCTGGATGTTTTGTAGCTTGCGGATGAGGTTTTTGTTTATTCCGGCGTAGAGTGCGTTGCCGTAGTCGAGTCTGCTGGTGACCAGGGCGTGAGTGACTGTCTTTCGGTGTTCGAGGGGAATCCATTTGAAGGTCTTACGAAGGAGGCGGAGGGTGTGGAAGCAGGAAGATGAGACAGAGTTGATCTGGCGGTCCATTTTGAGCTCGGAGTCCAGGATGATTCCCAGGTTGCGTGCGTGGTCTGTGGGTGTTGGCGGGTTTCCGAGGGCGGTGGGCCACCAGGTGCCGCTCCAGGCGTCGGGGTTTGGGCCCATGATGAGTACTTCTGTTTTGTTGGTGTTTAGTTGAAGGCAGCTGTTTTTCATCCATTTGGCGACGGCTTCCATGCCTTCTCGAAAGTTGCGTCTGGTGGTGTTGGGCTCGTTGGATAGGGAGAGGATGAGCTGGGTGTCGTCTGCATATGACACGATGTTGAGTCCGTAGGTTCTGACGATGGGGGCAAGTGGAGCCATGTAGACGTTGAAGAGCGTCGGGCTGAGGGAGGAGCCCTGGGGGACTCCGCAGGTGATCGGTGTGGGGTCCGAGAGGAAAGGGGGGAGTCTGACCCGCTGCGTCCTGCCGGAGAGGAAGGAGCAGATCCAGTCGAGGGCCTTGTCCTGGATTCCTGCATCGTAGAGTCTGCGTATTAGGGTGCGGTGGGAGACTGTGTCGAACGCCACTGATAGGTCGAGGAGGATGAGGGCTACTGTTTCTCCTTTGTCCAGTAAGGTGCGGATGTCGTCTGTTGCGGCGAGGAGGGCGGTTTCCGTACTGTGTTTTTTTCTGAAGCCGGATTGGGAGGAGTCTCAGTTTGGTGCTCTATTTTACAAATGGCAATAAACCTGCAACAACGCGTGCTGTCCCTAGATGGCAGTGCAGCCATTCAAACGACCATTTTACTCATTCGGAAATACCATTGTATTGGCCATTATTAGTCCGGTGCAATAATTGCATGAGGAAAAAAAACTAAATACATATTACCATGATATATATATATAATAAATTATGAGTGAGTTCCTCTGCTTCACAGAATCACGAGGCACCAGGTGCCTTTATAATGTCACGAGTTCCCAGCTGACGTGTAAATATCCTCATTACATTAATTTGCGTTTTGGAAGTTTATATAAAACACATATGAGCCAAAAAAACTATAAATATATATAAAATGCCGGACCCTATATTGATGTCCTTAACTTTACAGGCAAAGAAATACTGATCGATTTCCGAACAAGGAGTGTAAATAAAAAGCATTAAAATAATGTAGCGATGTTTTTTACCCGTTTCAATTTCACATTTTACCTACTCTTGCATTCCCTATGAGCATCTGCTTTTTTTCAGGATGTCGTGTTTCTGGAGGTTTTTTTTCCCATGCAACATATCACTCTTGTATAGTGCATACAATCTATCAAAAGAGTCCTTCCTCTCTGTGTATCTGTGGGCGTTCAGGCTGCGGGTGAGTGTTTTCCAGCGGGCCACGACTGATATCGTTGGAGTTCAGGCTGAAGCAAAGAATTTTTCAAACTGCTCGTCAATGAGTCACTAGTCTAGGGGTTTCAAAAATACATGCTCAGCCCATACGTGCCTCACCTGCGGAGTGCACAGGCCAATACAGGAGGTGCCAAATGTAATTCTGATTTTATGCGAATGTGTGCATAGGGGTATACGGTTGTTGACATACTGGTAGGGTGAAAGTAAAAGAAAATTAAATATTTGCTTACAGTAGAATGGGTGTGCTGTGTGTGGAGGGGAGGGGGTAGTGAAGTAAAGGAGATGCAAGGAAGTAGGTGCAGGAGAGAGTGAAAAGAGGGCCCTTAAAAGGAACGCGATGAGGTGTGAGGTCTGCAGATGGAAGGGTTCAGAAAGATCTTCAGAGAACAAGCATATGGTGATGGGGTGTGATGCCAGCCGAGCGCACGCTGGGGGAGCCTTTGTAGTCTGCTGGCAGGGGAAGGAAGGGTGACGAGATGAGGCCCTGCAGTAAATGAATAATTATGGGAGGAGAGATGCAGCAGCTGAAAAGGAAGCCTAGCATCTGGCGGAGAGCGAAGGATAGAGAGGAGGCGGGGCGGGGAGCAGAGCCGGGGAAGTACATGCGAATCATGGCCTGCGGCCGTGAATAAGTGACGGCGGGGGGGCGGGGGGCGGGGCAGCGGAAGCCTTTGATGTGGCAAATGCTACTGGCAGGGGGAAGCTTGTGCACGAGGAGCTTGTCACGTGATTCGCTTCTCGTGAACTGTTGAGAAACCGGATCGTAAAAAGTCAGCTTTGTGGATGGACGGCATTAGGTCTCTCTACGAGACCTAAACAACACAAAAGAAAATGCAGAAGGGGCTGTGCCAACCACACCATTGGCTATAGTATAGGGCCTGACCCGAAGCCCACCCTCTGTGATTTTTGACAGCTGATGACAGGAAATCTAACAGAAAAAAGTTGTCTGTAACTAGGCATTAAATAAGCTCACTGAACATTAATGTCACCTGTGCAGCTCTCTATTGATTTTCACAGCTTTATAGCCACCAACTTCCCACAAAAGTTTCAATCACATAGGAATAAAAAAAAGTCACTGCACAGTTTATGAATCTCACCAGACCAAAGGTGTGTGGGCATGTTAATGCCAGAGACCATGTTCACAGCTGGTAATGTTATGTTGTTTGTATTTGTAAAGTGCACCTTCACCCATGAGGGTATCCTGGCACTGAGCAGGCCTGTGTGCTTAGCCCTGCCTATGGGAGGTTGGTTAATGTTAACAGCCAGGTCTTGATCTTTTTGCGGAATTAAAGTAGAGAGGAGAAGGCTCTGATGTTGGGTGTAAGGTTTTTCCCTAAATTAAGAGCTTGCCTGTCCTCCTGATCTGGTTCTGTGTACACGTGTGGTGTGTGTGTGTGTGTGTGTGTCCTGTGGAGCAGTGGTTGTTGGAAGGAGAGGCGACTGTTCAGGTAGGGGGGGGCCTGATTTTTACAGTGCCTTGAATGTGTGTGTGTGAGGAGTTTGAATATGGAGCAACTGTGACCCTGGAGCCAGTGTAGTTCTATGAGTGGGGGTGTGATGTGAGTTTTGTGTGGGAGTTTGAGTATGCTGCTACCTATGAACAGCTTCTTGTGAATGGGAGAAACTTGAATTGCTCCTGTTGGTGCTGTACCTGTGGTTTGAGTGAGAATGTTGCTCTTTCGCTGCTTTGGCTATTGCATTTTATTGCAAGCTTTGAAACAAATCATGTGCCCTTAGGCATAGTGTCATAAATAACCCAGTGAGGAGAAGAATATGGGCAGAACTGAGGCTGTAGGAGTTAGGACATAAGCATGGTGTTGAGAAAGGCCAAGAAAATAAGAGTTAAAAAGAAGGAAGAGCAAAGTAACAGAGAACGAAAAGCAAAAATTAAGTTGAAGCAGAGGGAGAGATAATAAACACGTAAAGGAAATGTGCGAGGTAGAAGCAAGAAAACGTTTGAACACCAACTCTAGGGAAGAGAATGAAAGGAATGGGGATAATACACATGAGAAAGAAAGCAGGTGATGTAGGAAAAGCAAAAGAGATGTAAGAAAGGGGGTAGTAACTAAGAAATACAAAATGAGGAAAAAATAAAGGAAAATGACAAGGACAGGAAAGAACACACACAGAAAAGAACTGATTGGAAAAGAACAAAAAGAGTTGCAACAAAGTAAGGAAGGTGCAGAAATAATAGAGAGAGTATGACCAATGGCAGAACAAAGGCAAAGAGCCTTAGCAGGAGCAAGAGTCCAGGCCCATGATTGAGAGACTGCGCAGGAGTGGAAGGTAAACATGATAAGGAGAAAGACATAAATTGCAAAGTGGTAAGGAGTTTAGACTGGATAGGCATGGATGTCACAGGATTAGTGAAGTTATGGAATGTGAAGGAGAGACGACACAATTGCAAAATATGGAATTAAAAAGTGTAAGGAGTAAGGGAAGTTGTAGGAAGATGAGTGAGCTACTCAGAATTACAAAACCTAAGACTAAACATGCATGGGAATGAAAAAGGTAGCTGTGAAGGAAATACGTATGATAGGAGTTTGGAAATGAGAGAAAGAGGTGTAATGGTGGAGGTAGTTTGGGATGCAGAAGCAAGAAGATCAGAGACAGTGCTGAAAGTAGCATTGAGAGATTTTAGAGAATGAGAAAAATAAATAGGTCAGTAAGAGATGAACTAAAGAGAGATATGTTGTGGTCAAAGTTAAGATTAAATGTAGAGAGAGAGTGAGTGATATAGATATTCGAGAATGTGGTATGTGCAAGATGAAGATATATATGAGGAGGGGGGGGAGAATGAACAGCAGGGTGGCGGTTGAACTGGGAGAGATAGAGGTGAGCACGAAAAGTTAGAGATATAGTTTAGAGAATGAGAGTTTCAAAGTAGAAGGTAAGCAGCTAATTGGAAGAGATAGAATGAACTAATGAGATATAGAGATGCAAAGAAACACAGAAATAGAGGGGGCGACAAATTGTGAGAACAAATAGGGGAGGTGTGAGGATACATGACAGCGGCATAAGAACGCAGGGCATAAGCTTGTGTTTGAAGAGGAAACTCAGAGAAAGTCAAGAAACTGTAGGACAGAAGTTGAATTAAGAGGTCTGGGAGAGAGAGGAGAACTGAATGGGGGAGCAACGAAACTGGGAATGATAGAAATAAGAATTACAAAAGTAAATGACTGCAGTTCTAGTGAGAGGGAGGCCTAAATATGTTGGCGAAGAGAAGCAGTGCTGGTAGAATGAGAGATTGGGTGAACTTCTCAAAGAGAAAAGGTTATGAAAAAATTGAAGTTAAAATGAGAGGCTGACTTGAAAGAATGATTGAGAAATGTGAGAGTTTAAAATGGCCAGTAACATAGCCCATTGGTGCATTGCAAATTGAATTTTCAGTAGCACAAAGGCGCCATTTTTGCTTGTGACTGTCTTTGATATGCATGTGGTCCTATGACTTTGTCCTGGGATCCCTTCATGTCACCAAACATTTCCCCTTTTGGAGAATATATAGCTCCATTTTGCAAATGACATAATGTATCCTTGACAGCAGAACGTGTTGATTTTGAAGCTATTTTCACCAGTGAAAACCCTGCTGCTAGCTTTCAGGTAGACTTCGAGAGTGAGGTGCTTAAAATGGCGGGAGGTAGGGTGATCGAATAAGGGGGCTCCCTTGCAGTACAGCGAGTGGAAATACAATAAGTGAGTATGACAAAAGTAGTGAGTTTTGATATGGCAGTTGCAGACTCTATCGAAGAAGGATGAGGGGCATTTGGGGAAGGTGTCAGACTAAGACTAGAATGTCTTCATAATGAGGGGGCCCAGTCACTTTGCTTACACTAGGGCTAATTGCAGCCTAGGTAAGCCACTGGCCCTTTAACTTGTTATACCATCCATATGTTAATTTAATATTAACGAATGGCGCATTACCTGATTAGAATATTGAGTACACACTTTCAGTGTTAAAAGGAAACTGCAGGTCATAGAATGCAATGTGTTTGTGCTTATAAAATCTGTATTGGTTGGAAGTGAAACTTGACATGGGGGCACTTGGCAGGTCTGGGTAGGTGCTGAGACCTCCCTTATTCCAACATTGTGAGGTTTTTTTTTAAATTTCACAAATCTTGAACACTTAACAAAATGTTCATCCAAAATCTGTGATAAAATTGCAAAAGTATGTTTATGTGCAAGATCATTAAGAGAGCTTTCAAATTTCACAATTCCGGTGCATTAGTTGCTCATCCATTCCAGTTTTGTATAATTTCTTTTCATTTTAGTTCTTGAAATTCTGTTTATTTCATCTTAAATTAAGAGTTTTCGTTTCAGAATGAGTACGAAAAAATGCAATGTTCAAACATTGAAATGGGAAGTGTAAGCGGTCTGAAAGGTAATGAGACATATGTTTAATTAGAAAAGATTTGCAATTTTTTTTTTAGCCCAGACCACGATGAGAGAAATGCAAAACGTTGCTTGCAACATAAATTGTAAAGTTCATCAGGGGTGACATAACCTATTCTGTTGCGCTTTCACATCCTGCAGTTCATGCTTACTAATTTGTCCCCCCTCTCTTTAAGTGTGGAAACAGAGCCATATTAGAATGGGTCCCATATTATTTCCGATTCCAGGCCCTGCCTTTCAATTAAAAACCCAGGGGCTTATTTATGAACCCCTGCGTCACTTTGCGCCGCCGCTGCGTCACTTTTTGTGACGCACCAGCAGTGTACAAAATGTGCCGTGTTGCACCATATTTACAAAGTGACACATCTAGGTAGATGTGTCGCATCGTAAACCCCTGTGCCACATACCTGTGCCAGGTAAAATGTATGCACGGGGGCGTTCCGACACAAGAAAGGGTTGCAGAAGTGACGCAGAGAAATCTATGAAATTTCACTGCGCCACTTCTAGGATGCTAATGCGTCAAAATCTTGTGCCTGCCTCATGGCAGTCGTAAGACTGAAGCAAGCACATTCAACATTGGATTTGCCCATGTGTAATGACCCATTGCTCGAGTTGCGTCACTTTTGTGACACACTCCAGCAATGCGACATTTTTGCGCCTACAGATACATCAGAAATATTGACATATCTGTATTTCCTTGCGACATGATGCCTCATACAGTACATTTTACGCATCATTTGTATCATAAGGAGGGCACAATGAAAAGTGACGCATCTCTGTTTTCTCGCAGCGATGCGTCACTTTTCATAAATGAGGGCCCCAGTTCTTCATGTTCAGTCCTGGTTCCACAACTGAATCACACCAGGTCAAGTTCTAGAAACATTCGTTTTGGAACGAAAACAGTGATGTAGAAAATTATGTCCGTAGTAACATGAAACCATATAGTAAACTAAACTTTCAGCACGAGGAAGGCCCCACTCACCCTTGCCAAGTTTCCCTAGAGCGTGTGCCAGTCCAGGTTTTTTCTTTAAATTCCGGGTTTTGTAGTCTTGTTTATTTCAAATAAAAAGCATTCAGCTATGGTGGTTCGACTGCTCCTTTCAAGGACAACTTAATGTATCAGTTTTTGGATTTCTCAGCTACAAATCACTGCTATCAGATGTATATCTAGTCTTTTTAGGGCAGTTGTAGCTAACAAAAACTGAAAATACCAGAATGAATCAACTTGAAAAATGACAGCTCAGGACTCTGTGCGGGGTGTCCCCCATGACTTAGAGGAGTATGGAAAGTCTGCACACAACTGTGTCTAGTTAAATACCAGTTTCCTTGACTTTTTAATTTCTAGGAGCAACACTGTAAATCAGCTATGACATAGTAGTCTTCACTTTAGACCCACAGATAGTAAGTAGACTGTGTCATATTTAACATGTTTAACCCTGTACTGCTTTTTCCCTAACCGTGCAATGTACTATGAAACTTACAGTTTCAGTTTTAACAGTGTCAACAAATATAATGAGCATTCAAAGGGCAGATGTTTAAATAATCCTACTTTGTCTGAAGCAGTGGTCGAAGTAGGCGAGATCTGAGGGAGGGGCACGATGTGCCTACATTTTATTAATTACGAAAAACCGTTCCCCTGCTTGCTTTTAAAATGACAATAGACCCAGGATGGTTAATTGCGTGAGTCGATCGTTAGCAGAAGTGTAAGGAAGGGAGTCTCCTGTGCTGTGCAACCGAGGGAAGGGCAGACAGCTAAACAAGCCTTCTTGCCAGGGTGATTGCTTGCTTAAAAGAAATGTGCTCAACTGGTTAATCTGCAAATGTAAAGGGGGCTTGGAAGCCAGTTTTGGCTTTAATTAGTGGATTCATTTGAAGCTTCCTGATGACACAAATCTATTATTTTGAGTGGTATTTCAAGAGAGTCGCCAGCTGAGCATTGAAATGCAGTCATAAAAAATATTGCACTTTGTAAAATCTGGGTATAACTAGAATCTATATTTTGGATGCACTCTTCTATCTTATACTGTGTGTAATGCAAGTTTAAAAAAATGACTCAAATCTTTATTGTTTCAGCCATGTCAGGCTATAACAATTAGCAATGCAAGTTAAAACACAATAGTTATAATAGAATTCACAATCAACTCATGAAAACACATTAGAGTGTGGATGGTCTACTAAATTCAATATTTTTTAAAATGCCTGCTGCACAAACAGAACCACCTAGCTTGGCACTTAAAGGCATTGAGATAAAGTGCTATCGCAAGGAGGTTGTTGGACCTGGCCTTTTTCGCAGGGTCCTCCCAGGACTTTTTGTCTTCCTCCTTTATTGTTTTCTGAGCTATTGTTGGTGGTTTTACGACTCTGGGCACTTTATTACTGCTGTTCAATGCTAAAGTGCATGTGCTCTTTATGGTAAACTTGGTATGATTGGTCTACATCTGTTTGGCATATTTAATGTACCTATCAGTCCCTTGTACAGTGATATCTCATTAACCCAGAGCCAGTAAATGAAATTCTACTGGTGGACCTGCAGCGCTGCTTGCGCCACCCACCAAAGCAGCCTTTCAAACCTGTCTCAGGCCTCTGCCACTGCAGGGCCTGCGTGCACAGTTTACTGCCACTGGGACGCAGTACATAAAGTGGTTGTCACATATGGGACTCCCCTTTTACTACATATCAGTCACCCCTAACGTAGGCCCTAGATAGCCCGATCGGCAGAGTGTGGTGTAGTTACAAGGTAGGACATGTGCCTTAACTGTGTGACATGTCCTGAGAGTGACAAGCAGCATATTTGGTTTCTCACTGCTGTGAGGCAGCCCTCTCATAGGAATGCGTTGGGGATTCCCTGATATGTGCTTCTGTGGTAATTCCTGATCTGAGAAGAGTAGCGTGATCAAGTTTTGTATGGTTGGAATAGTAGTGATAAATCCTGTTACTAGTGACAACGGATTTAATAATACTATTTTAGAAATGCCACTTTTAGACGTATGCCTTTCTGTGTGCTATTTGTTTTAGTGCATGCCTGTTATGTATTGACCTTCTGGTTCTGCTTCACAGAGGGAGAGGGGATGTGCAGTGGCTCCAGAAAGTCTGGATGAGTCAGCGCTATGCTGAATAGGCCTGGTCTGCATTTGGAGTGGTGGGAGGAGTAGCACCTCCACCTCAATAGGGCTGTGCCTGCCTTCCACAATGATGGCTCCACCCCCTGTGATGTGTCTAGGGCCAGGGCTTACACTTACAATGGGGAGTGTTGTGCACTTACAAAGTGCCCCCCAGAACTGGTTTGGACTGGGCTCAGAGCCCTGGGCAAGGGGAGGACTAAGACACTTATAAGTATAAGTACTGGGGCTGTGTCAACCATCCCCCCCTACAGCGGGCAAGTAGAGTGTTTTGGCCGCAAGAAGCTGCCAGAAGACAGGCAGCATCTAAACCTGACTGTGGGCAGGGCCCATGGCCGTGAGCAGGAAGGAGCTGGAGTCGATGGAGACTTCGCTCCATGTGTGTGGTCAGCAGCAAGTCTCCTCTGTCCAGACGGGAGGCCCTAGCCCAGTGAAAGCTTCTTACCTTGGGAGAGGATTGACAAGGTCCCAATAGGTGGGGAAGACCGAACAAGGCATCCCCGACAATTTGGCAAATCTGTGGCATTGAGGAGCTCTTATGAGGACTCAAGGAAATCCGTCCATCTGCAGCTGCCATGTGGGTGCACGGGCAGCTGCCTGATTACGTGTCTTCAGGATATCGGGGCTGAGTCAGAGCGAACGAGGAATCCTCCACGGAGGTATCGCTCCACCAAACTCATACGGTAGCGCTGGAAATAGGCATGCCGGCCTACCAGAGCAAGGTCAGTAGAGTGAGGTCATGACGCTCCACTCACTACAATCATTATTGTAAGGCCTGCCACTTTCCATTGGCCACTATGTGGGACACACATACATGTTCACTGTCTTGCTGATGTGGCTATAATATGTGTCATACAGTGCAGTTATACCTAAGAAGGGCATGAGATGTTTATGGAATGTGCACTGCTGCCAGTGTTTGCTATGGTGCACTGTTGCAGATGTTTAGTCATAATGTTTTATGCTAAGTTCAACCCTACCAGTAAGTACTGGGTAGCCCAACTGTAAGGTTTTTGACAGTGGCCCGATTGGCACAGTGATTTATGTAATCCCTGGAAATTAAGGACAAGTGCCTGGTGGCACAGTGTATATATGTGATGGTGTTTTAATGTATTTTATGGATAATACAAAGGCTATTTTTTATATAACCTTGTGTGAAGTTTATTTTGTGGTGTGCCTAGTGCGTCACTGCTGTGTGAGTGTGTTGCGCAAATGCTTTACACATTGCCTCTGGGATAAGCTTGACTGCTCTGCCAAGCTACCAAAGGGGTGAGCAGGGGTTATCTTCAGCATGTAACTCCCTTGCCCTGACTAAAGTGGTGGTTTATGCCTGTCCTAGGCATCCGCCCTGGCAAACCAGAAACCCATTTCTAACAGAGGTCAATTTAAAGAAGCTGAGGTAAAATGTAAAAATGTAAATTGATACTTGTATGGCGCACTACTCACCCGCAAGGGTCTCAAGGCGCTTGTACGAATACCGCTGTGTAACCCATCCTGGCTTTCCCTGTGAGGCGTCCACTCCTGGGCACCCCCAAAGTGGAGGCCAGGCATCCTTAGTGTTGTGGAGAATAAGCAAGCTATTGCCTGGAGTTGCACTCCGTGATTGGAATAGGCACCAAGGCGAGAATTATCATGTCCGTGGAATTTTGAGCCCAAGACCCGCCGAGGCGTGGATTTGAACCCTGGTCCCGGGCTAGACCTCTGCATCAGGGTCTGCCGCTCTAACCATTGAGCCACACTTCTCCACACCATTGAGCCACACTTCTCCAGGTAAAGTTCAAGTGCAACTATGCCCCTCTCTGTAAAAGCCCTACAACAAATCAGCGAAAGACCTCTAAAGGCTAACAAAAGGAGGGACGCATTTTAAGAGTGTAATTTGCATGGGCCATACATTTCCTTTTGAAGCAACATGCTAGAGTTGTAACGTGAAAGTGTGAGTAAGTAAGAATTGAACAATATCCTAGGAGCTCAACTAGGGTTAGACGCAAAAATACTGTTACTGGGTATCCTCACAGACATCGACCTGCCATGACACAGGCTCCTGCTGGTTAATCTAGGATTAGTAGTAGCCAAAAGAGACATAGCTAAGTACAGGGTGGCCCAACAACTTCCCACACTCACGTAATGGAGGTCTAATACGGACCTATATATGGTTGCGGAGAAAGTGATTTACAAGGCGAGGGGTTGCCCGCATAAATTCCGAAAAATTTGGACCCCATGGATAGAATACTACAATCTGGACTTGGACGCAGATGGGGAAGACTAGACCTTTCACACGGCAGGACAGAACCAAATCATTAATAGCTTTGATGCCTAGCCCACGCCTGACGGTTACGATTGTACGGGAATTGACCTATGTATTTGCATATATGTGATGTTGATGTAAATCTGTGTTTCTCATTGAAGAGTCTGCTGCAATACCTTCTGCCCATCGCTGTAACGTGCTGCCTGGAAGCGAGTATACTCCATGCATTAACGACTCCTTTTCCCAAATGTATGTTTCGCTTTTCAACCAACGAATTAAAAACTAAGTAAACAAATAAAATAAAAAATTCCCACGGTGCGGGCACCACAGGGATCGATGAATTATAGCACTGTTTTTTGGGTCGAGTTTTATAAAGCGCAAACTCTGCCCGAAGGTATCAGGTATCAGAGCACTTTCCATGAGCACTAGATACAGATGGACACATTCATTTTTTAGGCACAAGGAGATTAAGTGATTTGCCCAGCATCACAGGATGTTGAGTATCTTTGCCGAGACTCGAACCCGGTTCCCCAGATTCGAAGTCAGCCAATCTAGTCATTATGCCACATCTTCTCTCTTGTTATCTTATGGAGGGGTTGGCAATCTGCTGTGGAGCTCAGGTACCATGGTGCTACCCTTGTTGTCAGTCCCCATGATTGCCATCCCCATTATTCTAAGTGGCATGAGTTTATACCCTTTAGTGGTGCCTACACCTTTTGGTTGTCTCAGTATCTGTTAACGATACACAAGTAGGTGGCTGGACAAAATGTATCAACTTAGGCAGTGGCTTTCTCCATGGAGTGCTAGCACTTGGTATTTCCTTAATTGCTTTCTCTTTACCTGGCAATCACAGCTGACTTATGGAAGCTACAGAGGGGCACTCACCGTGGTACGAGGTACAGAGCAAACTTCAAAGTTCGTATTAGCAGCAGCTAGAAGGATTAACAGTAAAGTGCAGTTATAGGTCTAAAGGAGTGTTGAGCAACTCTAAAGGTAGCAACTTGGCTATGGTATTTGTGATGGTTTTACATAACTTGGAGTTCAAGTGCAATGCTCGTGCATTCATAATAACTCTTCTGTACACACAACATTGTAGCACTGGTTAACCCCTTCTGTGCTTGTGACGGAACCACTCCGTCACAAGCCACGGACGCGCTGTGCTGGTGACGGAGTGGTTCTGTCACGGCGTGGGCGCCCCGCCTATGCGGCGTCAATTCCGCGCCTGCGTGGCCGTTCTAATGAGCGGGCGGGGCCGTGATGGAACCACTCCTTCAGAAGCACAGCGCCTCCCGCCCACCGCTGCAG
This sequence comes from Lissotriton vulgaris, assembly GCF_964263255.1. Classification (NCBI taxonomy): domain Eukaryota; kingdom Metazoa; phylum Chordata; class Amphibia; order Caudata; family Salamandridae; genus Lissotriton; species Lissotriton vulgaris. The sequence continues at coordinate 1,400,216,549 of NC_141687.1, read as the reverse complement.
CGGAATTACCACTGCGGCCAAGGGGTTAAAACATAAAGAACAATACATTTCCCAGAGCCTTAACTTAGTGGATCACATTTACCAATAATTATTACTATATAAGCCCAAAGACAATGAGGTTTACAATGAGTTCTTAATTTGAAGTTTAAGAAAGCAATAGGAGATTCTAATTACAAGTCAGTGGTTTTCTTGAAAGTTGGTTGAATGGCAAGCCCTTCTGGTCCTTTATATTCATAAGGTGGCTTACAAAGAACACAGGGCCTCATTTATGAGACTCATTGTGCCTCCGGAACGTCAATTTTTGTGAAGTTCCGTGGCGCAGAAGGCTGCGTGATATTTAGCAGGCAGCACTAAGCCTCTTTTTTTTGGGCTTAATTCTGCCTGATAAATATAAGTCCCTTTAACACAGTGTTCTGCTTTAAAGGGGAGTGCAATGGGTGTTGCTGGGGATGTTCCAGGCAACATCCATGGCTTTTTGACGCTGCCCCAGATTTACGAGAAATCGTAAATCTGAGGCAATGCCAAAAGCTTATGCCTCCCCAAGGGAGGTGTAAGGGAGGCACAACGAGGAGAAATATCTTTATTTCTTCTCATTTTTCCTTTTTCTATGTTCTGCAGCACACATAGAAATAGGAAAAAGCCTCTTGTGATTATTTTTGTACAGAAAGGTTTCCCTTCCTATACAAAAATAATCATCTCCGCAATGCAGGCACCTTTGCACCATGGAACAAACCAAAGCACACAGCAGCAGACCAAGGTTTAGCACATCAACTTTTTCTGTTTCCAAATAACTAATGGTGCAACCACTCTCACCATCCGCTGCCAAGGATGTCCGCCAGAGCAATTTTACAAAAGAATTGAGAGGTGCACTCGATAAAGTCAACAACACAAAAAGTTCATTCATTTTGTGAATCTTCTGTTCTTTCTTTAATGTGTTCTTTATTTTCTTTTAAAATACACAGGCACAGCCAACGCGTTTCATTCCCTTTCGTGCCTTGGGAATTTCGTCAGGGCTGCAAAAAGATTTTGACATGCATAAGCATTTTGTTTGCCTAGTGTTTGAATGTACATGACATTAGTCTACATAACATACAAAATTAAATTAAAATGGACTAGAGAATACACCAATAGACCTAGTCATATTAAAAATACATGCCGAATGGCACGTTTGCCAACTCATTGTGGAGGCAAGTACACCCTCACCGGTACATTGCTGCCACAATGCAAATCCAAACCGTATAACTTAGCATGAATTAATTTCACCGACCCGTGCCAATTGGGGAGAAAAGGCACCCGAAAAGACTTGTGTAATCGTGCCAAGTATAGTGCTTACTGAAGACCAGAGAATGAGTGTGCGATGAAACATAGATTGTCTCAGATGTAAAATGTAAGATTCGCAGAGTGTGTGGTCAAATTGACCGTGATCAAGATATGAGTAAAGCGTCAGAGTAACAGTACTGTCACTGAAATCACCTCAGGGGGCATAGGGGATAGGATATGATCACAAGGATCCCCCACAACCACCACGATATGTATCCAAAACGTTTTTTGGGCTCACCATACAATGGATGATCATTCAAGTTTGATAGTCCGTAGCTGGTGCTAGAGGATTGATATTCGCAATACGATCCCAAATATTCCTGAAAGTAAGATATGATGGTATAATTTATTGGCAGTTCCGCCATGGTTAATACGAAATCTTGAGACTGATTATGAACAAATATTTATCTACAAGTCGTGTTACAGCTTGAGTAAAGTGCGTCCCAATTACGTATAATAATTATGACTCACTATATCTCACTGTAGTGCAAATAGAACGGGGAGCGAGATATGTTAAGGTAACTCCAGAATCCTAACAGAGCCTTACAGAGCCAAAGAAATGACAATGATACAGGGAACATTATTCCCTTACAGACTGTCTGTTGATGCAAAGGAAAGGGAGTCATAGAATAATTTGTACCTGGATAGAGTTGAAGTACAGTTCCAGGCGGAGTATCTGTTGTGGTGTCCCAAATTTGCCGCAATGTCGCGTGGAAAAAGTCAGCGAGTGTATATCCTGGCCCCCTGTATATAAAACATACATATGTGCCATATTACGTCAGACTCTTTTGAATAGATTGATGCATTTTAATGAGTAATGCGTTTTGCCAGAGGTATTAGTTATATATAAAAAAAAGCCCTCTAGGATTTCAGTGGGTGTTGTTGTTATAGTGCCATTTCTACAAAGTGTGAAGACACATTATGAGTACGAATCACCTCAAGTGAAGAGTATAAATACAAACTGTATATACAGGTATATCGCTATAGGTTTATTTTACTCACAGAAAGAATTTATATATAAACACTGGTTGGTGGCCCATGACACTTTTTTTTAAACAATATTCTCTACAGTAACAACATCCACTGAAATCCTAGAGGGCTTTTTTTTATATATAACTAATACCTCTGGCAAAACGCATTACTCATTAAAATGCATCAATCTATTCAAAAGAGTCTGACGTAATATGGCACATATGTATGTTTTATATACAGGGGGCCAGGATATACACTCGCTGACTTTTTCCACGCGACATTGCGGCAAATTTGGGACACCACAACAGATACTCCGCCTGGAACTGTACTTCAACTCTATCCAGGTACAAATTATTCTATGACTCCCTTTCCTTTGCATCAACAGACAGTCTGTAAGGGAATAATGTTCCCTGTATTATTGGCATTTCTTTGGCTCTGTAAGGCTCTGTTAGGATTTTGGAGTTACCTTAACATATCTCGCTCCCCGTTCTATTTGCACTACAGTGAGATATAGCGAGTCATAATTATTATACGTAATTGGGACGCACTTTACTCAAGCTGTAATACGACTTATAGATAAATATTTGTTCATAATCAGTCTCAAGATTTCGTATTAACCATGGCGGAACTGTCGCCAATAAATTATACCATCATATCTTACTTTCAGGAATATTTGGGATCGTATTGCGAATATCAATCCTCTAGAACCAGCTTCGCAGGTGCGATCACACTACGGACTATCAAACTTGAATGATCATCCATTGTATGGTGAGCCCAAAAAACTTTTTGGATACATATCGTGGTGGTTGTGGGGGATCCTTGTGATCATATCCTATCCCCTATGCCCCCTGAGGTGATTTCAGTGACAGTGCTGTTACTCTGATGCTTTACTCATATCTTGATCACGGTCAATTTGACCACACACTCTGCGAATCTTACATTTTACATCTGAGACAATCTATGTTTCATCGCACACTCATTCTCTGGTCTTTAGTAAGCACTATACTTGGCACGATTACACAAGTCTTTTCGGGTGCCTTTTCTCCCCAATTGGCACGGGTCGGTGAAATTAATTCATGCTAAGTTACACGGTTTGGATTTGCATTGTGGCAGCAATGTACCGGTGAGGGTGTACTTGCCTGCACAATGAGTTGGCAAACGTGCCATTCGGCATGTATTTTTAATATGACTAGGTCTATTGGTGTATTCTCTAGTCCATTTTAATTTAATTTTGTATGTTACGTAGACTAATGTCATGTACATACAAACACTAGGCAAACAAAATGCTTATGCATGTCAAAATCTTTTTGCAGCCCTGACGAAATTCCCAAGGCACGAAAGGGAATGAAATGCGTTGGCTGTGCCTGTGTATTTTAAAAGAAAATAAAGAACACATTAAAGAAAGAACAGAAGATTCACAAAATCAATGAACTTTTTGTGTTGTTGACTTTATCGAGTGCACCTCTCAATTCTTTTGTACCTCTGCACCATGGTGCAAAGGTGCCTGCGCTGGTGCACGGCAGCCCATTGTGCTCTGGCACAAGGTAGAAGGACAGGAATGTGCAGTATCTTATAGATGCGCCGCATTCCTTCCCTTTTCTTTTGCTGTAGGGAAGCACAGCAGAAAGGCCAGCTGCACTGCCCTACGGCAAAACCTCATAAATGAGGCCCACAGTTGTTCCTGGACTCAGGCTCTTGACTTCCAGGCTGCGTAGATATAGGACAAGACAGCTGAGACCATGTTTTTTTCATCTGTTCTCATACAGAGAGCTTCTGCTTCAATGCACTTCCTGATGTAATACTGAATAAAATGTGGACGTAGATAGTATTTTCGTATCCATAACGTGTGAAGGCTCAGCAGGAGAATACTTGTTTAGTGCTACAGAACCTCCCAAGCAGCATGTGCACATATGTGCTCCCTCGCCAGGACTTTCTGACCATCTTTCAGTAACTGATGCCATTGGCAATGTGCCCTGTCTGAATTTTAGATAGAGAGCGCTCCTTTCCGCCTGGGAAATATTGTCTATGAAAATTTAAAAGCTACGTTCTTGTTTAAATGACAGATTGTATTTTGTCAGAGAACTTGCTCAGCTTAGTTTCACTTGTTTGATGTATTCCCAGTATGACATTATAGCAGGGCCGCACTGGGAACCTAAAGCAGCCTTGGCAATTTTGTCTGACCAGCCAAGCGTGAAGAACTGCTGCTTTTGTTACTGGGGGGCCAATGTTGCAGAAATTGGTCCATAATTCCCCACAAGATCTCTGGGTCCTTTTTTAGGTCCCGCCTAACGACTCAGCGATGCGCTGCTCACCATGGCGAGATCTATTGTCGTTGGTTTCTTGGCCGAAGGGGGAAAGGAGATGTGCACGTGTACGGACAGGAGATGTGTACGAGTACGGGTCATGAGTACGCGCGCTCATCTCCTGTCCCGTATAGGTCATGTGCATACGTGAACATCTCCTATCTCTCCCTTTCTCCTGCTCGCTGTGCCTGCGTGGACAGGAGATGTGCACGCGGAGACAGCTTTTTTTTCTGTCCCTGTCACTCGCTCTTGCCTTCTTTCAGTTCTCTTTTGTAAGTGCTCGCCTTCATTCCTGCCCCCCCAGCCCTGAGATGGCTGCTCTCGGAGAGGTCAGTATTTCCATAGTAAATGGCACAGTTTCACCCAACATCCCTGGAGTCAGCATATCACATGCATCGGCACCGTAGACATTTGGAAATAAGCCTACAGATGCATCATCTGTGGTCACCACACCCATGGCAAGAGGAGCCACGTGCACAGGGGAGCTCTTTGCACCAAACCTTGATTTGTTGTGATCCGATGTCATGAAGGCACCCCTGGGTGAGAATACATACCCCAGCTCTGGGAGCGACTCCAGGGCTCATTCCAAAACTTGTGGACGCGCGAATTTTTTTTATTCGTGGCTGTGCGAGGAATTAGCGCAAATCAGCACCTCAAACTGATGTCTTCTAAAAGCTATGGAGGTGACTTTCACAAGAGCAACACTTCCGACGAGGCATCAGGTGAGAGGTAGGACCAAGCCCCACGCACTATCCTCGAATCTCACACCTTGGAGCGCTGTCTCACTCTGCAATGGCTCCACCCACTTCAACAGGGCCCTCCTCCCTCCGTGGCCGATTCCCTAAATACGAGTTAAAAGACACAAACTCATTGACTGGCGAAGCATTCTTGGTTAAAGGGGCCATCCAGATGATGACGTCAAGTTAGTCCTTAATCCCCGAGCAGAACAGACTTTCGGGGGGTGAAACGCTTGATTAATCTCGGTGACTGGTAATTACCCTGGGCCACACTGGGTGGAACAGAGGAACCCCGAGTGGTGTCAGTCAGGCTGGGCCTCTTCTGTGTGGTAAAGATTACGGCCTAGGACGCAGTGGTCCTAAGATCCACATCTCAGCACAGCTGTTGCTCTCAGGGTGCTTCACTTAGGAAAACAAAAAGGTGATGATGAAACCTTGCATTCATTTAAGCTACTGACAATAACTTGGGCCACACACAAGTTCATCTTTTTTGACGACTATCCCACTTCAGACGGAGACCAGCCATTTGCAAATCAAACCTGGTTCTGCTCCTAAGGGAGCAGTGCAGTTCTGACCAACAGACAAGCATCAGCCGGTGAATGATGAGAAGAGTTCTCAACAAGCATTTGCAATGCAATAGGTCTAGCAGTTACGCAAGTTTAAGCTATTGGCATTTTAATGACAATGCCTTTTATTTATGTTTTTAAAACGAAAACAAAAATCAAAGGCATTGTTATTTGCAATGTTAATAGCTCAAACTTGCGGAAATGCAAGACCTATTGCATTGCAAATGCTTGTTATGTAATGGCACGATTATCAATTTTCGCCATGAGGATGGAATCTCCTCAAGAGACCAGATGTTATTAAAAGAGCAAGTTAGTACAAGTAACCATAAGGTTAAGTGATTGCAGTAATTGAGTTGTGTCTGATCGATCAGCTTTGCCTTACTTTTGAGCTTGGATTGCTTGAGCCACACCTTTTTAGCTGAATTCATTTGTTGGTCCCAGAGTTAGATGATGAAGCACATGCACTAACCAAGGCAATTAGTGAGTTGCACGACTTTGGCATGGATATTGTGGGTGGTGAATGATCCAAAAGTTATTGTTCTAAGCTGAGATTTCCATTAATGTTAACCTTAAGACCAACTTTCCCGATGTTTGGATTTAGTTGTAATAATTCTATTGGGGTGGTACTACCTCCTAACGTAGCCTGGAACTGCAGGGCTGAAACATTCAGTTTGCCCAGTGTGTTAACTCCTTCCTTCTGATAGATAGTTGTGAAGTGATTTATCTAGAGTTTAGAGCATATGTTCAGCTCCAAGCTCTTCGGAGGACCTTCACAACCCCATTTTGCGGTCTCTCAATATGTCTTTGATTTTCTTGAAGTTATAACGTCCAGTAGAGCTTGCCACAGCTTTTCCGAATGGTGCTTCTTCTTGTACTTTGTCAGCTGTTTATACTACCTTCTGCTGTCACAGAAGAGCTGCTCGTTGTGGTTGGACAGATGTCAGTTTTTCAGGACTAAGGAAAGTGACATTTTTAGTTTTAAGCTTTGCACATCGTCCAGGCCGTCTAGACAAGGGTGTTCAGATACAGCATGGGTATTGGTTTTTTCTAATCACTGCCATCTGTGCCAACAACTCTTTGAATTTTACCAGCTGCTGTTCCCCACTTCAAAAACTGGGGATATGAATGAAGATTGCAGTGTCATTCATTTGTGACTGGAAGTGTAGGTCTTTGAATCATAATTTTGGTTATTATCGATAATGTTCTTCCTGGTTAGTTTCAAGGCACTGTTTGCACCCCTTGCATAATTATCTAAGACAGGGTGAGGAAGTCTCAAGTGAGGATGCTTCATGACCAAAAGTAAAGGATCATGCTCACTTTCAATTCTACCAAGAACTTTCATGTGAACAACACAGTGCCATGCTTCGATATTTATCACCATATAGTCGATGATACTTTGCCTATGGCCAACTCTTAAGGTGGATTTCAGCCGTCCACTGGGTGCATGACTCCCTCGACTAGATGAATTCACCCTGATTTTTATTCATGCAATGCTCTGTGGATTGCAAGGGGATGTACCAAGCGCTGTCTTCATCAATTATCGTCTTGTCCAACATTAAGGGATGTATTTTTGTATTATAGTTGCCACATACCAATAAGCAGTTGTTTTTAGTGCAAGTATGCCCTGCAAACGTGTTAACATTGTGGGTCTTAATCTTCCCTTCCAATCTTTTCGCCAGAAGCTGGTCTTTGAAGGGTAGGATTTCGGGCTTGACCAAGGTCCATCTTTCTGGGGCAAAATAGACCTTCAGGATCTCGAGTGATCACTCCTTAATCTTTAAGTTGACAGTTTGTAAGTTATTTACTATATTATGGGTTATCAATCAATCAATCAATCAAAGATTGATAGATTGATTGATGAGTTATCTCAACGTTAGCTGCCAGTGACGATCTTGTCCAAGTAGTTAATCGCCCTGTAGGTCTGCCCTTTCCTTGTTTGTATGTAACCATCGAGATCTATGATTATTATTATTATTTTTTTAAATGGGTAGCTTGGAGCTGGTGAAACTCCATTTATTAGGTGCAATCAGAAGATAGACATGTTTATTTCTTAAGAGTCAGAAAAGGGCAAAGTCAGGCTTTTGTTTCATTGGGCCTGCATCTTACCTGCTGCAGCAGGATGGCAGCATGGAGCTACTGGCATGGCCTGGCCCAGCCCTGGGCTTTAAACACACAGTCTAAGCCAGTAACAAGAAAGCCCATGAACCCATTAAGATCTATGATGTTAGTTGACCATGTTGTTTGCAAGCAGATGGCCTGTTGCTTTAAAAAGAACAGCCAATCCATATCCTCAATTTTTTTACTTTAAGCCTGCTATGTTCCAGCCCAGAATTCTTGGAAATACTTTCAGCCAAATTTCCAGTTTGAAGATTCTGGGTTAAGCCTACAGGCGATAACCCACTAGATGAGCTAATGTTAGTCTGGTTACCGACACATAGTCGAAAATATGATTTGAGTGTAAATGTAAGTATTGGTGCTTGTTGGTTCTATGATACAGGGTTCAATATGCAAAACTTCACATTGGACAAAATGGCTCCCCGCGGGAGGGTTTGATGCGAGCTGGCTGCAGCGTGGAGGATTGGATTGGAAGGCCAACTGGACATGAATTGATTTTCACATGCATTTGGGCTTGGTTGCTCTAGGAAAAAGATGGGTACAATTCTATTTTGGGGACTCTATTAGAATACCCCAAGCTTTCATCAAAATCACATGATTGAGGATTTTGATTGTTTTTTTGTGCTGGACCATGTTGTGCATGCAGATTTTCTACCGCCTGGCTTATTTGGTTGGATTAAGCTAATTGCCAACAGATCATTTGATCATATATCTTGCAGAACTGGCAGAGAGTTTATGAGTCGCAGGATGTTCCCCCTGTTGAGGATATCTTAGCTCCCTCACGATGTATATTCCGGAGTGAATGTGGTCAGCAACTAGTCTATGGCTGCACATCTAATGTCCTGAGTGGTATTACATCCCCTTTGGCTATGAGGTGTGGCGTTTGGAGACGTGCTACAGCAGCTTAATATCGGCTGCCGGATTCTGGCTTCTGATTTCGAACTACAGAACATATTTGAGTTGATATTACATTGGGTTGGCTGCATACGCTGTTGGGGCTAATGATACGGTGTTTTTTAAGTGTCTTATCGAGGGATTACCAGTGGGCTTGCATAATTAAATTCTGATGTGTGCGGCGCGCCTGGAATTGGGGTACTATCTATATCATTGATACCCTCCCTGTATCACAAGGAATCCACAAACGGATTGATATATAAACGCAGTATCAACTGTAACAGGCACAATTCTCTCAGTTGTCTGCATAAGTCTTCGTTATTGTTGGTGCCCTATCATTGAATTGATCGTCATCCTTGACTTTTTATCGTCGCGACCGACTTACCTGTTCAAGAGGAACACCGCCTCTATAGTTGATATTAAATATTCAAGATAACCATGCCTTAGATTTGGACTGACATAAAGGCTGCTGCTCCGGTTATTCGTTAACTTCTCTTTTCGCTGGCCTGACCTTTCCAATGCTTTAGTGCCCTGAAGAAGTCCTTTACAGGACAAAACGCGTCGGCTGTATCATTGTGAAAATTGATGAAATTGGAATCTAAAGAAAATTTTGAATAGGATTTGTGTTGGATAGAAAACACACGGTCTCTTATCTCAGTTTTATATTAATGTGTGGTGCACCTGTGCTTATGATTTACGGTATTACGTGTTGTGCATGGTCAGGGATCGCTCAGTCTGGGTTCACTTGTTGATTATCTCCTGGTATCCAGTATTGACGGTTGAGCCCTATAAGGCATCACATTTGTTAATCAGGGTTGGGCGGGATCAGTGGTGACTGAGCAGGTTGGTGGAATTGTGGAGTCGCGTGCAATCTGGAATTGGGAGATTCCATGGCTTGCTTTTCTGATGTTTAAATAAAATTGTCCCATCCTTGCTTCATTTGGAGTGTTGAGTCCATTATTTGGGGGAAATTGTTTTACATGAGAGTTACAGGACTGTGACTTGGGGCAACAGAGACCTTTACTAATTGGAGCTCCACAAGGAGGCTGTATTTTAGTTAGTTGGTTTATTTGGCTCAATTGATCTAGTTGATCATGCACATATTCTTGAGTCACCTGTGCTATATCAGTTTCATGTTGTTGGTTACTTTCTGTATAAAGTGGTGCAGTTGAGTTCTCTGCTCTGGGTGGTCGTTGGTCAATACCAGTTACTAGATTGAATGTAGGGATTGCCCTGAATCCTGTTGGTACTCGATTTAGGTGGGAATGAATAGTGCAATCTTTAGTACACAGAGGCCTGGGTTTTGGTTCATAATGTCCTTGCTTTGACTGCCTATCACCACTTTGCTTGCTGTCTGATTTGTGTCTCTGCCTGCTATCTGATTTTTCCCTCCACCTGATTCTTGGATTTTTGAGTCTGCCTACGGTTAAATGATAGATCAACGTGTTTGTGATAGAGTCTGAAGAAATGAAAGGGTCTTTGATACTGCTGCGGGCCCATATCTGGCCCAAGGCTTTTGATTATTCCTCTTTCTTTGTATCATTGTATTGGGAGCAAGAGGTGTCTCCAAAATTGGTGTGTGGGGCTTTTTCGGTACTTCTATTGAAACCTCTAAACAAATATAGGTATTAAGCTGAAACACAGTCTTTTGCATACAATATACTAACTTGGAGGTAGTTGTTGAACTAGTAGGAGCTACATCTTGACTGGCATGTCGAGTATTTGCACAATTTTGCCTGCAATCCTCTACAATGTTATTACCTTGGTAACTTTCAGCAGGTTTTCCATATAATGAATACAGCTTTGGTTTTCTGATCGACAATGGCTAGTATGTGTATGCAGATTCACCTTTATGACAACTTCAAAGGCTGCCATCCTGCAGTCTATAGAAGATGTATATTGCTTGGTGAACTCCAAATGAGTTTGCAAATGAGACTGCATTGTGATTGCATCAGGTCTTGCATATGACCTTCATGATGCTCAACCTTGGTTGACCAATAAATTCTCATTCTGTCTTAGGTTAATAAGTTGAGTACCAGTTTCGTAGCTTGCATGTGATATTTGTTGAATTTTGCTGGGCAGATTTTAGTCATCCAGGGATATGCTTCCCAGATGTGAGTCAACCTTTTTTCTACCTGAATTACCTCATCCACAGATCTTCAAATTGAGTAGGATAGGTGATTCTAGGCACTGTACCTCAGGTAGATAACATTCATTTTAGCTGTGTTCGAGAGAGACAATACGTTTCCAGCAAAGATGCTTTCACAGATACTGGGTTCATTAATTTTGATGCGCTATCCAAGCCACTACCCATAACCTTAAAATCAGAAGTAGAACCTGCTAGGTTGACTTGACCAAAGGGCAATATAGTGGAAGGCTTTACAATTTCTACGGTTTTGTGGTGGAGCCTGGAGGCACCCAAAACTTAGGTCTGGTCCCAATTTAGGGTGAGGTGAAGTTACTGTAAGGGATTCTAGGAATACCTGGTCTGATTATGCTGTTGCTCCTATTTTGATTGGTGTTTCTACTTCTGGTAATGATGTAAACTGTAGACCGTACATAAAAGAGGGAAAGCCTCACAAATGATGAACTCCTAACATTTTAAGAGGTCAAATTAACTGGTCTCCATATATATCAAAGCGGAATAGGATCTGCACCCAGGTGAATCAGTGCAACCCTTGCATCACATGGATATATTAGAAGGATCCTCACCCTCTAATACCACCAGTGGCATGCTTCATCATCGGATCCTGACCCACTGAACTTAGTGTGAGTGGGAGGGCGTTTGCGGTTTGTAAGAGGATCATGTAATTGTCTCATACTTGTGCACACTTAGATGATTTTGTTCCAAACGTGACATGCAAACATGTGAATTTGCTCCCAGATGACAGACAATACATATATATAGGCAGCGTGAACAAGGGCACTTGTGCTCGAAAGGCGTCGCTGGTTTTGGTTCTGTGTAGCTAAATAAATAACAACATTTGCTGACTTTTGAGGTCCGTATCCTTTTTGTTGTTGGCGCGGAGGCTGGGACCACGAGCGCAGAGCAGACAGAGGAGGAACTTTGTGCTCTTATATATATATATATATACATATATATGTATATATATATATATATTCACTGCAAAGCCAAAGGTTTCAGGTATGTTAAAGTTAGAAATTATCATTTAAAAAACCTTAGAAATTCACTGAAAAAAACATAGGTTTCAGGGGTGTTATATTTAGCTGGACATCCAACTCACACCCATATTTAAAGATGAATATGTGATAGAGGTACTAATTATGCACCTCCGACACCCAACAAAATAACAACACCCAGCGCCACCACCACTACAACCACCCCTCCTGAACCCTCCCCTCTACTACCTCAGAGGCAGCGCAAAACAGGACAATGAACCTTCCCAAAATAATATATCCCCTCAACAGCACACTAACTGAATGTTCAGAGATGTGGCAACCAACTATGTATAAGGGAGGGAACTCGCACATCAACAATAATTTACACAATGCCAAGACTACCAGTGAAATGCTACACACAACTCACTATAGAAACTAAAAACTTTTCCATGTGTAGATATACCATTGATACGTGTTTACTGCATAGTGGACGCAACCATATTATCTCAGACTCTGGGGAATATCTTGGTCATGTTGCTGTGTTGTCTCCCCCCTTTGAAGCAGAGGTGGAGTGGGCTGATCCAATGTACGCAACTCCAGCGTAAGAGTATAAATAATTAGCCTACGCCTTGGGAGTGCTTCACTTCTGCAAAGAGAAAAGACTCTGCCACAGCGAAGGTCCTCACCCTGCCACGTGGCTGTTGCCATGACCACGTGCCTTCTCGATACAGGCCGATTGCGAACTCAGCGCAACAGCGCCACAGACTTATGTCTGTATCGACTACTGCCTTCAATCTACACTGTGGACAGCAGGGTTCACAACTTGAATTCAGCTTTGTATCTACACCTACCACAGCATTGAAGTTATCATTCATTCATGTAAAGCAGAGACAATTCTACTCTATGTCCTCAGACTTTGTTCAAATAAGTGATAAAAATTCTTCGTCGGTATCTATTCCAGAGACCACTACAGGTAAAAGACCCTATATGGTCTTTATGACTGCATGCTTTGTGTTTAGCGTACTGTGTAACTCAGGAGTTAGTTAGATGTTAGATGTTACTGTGTAACATCAGGAGTTAGTTTTTAACACAATTTGTAGAACATCTATGGATTTAGTCTGTCCTGAAGAAAGCCTGCTGACCCTGAGTGGCACTTGTAACAGGCTGAAAATGTCGACCTTATTGAGCTATAGATGTTAGGGCTCATTGCACTCAAAGAACATTACAATGTTTTTATCCCAGCTAAAGTACCTTATTAATAAACAAGACTTAGGATCCTGAAGGCTTTTTTGACTTGCACTTAGGTTTTAGTAAGAGCTCCACTAACAGACCGTGTTGAGGTGCAGTGGGAGAGGATCCAATGATGAAGCATGTCACCGGTGGTAATAGCAGGTGAAGATCCTACTAATATATTTATGTGATGCAAGGGGTGCACTGATTCACCTGGGTGCAGATCCCTTTTCACTTTGAAATATATTGAGACCAGTTAATTTGTTATGTTATGTTATATGGAATGTATAACATGCACAGCTACCCAGTGCGAGCCCAGTAGAAAGAAAACAAGAAAGAAGAAACAGGCTAGATAAAAAGGGAGGTCTTCAGCCTCTTCCTAAAGATCTTAGGATCCTGAAGACAATGTATGTCCAGTGGGAGGTGGTTCCAGGCCACCGCTACCATATTGAAAAGAGAGCTGTCGCCTACCCTTTTACGGCGGAAACTCAGAGTTTAGGCTTTCTCAAATACACCAGGCCAAGCCCCTGGAGGGCTGCATGTGCCATTAACAAGGACTTAAACAGTACCCTCTCTTTCACTGGCATCCAGTGCAGGTTACATAAGTGTTGCCTGACGCTGACCCTCTTTGGTAGGTTAAGAAGAGTTCTGGCTGCAGCCTTGTGAACTACCTGAAGCTTGTTCAGTAATAGCCGGGCAGTCCAACGTACAAGGCATTGGCGTAGTCAAGGCGCAAGGTGATCAGGGCATGAGTAACAGTTTCCCTTGCAGAGATTGTAAGAAGTGACAGAATTTCTTTTAACAATTTCAGAATGCCAAAGCACCTACCAGTCAGCTTGTTAATCTAAGGGCCAAAGCTCGGCTTTTCATTAAACTAAATACCTAAGTTCCTTATGGGTTTGCACTGTGGAGTTGGCTGGGGGACTCTTCCGGCCAGAAAGAGTGCCAGGTCTGTGGAGGGAAGTTCCAAGGGAAAATAATCTCTGTTTTATCCTCATTGCATTTTAACGGAGTAGAAGTAAGCCAGTGGAAAACTGGAGTCAAGCATGTTTTTACATGGGAGATGGAAAACTCATTTTTATTCCATGTGAAAAGGAGCTGAGTGTCATCTGCATATGCAATGACTTTGGCGCCAGACCTCTTCCATCCGAATAAGGGAAGACCCATCAATGCTGAATAGCAGAGGGCTCAATACAGAACCTTGGGGAACCCCTGTCATCATATTCTTGGGGGGTTGCTGTACATGGAGGAATCCAGATTTGCTGAGTTCTTTCCTCAAGGTAAGATTTCAGCCACATCCATGAAGACCCCATTACTCCAATTTCCTGAAGAGGGGACAAGAGCAAGGCATGAGGCACCGTGTCAAACGCTGCTGACAGGTCCAAAAGAACCAGGGCAGCCCTCCCCCTGCATCTAAAGTTCCCCAGATGACCTTAGAGATTTCCACCAGTGCAGATTCAGTGCTATAAGAGGCTCTGAACCCTGATTGGGCAGGCTGGAGAAGATCATGTTGTTCAACATACTCGGACAGCTGTTTATTGACCAGCTTTTCACAGACCTTAACCACAGCTGGGAGAAGGGAAATAGGGGGATAGCTAGAGGGAAGATTGAGGTCCGGAGTAGGTTTTTTAAGTGAAGTGATGATCATCGCCTGTTTCCAGGCAGAAGTATCAATAGCTGATGTTAAAGATAGGTTGGTCAGTGTAGTCATCACGGGTTAATCACCTCTGAAGCCCCGGCCAGCAATTTAGCAGGGCAAGTATCAGAACGCGAGCTCGATTTAAGGGTGTTAAGAACTGCTAAATAGTCTCTCATCAGTATAGGATCAAAAGCAGTCAAATTGGCAGAAGTAGAGAGAGGTGACCACCAGGAGGGGGACAGCAGCCACTAACTGGCTATCCCAAACGCCAAAATTAGACTGTAGAACTCAAACACTATTTTTTTTTGTTTAAATATTTTTATTGACATTTATATTTTAACATTACAGTACAACAATATTCAAATGACCACAACTGCCAGGTGAGGTTATTGCAGCAAACATATGACATGTCCTTAGGCGTGATGGCATGAGTGCACTGTGTCGGATATGGTATAGTGAGGTTATCCACAGCTTCGGATCACCTGAGAGGAATTGTGAGCAAGTGCACAACCCAAACGCTGCATATTGTGATGCTATACTATGAGTGATATTGCATAGAATGGATGGTGGTTTGAGGGTACAACATAATGAAGACAAAATAACTTGACTAAAGGAAAGGGGGTAACCGCCTGTGACCCAAGGCCCTGAAATGTAGCAACGGTTAAGTAACTGCATGTGGAACGCATGAAGACCACATGCTTAAGTGAGATGTGTAAAGATTGCGTGAGGCAGTCCCCTTTATGGCATCACGTTAGTGGAAGTGGAGTACCGTCATGGTGCTGAGGTGACCTCTTCCTCCTCCTGCGTGTCTGCTGTGGGTGTGGCTGACTTCTGCAATTCAAACACCATAGCCCCCCAATCAGCAGCAAGCGGGAACTTGTGAAGTCCCACTAAGCCCTCCTTCTGCAGTGCCATGCCTTCTGCCCTGGCCAATTGAGCATAGAATGGTGCCAGGCCAGGACCTGAGGCGCCACCAGGTTTTTCCATTTTTTGGTGATCAGGCGCTTGGTAGTGATTAAACCTAAATCTAAGAATCGTGCAGTAGCATTGTGTTTTTTGCTCCTCTTGAATCACAGTAATATATACTCCTCCCAGTTGAAGGGAACTACACGCCTGTTGCAGCGGAACAAGGTGGCCACCACATCTATCCAGTATTCCCCTAGGGCAGGGCAATGCCAGAACATGTGCAGGAGGTCCGCGTTGGCCAGGTGACACCTGGGACATACAGAGTCATCCCTATGAAAGAACCTATTTATATGGGCTGGGGAGAGGTACGTGCGATGGAGAATAAAATATTGGATGTGCTGGAAGCGCTGGTTGCGGGAGACACTTATAGGAGTTTTTAGTATAGCCATCCATTCCTTCTCCAATAGGCGGCGACCCGGGTCTTCCTCCCAGTATTGTCTCAGGGGAATCAGTGATATCGCAATGTGTTGGTGGAGTGAGGAGGCAAACCAGCATATCAAGTGTCCCCCTGTGACCATTACATGTAGAAATTGCAACAGGTGGTGTGTGGGAGGCTCTGTTGCTAAATTGCCCCACCTAGCTGAAAGTGAGGCTATGAGGGTGTGGTGCATTAGGAATTGCCCCGGAGGTAGACAGTAGTCTGAGATAAGATCTGCATAGGGGATTAGGGTGCCATTTCTAAAAAGGTCCCCTGTGTCATGAATGTCCGCAGCCTCCCAACTACGTAACTCTGCCGCTGTGATGCATGACCTATCCTTTGGTGACCCTAGTAGAAGGATAGTAGGGGTATACGGTGTGGTGGCGCGAGTGATGAATACGGTTCGGCAAAAGCTTTGGAACATCATAGAGAGTAAGAAGGAGTCCGCTTTCCGGGGCCTAGCGCATTGGTGAAACATTTGAAGCAAGTCATGAAGGGCCATGGGAGGTTGCAGAGTGGGGGTGTTTGTTAGGTGTTGTGATGCTAGCCATTTGGCTATCCATTGCAGTTGAGCTGCTAAGAAATAGTGTTCAAAATTAGGCATTGCCAATCCAACTTGTGCAGCCGGAAGGTATAACTTCCTAATGCAGACTCTATGCCTGGATTTGCCCCAAAGAAAATCCATAACATTTGCCTCCAGTTTTTTGAAATAGGATGGAGGAATGTAAAGAGGTAGAGTAGTGATGTAGTAAAGGAGACACGGGAGAACCACCATTTTTGGAAAGGCCACCCTACCCAACAGACATTGGGAGCGTCTTCCAGAATGTCATCTGCGAGTAAATAAAGGAAGTGGCTCAAGTGATGTTTCCATCAAAGAGGTCAGTTTCAGTGCGGTATATGTGAATACCCAGGTAAAGGAATGTACCTGTGCACCAGGATACTGGTACCCCACCAATGAATACCCCGGGTTAGGAGTGAACAACAAAAACAAGAAGACAGTGGACTTTGTTGTGTTAACCCTAAGCCCTGATATTGTGGCGAATTGCTACAGTGCTGAGTGTAGTGTATGGAGGATAGCGTGAAGATCTCTTGCGAATAGCAAGAGGTTATCATCATATAAGGAAATTGTATGCTTGCTGTCACCCAAAGGGATGCCCATGTCCACTCGGGCGCAAATAAATTACGCTAATGGTTCAACTGCCAAAGAGAAGAGGAGTGGGGAGAGCGGACATCCCTGGCGGGTCCCGCTGCCTACCGGAACCTTATTAATAAAGAAACTGGAGAGTTCCTCTTGCCAAGCAAGTGAAAGGGTGTGGGTGCTGGTCTCTGCTTTAGGGGAGAGGAAACTTTGAACAATGTTAAAAAATGTCTATGGCATTGTTACCCGATTGGGCTATTCGCTCCGGGTAGTATAGGCTTTTGGCTTGAGCAATGGTGGTATAATAAGTCTTTTGTGCCTTTTTAAGAGCTGTTCTAGCTGTGAGGCGGTACTCCTGTCTCCATTTATGTTGCAGCCTTTTACAGTGCTGTTTCTGCACTTTCAGGAAGCTAGAGAACTAAGGCTTAGAAAGGGGGTTCCTAAGGCTCAAGTGCCTGGTCTCAGGAGTGAGGCACTCTACCGCCTTATGTATCCAGTTAGTAAAGTTCACGAGGGCTTCATTCAGATCATTAGCTACCACAGGGTGAGTCTCGTCTAATACAAGACTAAAAGCCGCCAGGCCAATTCTATAGATTGCTTTCCCCTGGTGTCCTGAAATGATCTTGCCAGCTTAGGTTTGTTTTGTACTTGCCAGGAAAAGTGGATCAGGAAATGATCCGACAATGTCACTGGCAGGGGATCCTCTACTGTGAGTGGATTGTTGGAACAAATCAAATCCAACACATGGCCACCCTAATGGGTGGGTGAGGTAACACATTGTTGTAGCTGGGCTAACGTCAAAGAATCAAGGAGCTCCTGTGGGTCCCCCGCTTCACAATTATCCATATGTATGTTAAAATGTTATTTGACCTCTTAAAACGTTAGGAGTTCATCAGTTGTGAGACTTTCCCTCTTTTGTGTACTGATTACAACGTTTAATGGAGGCTGAGGGTTGCCTCATTTTAGCTTCTCACTCCCCCTTGTATTTCTACTTGGACTGTAGAGCTCCAGGGACTTCTGTTGCTGCTAGAGCATTTAATGTCTTCAAAGCATTACATCGCCAGGGTGACAGTTCAGGTGGATTAGCTCCGGCCCTTCATGCGGACCGGCGGGTTAGATAGCATGACTGTTACTAAAATAATTTGTTTTAGTGTTTGTTTGACCATGGCTGCTGGTAATTAATGGTAATAGGGATACTGATCAAGATTTTGAGGGCAATAAGTTAAAACCTTCCTTTATTCTTGGTGTTTGGGGTGTGCTGGTTCCAACTACACTTTTTGGAGGGAGTTTACCTTATTCGTGAGACGTTCTAAGTGGCGGTCCGGAGGGAAGTTGACATTGGCTTCATTAGCTCCAACAGCTTGACCACCTCGTGTGCCTCCACGCTTGAGATAGTAGAAGGAATAGTGGGTATGGATGATGATGGCTACTCACGGGGTGCACTTTCAAGGGTGCAGTGGACCATGTAACCAGCTGTTTAAATACTCCTAGGCTTTTTTAGCAGATGATCAAACACGTTTGTTTAGCCTTTGCCTTTTTTGCCCTTTTGTTGCCTTGTTTCACACATTACACCCCACTTTATGGTCCTTGAAATCACTGAGTCTGCTTCCCCTTATGTTGGTGATAGTCGTTACCTCTTGGCACAGGCTCAGGCAGCAGTTCATGATTCACCGAGCAGAGGGTACACAAGGAATGAATGGGCGGAACAGCAGTTGGTAGAGTGGGGTAGAGCTGCAGTGTGCAAGCCATACCCACACCTAGGCAGGCCCTCTCCACCGACCGCAACCCTCGATCCCGCAGGAGGGACTAACGCACTGCAACCTCACCCTCTCCTCCCCTCCCTGGCCACCACGAGCACTTCACACAGGCGTGCACCTTCCCCTATCACACCTCCCCAGATCCTAGGATGTTATGGCCGGGTGCAGCACCACAGGTGGGGGGGAGGGGTTGCATACATGACAACATTTTGGAAAAGGAAAGTGGGAAATGTAAAAAGATTTTTTAGGGAGAATATATTTCTCCCATTGACTTTGATTGAGGCCTGAATTGGGTCTATTGGCATTTATGGGGCTTGCAAGTGTGCTGTTGCAGGATTGGCTAACTGAAATGCAAACTTATGTTTTTTGCCCTACCTGTCAGGGGCACAGAGAAAGCGCTATGGCAGAGAGAGCTTGACAAACATGTTGTGCACAGGCCTACAGGTTACTGGCACTGCATACTCCGAATCACTCAAGACCAGTTCCTGTAGGACAAAGCCCGCAGAGGAATCTGGATTTTGAATGCAGGAATCAGGAGGCGGGAGACTAGCCTTGAAATCAATAGTCTCCCACCTGAATCAAGAGTTTGGACATGTTTGGTGTTGGGAACGGGCTGGCCGTAACAACTGCAGCCGCAGTGCCAGATCCGGCGCTGTCCATCAACGTTTGTTGTCCGCTACAGTATCAGACATCGGCTAGTGGCAAGCACATGGGCAGGCAGGTGAAGGAAAGTGGAGGTAGGCGGGTGAAGACAGTAGCAGTAGAGGCAGCAGGGCAGCAGGGCGGCCAGCTAGTTCCTTGGCATCTCCACAAATAAAGTCTCTCAGCGATGATGAAACCTTCAACTGCACATTGGCCGCGCTGGTGAACACCACCGCCACACCCCGCTGCTCCTTCCTTATCCTCCTCCTTCCAACGTGCATGCGTGTATGCGTCAATAAGTCATTATATATTGACCACCTTCAATTGTGAATGAGTAGTTTAGTCACAGTGCTTTCTGTCATAGACTGGGACCTCGTAGCACTAAACCTACACAAGTCGCTATTCTCCACTGCATCAACGAAGATTACATTGTGTGGCTCTTACAGACACAGACCTCTGCAATGCATTAACTAATAGAGGTTTCATAATGTACAACAGTGCATTTCCCTCTGATTAACTTATCTTGCATTTATTTTTGATTTGAGCTGTGCCTTACTTTACATGTAGTTACCAAAAGGCGAAAGACTAAAAGAAGGCAGCGAATATTTTGTTTCTTCAGCCACGCTTTTGACCCCACCACCATGCTCACTCACCCCACCTCTATTGCGCACTGCATCACAGCTCCCATACTGTTTTTCAATATACTTCAACCACTGGTCTGAAAGGATGAGGTGACGTGGCTCTGGCAGCTATGCTTAGCGCCTGCGAGGCACACAAGCTACATCCTCTGCTTGACCAAATTATAAAACGCTAAGGAAACGAATCTAGGTAGGATCCCAGGGTCCACGTCCTACACGTGGGTATATTGTGTTGGCAGTGAAAGGGTTACTTATTGCCACACTGCTAAAACCTCGAGGTGCAATTCATAACCTCTGTTTCTGCTAAATGTCGCTTTTTTCTGTTTTATGAGTTACATCCTGTGGCTTTTAACTCAGCAAATTAAGTCTCAGAACTTTCCCTTCTAGAAGTGACTGGTTGCCCACACCCATATTATGTTTATTATTCATCGCTTTGGAGCTCTCGTCCTAATTCCATGGCACGAAAAAGCCACCAGCGCATCACCCTTTCCGTTCATGTTAATGTCGACCGCACTTCCTCAAATTCCTCCTCATTATTTATTGTCAAATCTTTCAATTGACTGGAATGAGCCACACAGTTGCAAAAGGGCTTAGTCATACCCCCCACGTGGCACTGTATAGCTGCCAAAAGCGCAGCTTCACGTGCGGCAGTCAATCAACAGCACACTGCTTTCTGGAACATGCAGTTTTTATTTTGCCAAAGCTGTACATAAGGCCCCCAACAGAGAACCCTACTTCCAGGATTTATTTCGTAGTTATAACTTATATTTGCAGTTTTATATAAAAGATACTAGACTTGGGGGTGTCAGATCTCTTAGCAATAATAACACTAGGAATGTTGCAACAATAAGTGTATAATGTAAGACTATTTCCAGCTAGAATACCATTAATTTAGAACAACTTGTCATGCAAAACAGATACAAGGATATAAAGTAACAGTGATTAGGAGTGGTCAGTTGCATAAGTGCTTTTGAATGAGTAGCTGTTTGACCGCCAATGAGGGGTTTGTCCGCAGTGTCGGAGTGGCCGATAGGGCAACCAGCCAGCGCCCGAATGGCTGGTCTGACAGGTCAGTGAATGGGCCAGTGCTCTTTTTAACTTTTTGTGGTCCCCGCTTATGGTCTGCTGGGCTATTTTTCACTTTTGATTTCCCTGATATTAAAACAAACACTGCCAGCAGGATGCTCAAATCCTAGCAAGCTTCCATCCCTTGCAAAAGAGCTGTACAGCATGTCCTTATAAGCTCGAAACTGCCCCAATTTGCAAGCATGGGTCATTTTTTTTTGTTATCTAATTAACTAAAGGGGGACACTTTTATTTTGGTATCCAGGCTTTTTTTGTCCGTATCATTGTAGGAATCAAGGTCCATATTCCTGGTGTATATACACAAATGGATCGGGAGATGTTTTCCTGATGTTGAACTTGGTGAATTTAAGGATGCAACACTATGAAGAGAATAGCTGCCCCCAGGCAGGGGCTGTTTTCAAGCCACGCATTTCCAGGTGACGCAATGAATAGCTTTGTGTGTGTTTCTGGCTACTTGGAATATGCATCTAACTTCAATTGGGAGCCAGATAACAGTGATAAGCACTGGATCAAAGCATCTCACTCTAGAAATGTGTCTCCCTGCAGCCTTCAGGTTCTAGGTAGGTAGGTGCAGTCTAGGGATTCTCATGAGCTGCACATTACGAGAGAGACCAGGTGACTTCCTGTCACTGGGACACAACCTTTCTAATTCTGGGTTTAATTTAACATACCAGTGCATTCTGGGAGTTGTCGTCTTTGTTCATTCTGATTGAACTATTAGGACCAACACACCCGAGAAAAAGCATATGAAAAAGCATGTCCAGGGAAGAGAAAATGGTATCCCAGTGACAATGAGCCATCTGATAACCCTACGTGTTACCGTAGTTAAATCTGGCTAGGATAAGGCTTAACCACATTTTTGAAATCTCATTCCTAAATTCAACGTTTTTTTTAGAAGAAAAGAGCTGTTCTTGTGCACGTTTTGCCATGGTATTCATGTGCACTTGAAGGTACAGACCCTTTTGAAGGTGATCCACAGAGATTTTGTGCATTCAGTGTTTTTTCATTTGTAGTTTAGGAGTCCAGCCATCTTGGACCGGGGTCGAACAGTGAGGGGGGAATTCATCTTCAGCAGATACTTCAGGTTGAATGAGAGCAATGGGTGCATGTCCTTTACAATCTGTTCCAGTGGGATTATATCTTCTTGAGATTAAATTTTCTGATACATCTGTGTATCATTGGCATAAAGGTAGAAGGGCATGTTTGAGAAATGTAGGACTGTAGTCAGAGTTTCCATATACAGAGCAAAAAGAGTTGGGGATAGTATGGAACCGTGAGGCACCCCTTGGATGACAGGAACCTGGTCTGATTGTATCTTGTTCAGTTTGATTGGTTGAGTTCAGTTGATAAAGTATGAAAAATCAATTTAGAAATATATCATGTATTCCCATTCTCGCTTTAAGAGTGCTTAATCTGATGTTGTTATTGACAGTGTTGATGGTATTGAAAGCCTCTGATAGGTCGAGGAGTATTAGTCAACAAGAATCTCCCTTGTACAGGAGGAAATATGTATTATCCATGATCAATAGAATAGCCGCTGCTGTGCTCTATTCAGATCTGAAACCTGACAAAAAATGTTCTCATGGGTTGCGAACTTGTGATATTGATTGAATTGAGACACAGGTTTCCAGACTTTTTAATGAGAAACAGAACATTAGTCATTGGTCAAAAATGTTTCAGGTTCAGCTGCAGTTTAGAACTTTGCCATTGGCCGGGGAGGAGTTGATCAGCTAGGTCTGTGGTGAGACATTACTTCCTTTTCTTTGATTATGGTGGAGGGTATGGGATCCTTGAAGTGGGTGTCTGATTGTGTGCTATCTACTGAATGATCGAATCCTGGCTCTCCTGCCTGCTAACAGATCTTTGCATGCTGAGTTTTTCAGGGATTATTCTCTAAGCACAGTACCATGACTTGTGTCCTTCAGTCTCTGTAAGCTAGACCTGGTGCTTCTGGTGGCGGTAGTAGTCCAAACCTCATTCAGGAAATGTGTTGTTCTGGATATCACTGGGATCCCTGAACAAAGTGCTATCTTAGTGTTGATACCTTAATTGTCACAATTGGCATTTGGTTGATTCGGGACTGCACTGTGAAGTATCACTGCAACAGTACACCAAACATTTGACTTTACAGCAGAAAATCCAGCGTGTACTTGTGTACCATGTTTTTTCTTACAGGTAATTCCCTTATAATGCTGCGGCAAGGATAAACCTTTCTTTATTTTTTTCACTTGCGAATTGCATGCACATGTTATTCACTTCTTCGGGTGAAGTGACTTCTTCACTACCCACTCTGACGAAAGCCCAGGAGCTCACACAGGCCATAAGAGACGGGCTAAAACATGTTGGTGTTTTAGGGTCATAGGACCATTACATCCTTCAACCCTACATACTATTTTTAATCTTCCTTCCCACCCCATGAATAAAGGATACTTTTGGAGTGGGTGGGGAACTTGTGGTGATCTGTATTATGCAATACTTGTTGGAACTTCATGATGTCACCTGTGGGTTCTTCATGTACTGTGCATTCTCCCCCAATGTTCTCTGTTTGGCAGTTGCAGCTGCCCTGTCTCTCCTTCATGCTGGACGGCTCTCTTCTCTTGAATAAATCTCTAAACTGCAGTTCCTGCCTCCGCCTCATCTTTACATTGGCGACTGAGGATGGTCAGCTGTTCCTCAGCTGTCGGATCTACTCACAAACTAACTCCTAGCTAAACGGTTTGGACTCTCGAACATTTTCCATATCTACGATCTACTTCCTTGTGAGTACCTTTTTTTTTTCAATATTACCCTCACGTTTCATTTTAGAGAGCCGTCGCAGCCAACAGACTCTTTTCTACCATTTGCCTTGTTCTGCGCTTCAATCAAGCTTTCACAGCACACCTCCTAGCGCACTGTTAACTATTATTTTCAGTCTCGCGCTACCAACTCTTCTTTCTACTAGCGCTACGTTTTACCTGCGCTGCCTGTGCCTTCACCGTCAAAGGTCAAGTTCTACCAAGTGCTGTCTGTGTCTTCGCTGCTCCTCACCAGCGCTGCGTATTCCTTCGCCACTTGTTCCGCCACCTTCGAGCTCCGCTACAGAATGATGACGTAGTGGAACTCTTCCATTCAGCGTCATCACGCTTTTTGTCTCCTTAGCAACCAGCAAGACGCTCAGCGCCAACACGCGTTTCCTCAGCAACCAGCAAGACGCCCAGCGCCAGCACACGTTTCCTCAGCAACCAGCAAGACGCTTTTTGTTTATGCCTGTCACCACGTCATCTACGTCATAAAGGCTTCGCGTCTATTTCATTCCTGTCTGCGTTATCTGGACCTCGTCAGCTGTTTCTTCATCGGCTTCAATCCACACAGCTTATCCACACAGCTGACGCACGCTGATGCGCACAGCCTTAAATATCTCTCTACACCGATGCGCACAGTTTTAAATACTTCATCGGCTTCAATCCACACAGCCGACGCACGCTGATGCGCACAGCTTTAATTATTTCTCTACGCTGATGCGCTCAGCTTTAAACATTTTACCACGCTGACGTGCATGGTTCAAGCACACAGCTAAATAATTCGACAAAGAAGCAAATCCACATTCTCGCGCTGATGCGCACAGCCATATCTCAGCCTGATTTTCCACATTAACGCGCCGGAGTATTCAGTATCTACACGCTGACGTGCACAGCTGCTGCACGCATTCTTCTCTACACGCTGACGTGCACAGCTGCTGCACGCATTCTTCTCTACACGCTGACGTGCACAGCTACTGCACGCAGTTTCTCCACACGTTGACGTGCACAACTGTTGCACACTTCTTTTTTCTACACGCTGATCTGCACGCATTTTACTCCTAACAAAAGACCAACACATCTAATCTGCCATATTTACAACAATTTTTTTTTTCTTTTCTTTTTTTCTCTTTTTCCTATCATTTTTATTTTTTTCTTGTATTTAAATCCTTCTACCCAAAGGAAAAATAGAAGATCTCACAATGCAAAATGTATCTCCTCTTGCTCCTTTTCTTCAGACTCCTGGAGATCCTCCTCTCGAATGGAAACTTTGGTTGAGATCCTTTATGGCCTACCTAGGGGCAATTGATGGTCTTAGATACCGTGCAGAAAGAAAAAAAAGTCTAATGTATTATCATCTTGGTGTAGAGGGGCAAAACGTTTTTGACCATTTACCGGTCTATGTTCCACCTACTGGCGAAACTCCCGATGAATTTGAAATAGCTATAGCTAAATTAGACAAGTATTTTGTTAAAACTAAGAATATGGTTGTACACCGTTATAAATTTTTTACTAGAGCTCAAAAACCCGAAGAAAGCATTGATACCTTTGTTACTGCCTTAAAAATACTTGCGTCTAAATGTGAATTTGACAATTTCACCTCTCAACTTATCAGAGACCAGCTTGTTGCTCGGTGCTCTTGCAAACAAATCCAAGGGAAACTTTTATCCTGCAAAGATCCTTCTCTTGACAAGGCTATTGATATAGCCAAAAGTATTGAAACATCCTTAGAAGATTCCAAACAATTAGAGGTTTCTCTTTCCAATACTTCCATCTCTGGTGTTGTTTCCACTAAGGTGCCTTTTCCCACCAAGTCTCCCATTTCCATTTCTCGTGACTCTCGTGGCTATTTCAAAAGAATGGGAAACACCAGTTTTAGAAGACCTTTCATGCCTAATAGACAATTCAGCCAAAGTACTTTCTGTTATAGATGTGGCTCCTCTTACCATGCTTCCAATTTTAAAAATTGTCCCGCTGCCAATCAACAATGCACTCAATGTGGGAAAAATGGTCATTTTTCAAGGGTCTGCATGAGAGGTAGAAGAGGTAATGTACGTAGTGTCATGTGTGAAAATGATTCCTTTCAAGATTCAAATCCCCTTGAGCTTTCAACTGAACATTCTGAATGTGATGTGACCAATCAGGAATATGTTGTTGTAGTGAAAGACAATGACACTATCAGCCGTACTTTTCTTGTCCCTGATCCTGAAGTTGATGCCACTATTGACAATCACCATATCCTACTACTGGTGGACACCGGTGCTCGCATCACCATTGTTTCCTATGAGAAATATTCTCACCTTTGGCAAAATAAATGTTTACTTCCTCCTGATGTTCTTTCTGTGGCCTTTGAAGGAAGCAGAATCAACCTTTTAGGTTATTTCTTGGCCGAAATCTCCATCTTTAGCAAATCCATCAAGGGGAAGGTCTATGTTGCCAAACGTGGTATCAATGTTCTAGGGCTTATACATCAGGCAGAATTTGGTGTCACCATTAAACCTGGTTTACCCAACCCTGTATTCATTGAAGGGTGCAATTTCTCTTCTCCTGCATCTTCTACCCCTGTTTGCAACATTTTTAATAGTGAATTCTGGGAGCACAAATATGGAAAAATCTTTGAAGATCGTTTGGGCAAGATCACCAGTTTCCAACACTTTATCAAGGTCAAAAATGGTGTTTCCCCAGTTAAACACAAGCTTAGGAACGTTCCACTTAGTATTAGAGAAGATTTGTCCAAACATCTTAAGTCATTATGCGAGCAAAAAATCATTGAAAAAGTAGAATCCACATTATGGCTTTCTCCTATTGTTCTTGCCAGAAAAAGGTCTGGCGATCTTAGGATGTGTGTGGATTTACGCAGTCTCAATGAAGCTATCTGGGTCGATGGCTTTCCCCTCCCTCGCATTGAGGATTTGATAGCTAAAGTGGGCTCATCCACTTGGTTTTCCAAACTTGATTTAAAAGCAGCCTACCACCAGATTGAGTTACATCCGCTCTCTCGACATCTCACTGCTTTTGTAACTCCTGATGGAGTTTTTCAGTTTCGTCGTCTACCCTTTGGGTTGGCGTCTGCCGCCGCTGTTTTCCAGCGTATTATGTCTGAAATGTTTGAGGAACTCTCTAATGTTGTCGTTTTCCAGGATGACATTCTTATCTTCACTCAAACTGAACACGAACATAACTTGGTCATTGACCAAGTTTTCAACATCTTGGAAAAAAGAGGTGTAACCCTACAAAAGAGTAAATGTGTATTCAAAACCAGAGAGGTAGAATACCTTGGTCATACAATTTCTGAATGTGGTATTAAGCCCAGGCCAGGTCTAGTCAAGAGTATCATTGAGGCCCCTGCCCCTTCTAACAAAGAACAGCTTCTGTCCTTTCTTGGCCTCTGTGAGTTCTACTCCAAATTCATGAGAGACTACGCCAAGACCACTGAATGTTTTAGACTTCTACTCAAAAAAGGTGCCACCTTCAGCTGGTCTGATGAGTGTGAAAAAGGTTTCCAGCTCATCAAAGAACACATCACTAAAGCTCCTGCTCTTCAACCTTTCAATGGGAACAGAGAAACTTTTGTCACCGTTGACGCCTGTGAATATGGCCTAGGAGCTGTTCTCTCACAATTGGCCTATGGTAAAGAATTTACTGTGGGGTTTGCCTCCAGGACTCTCCGCCCTGTCGAGCGAAAATATTCTGTTATTGAAAAGGAACTGCTGGCCTGTGCTTGGAGTGTTGAAAAGTTTAAATCTTACTCATGGGGCAGACCATTTGTTCTTCAAACCGATCATCGACCTCTCGTCGACATTCTATCCGGCAGAAACGTCAAGCGCACAACCGCACGGTTGGCTAGACTCTCCACCAAACTGTTAGAATTCAACTTCAAAGTTATCTACATTCCTGGGGGCAAGAACAAACGTGCTGACTGTCTTTCCAGGTTACCTATACAAGAACCTAACGAAAATGAGTGGGAAACAGAGATTGAAGAGTGTTTTGTGGCCAACATTTCACAAATTTCCATTTCTTTCGCTGAGAATGATTGGGTTAATGCTGTTGAGAATGATGCTGTACTTAGGGATGTTGTCTCCTTCATTCAGAAAGGTTGGCCCAAGGAAAAATCTCTTTCTCCTGAACTCCAGATTTATTGGAAAATCAATTCCGAACTTTCCTTGGAAAGTGGCAAAATTGTTAGGGGCAATAAATGTATCCCTCCCTCTGTTTATCGGGAAAGGATTATTGCTGATGCTCATTCTGGACATCTAGGTGCCACCATTACTAAAAGAAATGTCAGATCGAATTCCTGGTGGCCAAGATTGGACAATCAAATTGTGGATGCTGTCAAACTTTGCACACGCTGTAACACCAGCGATAAAGTCCTTATTTTGGAAGGTGTTTGTGATTCTGTCGTTCCCCCACCCAGCAGGGCTTGGGAAAAAATTGGCCTGGACTTTCTGGGTCCATTCCATGTTCTTCCCAACACTTCCAAGTACTTCTTGGTCCTCGTCGATCACCTCTCTAGGTGGGTCGAGGTTGAACCTATCAATGTTCCCAATTCAAAGAGTGTTATTGATTGCCTGACCAAAATTTTTCTGAGGGAGGGTTGTCCGGAAGAAATTCTCACCGACAATGGGGTTCAGTTTATCTCTAAGGAAATGAGTGTTTTCTTGAATAATTGTTGTATCAAACATACCAGAACTCCCTTGTATCACCCTCAGAGCAATGGCAAAACCGAGAGGTTCAATAGAGTTATTGTTGAATGTGTGCAGGCCGCCTTCAAATCCAATAGCTGTATTTTCCAGGCTGTAAAAGATCTTGTATGGTCTTATAGAATTTCTCCACATGTTGCTACAGGCTTTTCCCCTTTTGAATTGATGAGAGGAAGGAAAGCCTCTTCTCAAGCTCTCCCCTTTTGGATGGTCAAAAGTCTCCACAAAGGTTGTGATTTGGAAGTGGCATGGGATTGTGCCAACAAAAAATCTTCCAACTCTCTGCCTTGTGACGTGGAACATCGCAAGAGGTCTTTCCACAGTATTTATGCTGGTGATTGGGTCAGGATTAAAAATCCTGTCACTGTTAAGAAAGGTCTTTCCAAGTTTCTTGATTCCCAACAAGTTGTGGAAGTTCGCAAAAATGCTGTCAAATTGTCTAATGGTAATTGGTGGAGCACTTCTCGCGTTGCCAGAGATCCCTCTCGTGCTTCACGTGCAACTGTTCCTACCCCCAATGTCCCAATTGACAATGGTTTAAGGAAAAGCTCAAGGTTGACTGTTAGACCCAACAGATTTCGTGACTATATTTGATTCATCATTCATTGTTGTTTCATCTTGTTTTTCTTTTAGAAAGGGGGGAGGTGTGTGGTGATCTGTATTATGCAATACTTGTTGGAACTTCATGATGTCACCTGTGGGTTCTTCATGTACTGTGCATTCTCCCCCAATGTTCTCTGTTTGGCAGTTGCAGCTGCCCTGTCTCTCCTTCATGCTGGACGGCTCTCTTCTCTTGAATAAATCTCTAAACTGCAGTAAATCTCTAAACTGCAGTTCCTGCCTCCGCCTCATCTTTACAGAACTTTATCTTTAAAGTTACGCCCCCATAGTCCAGTCTTCATAAGTGTTCCCTTGAATATGGTCAAGCCCACCCTGAGCTTAAGGAGTTGGTGTGAACCCGATGATGAAGCATGTCACTACTAGAGTAAGTGAGGGTTATTTAAAGAAAGGGGTCTTTTTTCCTTCCCACCCACAATAGTGGGTGTGCTGTCACCTGGCGCACTGACCACCCCCCATTTCTTCACCTCTTCCAAAGGAGCCATTCTGCGTATAGAGGGAATACTTTTGAGTATATGTTAGGGAGGACGTATCCCTTAAATACTCTTTAATGAGGACCTCTCTGCCCTCCTAGGGTTCCCTCCCGGGACCCCTAACCTTGTGCAAAAGGGTGATGCACACACTGCCAACTCAGCATGATCCCGCTGAATCTCCTTCAACCCAGGTGACATTCTTGCAGCATCTGGCATGCATGTGTGTGACTTGAATGGAAGGAGGTGAGGCTGTGCAGGCTCTGGTGAAAGCAGAAACCACGCTTCACTGAATCTTATTGCAATAAGGTGATTCCTCACTATGGGATCTTCCTCAAGCCCAAAATCCCCCACCTGTCAATAGCTCAATCCACCCTCCATGCTACAGAAGTGTACCAAATGAAGGATGAAGTCATCCCAAATGTGGTAAGCAATCTGTGTCTAGTGCCAAGCATATCAATGGTTACTTTGTATGTGACCAGCAACAACAGTTGCAATTTCAAGCCATTGTTCTTGAATAAAACACATTGAAGACTGTTGCAGTTTTTGTGAGTGCCCAGCCACCAAGAGTGCTCGCCAGAGAGTCACCAGGGTCTCAAGGCCTCAACGCAACTGGGCTTTTTTGCAACCTCTGTTTTATGCCCCTCTTTGGAGAACAAAATACATATACATTTATAAATGATTACATCCATATTTACCACACACACTTTGTACCAGTCATACATAAGCTATACACATGCTTCGTTTATGCCCCATGTGGATATAAATAAGACCTGGTTGCAAGAGAATGGCCAACCTGTTTCAAAACACAGGAGAGGCCAGTGAAAAACTCCCTGGTAGGTGAGCGGTACTGCAATCTGTTTGCTGCCACCACGGTCAGTCAGATGTATGTCAGAATATTGCATTGGAAATATCAATGTCCCAAATATAATAGCCTAAATATTGAAGACTACAAACATTGCTAAGGTTAGTATTGATGTACTATTCTTAATTCCACACATGCATAACTTAAAAGTATATAGTCACAACACCATAACATAACAATCTGCAAAGCCAAAAGGTCTCACCTATGCAAGAGCTATTGGCTTTGCCAATGTATTTCAGCCAGGTTGTACACCAGCATGGCCGGTGTTCAGCATGGCTACATGTTAGTGGCATAGAGGAGAGTGGTGTAGAATGGAATGGTGAAGCGTGTCATAGAGTGTCATAGAGTGGCGGGACACAGGTTATTGTGTATTGGAGTGGCATAGAGTGGAGTCCCATGATTGGTGCACAATGGAGTGGCGTAGAGTAGAAAGGACTGGTGTAGAGTGCATTAGCATAGAGTGTTGCAGACTATAGTGGTGTAACATCCAGTGGAGTAGAGTGCAGCATCATAGAATTCAGCAGTGTACATTGCGGCGTCGTAGAATGCAGTGGCGTAGATTAGAGTGGTGTTTAGTAGAGTGCAGCGGCATAGAGTACAGCGTTGTAGAGTGGAGTGTTTCAGAGTAGAGTGGCATAGAGTTCAGTGGCATAGAGCACTGTGGCACAGAGTGTAGTGGTGCAAAGTAGCATAGAGTAAAGTGGTATGGAATGCAGTGGCATAGGGTGGTACAGAGTAGAGTGGTGTATAGTGCAGTGGCAAAGAGTGATGTAGAGTATTGTTGCTTAGAGTGGAGTGGTGTAGAGTACAGTGGCATAGATAGAGCGATGAATAGAGTGCAGTGGCATAGAGTGTAGTAGTGCAAAGTAGAGTACCATAGAGTTCAGTGGCGGAGAGTGAATTTTGCAGAGCAGATTGTCATAGAGTGCAGTGGTGTAGAGTGGTGTAGAGTGCATTAACATGGAGGGTATTGGTGTAGAATGCAGTGACATAGAGTAGAGTAGTTTATAGAGCAGTGGCCTACAGTACAGTGTTCAGAGTAGAGAGCTGTGGAGTAGAGTGCAGTGATAAAGAGTGCAGTTGCATAGAGTGCAGTTCTATAGTATGCATTAGGGTAGACTGCAGTGACACAGAGTACTTTGGTTTAAAGTGGAATGACGTAGAGTGCAGTGGCATTGATTGAAGTGGTGCAGAGTGGAGTGGAGTGGTGTAGAGTGCAAGGGCATAGAGTACATTGTTTCAGAGTAGAGTGAAGTGGTGTAGAGTGGAGTGGTGCAGGATAGAGTGCAGTGGCATACAGTACAGTGGCGTAGAATTTAATGGCGTAACGTGCAATGGCATGGTGTGAGGTGGAGCAGAGTAGATTGAAGTGATGTATAGTGTATTGGCGTAGATTGGAGAGGTGTAGGGGGTAGCGGTACAGAGTAGAGTTCATTGGCGTACAGTGTATTGGCATGAAGTGAAGTGGCGTAGGGTGCAGTGTTGCAGAGTGGTGTAGAATGGAGTGGAACAGAGTGGAGTTGTGCAGAGTACAGTGGAGTGGCCAAGACTGAAGTAGAGTAGAGTGTAGTGGCCAAGAGCGCAGTGGTTTAGAGTAGAAGGCATGGAGTGCATAGGCATAAAGTAGAGTGGTGCAGAGTAGAAAGGCATAGACTTCAGTGAGCAGAGTGCAGTGTCCTGGAGTGGTGTAAAGTGGAGTGGTGCAAAGTAGAGTGTGGTGGTGCAGAGTAGAGCAGAGTGGCGGGGAGTGGTATATGCATGGTCTGGTAGCAGAAAGCCATTACAGACAACACATTTTCATATGAAATGACCATTAAATTTTCACAGACATACACACTATGCTATGTGCAAATGATCAAGTGTGGCATTGGCATTACCTAGTGTATTGAGTTTCTTTGATCATATTAAAGTTTTTGTTTCCAACGCACTTCAGAATAAACAAAAAATGTGCTACATTTGTGCTTTCCTAATATTGATATATTCCGATGCACTTGAGCAGTTATTTAAATATTGCTATGTGCTATGAAAAACCCTATCCTACCACCAGTATCCAGCAAGATTGTCACATAAATCCTGTCACTTTGAAGTCAGAGAAAGAAGAGTAAACACCACGCTCCCTCAGAATACAGAGCCTGAAATTTGCCCTCCATCACTGAATGCACAGTAAATGTGAGAAGATAAGAACAATATTTACAGGTCTGTTTACAGAAAGCACCAGTCCTGGAAAAACACAAAGAGAAGCAGTGTGAAAAGGCTTTGCTCCTTGGGAGGGACAAACTCAAGTTGAACAGCCTAAAACAAATAAAGCCAGAAAATATAAAGCAAGAAAATGTGAGTTACAAATCACAAAGCCAATGGTAGGCGACAGGCAGAATGCATTCCCAGGGAAACTTTCTGAATGTCCCCAAGATATCTTTACCAAACCAGACAGCTGCACTGTCTGGAAGACTTTGACCTAGAATGTGGGCTAATTGGCTTTATCAAGGGGTGAGCATATCAATCGATGTAAATCAGATCTATCATCTTTCTCCAATGATCACCAATATTTTGAATCAAATGTATATTTCAATAATTGACACAGTGCAACGTTTAGTAATAGTGATTATTATAAATATGTTTAAGAAAAATAGAATTCAATATGTCTGTGAGTCCCATTGTTTTTATGACCATATTTTGTGGGCTGAGGAATGTTAAAAGAAAGATTCAGGCATTTTTTGTATTCAACCTAAATGTCTCTGAGTCTTTGTTTTAATATTTTTTAGCACACATCATGGAATCATAAAAAGAACATCACGAGAGCTTTAGACTCCAGCTGAAGATCATAGAGCCCCAGCTCGGAGTTCTTTAAAAAAAATATGATAAGTTCTCCTGGGGTCATGGACTTAATGACCCATGACATATTCTGTTTCTTTTTAATTCTGCTGGAGGCCTGTTGCACTCCCTGTAGCACCTAATAACATCAGAAAAATGATTGGTGGTGACCCTGCAAGTTCCAGGGACACCACCAGATGAAAATATGCTATTTTAAAATCCCTAGAGCTTTATGAGGAGCTGCTTCCTATGTGCAGGAAATAAGAAATGACCAGCTCCAGCTGCTCATTTATTATTTCATTTAAAACTTTTGGGGGGGGTTTCCCAGTGCCCACCCAGGACATCAAGATGCTGTTATTTGGTAGGGTCCACGGGGGAGCTCTACGGTGGCAGCAGGAGACCAGGAAGTTCAGGGACTCATCCTCCAGTGCTGTTTATTTATTAAAGAGGAGGCAGTGCGCTACCCCTCTCCACGAGCCTTTACAGTGACTCCATCCCCTGAGATCTTTCTTTTTTAAGGGGATAGAGGCTCGTCCCTCCCCCCACTCCCCGAGCCAATACTGGCCCTGTGGACCCCATACTCTAGCACCTTTTGTGGTGCCCCATTGCCCTCCTGGGGCACCCACAACATAATATGTTGGGGACCGCAGGGGGAGCCCCAGGACCCACTTGGCCCAGCTGACTCCCTGCATAATCCCACCTGGCTGGAGCAGCTGCCTTTGCTTGCTCCTGCCTGGCAAGAGAAATCTGAGTTTCTTTGCCTGCAAGATTGCAGGCAGGGAAACACGTAGTTGTTCCCATGTGGCAAGAGCATTTTTAAAGGTCCTGCCTGGTAGGAGCCCCCATGCCTTCCCTGCTGCACTTCAGAGGGCAGGCAAACTACAGTATCCCACGGGCGGGTTCCCCGGTGTAGGGGAGTAGGGTCTGCTTCCTGTGGTTACCACCACTTTTTGCTGTGAATCTCTGTTTTTTCGAATTTAGTGTGGCTATGGACCTGCTAATCAGACCCACAGCTCAGCTGTCTCTCTCTAAATTGATACCATGTATTGAAATGAAAAGGGAATTTTCCTTGTTAACATGCTAGTGAGTGTGCTACACCCTGTATTTTGGAACAAATAAATAACCAGCAAGGAAACGGAAAATCGTTTTTTGAACTATACAGGTACTAAAACATGGGCGCTATTGATTGTTCTGTTAAAAACAGGATAATCCTGGTACAGCTATAAGCGAAGAAATATATAAAGCACTACAATGGTTATCTCAACTTGTTTTTTATTCTCCCCTTTTCTTCTACCCTAATTATTCTTTCTGTTAACTCTCTATAAAATATTCTATACTTAGGAACCACAGTTTCAATTTAAATCGTATAGATTAAATGTTAACGATTTATGTATGTAATAAGACACACATGAAATAATTTCTGTATCAAGAATGTATCCAGCAATATAAACAAGCAGGAAATGTCAATCTTTGTTTTTGTAAAGAATACTTGTACTATTGCACAGTATTGTATTATCTGTAAGTGCAGAACAATGATATGTATACTTGTCTCAGTGAATACAATATACATAGGTGTCTGGCATGAGTAAAGGATTTTTTAATTATAAAGCGGTATATCTTGTTGTTGCGAAGTATTTGGCAATAGAATGTTGTGGCAAACATAAAACTAGTTCTGTTCAACTGTCTTAAGATAAAGAAACTGAATAGTAAAACATTTCTATAATCTCTTTTTACAGCAATTTGATGGTAGAAGTCCTGATGAAGGCATAGTCTTTATGTCAAAACGCGTCGACAGGAAACCCTCTACTCTTTTTAAACTTTTTTTGTGAATACATATGTATTAATACAATGTTATTTTATCGATTCTGATCAATGTACTGATTTTTATCATTCCCCTTTTTTATCACATTAAATATGTATATTTTCTAAACTGAACTAGTTTGTTTGCTTAGTCTAGTGTGCCATTATCTTGTTTGCATGCCTGGGAGTGTTACCTCACATACATTGTTTACCCTGTCCCAGGATATTGATCCATATCAGGGGGTCCTTGTTGTTAACACAGAGATCTCATTGGATGTCAGCACTTCAACCAGAAAGTGCTGGCAGCTGTTTTTGGACCAATATACATGATAGCACCCAATTGAAAGGCATTATAGTAAATGGCAGGTTTTGAGGGTCACAAAAAGGAGAAAACATTTGGTACCATGCTAATTTTAGGGATTGTGGTTCTAGGGTACTTTTACCCTGTTAAAAAGCCTTCTGCTGGGAGTACAGCAATAATGTTTGAGAGAAAACAGTCTTCTCATGATTCTCCCATACAGGTTGTAGAAGGTTCTCCAGAAGCTAAAATGAGAGCATGTTTTCTGTAAATTCACACTATGTTTCTCAGCCATATGAGAATGAATTCTAACATTCTCTGTAAAACATGTACTTCCAACAGGAGCAGCTTGTCAGTTGATTCCCATGTGTGCTACTGCTACCTCCAGAGTGTTCTAAAGAACTAGAGCACTAACAGTCTTATTTATGACAAAAGTATGACACACCTGAAGACATCTTGATTGAGTCAAACTGGAAAAACTTTTAATTTAGAAAGGAACAAAATGGTGGGTTTCAGTTTGTCAGAGAAAGTATTGGTTTGTGCTGTAGAAAGAAAAATTAGGGCACGTTTTAAGTGCGCTCTCAAATATCTTCCTTTTCTATTTCACTAAAACATTCTGACATGTAGACTGAAACATGCACTTTCAACACCAGTAGCAGACTGCCAGTCCAGTTAACCCTGGTGATCAGTAGTTTACTACAGTGTTCTGATGAGCAACTAGAGTGCTAACATTCTAAATTTATGCCAAAAGTGTGGCACATCTGACCGCCATCTTGATGGAATCAAAGTGGAAAACTGAAAGCATTTTGCTACTGAGGAAACTGCAGTAAATGAGGAGATTAAGGAGCTTCATAACTAGAAATTCTACCAAGATGGCCACCAGAGAGAAAGGTTCACAAATGTATCCCAAATATCACCCAAATGTAGCCCAATATAAGAAGTTTGCGAAACACCCACACATGTTGGGCTTCTTTATAAAAGTGCATGAAAGGGTTAAAACATACTAGTCATTCAGGAATGGAGTGACAAAATAAAAAAATGTAAGATATGTTTTTATTTGCTGCCTTCCGCACCATCAGAGAGTGCAAAGTTGGATATACTGCTGAAAGGGCTAGGCCCATTAGTTCTAGACTTTCTCTAAAGACACAATCCAATGGTTCTTTTTCGCAGCAAGAAGGTGTGAAGGGGGGAAAATCGTTAATACACAGTTAATTAGTCAATAACTGTCCTTGATACATAATAACTGGCAGACAACTATATAAAGTTAGTCAGTTTATTACAAAGTCAAAAATAAATGAACACAGAGACACCTCCACACAAGGGTTTAGAAATACAAAGGAATTAGCATGAAGACAACTCTACGCATCCAATTTAATCGGTGCAACATGAACAAGGCTATTAATTCAAGAAGTAGGATACAGAAAATCAGGAAGCATGAGTCCAGATTTCCTTTAATTGAGGGTTGATGAATGAAAAGCATTAAATGTATCCCTACACTAGCGCTAATATGACATCTTTACTTAAAGCATTTTCAGTGGAAAGGAAAAAAGGTGTCAGTATGTGGAGTCTTCCTAAAAATCCACTCCACCATCTATAGTTCAAGTAGCATAAAGCTAGCATCACAAGGAAAGAGCTCATTCTGAGGTGCTCTCTCTCCAAAGGCAAGAAAGGATTGGGCACTTTCCCTAATTCCAACAAACAGTTAATCACAGGTAGCTTTCGCATTAGGCACTTTGCACACGCCATCCACTCTGGGTACAATTCTAAGCGTACTTTTCCACAGTGATCTCCATGTGCAACCTTTGCAACAATTCATCCTTGGTTCTCATGCCTTCTTCCATGTGAATTTGTCTCCGTCTTTATCACCTCCATGCCATGCCACTGTAACTTCTTTTCTCATTGCCTATCTACTAAAACAAAGGCTTTACTTTTTCCTAATGACTGCTTCTCCATCTGCAATGCACATGTGAGAAAGAACAGATTCTACAGTGAACATGATATTTAACTAATAATTCTAAAGCAAGAGTTTTCAGAGACTTGCATTTCAGGCCTACGATTTTAGCTAACATAAGAAAATGCCACTTTAAGCATTACAGATTACATAACTCTATTGCATTTTAACTAACACATAACCAAATTATCGAAATATCATAATTAAAAACATTCAGTATAGGAGTAACATTAATTTCACAACATGAGTACATCATGTTAACTTTTTCTACCAGTTACATTTGTTTCCTATGTTAATTCTTCATGAACCTAAGACATGTCACGTAGTCATGTTAATACATCTTACAATTCTAAGACTTCACGTAAATATAGTTGTAAAAGTATATGCAGATGCGCTCTACACGTGATTATGATGCACCCCTACAAATGAAATTAGATTTCCGCTCTGTTACTGCCATTAATGGTTGCTTTGTGTGAAAGTGGTGTGCCATTCTTATGCTTTGATTTTACATTTCCTGACAGTATTGTATCTATCTGATAAGACCAACAAATAATATTTGATCAACCAACTCAATTTTCAGAAATGGGAATTCTGTTAAATTTGGAGAATAAATGATTGAAAAGGTATATTTGTATATGCGAATGTTATGAGAGAGTATCAAATATTTTAAAGAAAATATTGGAACTATATGAGGTAATATAACAGTGGTTTAGTGAGTGGCTTTGTATGTTTAATAACAGGTGAGTAAGCGTCTTTATGAGTGTATGTGGATGTGACAGTTTGGCTGATTTGCAGGCCATGAGAAGTTGGTTCACAATATGTTGCTTTGAATTAGTATGTTGTACAGTTGCTGCCTACTACATGAAGTAATTGGTAGCAAAAACTGTAGATTAAGAGTTAAAGTTTTAGTTAGCAAGGCATTAGAAAATGGGGAAATATTTACATGTGTATGTTTGATTTGCTGTTCTCAGTGTTTTTCTTTGAATTCTGGGTGTTGTAGTTCTGTTACACTGCTTTGTCAGACTGCTACAGAAGCACATACACATTCAGTCACTAATTCAGACACTACTTGTGCATACAGCAGATTCAAACACTGTTGTAGTCATATCTTTATTCCTCTCTTTTTCGTGGCACAGGCATTTGTTTATAGCCACTTACATAGATATTTAGACAGTAATAGAGATGCTAAAAGAAACAGTCATATATTGGCACATTACTTAAACGTTTCATGGGACTGCTACAGGTGTACTCCTACAATTTCTCAGCTATGTTGGCAATTCCTGACACAACCTTCTCATTCATGTACAGAAATACTCTTTCAAACATGGATCATGCTTGGAAGTTCAGGTTTTGTGTGTGCCCTCTCACTTGTAGCTTGATTTGCCAAGTAAAAGATGTTTGTCAAGCCTTAAATTCAGTATGCACAAGTCTCATGTGAGAGATGCTGTAAATGTGCTATGAAGCATGCTGGTTTGGGCACAACAGATGACAGATGTTCTTTTCAGGTCACCATGTTACTTGTGCATTTGCATGCCCCTATGCCAAGTAATATATTGGGTATGTCATCCCTATCGCAACTGACATACATGTTCAGAAAAACATTAAGCCTCTATTTCAGCTATTGAGACAGCTACAGAAGCATGTATTGATTCAGCCACTTACCAGAAACTATGAATACATGCAGCAGACTCAAAGGTAGTTTCAGTCACACCTACGTAGCTCTATATTCCCTAACGCAGGCACTAAAGTACTTCAGCATTCAATTACATACACATTTAGACAGCCATAGAGGTATTATAGCAGGCAGTTACATACCTTTGGTGTATGTGAGGTTGTATAGGGGTATGAATGGGTGTGTGAGCGTTTCTGGGGATGATGTCATCAGTGATGTCATTTGAGATGTCATCAATGATGTTACTGGCCATGTTATGATTGATGTAATATGTGAGGTCATAAGCAGGGCATTGCCATAAGTTATAGTTAGCTCAGGTAGCTATAACTGCTGAATTTCACTGGTTTTGTACAAGTGAAATGTGAGCCTAAGTGTAATGTCCCTGTAACCTTTAAAATACAGCAAGAAACCCACATGAAGGGTGCCACATCCACAAAGACTAGAGAGGAAGCAAATATCCTCTTGTACTCGCAATGGACTATTGTCCCAGCACAAACACTTACAAGCATGTGACTGATGGGGATACTTCTGGGAGCAACACAAATTATTCCCAAGAGGGTCAGTGCACCCTCCCTAGAGTTCAGGACTAAGGTGTGGGCCCATGCACAATGTAATCTTTACTACCAAATGTTCATCTCTCTATGACCTGATGGGATGAGTAGCAGTCATCAACCATTATGGGTGGTTGTTAGATTTGGGGGTCTCTAGTTGGCACAGGTAGGTACTTGTGACAAATAGGGACCCTTTCCTCTAGTCAGGACAAGGGGATTACAATCCTAAAATAAACCCTGTGCACCCTCTTGGTAGCTTGGCACGAGCAGACAGGCTTATCTCAGAGGCAGTGTGTAAAGCATATGTGACTGAGTGCGCTACTGGGGTGTAAGCGCATCCCTGTGGTGGGCACACTTATGTGGTCCTGTGTGTGTAGCAACAGCACAGAGAATTCCAAAAGATTCAAAATGTCAAAAGTTTAGGTAGTTTTCGAATTTTAATTCAAGTTTCCACGTTGTGTATCATATTGTCATCATATGAAATGGTTAATGAGCTTTGTTCTCATCATTAAACATAGAAGAAGCTCCAATGCATTTCGGACCCACCGTCCTTTTTCAAGGAGCACTACAACAAAGAATATACAAACGACAAATCAATTCATGATCTATCTGTCTAAATCATAAATCACAGTAACTGCGTGACAATGTGGGAGTGAATATTAAAAAACCTCATGCGCCCAAGGCGGAAGAAACGGTGAATAGTCCATGTGTTAGAGAGAATTAAAGAGGAAATAAAGTGGAGAGTGAGCGTGAAGTTACAAAGCGGCTTTCATAAGTGGAAACGAGTGGTACGTTCAAACAGCGTGTTTAGGCGGGTGAAACGTGAGTAACAAGTGAAATATCAAGAGCGGGTTTAAATCGGGTGAACAGCTGCTAGCGAGAGCATGCCAAGTGTTACCGGAGTTAACACGAAAACGGGTGGTTTAAAAAGGGTTGAGCGCCCCTGGCCAAGAGCGTGCAAAGTGTTGCCGAAATAACAGAAGTTACACGGTGGAAAGAACAGACTTACTTGGTGAAACTGAAAGATAGTGCACATCGGTCTCCGGATCGAATGATGACAAACTTCGCGGAGTGAAAGCGGAGTTAAGAAGGGTTAGTGGGAGGATAGTGGAAATGGAAAAGGGGTTAGGGTGTGAGGAGTGTAAAGCGCGGCCATCTTAGAGTGGTGTATCGTGAATAACCATGCAGTTACAACAGGCGGCAGCAAAACAGGATCGGGTGCATCAAGAAATGCCCAAGGGGGCATATTATAAATAACAGCTTAATTCTGTGCGGTCATTGAGACCTAAGGGTTTCTGGGATTGCAGTCTATACATCCAGCATGTTTCACGTTGTAAGAGAGTTTTATTATTGTCTCTCCCTTCGATTTTAGGGACGATTTCCAGCACTAGGTATTTAAGCTGTGCCACATTGTGATTGGCTTCGGTAAAGTGAATGGCAATGTTGGATTTCATGTTCCTGGTCCGAATATTAGACTTGTGCTCATTAAGTCTAGTTTTGATCTTCCTGCTTGTTTTTCCCACGTAGGTCTTCCCACATGGACATTTAAGAAGATAGATTAAATTGGCAGAATCACAAGTTGCATCCACGTTGAGCTTGATGTTAAAGCCTCTCATGGGGTGGCTGACGGTATTCCCTTTAATAACATTATTGCAGTTGCTGCAATGATGACATGGTCGGGTGCCCGTGTGATGTGTTGACATCAGCTCGGGCTGAGGTTTGGACAGGATCTCCTTGAAGTTCATAGGCCTGGTATAAGCGAAGATGGGAGGGTCTT
The DNA here is from genome assembly GCF_964263255.1 of Lissotriton vulgaris. Taxonomy (NCBI): domain Eukaryota; kingdom Metazoa; phylum Chordata; class Amphibia; order Caudata; family Salamandridae; genus Lissotriton; species Lissotriton vulgaris. The sequence goes on along the minus strand of NC_141687.1, from coordinate 1,400,174,718 downwards.
TGAATAATTCGCCAAAGTCTGGTTCAGATGATAAAATTCGCCAGTGTTTTAAAATGATCTTCTTATACTTGTTGCTAGAGGTAGAGTACCTTGATACAAGTACCATTCTGTTACTGTTGATTTTGGGTTTGCTTTGCAAAGCCTCCGTCCGGGAAATCGCTGTGGTTCGGTCAATGGCCTCTTTAAGGATAGCATCAGGGTAATCTCTGTCACGAAATCTAGATGCCATGGATAAAATTTGATTGGTTCTGGTGGTGGGGTCTGATACAATCCTGGTGACCCTTAGCATCTGACTGTAAGGTAAATGTCTCTTAAGGGAATTCTGATGGAAGCTGCTGAAAAGCAAAGCATTATTGCGGTCTGTGTTTTTGCGAAACAGATCTGTTTCAATGCCATGAGGCATGATTTTGATGAGGACATCCAAAAATGCGATTTCATTGTGGTTGATGTTCCAAGTCAAATCAATTCGGTCGTCTTTAGAGTTGAGTTCAATAAGTGCCAATTTTAAGGTTTCTTCGGTGTTCTTCCAAATAAAAAGCAGATCATCAATGTAGCGGGCATAAAGTTTAAGGTTGTCCATCCAGATGCTGTTTTGGTAGATATGGGTGAGTTCAAAGTTCCCCATGTACAGGTTGGCGTAGGTCGGTGCTGCGCAATTGCCCATGGCCATCCCGGACAATTGTAGGTACCACTTCTCCTCGAATTTAAAATAACTGTGGTATAGGGTGTATATCATCAGTTCAAGGATGAAAGGTTTCAAAGAGTCATCGATATTGGATTGGAGTAAAGCCTGTTCTACGGCGTTGATTCCACCTTCGTGGGGAATTGAGGTGTATAGGCTTCTTACATCGGCCGTGCACAGGATGAGTTTCTCATTTTCCAAGAGTTGAAGCTCAGAAAGCTTATTGAGTAGTTCAGTGGTGTCCTTGATATACTTGATGAACTCAACTCTAAAGACGACCGAATTGATTTGACTTGGAACATCAACCACAATGAAATCGCATTTTTGGATGTCCTCATCAAAATCATGCCTCATGGCATTGAAACAGATCTGTTTCGCAAAAACACAGACCGCAATAATGCTTTGCTTTTCAGCAGCTTCCATCAGAATTCCCTTAAGAGACATTTACCTTACAGTCAGATGCTAAGGGTCACCAGGATTGTATCAGACCCCACCACCAGAACCAATCAAATTTTATCCATGGCATCTAGATTTCGTGACAGAGATTACCCTGATGCTATCCTTAAAGAGGCCATTGACCGAACCACAGCGATTTCCCGGACGGAGGCTTTGCAAAGCAAACCCAAAATCAACAGTAACAGAATGGTACTTGTATCAAGGTACTCTACCTCTAGCAACAAGTATAAGAAGATCATTTTAAAACACTGGCGAATTTTATCATCTGAACCAGACTTTGGCGAATTATTCAAAGACCCTCCCATCTTCGCTTATACCAGGCCTATGAACTTCAAGGAGATCCTGTCCAAACCTCAGCCCGAGCTGATGTCAACACATCACACGGGCACCCGACCATGTCATCATTGCAGCAACTGCAATAATGTTATTAAAGGGAATACCGTCAGCCACCCCATGAGAGGCTTTAACATCAAGCTCAACGTGGATGCAACTTGTGATTCTGCCAATTTAATCTATCTTCTTAAATGTCCATGTGGGAAGACCTACGTGGGAAAAACAAGCAGGAAGATCAAAACTAGACTTAATGAGCACAAGTCTAATATTCGGACCAGGAACATGAAATCCAACATTGCCATTCACTTTACCGAAGCCAATCACAATGTGGCACAGCTTAAATACCTAGTGCTGGAAATCGTCCCTAAAATCGAAGGGAGAGACAATAATAAAACTCTCTTACAACGTGAAACATGCTGGATGTATAGACTGCAATCCCAGAAACCCTTCGGTCTCAATGACCGCACAGAATTAAGCTGTTATTTATAATATGCCCCCTTGGGCATTTCTTGATGCACCCGATCCTGTTTTGCTGCCGCCTGTTGTAACTGCATGGTTATTCACGATACACCACTCTAAGATGGCCGCGCTTTACACTCCTCACACCCTAACCCCTTTTCCATTTCCACTATCCTCCCACTAACCCTTCTTAACTCCGCTTTCACTCCGCGAAGTTTGTCATCATTCGATCCGGAGACCGATGTGCACTATCTTTCAGTTTCACCAAGTAAGTCTGTTCTTTCCACCGTGTAACTTCTGTTATTTCGGCAACACTTTGCACGCTCTTGGCCAGGGGCGCTCAACCCTTTTTAAACCACCCGTTTTCGTGTTAACTCCGGTAACACTTGGCATGCTCTCGCTAGCAGCTGTTCACCCGATTTAAACCCGCTCTTGATATTTCACTTGTTACTCACGTTTCACCCGCCTAAACACGCTGTTTGAACGTACCACTCGTTTCCACTTATGAAAGCCGCTTTGTAACTTCACGCTCACTCTCCACTTTATTTCCTCTTTAATTCTCTCTAACACATGGACTATTCACCGTTTCTTCCGCCTTGGGCGCATGAGGTTTTTTAATATTCACTCCCACATTGTCACGCAGTTACTGTGATTTATGATTTAGACAGATAGATCATGAATTGATTTGTCGTTTGTATATTCTTTGTTGTAGTGCTCCTTGAAAAAGGACGGTGGGTCCGAAATGCATTGGAGCTTCTTCTATGTTTAATGATGAGAACAAAGCTCATTAACCATTTCATATGATGACAATATGATACACAACGTGGAAACTTGAATTAAAATTCGAAAACTACCTAAACTTTTGACATTTTGAATCTTTTGGAATTCTCTGTGCTGTTGCTACACACACAGGACCACATAAGTGTGCCCACCACAGGGATGCGCTTACACCCCAGTAGCGCACTCAACCCCATAAACCTATTGGACGCACCGGAACAGTTGCGTTACCTGTTAGGAGCACCTTAAATTGTTTAATCTTCATTGACCTATCCACAAACTCCATATCTAACTGAAGCAGTGCGCCGTGCTTCACATTTTGCACTTAAAGCATATGTGACCACATAACCCAGTGACAACACTACAGATGGACACCACACAAGGTTTTATATCAACAATAAGTATACTTTATATAGATTTACCACAAGACCATACACAACAAAAATACACAATACTGTTACTTTAAGATGGTAGTTTTAGCTTAGTTAAGTTCAGATCTTAAGATGCGACACTCTGCGTCAGTGTACCTTATGATGCGTTGCGCTTCCACGACAAGCAATGTCGCAGCGAGGGAAATGCGGCAAAGTTCAGGTGCAAAGAAATAAAGACGTGAAGATCTTCCCGATGCGGCACGCTTCTCTGGGGATGCGAGAAGTTCTCGGTTCAATGCGTGGACTGCAGCAGCGACACCCTTGGTCAGAAGTGCAATGGTAACAGCTTCATCTGCTATACTCTTCTCCCACGTTTGCGTGAACCTTCCACACAATGCGACAACTACAGCGGTGACATCTTTGTTCAGAAATGGGACAGCAGCAGCTCAGACGCTTGTGCGCTTCTCAGGGGATGTGAGGTGCTTTCCTCGATGCGGTGCAATGAGACAGTTCCAGCTGCGACACCCTTGTTGAGAAGTGCGACGGCAGCGACGGCGACATGCTTCTACCTCGTTGCGAGACTCTTCTCACGATGCGGTGCAGTGCGACAACTCCAGTGGCGACACCCTTGTTCCAAAGTGCGACAGCAGGCAGCAGCGACGGCGTCACGCTTCCTCTTCGTTGCGAGACGCTTCTCTCGATGTGGTGCAGTGCGACAACTCCAGTGGCGACACCCTTGTTCAGAAGTGCGACAGCAGCTGCAGCGACATGCTTCCTCTTCGTTGCGCCACACTGCCAGCTCCTTGGGACACGCAGTTCCTCAGATGGCCCAAAAGACCGTCAGGCACTTAAAAAAGAACTCCGGGGAGCTGGGGGTTGAAGTCTGTTGTCCCTGAGACTTCAGCAGGAGGCAAGCTCTTTTCCAAGCCCTTGGAGATCGTTCACAAGTTGAAAGCAAAGTACACAAAGTTCCTTTCTCCTCTCTTTGGCAGTAAGGCTACCACTGCAGGCCAATACCCTAAGCAGCACCTCAGCTTAGGAATAGTCTCTCCTCAGTTTCTTCAGGTTCCTCTCCTCAGCAGAGGTTTCTTCTTGTAGTCTAAAAGTAATCTAATTTCTTGGGCTCAGGGTCCCAATACTTATACCACAAAATCCTTTGTTCTCTGAGGGGAGAGGGGCCTTTACCCAGTTCAAACCAGTTCTGAAGCACTCTGTTTACCAGACTTCTCCTTTCCTTTCACAGTGCAGGGCAGAAACATCAGACGCCCCAAAGGAGGTGGAACCAGCATTGTGGAAGGCAAGTACAGCCCTGGAGCACTTTGTTGATAGGACTCCTTCTCTTCTTTCAGTGTGCAGGGCAGAGACATCAGCCGCACCCCAGGAGGTGGAGCCAGCATTGTGGAAGGCAGGCACAGCCCTATTCAATGTTCAGGTGCAACTCCTCCCTCCCATCTAGATGCAGATCTTTCTATTCACCACTTGGCTGACTCGTCCTGTCTCTTGGAATCCCCAGCCCTGTCACTCCCATCTCCAGACAAGGAATACAAAACCTAGCAGAGGAAGGCTTGAAAGGTTAGACAAGAAATACCTACTTTCTAAAAGTGGTATTTTCAAACACAGAATGTTAAAATCAACTTCACTGAAAAAAATGTATTTTATCATTCTGAGTCCAGGCATGCTAAACTCGAATTTCTACTATGTTCTCTGAGTCAGTTAGGATTATGAAATGTAATAATTCTAACGGCCCATTCTGGCCTATGGAGAACAGGTAGCCTTGCAATAGTGTAAAACGAAAGTGGCTGTAATTCACTATTAGGACGTGCCACACACATTAGGGCATGTCCTACCTTATACTTACAATGCACCCTGCTCTTGGGCCTACTATAGGGGTGACTGATATGAAGAAAATGGAAGGTTTAGGGACTAGCAAGTGGCTGCACTTTCCCAGTCAGTGTGACAGTACCAGAATGCACACAGGCTCTGCAATGGCAGACCTTAGACACATTTTACAAGGCTGCTTCTGTGGGTGGCACAACCAGTGCTGCAAGCCCACCAGCAGCACTTGGATTTACAAGCCCTGGGCACACTCAGTGCACTATAATAGGGTCTGACAAGTAAACCAAATATAAATATAACAAAAGGAGAGAGAGAGAGAGACAAGTGGATTCGGTCTCCCTTGGTAATACGTTTAAACAAATTAGAATTCACTCAGAAAGTGGTGGGGGTATCCCTAAAGTGATGGGGAGCACGCAGTGTTGTTTAAATGCCCCTCACACACCAACAGGCCCCTTGGTGTCATGCTTCATCATCGGGGCCTTCGCACCCCTCTACGGGATGCGGCGTGCTACGACTCACGGATACGTAGGAGCACTTGATGGTGAACTATGTGTAGGTGTGTGTTTAGGGAAGAAGTGTGAGTAGTGAGGTGAGGTGAAAAAAGTGAAGGTTAATTAAAAAATACCTGGCTCGTAGGACAAAATTATTTATTATGTCCTCGGCTGGTATTGTTAAAAAGTGCAAAGTGAGGTTGACAATATACGTATTAGGGTATATCAACCATTGAAAGCGTCAGCATGTCGACCACTTTCTGAGTGGATTTTAATTTGTTTAAAAGTAAACCAAATAGCCACACATGGAACCACCGATTAATTTACAATAGGGAGAGCATATGCACTTTAGCACTGATCAGCAGTGGTAAAGTGCCCAGAGTCATAAAACCAACAAAAACAGGTCAGACAAAATACAGGAGGAAGGCAAAAAAGTTCAGGGATGACCCTGCAAAAAGGGCCACGTTCAACAGTGGTCATACACTTTGGGGGTGCTGAGCCTTGTGCTGTGTAGGCAGGAGTGTAACACAGGCTCCTGCAATCCCTAAGGTGTGGGGATACTCTTTAAAACGGACTTAATGAGGCATTTCATATTATAGACTTAAGTAGAAAAAATACTGCTAAATGCTGGTTTTGCTGTTATCGTAATTTCTGGCATTTTTTCAATGGAAAATTACACGAAGCCCTGTACTTCAAGGCCAATCTCTGCATTCGGCATGGGGCAGCATCATTTTGCGTTAACCCCCTGTGTACAAGTGGAGCCATGTTTATACTGACCATCTGTATGTAGTATATACGAAGACTATTTAATCCACATTGGTAAAACAAGCCAGCAGCAAGTCAGAAAGATGGGAGTTAGGGGTAGGATGGCACAGCAGTCTTTGCTGTGCAAAGACTGACTGGAGATAAACAACCTGAAGTTCAACAGACTAAAAGTTGCTTATTCTGAACGGCTTGCAAATTTAGAGCAAATCTCCACAGCCCTGGCATTCAGTGAAGATATTCTCTCTTCAACATTTGTAGTGAATAATTATGTGAATGTCTCTGTCCTATACTGTGCTTTCACATAGAACGTGTGCTTTGAAATAGCTGTTCATGCTTTTGAAGCGCTATTCAAATATTTTTTTTAAGTACATTGAAATTGAAAAAAATGCACTAAAAGTTATCTTACACAACAGTTAGTCTCTTCTCTCTCGAACAGGCCTTTTTCTAGTTATTTTTCTGATGCCCACATGTTTGTGAAGGCATCCAGAACCACTTTGCTCATTTTATCCTAATACATTACATTTCTCTACCCCAAATATATGACTATCATCTTACCTTGGAACATTGTGAAAAAAACACTCCAACTCACAGTAAAGTTATGGCAGTCTCTACATCTGATTCGGATATTGAAAGTAAAAAAAAGGGTGGGTCGAGGCCCCATTTTCAGATTACCACTCACTATATAAACGAGTTCCATTTAGTTTCATTGTCTATAAATGTATCTTATATGGGGATCCTGAAAAGTCTGCCTTTCTGTATCCGCGCTGGACAGTACCAAGTTAGAAACACTAATACATTGTTGGCCTCAATGTTATAGATCAAGGGTGGGTGTCAGGATAAACACTGGATTGGCTGTAAACATATGATATCATGTTGATATTATGATACACTACCATGTCTCCTGCCTTGTGCATCAACTTTGGGCGCTCAAGAATTGAACTTCTCAGAACACCTACGTGGCCTTGGATCACCTTCGGATCCAGGTGAAGGTTGTAAACTTCCATACATTCTCCTGCGCCCAATGTCGATTCAACATCATGGAAGTGCTAACAGTCCGCGGGTTAGGAGGCGCAATACTTTGTTTTAAAATGTTGCGCGCCTAAGGGTTTTGCACCTGGGGCAACTGCCCCTGTGGACGACCCTATGCGACCCCTACTTGGTGGGGTCAATCTAAATCCATTAGGGCAAAATCCTTATAATATTGTTAGGATTACCGCTAACTAGATGAATGAGTTGAAAGGAATTACTTTTTACGGAATTGTATCCCATTTGGACATCCTGAAAATGTGCCATATTTCCAGCCATTCCAGACCTTTGTTGGACACTTCTGAGTTAGAAGCTGACCCGAGAGATTGGTGTCCTGTATTTCATAGAACAGGGGTGTTCAAAGTCGGTTCAAGATAGCTACTGACTATATAAATGAAATCCATTTACATTACATTTATCTCGTGGATATTTTGGAAATGGGGCATGGCTCTGGCCCTAAAAGATCAACATTTTAATTCCTTGATGTATAGTGAAATATTAATTTTAATAAAACGTCTCTAACATCATCACTGATCGCATGCAAGGCTTGGCACAACTGATAGAGACATACATTCTGCTACAATTTTTATGAAAATGAAAAATTGTGTGGACCACTCAAAATTCGTTCCCACCATTTTGAGCCAGGTAGCTGTTGCTTCAGTAAAAGTTGGGAGTGTTTGTGGCATGGTGGAGAGCCACGTTACGGGTTAATAACACTACCGGATTTGGATTCGCTAATGTGGGAGGTTTGATATTGGTGGTTTGGATGAAACCGGCGCATGCCAAAGTGAAATGTAATGAGGTATTTTTACAGATGCCAACTTCCAAATCCGGAAATACTGAGCATTTCTTGCCAATGACTCGCCTAGCACTCAGTTCTGGTTTGCCTGTAATAGCAGAAAAAGGAAACGGGAGCTCTTAAACATAATGGTTAAGCATGTGCCAACCTGAATATGGAATTAGAAATCTCTGAAAAAGTTCATTCACGCTTTGCCTAAAAAAGATTAGCATGGGCATGTTCTCCACTGTCGAAGGCCAAGATAATTAAGTGAAGAAATGCCTCTTTAAACTCATTTTGTGAATTAAAGGATCCATGAACAGAATATCTGAAAATCAAGCTGCAACTAGTGAACATTTAGAAAAATGCGTCTTGAGAATTATTGTCAGTTTGTTTAGGTACAGTAGGTCTTAGCATGGGTACCAGCCAGGGGCGCTCGTCTTTCCAAGCGGACCCTAACCTTCCCAGCCCCTGGGCATATGCAGGGACATTTGTCCAATCCTGCAGTTTGTGACCCCAAGAGCTGGTCGTAACTCGGAGGGATGCTAAGCTACTTTTATAGAGAGCTTGTCTCCTCTTCCCTCGGCAGAAGCTGCACTACAGTGACAGTTTCTGTCTGGCTGTCTTACTCTCTTTGAGGGGTAGTGAGTGTGAGAGGTGACAAGCTTGGCAGTCAACCTGTTCCAGTGCTGCCACTGTCATGTTCCAAAGAGGTCACACCACCGGCCCCTCTGACTACTTAACGAGCGGTCCAGTGCTCCTAAACAAGCATTAAGTGTCCTAGCCCATTGACGGGACAATGAATAATTAACAAATGATGCTGGTGAGTGAGAGAGAGCAAGAAACAATTGGAGATAGGGAGAAACAGTGAGCAAATGGATTGGATGGATGAATGCATCAAAAGAGAAAGAAGCAGAAAAATTGAAACAGAAAGAGAGAAAAAAATAGAGTAAAGGTGGAAGCCAAAGAATCTCCTAAACCCAGTGGCCCTCAACATTGTCCATTTTTTCCTTTAAAGTTTTTTTTCATAGTTGGTTACCAAAATCCGAACACTTTAATTCCAATCAGTGCCCATTTTGAGCAGCAATTTGATGAAAACTGATTTTTCAAGTTAACCATCACAAAATAAACATGTAATATAAAACTACATAATAGATAACATAATTGCCACTCTTGAGTTAGGTCACAGTTTCCATAGGAAAAGTGTTTTTTTAATCTTCTTAATAACGTTGGCACCGTTAGACGCATCTGCACACAACTTTCCATAAAGAAGTACATCCACCATGACTACTTTGCTGCAAGTTCTGTGCCAATCTGCCAGCCAGGGGCCAAGATAAAAGGAGTATTTTTTAAAAGTGTGATTTACCATGTTAATTCCTTTAGGGCCTTTGCTCTCCGATACAGACAAAATGGCTGAAAGGAATTCCACCAAATTTGGCAAAAAGTAAGAATTTTATTCAGACAGTGTGCTTTTTGTGATTTGGTGCAAATACCATCAGCTTTTTTGAGAAATTAGCCTGCAAGATGGGCTTGGGATAAGCATGAAACAGTTAACCCTCAGAAAATGTTTGGTATATTTAGATGGTTGGTCCTGTGGTACTCCCACAGTTCGGTACTGGTGGAGTATCACAGGAGTAACATTTAATAAAATAATTAAACCTGATTGGTCAACAAAGATTTTATTCCTGTTAGCCATTTTTGTTCCATGGTTCCAGTTCCACTGTACTCAAATGATCTCAAATGATCTGATTGCCTAGCCTCATCTCTAAACAAATGTGGCAACTGCACAGGACTAAGGGACTCAGTCCCCAAGACCTGATTTTTAAAAATAAAAGCCTATAAGTGGACAGCGTAGGCAGAATATGATCATCAGGCTCATAGGTATATATATTTTTTTCTTGTTTTCAATGAATTTTGATCTCTGGTGCTGTGGTACCAGCACCCGGTATCAGAGTACCCAGCCAACCTTTATCTGTGGTCACAAGGTGCTGGTACCAAAGTATTAAAAAAGCATTAAAAAAATGCTAATGGTCTGTTCATAGACCAGGCCCTTCAACCCTATAAAGTACCCATCTGGCAATGCAAAATAAACCCATAAACCTGAAATAACATTGTTCGGTGTCTTGAGATTCAGAGGAGGAAAAGTTCGCTACACCCAGCCCTTACCTCTCCTTCGGTACCTCAAGCTCGGACTGAGCTGAGTATGGAGGTAACGGGTAGGCGTTGGGTCCGTATTTTATCCTATGCATACACAGCTGAAGTGAATTAAGGTGTGCTAGTGTCGGGAAATACCTATGGGATATGGGTCTGAGTAGTCCCCTGTCTCTCGGTGTCCTCCCTTGTGTGCGCTCGCTTACTTTACCAGTCTCGCTTTGATATTGGTATTAGGTTAAGCAGTTGTGCGATAAGAAGTAGTTTGGGGTATTCTGATTAGAACAATATTTTATACTTTCGTAAACACACGAGCCATGGAGGTGTAGAGTCTATTAAGACTCATGTGTTGTTTTGTGACCAAGAGCGCTACAGTAAGCTATATGATGCAGGTACTCATGCGGTATGTTGGCGATTAGTAGCGCTATAGCGAGTAATGTTATGCAGGAACTCACCTTAATATGCAATTGAAGGACCCAATGACATATTAAAAATGAGGAATGATGTGTAGATATTCACATCTGAATGGTTATACAAGATACTGAGAGGAGGTTACTCGATTCTCAGTATGATAATGAGCGCAGTTTTTTAGCCACTGATTCCAGATGGGCCATGAGCCTAACAGTTCACTCACACTCCATTTGCTGATAAAAAGTCTAAGGGGGACTATTGAGGGGATATACTTAAGAGATAAGATGAGGGTAAGTCTGACATTGTAAGTTGGGAATGGTTTCACCTTCCATTTGTTCCTCTCTCTTTTTATTCCTCTTTTCCCTCCATAGAGCGGGCCTCTTTGACCTGAGTTGTGACCGTGCGAGGTGAGGTCCTATCCTTGTACGAGACGGGTGAGAAACTACTTTTGGCATTTTTTTATTGTTGTTTGGTATATACTACATATTCATACGGGTGACTGTGACAAATTCACATGTTCCCCATGAGACACCACCAGTCTGGGTTGTTATCGACTTAATTTACTATTTCATTTTGAGTACTACACTGTATTTTTTACTTTTTAGGTACCAACTGTATCCTGTCAGTACAGAGGAATGAAATTTGTTGCGTAAGGTTGTATTGATTCCAACTTTACATCACTGATTTTTCACTTGATTTTTAATGCAGTAGCAACACTTGTTCTAGTTAGGTCCTGAACAAAGCCTAGGACTAAAAGTCCAGGAGGCTGAAACATGTCGACCGTACTTTGAAGCAGCCATTATTTTTGTAAGCTACTTTTGCACTGTTTTTAATAAGGATTACAAGGGATATCCTGATAAAAGTATTTTCTCTCTTCTAAATCCTTTTATAGCTTCACTTTCACGCACTGCACTTAAATCTTTCACCTACTATTTGTGATCATTATAAATTAAGAGCCTGTCTCTTCTTTTTGTCCTTCCTCTATGACATGGTTGAGGCACAATCCACTACAACTTCCTCTATGATCAAGAGGTACAGTGGATGGTGGGAAAGATACCCAAATGAATACTGATCACTTTGGTGAGTGATGGGAATCCGATCTCACGTAAGGGTCCTCTTGCACTGTTTACCAGATTTTTGTAGTACTCTTTCTGTTATATGTTATTTTTGGTCCTCTTCCCATTCAGCAGATCACCGGATTTAGTTGTTGTTTCATATAGTATTTACAGGGGAAGTAATCTATGACAGGTCTATAAATATCCCTAGGACCCTCCAATACATTTTTTGTTTTTCATAAGCTGCTTAGGGCCAGGAAGGTCTGTAGCTCTGAGCCCGGCATGATATGTTTGCACTTTTCAGATCCACAGGATTCTTCAAAAATATTTGAGATCAAGCAAAACAATGTGTACCTACATAGAGGTAAGCTATTATCCTTTTCCAAAAGGACCTGTCGATCTACGGTACAGGATAGTTGATCACAACTTTCAGTGAACAGCAGGGAGTGAAATGGTATATACTTAATGAACATTGGAATAGATATTGGAATACAGAGGAGACCTCAATTAAGTTTCAGTTGAGTGAAGTTCATGATAGACTGACCGATGAGGGACGCACGATCTGTTGGTGTTCAAGGAGGGACTCTGAGTCCCAGGATTCAACTGCCCCAAGGAGGAGGGGCCACTGACCGTCGCACGCTCTTAAGCGATCTGCATCTCCCACTGTGCTGGAAGCACTCAGGCTGCACCTGAACCACGCCCGGGCCAAGGGCAGGCTGTCCTTGCCTGCCATTGACAGGAAGAGGCAGGACAGGGCCAACCCCCTTGTCTCTAGTGTTTCAGGACTTCCCGGGTGCAATTGATGCCCTTCTGAAGGTACTGTGTCTATGCAGCTATTTTCTCGCTTGTGTGTTACATGGCTATCATTCATACCTGTGGGAATTTGAAGGAAGGAGACTAAGCTATCCCTCAGTTTACCAGCTGACACGCATTCAAGTCTATTTAACATTTATTATTTACTGTTGACAGGCTCAAGGAGTGTATGTGACTTTGTTTGAGGGCGTGGATACCAGGTGGGCCTTTTATGGAGCCAAGGTATTATAAGTTACACCTGTGTTATTGGGTTTAACTTCTCATGCTAGCTTTGACATTACCTTAATAACAAAGTTAAGTGCAAATGTTTCGGTCTTGGAATTGGATTTGATGTGATTTGAAATTGGAAAAAGAAAATCTGTAGACTGGGGGGTGGGGAGGTACAGGCGAAATCCTAAAAAGCCAAGTAGGCTTGTAAGTACGCTTACTTGTGTACTGGATTGTATAGATGACCTATTGGTTGAGTGTGAGGAAATCTTAGACCCAGTGAAACGTAAAATACGTGTGACAAAAAAGGAAATATAAGTGTGTCAGGTTTTGCAGAGGCCCATACCCGATTGAGGTAACTGTAAGATTGGAAAATTCCAATCTTAATAACCAGGAGGTAGCAACCCAGTGAACTGGTGTTATTACACCCAACTGGGAAGGACAAGTAAGCCTCTATGTTAAAAGGACCCTCACTCACCACTAGTTAGTGACATGCTTCATCATTGGGTCCCCACTGGGGTGGCAGACTGCCCCCCCAGCGTGCTACAACGCCTGATTTACAGCGGAGCAGGTTGGTGGTGAGTGTAACAGAGATTTAACTCAAAAAATTTGCAAAATAAGTGAGTGCAGAATTAAAAAATACACGGTTGAAACCCAGACAAAATATTTAATGTGGGCCAACCTGTATTGAGGTTAAAAACATGGAAGGCGGACAAAACTAGGTTCTGGATTAGGAGACCTGTGTCCTTAATTAAGATATACGGTCAACATATTTCTGCTGTGAAAATGCAGGATCGCACAGCATTCGTCAGGACCACAGACAAATTGCACTCCGGTGGTATGTACACGCTAAGGTACACCCTCCCGTGAGGCACTTAGTGTGAAAAATGAAAACATTATAGTGAAATTACTCACGGATATTGCCCGTGCCGGCACACTGTAGATCACAGCAGCCAAAGTTACCTGTAGAGGAAGGAAAAGGACACACTGACACATAAACATACAAACCAACATGTAATCCATTTACGCAACATGTGGCGAGGCAACGTGAAAGATGTCACATCGCCTCTGTATCCTTAACACCCTGATGAAGTGATGGGATATAGTACCCTTATGATTAGGAATTGGATATAAAGGGGTGTCTTATTTCAGAATACAAAACAAGACTATTCATATTAGAATAGAGGAACCAAAGAAATAGGTTCCTAAAACGCAGTAGATTTATTTAAATCAGCGTATCCTAGGCTTAACTTTTTAGAGAGGCTGAGAATTCCTTACCCCTCCATAACTTATACTTAAGCCGGGTATGGAAAGAAAGATTATATGAGGAATAATGCAGAGACTTATGAACGGCAATGGGGGCCTCACTATGTGGATCCCCTGGTGACAACATGCATTTAAAAACAAGGAACGTTAGCGCGTCAGCAGGGGGTTAAACGCACTTACAGATTGAAGGAAGGAAATTCTCTTCCTGGGTCGGGACGGCGCAGGAAATGTTCACGCGGTGTAAAATCTAGCGTACAAGGAGGAAAGCAAGAAGTTACCATTCCCTCCGTAGTCAAACGGTCTTCTGAGCCAAAGAAAACCGCACAATAGAAAAGCGGTTCAGAAACTGACTTTATCACTTGACGACAATGAGTGCAAATGCCTACTGAGTAATGCTACCAACTATGTCCCACTCGCGGAGGATCCAACATCAGATCTACATGAAGAAATTTGTGAACTAGTTTCCACAGCCGAGAGAGATGGCTTTATTCCCAAAAAAGAGCTTCTATTACTTAATCCTCATGAAACGTTCAGAGGTAAATTATCTCTAGGAGGGGCCCCTTTGGAAAGGGTGAGATTAGCGAACACACTATCTTGACTCCCTTCCAAGCTGGATTTAGACAAGAAAATGAGTACCATCAACCAGGTGTTTTGCTTCCTTCTTCTGACTTGAAAGACCCTCGTCATTGGTTCGGGGAGCCTTTATGTAGCCTTCAGAGACCCAAAGACCACTTTTGACCTTGTCCCAAGGAACAAGCTATGGCAAGTCTTGAGAGATATGGGTCTTCCCCTGGAGATTTTATCACTCGCTTTTCCCCTCCATGAGGCAATCATCGCTAGGGTTCACTGGGGGCATTAAGGCCAGCTTACTGACCCAATAAATATCAATAGGAGAATACGTCAGGGCTGCATTCTGGCATCCACCCTTTTTTCCCTTTTTGTGAATGGCATTGTTCAGTTTCTTTCTGACTCCCCAGCAGACACTCTTACTGTGGGTGGGGTAAAGGTGGTGACTCTACTGTTCGCTGATGATGCGTTACTAGTATCAAAAACACCAAGAGGGCTTCAGTTGCTGTTAAATCACTTCAAAGATGTTTGCGATTCAAGAAGATTAGAGGAAAACACTTCAAAAACGAAGCTTCTATTACTTAATCCTCATGAAACTTTCAGAGGTAATTTATCTCTAGGAGGGGCCCCTTTGAAAAGGGTGAGAACTTTTGACTATCTAGGCATCACACTCTTGGAAGACATGTCATGGAAGGATTATGTAATTAAACAGACCCCATGGCATAGGCAAACAACTGGGGCCCTGATTAAAACATAGCACCTCCTTTATCAAACCAGTGGCACCCCCACTTTAGATCTATGATTCTAAAGTAGTAGGTTCAGCTCTTTATGGAGCTGACTTGTGGAGCTTTGAAGGGATGGCTGGCCTTTTGAAATCAGAGAACAAGTTTCTGAGGTGCCTGGTCTCGTTAACTCAGAGCACGCCACTTCACACGCTAAGGCTGGACCTGATTTGAGTTTCTATTACAGAGAAGGCCAAGTTACGCCTGTTACTGTTTCATCTGCGCATGAGGTCCACCCCGGAGTTGCTCCTGTATGCCACCACTCTTATGAACATCAGCACACTCGATCATTTTAAAAAGATAGGTTGTTTACCCAATGTGAAATCCTTATTAGCCACAATAGGAATGAAGGGCTATTGGGAAGTTAAGGACCCCGCTTTACTCAAGATTTTGTCAAAAGCAGTATTGGTACTGGGTAGCATTGGCTTCACTTACTAATCCAACTTGGGGGCGTTTTACAATGGATTTTATGGATTTTAAATTGATCAGTTCATACGAACAATACATAGATATTATAAAGTCTCCACAAGATAGGAAACTTTATATGCAGTTCAGGTTTGGTTCCCCTCCCTTGAACTCTTTTAAATGCTTATGACAACAGCCTTCCACTGTTTTACAATTTAGCCCCAGCTGCGTCTCTACAACAGTCAATTGCCCATGTATTTTTTGTTTGCCTGATGTACTCCCGCCCGAGCGAAAAATGGCTCAAATCAATTTGCAAGCAGTTAGGTACACACATTTATGGCAAAGCTCTCCGTATTCTCAGAGCAGACCCTAGTGCGGCGATTGCTTGCTCCGTTGCAAAGTTTTTGGGTATTATATGGACAATAAGAAGGAAATTGCTAAAAGAGTGAGATAGTTGCATATCCTTTTATCTCTTTTTAGTAGCTTTTTATGTTTTCATTGGATTGTTTGTTTATTTTTATTGATAATATTTAAATCATTCTTGAGCGTTGTGCTCTTTTAGAATGAAGACAACACAGTGGGCCATGTTGTGTATCCTGGAATATGCAACGTTTGCTGAAGCTGTGGCCCTCTACTGTGCAATAGTGCTTAATCTAATTATTTAATAAAATTTAGATCATGGCTTGAATGATGTTTTTCACTAGGCTACCATAGTATATTGTCAGGTCTTTAAAAAACTATCTGTATGAGCCGCATTTCACCTATACTTTTATAGTCTCTTGACCAAACTAAGGTTTTATGATGATGACTGCCGGATGAGAAGTGATGTTACTTGACTTGAACATACAACCTCAACATCATTCTGTTACAATGTTATGGTATGTCTTTTATGTTTGTTTGGACACGTCTACTTTAAGACAATTCAAAATTCAATTCACCATTGTGACCAGGGCTACATGTGCCTCTGTTACTATGTAAGGAACATGGCATATGTGTGTGTGCATATATATTCAGATTTATATACATACACACACACACACATATATATTAATAGCACAGTGGTGATTGCCACTGCATAGTTATAGTTAGTTCAGAATTTGCATAGGAAGAGTGTTATTTGTTATTTGTTTCACTATTAACATTTTTGCCATTTGACGAATCTGCAATAAAGTTTCAAAATCCTCTGTTCATCATCGTTGGCTCCTACACATAAAGTTTTGTGCTGATCCGTCAAAGTGTGCCAAGAAAAAAGGTGGTCCCAAAAGTGTGATTTCCCATGTTCATTCCCATAGAAAACTTACTTTTTGTGAATTGGTGTACATCCTTTCAGCCATTTTCAAGAAATTAACATTTAAAGAGGGGATGTGATTGGGAATGAAGGTGTTAAAAAGTTTGGAATATCTGGACCTCTTGTCTCCAGATATACTCTGATGAGGCAATTTGAAGGAGAATTGTCAATCCTGATTGGCTGACAAACAATATGAACACTATGGTGTGGCAGACATTACTTGACTCAGGGACATAGGCTCTGCTTTCTGAAAATGAAGTAAAAAAATATATATGGTTGAAAGGTGAGAACATACTGACACCCAAGGTCATGTGCGGTGGAGTTTAAAGGGATTAGAGGTCCACAACATGGACAACATTTATGGCATCCATTACAGGATTCAAGGACATGTTCCCCATTGAAATGCATTGTAGCTAATGGCAGGTTTTAATGGTGACAAAACGGAGCACATATAAATGGTGATAAGAGATTTTAGTCATAATATGCATTTTTGTTGGTCGTATTATACTTTTTTTTAGGGATTCTGGTGAATTCTAGGTGATTTTACGCTGGGACAAATGGTGGCCCTGTGCAAGACTTTGATTAACCATAATTGAAAGAAAATTATGGGAACCATTCGGAACATCACAGCCTCAGCCATGCATGTTCCGACTACTCAAGCGCTACCATGCTTGCCTTAACCATGCATATGCCTTAACCAATCATATGCTTGGTTAAGGCAGTGTGCGGTCTAGCTGCTAGCTGGTGCTCTGCGGAAGCAGGAAGACTCCAGGAAGAGAGCAAGAGGACGCTGTGAGGTGAGTGCGGCTGGGGCCGGGCCAGGTTTGTATGAGTTGGGGGGTTAGTTTTCAGGGTTGAGAGGGGTTGGGGTACTTTTCAGTGCGGGGAGGTTGGGGTAGTTTTTTGGGGGGGGACGTTGGGGTAGTTTTCAGGGCAGGGTGTCAGGGTAGTGTTCAGGGCCGGTGGGGGATTAGGGTCGTTTTTTAAATTAGGGGTTAGGATGTTAGGCCTAAGGGCACTGGAAGGGGTAGGGGTAGTTTTAGGGACAGTGCGGGGTGGAAGGGGGCCAGGGTAGTATATGTAAAGGGGGTTTTAGACCTCTGGGCAGGGAGAGGGCAATGGGTAGTCCGGGTAGTTTTTAGGGCTTAGAGGAGGGCGGGGTCGTTTTTAGGGCTCGGGTAGGGTAGTTTTTTTAATTAGGGTTTTGGGCCTACGAGGAGTGGAAAGGGTTGGTAGTTTTAGGGACAGCGCAGGGGGTGGGAGTGGGTCGGTAGGATAGTTTTGGACCTCAGGGCAGGAGGAGGCAGGTAGGGGGTTTGTAGCTAAGGGCGGGGATGGGGGTCGGAGTAGTGGCGACCTTAGCCACACGTACCCCTTTACCTTTCATTCCTTTACTATGTGAGGTAAAGGCATTCATGGCAAAGGAATGGGTGGTTAAGACGTATTTGTGGTTCGGGCTGCGTGGTAGGGGGCACGCATGGTTTAGTCGTGTGTGCCTCTATCATACAAAAATCCTTTACCCTGATTCTTTTTTCTAACATGTTATGGAAGGTATTTCAGAAGCTAAAATGAGAGCACATTTTCTATACGTTCACACAATATTCCTCTGCCATGTTAAAATAAAGTCTGATATTCTGAATAAAACATTTACTTCCAATAGCAGCACCAGCAGTCTGTCAGATGCTTCCCTGGTAATCTACTGCAGCTTCCCAGAGTGTTCTAATGATCAACTAGATCCACCATTGTTAAAAGCTCTCTCCCTTGTTATATCACTATAACTCAGTTTCAAGGACTTTACCAGCAGGTACAGCTCTCAACTCTGGGCTATAATGCAGTTGTCTAATCCTTACATGCAGCTCGAAATTCTAGGGGCATGATAATATAGCTTATAGCCTACTGCTGATAATTATACGAGTTCTTGGAGGTCCTGAACCCTAGTTATCGGCCTGAATAGTAGGTGAGGGCCTATAACAAGGGAGAGGGTCTTTAAAAACTGGTATAGCCTGAGGCAGAAGGGCTAGAATGCTATTAGAACTTTCAGCCCCTTGAGGATAGAATGTTCTTTATTAAACAGGGAGAGACAGAAAAACAAACATTGGAATATTGGAGCAGAAGGCTTATACCATTTAGTTTTAGCCCAGAGCCACTCTGTTGCCTTCAGTGGAGTTCTCAGAATTCCAATCTTCTAATTAAGAGCACTCCAAGGAGGCAATAATTGACAAGTAACATAACTGCCCGCTATATATTTTTTAGATTTCTTGTAATATATGTGTGGCTTGATCTTTAATGAAATCTGAAGTTGTGCAATTGCAATAGTCAAATAATAGAGAACTAAATATACTCACAGTTCTTCTAGTGAGCTGCAGAAAGGTTATGAAAGAAAATGTTAATAAAAACTGAAAAAAGAATAACACCCAAAAAAAATGTTATATTGTGCTAAAACCCGGTGTTACCCAAGCACTGTAAAGATAAATTCAAAAATATTAGACGAATTTAGTGACTTTCAATGTGTTAATCTTGGAAGCATGACAGTTTGATTTGGCCTTATCAGGACTCAAACCCATGACAGACAAGTTACACATTGATTTATTTGGTGACAGAATACACCCATATCACTCTGGTTTAAGTTACTGGTCTTCAATGATTATTGCTTTTTTCTTTTCCTACTGTGGACTTGAAGTCTTCGTCAAGATGTATTTTTGAAAAAGATGGAATTATGATGGGCTGCACTACAATTTTTAGGGTGTACATGACTATTTTTTATTTATTTTGACTTTCTAAAAAAAATAGACTCATCAAATGTTGCTTGTAGGATTTTCACCGGTTCACAGAGGTTAGTGCTTCTCAAAATATGCATAAAAACAAGCCTGTGCGAAATCTGCGTAATTTCCTTTGTGGATTTTACACAACGTGCCAGCCTCTGCATTTGACACTTTTTTTAGTCTGGAATGCGCCTTTGTGACCATTTTCGGAAAGGCATGGGGAAGGGAAAAAAACGATGGATTTAGGCCCAGATCTCTGTACTGGGGTGGAAGTTTAACATTGTTCAATATTCTGTCCAGCAATTGTCATTTTTGCATTTTCTGCATGAAAGCACATTTCTTCTTTAATAAAAAAAAACGCAGAATTGCACATGATGCGAACAACAGCCGCTTGAGCTCGAGCAGTTTGCGTTCTTCCCATACTCCAGCAATAAGATATTTACCCAAACGAAGTACTAACAGCATAATTTCAGGCATCATGCAAAGCAGTCGTAAATTGCATAAAATTCCTCCAGCGTAAATGCAATTTTACCTGGGCCTAATATGTAAGCAATGAGGCAATAAGTGTATATTTTGCTTTGGGATGGTTGATAAAGACTTTTGTGAACATATTTTTTTCAAGCAAGTTGCAGACATCGACTGTTCACTATGACTTTAGAAAAACAAATGTGTCTGCTATGTTTAATTGCAGTTTGGCATCGTGCAAGCAAGAATGGCAAAATACCCTATACTCGCATTGCATGTGAGGCTGTAAAATGATGTGATGGGTACTATAGAGGAAATTATGTATTTCACCAAAGGGTGAAGGAATCAGTCAACACAAAATCCTGCTTCCCGCTCTTACATATTATGATAAGTAAGGAATTCTTTCAGAATAAAGTATTGTCTAATACTTCTTGAACTAATCTCATTTAGTCTGATACCCTGTTGTGTTTTATTGTGTCAATCTCTGTTCCCAGAATCATCGAAGAGTGCCGAGGTCTCAATGCTTCCTTTGTGCAGCTGGTTACGGATGGTATGTACCAGCCCTCCTTTTTTGGAACCAGAACTTATTTATCAGCATCAGACTTGGACCTAGAAAAGAGCAAGCGAGAGAAAGGAAAATATGAAGAAAAAAGGAGGAAGCAGAAGAAAGGAAAACTGATAAAGAGAAAAAGCATGGTCCTAAAGGACCTACAGTGAGACAAAAAGACAGGAAGTGTAGGGTGGTGGAAGAAAGCGGCATGACGTGGAATCAAAACAAAGCAGGTTTAGTATATGGCAAAACGGGCATTCTGCACACAGTGTGAAGTTCATAAAAAACATAGGGCCCTGCACTTTCTTATGTTGTACAAATTGGGGTGTATCCCTTCTAGATGCAAACTGTGTGCTGTCATCCCAGATATTCAACACTACTTTTTCAGTGCGATTGTCCTGGTCTTAATCAGGATTGTACCAGATCCGAAATGGCCTAATATTCCATATCAGTTTTATGGGTATGTAGTAGGGTCTAGCATTGATTTTTAGTAGAGATGGAAGAAGATTGCTATATCCAACATTTGGGTCAATTTACAGACTAAAGCGTTAATATAAAAGAAGGTAATTGGCACAAATAGTTGAACACTGTTGTAAGAGTTAATGTACCTATCGAGGCACTGGGATTTAGTGAGCACAGACTGAGGTATCGCTCATCCTGGCTCCCTCTATGAACTGGAAGAGGGTTGTTGGAAAGAATCCAGTGGACTCTGGCAGGAATAGCAGTCAAATATGCGCAGATAGGCATGGCGACAAAAAGCTGGACAACCATCAGAAGATGTCTGTAATGACCAGAGGTGAAGGTGCCAGGAACTTCACTGGAACTCCAAACCTCTCGTCCTTTCCAAACTTCAGCTCGCCACATTTGAAACTCCTTAATCTTCATAACACTCAGCTGTTTCTGTCTCTCATTTTGTTTTGCAACGCTTAAAATAACATTACATGAACCCATTTGCCCATTTGCTACTTATTTTCTGATATTTTTCTGATTCTTCCTGTGGAATGACTTCTGTCTTTTTTTCGTGTGTTCGGTTTCTTTTATTCAATGTTACCTTGGAAAGGCTTATTCAATTCTACCACGTTGCTTTTTTCTTTTTTCAAGTTAAGTAAAACCAAAAGTTTTTTTATTAGACCACTGTCCTATTTTTAATTTTTTCCAAAGTAAGTCAAATCTAAAAGTTAATTCATTAGACCTATGGTCCGTATAAACAGCATGCATTTCAAATGCATCTGAAGCATGGACGATACATTGTGCAAAATCCATAAAACCCCACTACAAATAACATAGAACACATATGATGCAAAGCAGTATAAGCTTCCCTTTTAACATGTTTTACTTTCCTTGTTGCTACTGTAGGGCTCTCCTTTACCATCTGTGGTTAGATTTCAGGATTAATAAAATATGAAAATAAATGTTTAAATATTAAAGTCTCCACTTGTGGAAAGACAGCCTTTGAACCAGGTTTTATCTTGTACTCAGTGACAGCACTGAAGCTCATTGTACTTCTGTATGGATTCCTTTATTTGTGTCCCTCTCAGGTCACCGGGACTTCGGCTTAAGCTGCAAGTGCACTTTGATGTGTCCTATAGACTATACTAGTATCATCTGCCTAAAATCTGTGCAACTGTTTTCCCCAGAAGGCATGACTGATCTCATGTCTCTTCCTGGACTAGACAACATTTGATGATTTCCTTAAGTATGGGCAGAGATACCCCAATCCTCTGATATCAAACATCACAGCCAGTGGGGTCTCCTCCGCTAAGGCGGAGGAGCATCGCCCCACTGCTTTTTAGCAGTGTAAATAAAAAAAACATAAAATGATAAAAACTTGTTATTATCATTTTGTTTCCATGTTATGGCATCTCTGCGGGGGGGCTGCTCTGCTCTCAGAGCAGGGCGGGGAGGAGTGATTTGCCGACTCAAAGTGTGCATGAATACTTGGCCGGCCGTCTCGGGCTGGCCAAACATTCATGTGCATTTTGCATGTTCTCCACGCGGGGTGCATTACAGCCTGAGTGCAGAATATGCCCAGGCCACCAGTCGCTGGCTGAGTGCCAAACCATGGCACTCAGGCCAATCACAACACAGCTTTATGATTGGCTATGGGGAGCCTGTGAGCCGGGTGTTTCCTAATTCCCTGTTCTATCCTGAAGAGACAACGGATCAGAGACAAGGAGGAACGGGCAGTTAGGTAAGTTTTTTCTTTTTTTTAAAATCCCCTTAGCCCCCCGACCCGTCCCCGATCCGTGCCGACTGCCACTGTTCACAACCTTTTTATAGTTGACTATAATCCCTCATTTTTCCTTGAGATATATCACTTGCTCAATAAGTCGCTCACTGGTATTTTCTGCTGAAGAGCTCCTAAAGGGTGCACAGCATCAGGACATGCTCCATCCCTGGTGTACACTATTGATGAAGCACAAAGAAAGAGGGAAGACACAAGCAAGCTCTATGAGAAATAAGGCTCGAGATACCTCAACTATGTAAGGGAGAGAGACACTGCATATAAAATGATCAAATCCCTAAACACAGCCGTACAAGGCATCTAATAACTTAAATGCTTATAGGGCTTAAGAGATCTAATGGTCTCTGTCACCATCCCAGCTAGCAATCAGCCTCATTCATTGCTACGCAGGATTTTTCCGCAAAGAGTGTATGACTGTTTCTTCGAAAACTCAATGCGCACAAATCCACAAATTGTAATTAAGAGAGAAAGATTACTTATCTAGTTCAATCAGAGACTATGTGGGACTCCTAGCAATGCATTTCACATATGTCTCTTTTTAAAACTACATATTCTGTAGTACTGAGAAATGAACATGGCTTCTATTTGGAAGCAATGCTTAGCACTGGGCATGCAAAGCCTTCACTTTTACGATACCTGCTCAAAACACACTCTGATTAAGTTCCAAGATGTGTCACATTTATAGTGCAATAAATCTTCAGCATAAAGTTTGAGGCATTATTCCTTGCCTTCATACAAAGAAGTGGGTCACTGTGACTCCTCAGAGTTTAATAATGCACTTAGGATTGGGGAAGCTTTAGCAGTGGCTGCCGAGCTGCATCCTTATTTTAAATTCCAAAAATATGATAAAACTGTTGGACTAGGATCAGACAACTTTAAGATGACAGCTCATGCCAGGTCATCATGACTTGCGGATGCCAATTTCCTCTGCGGGATCATGTCATTCAGCAAACAATTGCACCAGCCTCATCAGCCCCTTACATTAACAGAATGCGAAAACCATTCACAATTGTGACTTGCTGAAGGCAAGGTGTTGTCTAAGGACACATAGAGGCGATTACAGTTTGTGAGAGAGGGGTTATGGTAGAGGTTAAGGATTTCCTCCTTTAACTAAAGAAATGGTTTTCGCATTGCCTGTTTTTAAACTGTGACTTGTCTTGGAATTCCCTAATACACATGTGACACTGGAAAAAAATATCAAATCGTCTCGGTCTATATCCTGAATGTAATTTATACCTACACATGGATTCAAAAAAGAATTATGAAAAAAAATGGATGGACTGCTAAATAGATCAAACAATAAATCAATGGATCACTGTACCATAAAAATGTGAAAAAGCTTTTTGCTCCAAGGAATTACTTTCCGCAAACTGCCAGCATAGCCCATGCATCTTGTCATACCCTAAGCATGATTCATGGGTCGAGGCTGTAGATGTCTTTCTTTAATTCACCCATTCTATGTGTCATGACTGCACCTACTTCGATATTCAAATTTGCATTGTGGGTGTTACAAGCTACATATAAAAATGTGTGTTTCAAGAAGAGCAGCTAGCAAAGCATACAGCCCATGCTCTTGGGGAATCTTAAGTACTGTTAACTGGCACAATAGATTTCAAATCCGAATCCCAGCACCTGATTGACTGCAAGTGGCTGAAAATGTTTTTTCAGCTGTGTTGGATCCCTTGGTTTTTGCTCACATACCTGATTTAAGTTGTGAAAAAGCAGCTTTCGAAAGCTACAGTAGAGCAAAGATGTCATTGTCTAACTCCAGGGTGTTCCAGGCAGCCGCGGCCCATGAAGGTAAGAGCGGTGGAGCGATGGGGCTGGGTGAGGGGGATTTCGATGGACGATGATGAGGGGAAATTAAAGAAATAATGAATTTTCCCTAATCATCGTCTGTTAAAATCCCCCCAAACCCGGCCCTACTGCTCTTACCTGCAGGGGTTGTGGCTGGTTCCAGGAGGTGGCATGGAGATGTTGAAAAGGGTAATGATTCAGTGTACATATTTCACACACATGATACGCTCATCTGGACTTGATTTGTGGGGATGTGCAAATGTGCACAATCTTTTGGGATGGTTAGAGCAGAGATAACAGTTCTAGAAGCAATATGCTTAGAGCCTTTTGAACAATCTTTACCAATGTCAAAGTACTGAGGGGCTTATTTACAAGAGACCTGTGCCTCAGGAGCTTCACTGTTTTAGATGCTCAGCGGCGCAGGCCTCTCAGTCATATCATTGAGGGGATACCAAGCCACCCTGCGTGGCTTTGCATGGCCTCATGGATGTGCAGTAAGTCAAGGCAGATGGCGATTGGGTGTTCCCACGCAAAACCCATGGATTTTGACGGTGCCCCAGATTTACAAAACTAGCTTTTTCCTCTTTCCATGTGCATTGCATTCTGGAGCACACATAAAACGAGGAAAACTCCTCTCACTATTATTTTTGTGTAGGAAGGTGCCCCTCCCTGCACAAAAAAATCTTGCTATCAGTGAAGACACCCTTGAAGCTTGGCGGAAGGTTGTCCTGCATTTGCGCTACGTATCAAATTGTGAATTGGTACTGGCTGAAAGGACAGGAATGCACTGTATCTCGTAAATATGGTGCATTTCAGCCCTTTCTAATTGGCGTGGGGCAGCGCAGCAAAAAGACTTGTGGCGCTGCCCTATACCATATTTTTGTAAATGAGGCCATGAGTTTTTTTTTAACATCAACCTAGCCAAATATCAAATTTAGAATATCAACTACCAGTATATCATCAAGGCAAGTATATATAGGTATGTATGGATTTACTATTCATACCTCCACATGTACATATATATCTTCAATGGGCTTAGTTGTGGAGTTAAGAATAGTACAGAACAGTTAGGAATAGTAAATCTCTAGTTCCCTATATATATTTTACGCTGACCTTGACAATGCTCATTGTACAGTTCCTAAAATGAAACTGGAGCACGTGTACCACTGTTTTGCATCCTTCTTATGAAAGTCCAATTGGAAGCAGATTCAGCTCCGCCAGAGGTATCCTATGTAATTACATAATTAATTATTTATTGTGCAGATTGATTGGTACAGTACAACAAATTGACTTGTGTGAGGGAAACTGCCCTTAGGACACAACACTGCAAATGTGTGACTCTGCAATTTCTGCATATCAATGGATTTACACAGCAAGATGATAGACAGAGTGCTGAAACTTTTCAACCACTCACCCCCAGTCACAGATCTGGGTTTAATCCACTGTTCTTTTGCTCACTATGCCACCCCAGTTTGGATAATTGTATTCATGAGTTTACTGCACTTGTCACTTAACCCTCCATCTGCTCCATCATTTTCAGATTTGAACAAAAATATAGCTTACTTAAATGGAACAAACGTTGCTATCAGAAAATGCAAAACGCAGTGTCGTGCGGTGGCACTCCCATCGCAGCGATTAATTGGCTACCTTTCAGATAAATAATTGCATTATTCATGCGTGAAACTGGTAATAATGGGGTGAAACTTTCATCCAGAGACTGCTAATGTCAGTTAAAGGACAAAATAGCTAAATAAGAGTGCCACAGGATGTGCCACATTAGGCTGCATAATGCGCCTTTTCTTGCTGCTTATTTTAGCCAACCCCAAATCATAATTTGCTCTTCATGCCACATCATTCCAATGGCATTGTCTTGGGCAATGGCTCACAATCAAATCTAGAGACAAGATGGGTTCAATAAGAATAAAGTGTGTTTACCTTGGCTGCAAGGCATACCCAGAGAAAGTGCATCAACAAATTGTGGGAAACAAACCAACATTATAAAGGTGCAATAAGAAATGGGGAATTTACAATGCTCCCACAATTCACAGGGCACAATTGTGGCAATCGGAAACAACCTCAGAACAATTGTGGAATTTCATAAACCTCTGAAAATGTAGGAACAGTTATATTTGATTAACCACGTATGTTAAAAGCAACAGAAAGAACACAAAGCTTTTCCTATAGAAAAGGAACTCCAAACTCAGCAAGACGTTTTGCTCTGGTGCAACTTTCGAGCTGCATTCGGTGGCTCTTACAGTACATTGTTAAACCTGGCAGCAATTCAGAAGACTCAGACATCTGCTGGGAGAAGTGGGATTTTCTAAGGCGTGTGTGTGCGCGCGCGAGAGAGAGAGAGACGGAAAAGGCGGGGATGCCGACAGCGAAATTGTCACGGCTTGGAGTTTCATAGACGATCCCCATTTAACACTTCCGCTGCGCCGGTTCCTTGCAAGAGTTTGGCGCGTAGGTTTTTTACTTCGACGATTACGGTCGCTTTCCGTTTTAACTCGTTCATTTCGACAGATTCATGCGCGTGCGGCTCCCTTTGCCGGTCAGCACGTTTAAGGCCGAGATTATCGCAGAGGATTGGTGCAGTGGTGCCGCAGTGAATCGTGATCAGACTGCACGATGGGAACAAAACAGAGAATAGGCCAAGAAATGAGCGCGTGCTCTCAGCTTGCACAACTCACCTCACCTTCTGCTTCGTCATTTGCTTTGCATGTGCAAAACACTAGTGCATAACATGTTACATATTGTTAACTCGATGCTTTTGCTTTAGTTAATGCCTGGCTTACGTTTGCATGCCATTTTGCTCAGAGCTCCTTAGCGAGTTTTGCAGTTTGGCTCCCATAGTTCTTTGTTGCTTGTTTGTTGACATTTTGGCACACAGATCGTTGCATGTTCTTTCAATTACTGCACAGGCTAGCTGCCATTAATTTAGAGTTGAATGAAATATGCTTTGGTTTGGCAGCTCACGAGCAAGGCAACAAAATTAAACGAGGTCTGACCAATCAATGGTAGGTTGGCTCCAAAAGAACGTGCTTTCGGGGAGTTACCTGTTAACAAGCAAGGTATGTTGGATTTCAAGATTCTAAAGTTGTGTTGGTCTATTGGAGACCATCACTGACTGTAGGGGGTGTTGGGTGGAGAAGAGGGTGGGTGTCTACTATGGTGGCATGTTTTATAAGGAGATACATTTCCTAATTAACCAAGTGATCTGGAGCAGTCACTTCTGCACTCCTGAAATCGTCCTCTGCACGTTTTGAAGCCTTCAAATAAAAAAAAATGAACATGAGCTAAAAAACTGTTCCGAAAGCTGGTTTTTCGCTGCCTTCGACACAGATGTTGAATGCTACACTGTCGTTAAACGTGCAGCAGAATGCACCCAGCATCGTTTTGAAGATGACTATAGTAAGACGACTGACTGCATGACTGCAAATTTGCACGACTTTTTAGAAACATTAGGACAGCTTCTAATTGGAACGGACACATTCGTATTCGCAATTTGAGAGAATCATAACTGCTGGTGCCAAAGCTCTAAACAGCGAGACCTCTTTATGAACCATGTAAAATGCCCATTTGAAAATGTTACATCGAACCGGGTAAGTGAATGTTTGAACTCTGTCCGACAAGGTGATGTTGTCATTTTTAACATGTTTTTGGCTTTGGTGTCAGTTATCATGCATGATTGAGTCTTGGCACAGGTTTCAGGCCTTTTTTGTCACTTAAATAGGCATAGATACTGTAACATATATAGTAAAACACATTTAAACTATTCTTGTACTGTTTTTAATTACTGATAGATTTTCTGCATGTCTGTACCTGTGGCATGTGTTCTAATCGAATTAAGCTATTTTATTTCTTTGAAACAAAATCTAGACGTATGATAGTGGAAAGAGACTACGCAACCTGAAATATCAGTGACAACATAGTTCACAATTCAACTTTTTCACTTTAAAATTCTGTTAATTTCTTACATAGAATAAATCTGGGAGTAAATCTAAAATGATAATTATATAGTTGTAGAGTTAATTATCTTTTGTTTATTTTTTGGGTTTATTTTCGTCTGACAGCATATAGCGGCTCCATGTTTAGGAAGATACATTTCAGTATTCGAAAGGCATTGTTAATTAAGCTTTTTAAAAACATCCCACCAAAAACACCCCACCACACGTATTCAGCATAATGTAAGTGGATTAGGGAACAGAAGAAGACAGGGCAGTGTAAATGTGTCAATTTCTGTAGAAAAGGCATTGTCTCTGAGGCAAATGCACAGCATATTGATCAGATAGCTCACCCAATCAAAAAGTTAACATTTGGCAAACTCCACATTTACAACATATCCCAAGAGATCAACTGGAACACTTAGATAATTAACACAAATGCTAATCCAAAATAAAGCTCATAATCAATGGTTGGAAATATGCACATCACCTGTAATTCAGTTGTTTTTTCATAACAACAGGTCTATCCGCACTGGCTAAGAAATGTTTCTTACATTAGTGCTGTGCCTTACCATTATTCTGTCAATGGAGGAATAACGCATTGTACTTTGATTAACTATTGTGTTTTCTGTTACATACCAGAACCTTCAACATTGTCACAAAGTAGTCAAATTCATCATTTTGTATATTGCTTCTATACAACAATGATGTTTAAAAATATCCTTTCTAGAATGTCCTTCGCTTCTTTGTCATCCGTAATCTCTCTTTCACTTTTGCTTGCAATATCAATTTTTAGGCACATAAATGTAGTTTGCTAAATCAAAAATCGTATGCTTATCGTTATACATATAAGAAAGGTAACTTGCGTCTTGATTTATGATGATGAGGTGTAAATCCCAAGGTATCGGCCATCTTGAGTGCAGTTTGCTTGACAGAGGTTGGCTGTGAGGATATTGCCCCGCTGAAACAAAGATGGACTTTGAGTCTGAGGCAAGAGCAAGATGCCAAATTAATATGGTATTTTCTCATGTGACTTGGCATAGTAAAGGATTTAATAAAAAAATATATATTTTGGGGCAGTAGGAGCAAAATTAAGTTTTGTTGCATTCTGTTTTTTTATTAAAAATAGCGTTGGGGGAACTCTGAGAGTTCTGAATGATTTTCAACAAGATTCCAAGAACAGCTGTATAATATTTTGGGTCTCCCAAAATCAAGACTTTAAATATGCTCCTTTTCAAATACCAATCGCAAAAATACCTTTTGTAAAATATTCTTTTTAAATGTAACACTTTCCATATATTTGGTATTTTCCTTTATATATTTCTCTTTGTCTTGCTATTAGCCTTAGATGTGTGCACTGTATCACTGCTGAATCACCTGCATGAGTTACAAATATTCCTGGATGTGGATATATGGCCTATACGTTGTAATAAAATATACAAATATTAATAATGGTGATGGCTTGGCACATTGAGAACATATATTCAGTTCTGTTAGCTGTAACCACATTTTTCCGACATGCAAAATTGGTTGTTTTTGCTTCCACTAAAGATATTGCAAAATAAAACTTGGGGGCAATTAAATCATTTGGCAATAGAATGAAAGCTAAACACTAAAGCCCTGCCAAAGCAAACAATACGGTTCTTAGCAATCACATTTACGCACTGAAAAATATAATAGTAACACTTTAGCAGTGCTTCATGTAACCACTATTCTTTATTAAGTTATTTTTTTATGAACTCCGGTGCGCTCAGTAAACATGCTGCCAAGTTCACCCGGTGGTGCCTTTTCAGAGTAACACTCTGTAGGGCCTGCATCGGCATTGCTTATGATTCAAAATGTATTTTTGTATTTCTGGGATTTTGCCTGCATTACTAAGTGCATTTGAAATCACTTAAACATTTGCAAAATTTATTTCTACTAGTCAACATTCCTCTCGTAATTTAACCATGTTCCAGGACGTTAAAAAAAGGTTTTTTATAAATTATACATTTTAGTATGATTTTTTATTTTTCATTGCACACTTTTTTTGACTTCCCTGGCCTTTCAGAAAGAAGGCTTTCTAGTATTTGCAGGAAAGCAAGGAAGCAAATGTCCTAGATTCTTTTTGTTTTATACAATATATACAGAAATATTACCCAACATGCTGGTGACCTAATACTTTTGTATTTAGGGTCACTACTTCGTACATTAAGTTGGTACATTTTACAGACAATCTGGCCCTTCATTGACTCTTTTAACTCCTTCTGTTCCAGCTGTTTCTGTTCTCCCTCCAATACAATATCCCAAATTCTGGATGCATCGGTTTTGTTTGCCCATTCAACAAACTGCATACTCCTAACAACTTTTTTTGATGCCGACATTTATAACTGATTATTCTGTGTATAAACTAATCGTGCAACAATCGATATTGTGGCCATTTCATCTGTGCACATGGTCAATGTGGGGATATAAGATGTTGCTATTTGTTTGGAAAAATTTGTGGCGGTCAGTTAAGTGCCACAATTTCTTATGCTGAAAGTGCCCTGATCACTGAAGAAATTATAATATTAAACTCTTGAATATGCTTACTATAAATTGCACTCCTCATTTTATTTTAATTTACCTTATAATGTTTCCATGCCTATGCTCTTGAAAAACAAGTAGTTTTGAGACAGCTGATTTAAAAGTCAATCAAAATGAAAAAGTAATATTAATTCTTTAAAAAATGTGCTACGCCTGATATAGCAGTATTTTCACACCATTGTGCCTGTTGTACCCGACATATTCACAGCGCTAAGATGAAAGATATTCTCCTTGTGGTTGTTGACACAGTGCCTCAATAGCAGCAGGATAAACAGTATTTGTATATATGTGTTGGTCGGAGAAAAAGATTTTCACATAAAATCCCTTTTTAAGATTTTGATATTCACATCAAAATTGTATTTCCTATGGTGTGAACTGGCCCGATCAGCTGAGCGCAGCTTATGCAAAGAAATAAGAAACCTTTATAATTACCGACACAATCACAATTCCAATAAAACTAGGGTTAAAACTAATGAAAAGTGTAATGTAAGTGCTAAATCCTTAGTGGGCAAAAGCAACAAAAACAATTGATGCTAAAGCTTTCTTAACAGATGCAGTGTTGATCTCACAAGCAACTAACGAGCTAGGCCATTACATGAGAATGGGGTTAGAAGTTATTTTTAGTATATTTGTCTCTGTAGCTCTTAAAAAGAATGTATACACAATGCATTCACAGCACTGCAATTCAAGTGCTAAAAAACAACCAAGCATGGTATCTTAGCTAGTTCAGTTCTGGGCATCAATACAACTTTTAGAAGTCATTCTGCGTTTTTATTGGATATCAATCCAATTTTTAATAAAAAATGGGCATATTTAATTTAAAAGTGTTGCTGAATTTTGAGTACACAACTAAATATTCATGTGTTTTGTTGACAGGATCATTACGCGTATACTGCCATAATCCTAGACAAGACACATATCTTCTGTAGATCAAAGGTGAATGGATAGAAAAACTCTTCTAAATGCTGGAGATGGGAGGTCTGGGAAGGGCATGTGCCAAAGGATATATTATAAGTATGGGTACTCTCATAGATAAGGATACTTCGAAAGACTCTCTGCGTCCCATCCAAAGGACCCCTCAGCACAATGGGCAAAGGTCCATGCCTTTTCATTGTATTTGTGGTATTTCTTGCTATCTTATCCATAGATGTGTTCAAATGTGGCCCCTTGATTACGTTAGCTTATGGACTGAAGCTTTGACTTCCAAAGAGATAAAACATGTCTTGGAAGATATGCCCTATAATTTTGGGACAAAGTGCTCATTACATGACAAGTCGGACTGGTTAGTGTAAGGATGTGCCACCCTGCCTACTCATTTATCAATATTAAAATTCAGAATACTTTATAAGTAGAAACATCTACAATAAAGAACGAATTGCACATGAATACAAGTTGAATGGAGTGGAATTCCCACGTGGGCCTCCACCGACCCCAATCCAAGGCACAGACATCCCCCAGCCCAACTCACATTTCTCACCTGTGATAAATATAGCATTACTCTCCACAGCAAGAGGAATCCCATGGGGAATTCTGTCCCTTAAAACTAAATACACACACATATTCCACATTTTATGCAGACTGGTTCATAATTGCACACTACCTGTGATGATGACTGGTAAACTGAACCATGTCATGTTGGCATCAGAGGCCAGAACACAATGCCAGCACAGAAGAGCCAGCCCCAAAAGCGAATGTTCAGCCACTGCTGCAGGAATATTCAAAATTCTGAGTGAGAAGCCAAGTCAACGAGGTCCTCTTAATTTTTTTCAAATGTAGAGCTGTACAAGAAGGCATAGGCTTGGATATCACCATCTTATCCACTTGTAAAAGATGTACCGACAGTTGATATAAAAGCAAGAATGCAGTGACCACAAAAATAAATTGGCAAAATAAATTTGATGAAAAAAATGGGTGGGGAAAATTATTTAAACCTGTCTTACTTTATAAATAACTGAGCGACACTGCAAGGTGTATTACCAGCATCTCATCAAATAATCCCAGCCACTGCAAACAGAGATGTGTTACTTCCAGAAATAATAGCCTCAGCAATGCTTTCAAGTATGCCTTTGGTCTTCATTACTTGATCCACTGAAATTGCCTTTAATACTCATACTAATATATGTGCATGGAGGTGCCATTTTTGGATTTTGTATTCGCTTTGAAGTACAGAGTACAAATAACTCACAAAAAACGTTTCCCTACGACAGTGGATTGTGCATAAAATTACGATTGTTTTCAGGCCCTTAATAGACTGCAATTTATATGTACAATATTAAATCTAGCACAAGTACTCTTTATTAAGCACATTTTAATAGCCTGCAAATTAGGGTGATCCAGCAGTTTAATGGTTGATTGCCTGCAATCTCATCTGCTACAGAGGTTGCTTGTGTTTTGTTCACCGCAAGGTTTTTTTTTTTACAGAATTTAATATAGCGCAAACTTGACCCGAATCGGGTATCAGAGCGCTTTACATAGCACCAGTTGCATTACATAAGGACACATTCATTTTTGTTAGGCACTGGGAGATTAAGTGATTTGTCCAGAATCACAGGATGTTCAGCGTCATTGCCGAGACTCTAACCTAGTTCCCCAGGTTCGAGGTCCACCGCCCTAGCCCTTAGGCCAACTCCTCCCCCAAAAGGTTTTATGTACAGTTAACCATTATTGGGATGGTAGTCTTAATCTTTTATATGATTAATGCTTGAAAGTAGCTAATGTAAAGAGTTTTAATGATAGAGAAGTAGACATAATTTCCCCAGCTGTTGATGTTAAATTTAGCTTCTCTTTTTAATGATGTTAACATTGAAACTACAGTTGCCAACTGCCCTATATTTTCCCTCTAAATTTCGGGTGACAAGCATGTTAGAATGGAAAAGTCCTCTGCATGGTAAGAGACCTGTACCCCTGCCTTGAATGCCAAAATATACTGTTGTCTGGATCTCGAATGCTGATGTTTTGTCATAGGCGAACACAGAATATGTGTGTGTGCCATGGCATAGGCATGTGTCATGGATTACTATCTTGTTAGACTGGGAGGGGCGCTCAAAGAGCTACCCTCATAGCAGTGGAAGGCTACTGTCATCACCAGGAGTTAAGGAACACAAGAGCATTGGTAGCAGCATTCGTATAGTGATCAGGAGTAGTGTGTCACTAGAGACAACCAAGGATTACAGGTTCACTCAACATTTTAAAAGTACTACTGCTGTGTGCTTTACTCACCTTTGGCCTACAACAAGTAGATGTGGAGTGGTGACTCTGCGTTCGTTATATGTGTGCTGCTGGAGGGTACAGTACAAGGATGGAGCAGTAGTAGTAGCAGAATACTTTATTTCGGTTACCATAAACTATCTAATTGTACATACAGTAATACAATAAAATCATCTTGATAAATAAGTAAATAAGTTGATAAAATGGTGCGTGCCCAAATCGGTTTGAATTTATGGAGCAGTACTCTACAGTACATGTGTGGTTAGTACATGTGCTGGGTATATGTATGCCCAAGAGTAAAGCAGTACATGAGAGATATAGAGTTGTGCCCTGCATGCCGAAGGACAGCATGTACTGGGTGTATGTCTGCTTGCGTGAAGTACAGCGCATGAAGGGTGAAGTGTTGTTCAGCATGTACATAGTGTGTGTGCTGACAGACTGTGTTTTTAAAGAGCACACTCTGTGTAAATATAGAAACTCTTCAGTGCTGAATGGTGTGCCCAGT
This sequence comes from Lissotriton vulgaris, assembly GCF_964263255.1. Taxonomy (NCBI): domain Eukaryota; kingdom Metazoa; phylum Chordata; class Amphibia; order Caudata; family Salamandridae; genus Lissotriton; species Lissotriton vulgaris. Next base: position 1,400,139,759 of record NC_141687.1, on the reverse strand, counting down.
TTAGAGTGTATACTGAGTGCATGTCTGCATGTAAGAGTACAATGGATAGAGGTAACAGTTCTAGAAACAAAGTGTGTTCTGAACGTACACTGAGGGAGTGTGACTGCAATGGTACATTGCAGACTCTGGGTTGCATTTTGGCAAGTCCTGCCTGCCTGGTGAGGACACGAAGAGGAGAGGAATCCCCCCAACACAGAAATGTATATTGTTGCATTCCTGTCAACTGGGTAGGGACACATTGGAGGGACGGAAGAGACTCCCTTTACATCTCAAAAGACTGCTCTTTGATTCAGTGATAGATCATAAGGAATGGATCTGGACACATCTCAGGAAGGGAGATGGGGTAATACGAGGATCTTAAGGGGTAGGGAAGACAGGCTCGGATTAGTACTTTCATGCACATATCACTGTGGCTAATATCCAGGTGTAAACTCTGGTCACGCCTATGAATTATGCTGTAGACAACCAGCTCCGAAGTTGTGCGTGCTGTGGCAGACCTCTTTCATAAAGGAAAATGAAAAGGAGAAGTGCCCACTTCAAAAGAAGCCGAACCCCAACACAAACTTAAAAAGCCCAGACCAGACCCTAATTTTGTGTGCAGAAAAGGATATAAGAAGGGTAGGTTGAGTTCCCGAAACTTTGTCATCTGCCAAGCAACCACATGGGCTGTGTGAGAAGGGGAAGTTCTGCAGTGATGTAAGACTTCTGCCTGTGAATGGGACTGGTAGTCTCCCTGCACAGTGAGTGGACAACACCTAGGGAGACAAAGAACACCTTCCCTGGACCCTGGGGCACCAGAGCCTGCCTGCTTGCCAAGACCAGTGTGCCCTGTGAAGAAGAGGAAAGCATTGGAGGGAGTGAGGTCCAGTTGGATCTGTACCATGAGGACTCCCTGTGTGAGGTGTGAGGATTTGGCTGTTCACCAATCGGGCTGTAGCCCATGTCAAGACTGTTCTCAGCTACCCCTGTATGCCAGGAGAGGGCTGCTGCAGAATGTGGCAAGTAACGAACACTGTGTGGAGGGCGCCAAGCCCACACAGCCTCTTTGCGGTGTCCCTGTTTAATAGGGAGGCCACTGGCGATGTAATTAGGCTGCAGCATGAGACTTCTGTCTGCCGCGTCTAGGGCGATTGCACCGAGGAATCTCCACCCAATAGTGAGCACAGCTGCAACGCCATATGGGACTACCGGTATCGCTGTGGCCAATTGTTCGGGTCGTGGCCCAGATAAAAGCATTACTGCCTGACCACAGGGTCTAGCCCTTCAACTGCACCTGACTGTTTTCCTGAGTATTATAGGACGTCACACTCTCGCATGTCAGGAGCTGGAGTACTCCCCCGCCCTATTACTAGGAAATGCGCAACCTACTTTTGTGGCCACCGAGATCGAGCAGCTGTAATCACTGGAATCTGTCAGGCAACGTTGCTCAACAGTAAGAGCCTGCGCTACTGGGTGCAGCAGCGTCCACCGCAAGCAGCCCGACTTAGCCATACAGAATCCTGCATTGGGAGTCCCAAAAAGAGGGCATTGGCTGCACCGCTGAACAGTGTCACGTCAGAGCGGGTAAGACTGACACTATGCATTTGGAGCCCCAGGAATCCACCACCAAAGGTGTTGCAGCACCATAGACACTTTTGAATTAAACCCTGAAGAGTGAAAAGGGAACTCTTGCATATGTCCTAATAATTTGATGCGGCCACAGGTAATTCGGAAATAACCCTGAATACGTTACACGAAGGAGGATGGGACAGTAATCTGCCTGACAGCCAATGCAGTCCCATCCTCAACAAGCACCTTCCTGTAGAGCACATGACTGAAGTTAGAATAGCAATGTGTATTGTTCCAGAATATTGTGGGGAACAAACTAGCTAAATTAGGAATTTAAAGTAAAACAAATGTACTAAAATTCCAAATACTGACAACGTTTCAATCGAAAGACTTCAATCCAGAGGATTCCGTCAATAGATACCTAAGACATTTGTTTTCTTTAAAGATGTCGTCAACCCAGATAAACAAACTGTAGGTAAATTCATATAGGAGCACCATACGTTCTAGTTTTTTTTTTTTTTGTTAATCAGTTGATCAATCAACGATTCAAAATGCTGCTTAATTTAAATTAAATTCAAATAAGATCTAACTTAATGAAATTACTTAATTCCTAGAAACAAATCTGTGATCATATATGCTTGTTGTTAATTTAAGATTTTCTTCTATAGCGCAAGTACCACCACCAAATTAGTCTCTTGGCACTGAGAGTGTCAGATTGACTATCATTCTGTTTAATACTCCCCATTACAGCTATTTTCAGTGTTAATTGGGGTGTGTGAAGGTAGGGATTGTTTTGCAATTCACACATTTTTTTCAAACTTTTTGTGAGAAATACCTAAATGTTTTGAGAAAAAAACGCTGCAACATTTGTTTATATATTGTGGATTGGAAAGGGTGGTTGTGTCTCAGAATATTGCTGTGTTCTTTGGAAGGTTGATGTGAACTGTTAGAACACAACATATATGACCTGTACACTGCATCAAATATAGCATGTATGCCTTCAAAAGTCAATTTTTTAAATCTAGTAGCAGTGTTTAACACACATTATATTAAACTGGTGAAAAAGCAATGCCCACCAAAGACAGATGATTCATGTTAAAAATGCCCTCCAGAAATATTAATCACTCTAATTTTTCTGACCTTGGCAAAGCAACTTTGTCAAGAAAGGGTCATGCTGGACATGAGCCGGTGGGAAGAGACTTTGATATTAGCTGAGATTCTCAGTGGGAGTGAGAGGTATCACATTATTACATATATTTTATTCAAATTCATTTTTTAGGAAATAGTTTTTAGGTCTGTTCTTTATAATTTTGATTCAGCATTTCTACACTTGCGTGTTGCTTTAGTCTTCCAAGAGGCACTTTCCAATCTGAGAAACATTTGGTTCCTATCCAAAGCCCAGCGTTCCAAATTGCCTGCATCTGATGGCCAAGCAAACCAACAGCAACGTTTTCTACACACACCAAAAATATGTTGGCGGCAATCTTAAAGGAAACATAATCAGGAATCACAAATACTTTTTAAAAGTATGTTTTCAGCTAAATTTGTGTTCTGTGACACGCATCATTAATGAATACCCAACATTTCTTTTGACTTCTCTTTCATTTCAAACATTCTAGCCTCAAGACCATGCATGTTTGCCCTAGCGACAAACCATTTTTCACTTAATTCTCACTCTTGTAATAGTCCTAGGAAGGAAAAAAAGATGGTTCTGAATTCTCCAAACTAAAATGTTCATGTTTCTATTCATCCCACACACTAATTGGAAAGCACTGCAAAGCTACTTAAACATATGTTTAATTTCTGGTATTTGGACAAAATATCGCGTTTTAAATATCAGGAGATGGAAACACAGAAAAAATATTGCGATGCAAAAATACAGTGGTCCAGAAATATCGCTGCCAAGAATATTGTGTTTTCAGGTAAGTCATTTTGTTAAGAATATCGCTGTTGTAAATATATCCACAGATTGGAGTGGAAATAGTGTATTTCACTCGACCAAACTCCAATGTTCTCCGTACTGTTGCAAAGACTAGAGTTGGAATAGCAGATTTAGCCCCTTCGAAGTCCAACATATCCCTACTGTTGCACAGACTAGAGTGGGAATAATAAATGTAACCCCTCTGTAGTCCAGTGCTTTCCATACAATTGCACAGACCAGAGTGGGAATAACATAACGTGCATTTGTAAAGCACGTTCTCACCCGTAGGTATCTTGGTGCAGAATAACAGATGTTTATTGTTACCCAACTCAATGGTACTAATTTTATCGACCTCAGATGGATGAAAGTCTGAGTGTACCCACCAGGATTTGAACCTGTGACCATTAAGTCGAACACAGGCTCCTGCAGTGGGCGCATTAGTCCACAGAGCCACCAGACCCAGCAAATAGAAATCTTACCACTCCGAAGTCTAACACTTTCCCCACTGTTGCACAGATTGAAGTGGGAATAGTAAATATTAAACCTCCGAAGGCTAATGCTTTCCCTACTGTTGCACAGACTGGCGTGGGGATGGTAAATTGAACCCCTCTGAAGTCCAACTTTTAACATACTGTTGTGCTGTTTAGAGTAGTAATAATATATTTGCTTGCTCTGAAGTGCTACACTTCCTCTACTGTTGCAGAAACTGGAGTGGAAATAATATATCTATTATTCCCAGAATCCAACACAGTTTCTAGTATAGGTTAAATATATTTTAATATTTTGTTTCTAACTTTAATCTTATTTTATTTGTTTATATATTATTTTTTGTAAAAGTGTTATTTTTGTTCTTTTATTTTTATCTTTTGGGAAATGTATTTAATGTTTTGGGATTGAATTGTTACATTTCTTTCTGATTTGTGTGATATATATATATATGTGTGTGTGTGTGTGTGTGAGTATGGAACTGGAGACAAATTTGGCTGCAGCATATATTGTATTAAAGTACAACTAACTATAACAGGGGACTTTCAATGGTTTTATACGAGTAAAATGTCTAGCTAACTATAACACCCCTAAAACCTATGTTTTTTTCAGTGAATTTCAAAGGTTTTTTAAATGCTACTTCCTAACTATAACTTGTCTGAAACCTATGGTTCTTTTCAGTGAATTTCAAAGGTTTTTAAAATGATAATTCCTAATTATAACTTGTCTGAAACCTATGGTTTTTTCAGTGAATTTCAAAGGTTTGGTAAATGACAATTTTTAAATGTTTTAATTGTTATTTTTTATACTGATTTTCTACAATTTTTTTAAACAGTTTATTTTTAGATATTTTATTTTTTAAATTACATTATAATTACATTATGCATTACATTACAAAATATACTTTTTCAGAATGAATACCTTTATTTTAAATACTTTGGAAATAGGCAATAGTCTTATAAGTACAGTAGTTACAGTTGTTGTAAGGCACAACACAATTTCAGTCACAATGCAACATTGAGGTCAATGTGAATTTCTAGTTAAATGCAATTAGTTACTTTTTGGATTACTTTTCTAACCACAGGACTGGATCCTAGATTCAGTCCTGGAACACCTCCTGTAAACAGTTGAGTAAACGCGTTTTGGTTACAGTAGTGATTTTTAAGGAATATTATTGTATTTTAAAAGTTGACACTTAGAAACTTTTTCACAGACATTCACCAATGTTATCCTAAGGGAGGAAATTCACTTAGCAGGTAAATAGTGTTAACGTTACTTTTTCTTACTCAGTGGTGGCTCCTGGATCCAGCACGGGTTCATCTCCTGTAAACAGTTGAAAGAATGCATTTAAGTCATACAGGCAATTTTTAAGAAATATTTTTAGTTTGTGAAAATAGACACTTAGAAACTTTTCTGGTGAAAACCAGAGAATGGATTCCTAGGAAGGAAATACAAGTTATTGGTAAGTATGGTTAGAATTACTTTTCAGGGTCAGTACTGGGCTCAAAGAAGCAGCACTGAGGTCACTCCTGATAACAGGTGAGTAAATCGGGATTCGTAGTTCTGCTGATTTTATAGGAATTTTATAAAGTTCAAAAACTCTAAACTTAGAAGAATTTCCAAGTGAAACCAGTCAATGTTACCCTATGGAAGGAAATTCACTTAGCAGGTAAGTAGTGTTATTGTTACTTTTTCTTATTCAGTGGTGTATCCTGGATCCAGCACTGGTGCATCTCCTGTAAACAGTTGAAAGAATGCGTTTAAGTCATACAGGTGATTTTTTAGGAATATTTGTAGTTTGTGAAAATAGACACTTAGAAACTTTTCTGGTGAAAACCAGACAATGGATTCCTATGGAAAGAAATACAAGTTACTGGTAGGTATGGTTAGAATTACTTTTCAGGGTTAGTGCTGGGCTAAAAGAAGCAGCATTGAGGTCACTCCTGACAACAGGCGAGTAAATCGGAATTCGTAGTTTGGCTGATTATTAGAGGAATATTTGTACGTTTCAAAAATCAACACTTAGAAACTTTTCTGCTGAAAACCACACAATGGATTCCTATGGAAGGAAATACAAGTTATTGTAAGTACGCTTAGAATTACTTTTCAGGGTCAGTGCTGGGCTAAAAGATGCCGCACTGGGTTCTCTCCTGATAACAGGTAAGTAAATCGGAATTCGTAGTTCAGCTGATTTTAGAGGAATATTTGTACAATGGTGAAGGAAGAGCGCGGGGCCTGAGGTGACATGTCTGCATACACGCCCTGTGGCTCGGTTTAAGTTGGAGAATTAATTCCTTGTCAATACTGAGGTCCCCTAGGGGCCAACTAGCCCATCAGGTACCTCCAGTATGCGCCAGGAGGCTGCGTTGCAGAAAGGTGTTCAGAGGCCACGCCCCTTTTTACAACACTTTGCAACACAGCTCTGTGGCGCTTACTGGAGGTAGCTGGTGGGCTAGTTGGCCCCCAGGGTACCTCAGTATTGACAAGGAATTAATTCCCTGACTTAAACTGTGCCACAGGGCGTGTTTGCACACATGTGAACTCAGGCCCCGCCCCCTCCCTTCATCACTATGCAAACACGCCCCATGGCACGTTTTAAGTTGGGGAATGAACTCCCCTTGAATACTGAGTGTCCCTGGGGTGCAACTAGCCCACCAGCTACCTCCAGTAAGCGCCACAGAGCTGCGTTGACTAGAGGTGTAAAAATGGGCATGGCCTCAGAACACCGCTCTGCAACGCAGCTCCCTGGTGCATACTGGAGGTACCTGGTGGGCTAGTTGGCCCCCAGGGACCCCCAGTATTCAAGGGGAATTTGTTCCCCCTCTGCAAACGCACCAGGGGGCGCGTTTACAGAGTGGTACAATAAGGGGGCGTGGCCTCCAGCCCGATCCCGTTTTTTAAATTTTTTATTTTGTGAAGTGAAGCTGTGTAGCCCCCCTTCCTTTTTCTATTTTGGGGCCCTGGGGACCCCATCCCCCAGGCCTCACCCCCAAATTAAATTAAAAAAAAATTTTTTATGGGAAGGGGGCCACGTGGCCCCCCTCCCAAGGCCAATTCCAGGCCTCCGGGACCCTATCCTCCGGGGTATGGCCACATTTTTTGATATTTTTATGGAGGGGGCTGCATAGCCCCCCCCTCATGCCACTTAAGGCCCTGGGGACCCCATCCCCCGGGGCTGGCCATTCTTTTATCTATTTTTTATGGGGGAGGGGCGGCGTGGCCCCCTCCCAGGCCACTTGTAGCCCTGGGGACCCCATCCCCCGGGGCTGCCCCTTACCGTTGGGGACCGTGGGGGGGTCCCCAATCCCCCCACGGTCCCAGCCGCTCCCTGCCTCCTGCGGTTGCCAGTATTGCTTTTCCATATGGGGAGCAGCTAACATGCTGCTCCCCATATGGAAACAGCAATCTGCTTTGCTTCATTGAAGCGAGAGCAGGTTTCCCTGTTCTCGCTTCAATGAAGCAAAGCAGTTTGCAATGGCAGGGTGGGAGTCGCGAGGCTCCCTCCCTGCCATTGCAAACAGCAGTGTCCCGGGGTGGGCACCCCGGGACACTGCAGGAGCCGACCCTGGGGGTTGGCGGTCCACAGGGCCTGTACAAGGCTCCAGGAGGGGGGCCGCGCGGCCTCCCTCCCACATTTAATACAAGCCCCGGGGGTTGCGGTCGCCAGGGCTGGGGGGCCTCAGAGCCCCCACACTCCTAATTTGAATTAGCCCTGGGGGGTGGCGGTCCCCAGGGCTGGGGGGGCCTGAGATCCCCCACACTTAATTTCACTAAGCCCCGGGGGTGGCAGTCCCTGGGGCTGGGGGGGCCTGAGAGCCCCCCCACCCATTTAAACAAGCCCCGGGGGTGGCGGTCCCCGGGGCTGGGGGTGGCGTGACAGCCCCCCACCCATTTAAAACAAGCCCATGGGGTGGTGGTACCCGGGGCTGGGGGAGCCTGAGAACCCCCCACCGAATTTCCTTAAGCCCCGGGGACCGGCACCCCCCTTTGGGCCCCCCATAACAATTAAAACATTGCCCCCTGTATTTGGCCCACCCGGTCGAAATCCGCGCTGGGGCCGTGAATATTGCCAATTTCCTTTTTTTTAATGCTTTTTTTGTCCTTTGGGGTCCTTGTGGGACCCCCTGAGCAGGCTTAGGGGGTCAGGGTGTGTCTACCCTGCCCCCTTTTCGCATTTTGCGGCGTTTGTTTTTGGTTTCTTGTGCCTCGGTTCTACCAACGCACAAGATGACTGCCAACACTTCCTGATTTTGGCAGTTGTCAGTCAATTAGCATTCAGCTCGTGCACAGCAGGGTGCTTGTAGGTTGCACTAAGGGTGCGAGGATAGATATGCGGATCCACCGTGCCCATAGATATATAAATGAATTTAACTGTCATTTTCTCAGGAACTACTCAACGGATTTACACCAAAAAAGCAGAAGGCACGAGTCTGAACCAAGGACTACTTCTTTGCCAAATTTGGTGTAATTCCGTCCAGCCGTTCGGGCTGTAGCCATGGCTAAAGGTCCTATGGGAAATTACCTGGGGAAAACACGTTTTGGGACCCACCTATTTTCTCGGCCCCCGCTTGACGAATTACTTTCAGGGAAGGAGCGGAACTGAGCTGGCCAAAAGTTTGGAAAATTTCACGCACATTCATCAACCGGCGCCAAAGTTATTCCAAGTAGAATGTTGCGGATTTCCTATAGATAATAGTTCCTAACTATAACTATCTACTGGCGACCGCCAGTAGATAATATATATATATATATATATATATATATATATATATATATATATATATATATATATATATATATATATATATATATATATATATATATATAAAACAATCCTCTACACACTGGCACAGGAAGACAACGCCATGTTCTGCTTTTACCAAAAAGTTTATTACACAAGTCGGCAGCCGACTTGTGTAATAAACTTTTTGGTAAAAGCAGAACATGGCGTCGTCTTCCTGTGCCAGTGTGTAGAGGATTGTTTTATACATTAAGGACTTGGTCGAGTCAGTCCTTGACGACGACGCACTCTTCGTTTTGGTGCCGCGGTGGTTGTGACTCGGCAATTGGAGCCGTATATATATATATATATCTATATCTATATATATATATCTATATATATATATATATATATATATATTTGTATGTTTTTTCAGAATATTAGTGTGAAACGATTTTTAAAAAATACTGTTGTACTGACCATTATAAGGACAGGAAATCAATATTTTTGTAAACAATATTTTTGACGCAATATTTCTGTTACACAATATTGTTGATTCCAATATCATGTCAGTGATCCTTAATTTCTGTGTCATTTTTTATTCATTTGTTTGTTTATTTGTGCTTGCATATAGAATAAACATGGCCAAGCAGTGAGTTATAATACAGAATAATGGTATAACAATCACGCAATGAAAAGTGGGATAACAAAAACTGGTTACATAGTGTGATATTATTTACAGTAGTGAGTTGCAGGTCATGATAATATAGACAAGTTTAAAATGAAATAGCAGAAATACTACGTAAGGTGTATTTGATATTTTCAGTTTCGTCTTTTAAGCTAAGCGGGAAAAAAGATGGGATATTACACTGGGGAGAATATAATACAGTGCTCTAAGTTAATCACGTTTGCCAAGGAATAGTAAGGATGAAAGCTGAAGTCTTAAATAAAAAATCAGGAGAGGATATTTGGAAGTGTCCCTCATGTAGGAGGTGTTTTAGGTCTTTTTTAATGTGGAACAAAACTGTTGCTACAGATAGTGATGCAGATTTCTGGACCTCGTAGCACAGCCAACGGACTGTGCCATGGTCTGACGTTTCTTGAATACAGGTGACTGCAGTAGGAGAATATTACATCTTCCAATAAAATGAAGAACATCTGAAATGTTTGGTTTTTGTCAGAGGTAATGTCAGAAAACCCCTAGAGGGTGATTTATGCTTTTTGCAGGCCAATTTAAAGATGTGTTTTGCATTAATTAAAATCCATTGAAGAGTGATTAGAACAGAGCACCTGGAACTGGAGATACATTTGGCTCCAGCATTTATTGTTCCAAAGAACTTACCAGTACATGAGTGATGATCCTTTGGGTACGTACTCAATGCCTTCAATATTTAGAGAGAGAAAGTAATTTGCAGATAGCAAAAAGGATAAACAAATGTTGTTGAAGAATTTGTACTCTTCAACTGTAACTGGACGTTGCCATCATCAAATAGAAAGGCAACAGAAATATAAGAAGTAATGGTGTCAAGCTAAAGAGAAAATAAATTCAGATTGGATCTCAGGAAACCCTTAAATTATCAAAATCAATAATTTTGCAGAATGTGGCCACCTTCCTCCAGATAATGATAGACTCTGTTTCCAGTCTTGGACTTACTAAAAGTATTGTATAAAATGTCATTAGAAATCAGGCATTCGAATACAAAACCAAACTTAATATCTAAGGTGTGCTTTCATTTTCCCATCAGTTGTTTCCTTGACTCAAAGAACATTTATTTTATTCAAACAACTCCATAAACTTCTCTACTGCCCAACTTTTTGGCCCTTGATATGCACCACACATTCCAGCATAGTCACAGTTTTGTTAGTCTAGCAGCAATCTTCATCCGCAGAGTTTCCCATTTTATTTTGTTAAGCCTATGTGTCTTAGGTAGATCACAGGGAGCCCCCTCAATCCTGTTCCCTTCAGTATGTGAAAAGTTTCCAATGCCTTTGGCTTCGGTGGGCATGTCATTGAGGGAGTTTCTAATGATAAATATTTTACTGATGGACTGCAAAGATGCTTTAAAGTCCCAACACTCTCAAGAATGTTGCATGCTAGGTTTTCCATAGCCACATGTTCTAGAGGCAGGAGTGCCAGTGTGTAATAGCTGTGGTTCCTTTTTTTAATCCATTCTGCAGGAACTGTGCCCTTTAGGTTGATGCTGTATATTATGTGCCCTGGGATATGAATAGGACTTTGGCAGTGCAGAAGCAAGGTGGCACACAACTGCCCTGCTCCACCAAAGTTGACCGCCGGCTGCTCACCTTATTAGGATTTTTCTCCTGGTCTGGTGGTCAGTCCTTTGGGATTCCCACTGTGGTGCCTTTGGAAAAAGCACTGCAATGGGAATGCCACAGCAAATTCCTGTTTAGTCCATGCCTTGCAGGAACTGGGCATGCATGCTTGCAAGGGGGCACACCATGTGCCTCCCTGAATGCATCCCAGTGTACAGGGGCAACAGGGGGCCCTGTAGGGCTCCCTTCGTTTCCTCACTGCCATGAAAAGGCTGGTGGTATGAAAACTCAGAATATGCTTGGCGGTACTGCTGCATATTGCTGCCCCAGACCGCTGTGCGTTCCCTGGCAGTTGCCAGCAGTCCCAAAACATTCCCACAGCCGTACTTGTAATACGGCAGTTGGACCACTGGTGCTGTGGTCCTCGACCACCACCGCACCTCCACCAGGGGTTCAGCGGTCCCATGGACTGCAGACCTCGTAATCAGGTCCCTAGTCTTCAAAAGCACATTTGAAAGTTGCTCTGAAATTGGGTATCCCAGCACAGGTCTGAGTCCAGCTAGGACCTCCTCCCAGAAGGGTTTAATTTTGAAACATTTGCACCAGAAATGGATCATATCCCACACAATTCCACAATAACTACAACAAATCAGACTAACTGTAGGGTATAATTTGTGCAGTTTGGCAAGGTTCCGGTACCAATCAAGCAGAAGTTCATGATGAGCTTCTCTCCTCAGTATGCTATGTGTAATCTTGTTTAGATGTTTCCAGATATGTGATGTGAGGTTTCCTCACTTCCACTTTGTGGATGGTGTCTAGCTATGGATGCTTCCACAAGGAGCCTATATAGCACTGAAAAGACTTTCCTCATCCCGGTGTTGTGTTGAAAATACTAATCCATTGGGGAAACCTTCCATGGCACTGCTTCTTTAATTGATGGGTGGGAGACCTAATGTCACAATTGTGCATAGTGGAGCCTCTCTTTTTCTTCGATTTGGAATTCTCTTTTACTGTCAAAGGTTTTTTTAATTGCCCCCCACCCCACTGTAAATATTGCCCACCATGAGGCAACCTCCCTTACACCAAGCATCAAACGTTCTTAGGGCAAGGGAAGGAGCGAAAGAGAGGGTTACAATTAATTTGGATATATAGAGAGGAATAGGTCATCAGATTTAGTCATGTGTTCACTGTTTTCCACGCTGTCAGTGTAATTTCCACTGAGGTGCTGAGATACACATTTGCAGGTCTATCATGTTTAGGTTTCCAGAATAGGTCCCAGTTACCTTTTACGTTTGCATAATAGTTATTGAATTCTTGGTAGTCTTTTTTTTGTTGCTTCCACTGAAATAGTTAGACTAACTCATCTAAAATCAATCATTTGTATGTGAAGTGTTCAGGACTGTAGTCAGTGACTTCAATGTTATGGAAGTTAAGTGGTAACCCTAATTTTGCATGATTGGACAAACTACCATATTAATGAGTCTTCAAATACCAATTGCCCGGCACAGAATGTAGGTACAGGCGTTTGACTATTGGTAGTGAGAACGTTATCTATGACATTGAAACAAAAAACCTGCTGGTCATAAAGGTGATCTCCAATTTTGCTTCCGTTGATTTTCATTTATGTATTTATTTATTGATTGATTGATATTATGTTGTTTGTAGTGTCATTATATGTGCCCATGTTGGTTCTTCAGAGGGCGTTGAGGTTAGGAATGTGACATAATTTACTTGCACTGCCACTGTTGCATTTGTCTTCATTTTTATGTTTGGTTCCTTCAGGTGTTCAGAACTCTCAGTAGATTACATTTCTCCTAGCCAACAGGGGTTGGGGCTTCAAGTGATGTGGAGGGTCCTAGCCTGAAATATGGGGGCTCAATACCTAAAATTCAGAAGTGAGTGGTTCCAACGTGAGAATCAGGATATTCCCTTTGAGCATGTCAGTTTTCACTTTGTCATTAGGTTTAGCTCTCAACTTTGGCTGAAATTTGTTCCATAGGCTGCATCCGAAGGACCTGAGAGCTCTAAATCTGTTAGTTCCTAACTATGCAAGATGTGTTTAGATCTCAGATTACGTAGGGGAAGTAGAAAGAAGTCAGATTTTAAAGGAATATTGGGCTGCATTCCTTTTTTTTTTTTTTTTTATTTTTTTTATTTTTCTGTCCTCATATTTGCCCTTGGAAACCAAACAATAACGATCAGTTAGAGGGGATGACTAAAACACTGACCCAGATTAACTGGGGGGGACTTTCATGGATCCTACCGGGGTATCCCGCAGTGCCAAGCATCGACACCTCAATGATCGTCGAATGGTACCAACTGGACTAGCGTACAGTCAATACAACCCAGATTGTAACGGATGTCGCCCTTGCTGGGTATGTATAAAAGGCGAGGATCGAATAAACGACCCAACAGGCAGCAAAATCATAGGACATGGGGGAAAAAAAAAACCTTGGTCCCATATTCTAAGATTACCAATTCAAAAGTAGCCAAAATCTTCTCTTGTGTTGGTTACCTTCTATAGCCATGTCTAATTTAGACATCTGTAGCATTGCTGTACGCCAATCGGTAAAAAGAGGGGGTGTCTTATCTTTCCACCGTCTGCATATTTCTCTTCTAGCTAGCAAACAACTATAGAAGACCAATTTTTTACACATACCGTCAAGCTCTGGTATAATACCAAAGAAAATTAACATGGGACTAGGGTTAACTTTCGAGCCTATTGCTAACGAGAGAGAAGCAAAAATTTAATTCCAAAATATTGATATAAACGGACACTCAAAAAACATATGGGTATCTGATGCTGCTACCAAGCCACATCTAGGGCATGCCACCTGATCATTATTGGGGAACTTTGATAGACGCAATGGAGAGTAATACACCCTATGCAGAGTAAACAAGTGGTTGCGGCGGAGCCAAGATGGTTTAACAATCTCACCCAAAATCCTAAATGATTTTAGCCACAGGCCTTCCACATCGGTGTCGGTGATAAAGGTTTTCCAAAGCGAGAGGGGTAACAGAAACTCACCGTCAGTCTCATCCAGAATAAGATTGTACCAAAATGTAATCTCTTTTTTGAAGGGTGGTTTATCCATCAGGTGAGTTACTAAATTACTATCGATACCTATTTTAAACCTACCCCTTCCTTAGCTATAGGCCTGTGACCAACTCTGAATTTGGAGATATTTAAATCGTGAAAAACGAGTTCCTATAGTTAAGCTCAGAGTCTCCCATGAGAGTAAAGTTCCTTCAACAAATAGTTCCCCCCATGATGTAAGTCCGGCTTCTCTAATTGGGAGAGCTAAGCTATCTAAAAACCAAGACGGCGCTCCTGGGGAATCCCAAAGTGGGGCCCTACTAGAATAGTAATCCAATTTGAGTGTTCGTCTTAGACTAGCCCATGTTCTAGCCAGGTCTCTTAAAACCTTTAGTTTGACCTTCTTGAAATACTTAGGGTCGCCAAATTTTAATAAAAATTTCGTCGGCCCAGTTTTTTCCCCCCTTAGAAGTGCTGAAAATAGTTTCCCACAGCCAGCATTATTAGGGGCCTTTAAGAGCATCCTGATATGTGAGAGTTGGAAGGCCCATTTATAAAATTGCAAGTCTGGTGCTGCAAGGCCGCCTTTTTCTCGACGACGTCTGATCTTCTTCCAAGATAGTCTAGGCGTATGACTGTTCCATATGAATCTATTTATTTCGGTTTGAAGTTTGGCAATCAAGGATGGGTAAAAAAAAAGAGGGATTGTATTGAATAGATATGTGATCTTGGGCAAAATGGTCATTTTGACCAGGTTAGACCTGCCTATTAGGGAAATAGGGAGAGCAGACCATAATCTCATCGATCTTCGAGCCTCCTTAGCTACTTCAGCAAAGTTTAAGGGGACAATCTTATTGATGTCAGTATAGATGTTTAACCCGAGATATCTGAGGGTAGAGCTGGGCTGTACCCCTACAGTCGGTCAGGGATGATTCCAAACCATGATATCAGTTTTGGATGCATTCACTTCATATCCGGATATTGCCCCGAATTCTTCTGCAATAGATATAACGGTAGGAAAGGACGAGCTCAGCTGGGATGAAAAAATAAGAACATCATCCGCATACAATGCTACTTTCTTCTCCCATCCTTCAAAAATAAAAGGTTTTATATTAGAGTTATCCCGAATTAACTGAGCAAAAGGTTCAATATATAAATCAAACAAAAGTGGTGAGAGAGGACACCCCTGACGAGTTCCTCGCGTGATGTTAAATGGCTCAGTAAGTTCACCGTTAACCAGTAGTGAAGCAGAAGGACTTTTATATAGTAATTTAATAGCTCGCCTAAAGTTATCACCTAAGTTAAACTTTCTCAACACTTCCTCTAGATATACCCAGTTTACCCTATCGAAAGCTTTTGTAGCATCAAGGGTAAAAACTGCTAAGGGTAGAGATGCTAATGTGGCCATGTCTATTGCTCCGATAAGGTCGTAAGTCAATTCGTAGAGTTGCCTTCCTTTTACAAATCCCTTTTGGTCCACATGCAGAATGTTGTTTGCAACTTCCCCCAATCTATTTGCAAGGACCGATGTAAAGAGTTTATAATCTGTGCTAAGAATTGAGATCGGCCTGTATGACCCACAGCTAGTTGTAGGTTTACCCGGTTTTAAAATCAAGGTTATGGAGGCCCTATCCCAGGATGCAGGAGGTAAAGCACCATCGACTAGGATACTGTTAAACAGGTCTGTTAGATGGGCAAGAATTATGGGGCACAAAATTTTATATATTTCGGAGGGTAGCCTATCGGGACCTGCAGCTTTATTTTTTTTACTTTTAGAGATGGCAAGGTTTACTTCCTCCTGTGTAAAAGGGCGATTTAAGGCAATCCTTTGTTCTAAATTTAAGGTCGGAAGAGATATACCAGTTAGCCAGTCCCTTGCTTGACTAGCTTGTACCCTCTTATCCTCTTGATATATTTCCGTGAAGAAACTTTTAAAAGCTCCACTGATTTCCTCATCTGTAGAGTATAGAACTCCATCCTTACAAATGGAACTAACATTGTTTCGGACCCTATCTGTCTTAGCCTTCCAGGCCAGGAGCTTCCCGGCACCTTCCCCATATTCAAAGTGGGCCAACTTACTAGCCTCCCATCTCTCTAAGACCCGAGCATTTAGAACTGAGGAGAGATCTCCTTTCAAGACCTTTAATCTATCTTGCAACTCCGCTAAGGGGGACCCTAGGTTTAGATCAATCTCTTCTTGAAGGCCTGCGATCCCTAATTCAAGCGAGGCTACTGCATCCCTGTAGGTCTTATTTTTATGTGAGGATAGGTTGGTTAAATAACCCCTTAATGTGACTTTAAAAGCATCCCAGGTGATCCCGGGTAAGGCAGTCCCCTGATTAATCTCCCAAAAGGACTTGGTTTCCTGTATTAAGGCTTCTATGATATTTGGATGAAGCTAGAATTGATCTATCAAAAGACCAATTTCTTAGAGAGGGCCTAGGAGCAGCGTCAAGCTCAAGAAGGATGGCTGTGTGGTCAGAAAGATGAAAAGGTAAATGAGAGATTGATTTTACCTGTTTAACTAAGATATGGCTAATCAATATAAAATCTATCAGAGACTGGTGATGAAATTTAAACTTCTTAAATGTCACCCCCCTTTGAGACCCATGGAGTTTCCTCCAAATATCAATGTAGTTCAATGCTTTCATGTTATTTAGTAAATACATCCTAGTTTTGGATAGAGTTTTAGCCCTATTAGAGGGTGACTTATCCAATACTGGGTCCAATACTATGTTATAATCGCCTGCCAAGATAAAAGGCTCTGGGAATAGGTACAATTGCGAAAAAAGTGTGGTTAGAACAGATGGATCGTCCTGGTTTGGGCCATAATACTCTACTATCGTGAACGCTGAGCCCGAAGCAATAACAGAAGCTATTGCCCATCTACCGTAAGGATCTACCTGTTTAGAAATTAGCCTTGCCTTGATAGATTTTTTAAAAAGAATGGCCACCCCCCTAATGTGTGAAGTTTGTGATGTAATGACCCCAAAGTCTATCCATTTGTTCTTACACAGCAAATTTTGCATTTCATTCTCTGCCAAGTGTGTCTCCTGGAGCACTAGTACTTGTGCAACAGAATCTCGTAAGTATTGCATGATAATGTTCCTTCTTGGGGTAGTGCAAAGACCATTAGTGTTCCAGGATAAAATGCGTATATTATGCATTATACTGAAACTGAATTACCAGAACCAAGGACCAATACTGCCAATCTATGGATAATGAATTGTAAATATTCATAACTTTCCCCTCCAAGAACTCTTTTAAAGGACATTTAAGAGGACAAATTTTACTTTTTCCCCGCCCCCTAACCCCCCTTCCCCCCCCAGACCCCCCACCCATGGGAAATCCCTACTCTATCTATCTGGATTAACCAGAGAGATAGCACCCCGCTATGGACCCCCGCCACCACCGACAAAGTGCCAAAATTTAGAGGAAAGACCTAAAGAGAATCAAAGTGAAAAAGTGAATCGTGAGTAAATATAATATTATTACCCAGTTTAACAAAAATATATTAACAGGTTATAAGGTGTTCTCCTTTTTTTTTTTATTATTTATTTATTTTTTTAAATTTTTATGTCTTTTTTTTTTTTTACCCTTCCTCTTTCTTCCCCCCTTTCCATCCCTTTTTTTTTGCACATAAGCATTTCACTGTGTACTATATACCTCACATTTATTGTATTATTGTATTTAGAATATTTAATCTCTTTATCTCAATACAAGGTGTAGATTCTTAAACCCTTTAAGAGATATTTTAACCAAGCCTCAAAAACTCTTCCGAGGTCAGACAAGGGAAATAGAAAAGTAACTAGTATAAACACCGAAGCAGATAGTATAGAAAGTAGACCGAAACTACTTAGGAGACTCCGACCTTCTACCCATACTTAAGAGGAATTAATTTGCGGCCTGCACTGTTCTTATGTTGTGCATTGTGTTCTTATACATTACTCTTAGTGCCGCAGGGAAGACCAACTGGGCTACGGCCCCCTGACTCCTGAACGCTTCCAACCTCTTACCAAGCTCCCACTGTCTATCAAGCGTTATCCTAGACAGGTCTGATCTGATCTGGAAGTTAAACCCCTTAGCATTTACCACCTTCTGTTTCAATGCTATATTCAGAATGGTTTCTTTAAGGGAGTAGGTAAGAAAGTTGACCAAAACTTTTCTGGGTTTAGTTCTCTGAGGGTTCTTTCGAAAAGGCTCTCTGTGAATGCGCTGGATGTCCAAAGCTATTTCTTGCTCAGACATGTCCAATCTTAACGCTTCTTTAACAGGGAGACCACGAATTGTTTAATGTCTGAGCCCTCTTTCTTCTCCGGAATATTTAAAATTCGCAAGTTGTTCCTCCGTGCATGATTTTCCAAAGTCTCCATCTTATCG
Organism: Lissotriton vulgaris; assembly: GCF_964263255.1. Classification (NCBI taxonomy): domain Eukaryota; kingdom Metazoa; phylum Chordata; class Amphibia; order Caudata; family Salamandridae; genus Lissotriton; species Lissotriton vulgaris. The sequence continues at coordinate 1,400,121,393 of NC_141687.1, read as the reverse complement.
GACAAGCTCTGATTTTCTTGTCTGAGGTTTGTTAGTTCAGTTTTTGTGGCACTCAGGTTAATATTCACTTCCGCGACAGAATCTTCAAGCGTTTCCGTTCTAGTAGTAAGATCACCTAGCTTACTGTCAAGCGATTGACAGTAACACCGAATATCAGCTTGATTGGATGCGGAAGTCTCAAAACCCTTTTTAATATCTGCCGCCAAAGATGTAAACATTGTCTGGAAAGAGGCCTGCAGTGTGGACACCAGATCACTATTCAAGGCTTGGGTGGTATCCTGGATAGAGCTAGGATCTTCCTGATTCCTAGTAGAAGCTATAGAGCCTGCTTCTTGAAGGACTGACTGCAGGCTTAGCCCTGCTGCTATGCTCGGAGGAGTGAGAGGTAGTGGTGGGGCTAAGGGGTTGAACAGAACCAGTGAAGACACAGAAGGCATAGACTGCTCCAAATTAATAGGGGTCTGACAATCGGCTAGCCCCACTTGACTAACCTCTCCTAATGTAGGGGAGAACAATTGATCATCATTAACTTCCATGCCCTTATCACTGTTATTATGGATCACCATATTACTAATTTCACTGGGCATAGCGGTTGCGGTTTCATTTTGTAGTTCCAATCCTTCTGGGCCATCTGGAGCAATAGTAAGGGCATTTGTAAGGGCGTTTGTACTCGCTACAACCTCCTTATCCTCGATAGGGGAACCTAACACCACTTTAGAAGCCTTCCGGGTTTCAAGAACAGTATCACCTTCCTTCCGCCCCCGCAAGGGGGAGGGGGGGCTATTACCTAACCGCACCACTTGGGGGACCACTTTAAAGTAGGAGCGCAATGAGGGAGTTATTTTTGAGGTAGTGACCAAGGTCTTTGATTTAGTTTTGGCTGTTTTAGGGGTATATGAACGCTTTGCCTTAACCTGACCTGTTAAGTAAGTTGATAGTTTTTTATTCTCTATTCCAGCGGCTATGTTAGTGGCAGAAATAGTAACAGTGTCAGTATCAATATCAGCAACGATATTTTTAACAGTGTTAACAGTGCTAGTATAAGATTTTAGTCCCTTTAACCCTGGACCCCTCACTCCATTAATTGTGCAGTCCAGCTCCCCAGAATCAGTAATAGTAGTAGCTGTGACAACTTCAGAAGCAGGGGGAGTATCTTTTGATTCCGGTTTTTGGGAAATGGGTGATTTACTTACTTCTTTACTAATAGTGGAAGCACATTTCTTCCTCAAACCCCCTTTCACCTTCCCTTTCCCCCTCCCTTTGCCCCCTCTGCCCCCCCTGGTGGTTTCCCTCGTGTTGGCAGATGCCCCTTCAAAAATCAAAGTAGCTGAATTGCACCCACTGGCCCCTTCCCCACTGTTACCGCAGATACCGCTGACACATTTTTTGAACTGCCGGCTGTATTGCATGTGCTGGGGACTCTGTTTGACTTGGGGCAATTCCTCCTCCAGAATCTCCCCTTCGCGTCGGTCAGCCTGCTCCAAAGACACTACCGTAGAGACATATCGCCCCGGCAGAGCGTCGCGTACTCGACGACCTCTCCTGAGCTCCAGGGCGGCTCGAAACCAAATCAAACCCCCCGCTGGCAAATGCGGGGGTCCCTGCACCGGCTGCCCAGAGTCACCTGCCAGGATTGAAGTCGCCGCTGCTGCGGAGCGTCTGACACCGGTGAGCTCCGCTGTTGCTGCTAGACAAGCCGCTGCGATAGTCTCCTCCCCCATAGGAGGCAGTGGAATGGCGGAGAGACACCGCTGTTTGTAAACCCGAGGCAAACCTGCAAAAGATCGGCCGACACACAAAAACGCCAGCTCATCCAAGATGTGTTGTGGGCATAGGCAGTTCGTCTTCAGAGGTAGGGTCTAACCCTCCGATCCGATTCACCGCATATTACGGGAGTCCAAGAGCAGAGTGCTGCCGCGGCTCATCCTGTTGCCGCCATGTTTCCCCCTAGTGGTTGGGCTGCATTCCTTGTGTGTAGTTTACCAAATTATTACTTAAAGTTGTTTGGATGAAGACAGCTGAGTGACTTCAAACCAGTGGTGATTTCATCATAATACTAATACAACACATATTGTTAGAAGCTGGTAGAGCGGGATTTGTAGAATTGAGGAATTGAAGATAATTTATAGAAGTGTTTATATAACTCTCTTTTATTGTTAGATGTCCCCTTTATTTACTTTGTGCTATCAGTTCATACTGGGCATGAGCAGCGTTGTTCCTGCATTTTGTAATTTGTTTCTGGTTTGTACATCTTCAGAATATAAAGCCATTTTCAGAAACAATTTAATGAATGTTCAGTTAAATGATAATATGGTGGACTAAGTGCTTATTAAGCATAATGTTGCTTGCATCGCCACAACAGCAGAAATCTTTTCAAAATATTTTACTAGCTACATAGCAATAAAAAAATTGACCGAAGAATGTCTTGTGCAGATTTGTTGATATAAACCAATGTATTGAATATTGTTATTAGATTCCACACAAGCTCCAATCTGTATGGATGTGTCATCACAGCAAAATCCCATAGATAGACATATTTTATGTGCTGTTTAGATTTCAAAACCCCTTAACTACTTCTTCACTTTATACATTTTTTTGTCTTTGGAATAACTTTTGTGTAAAGATACTGTTCCCGATTCAAAAAGGTAAACTTAGATCTGAAATCTAACTTTAGACCCAAAATCTAACTTTAAACCTGAAGTCTAAGGGTCAATTTACAAAGGTAAACTTAGACCTGAAGTCTAATTTTAGACCTGAATTCTAAGTTTAGACCAGAAGTCTAAGCGACATCTTTATTATAGAGTTGGATCGCCCTTGCATCACGCAATAAGGCACAAGAGCGACACAACTCTTAAGGTAGATTGATCAAGCTACACAAGGTCACCTTACATGGCCCTGTGTGGCTTGATAAATCTACAGTAACATAACGCAGTGAATATCGCTGTGTTGCGTTACTTTGCCCCAGGGAGGCGTTCCTTGGTTGGAACATGGGTGTTCCCACGCATCCACCCATGGATTTTGGTACATTCCTAGATTTACCCTTACTGGCAGACCTGGGAATGTGTGTCAGCTGAGGCAGAACGGGGAGAAATATCCTTATTTCTCCTCGTTACCTTCTCTATCTATGTGTGCTGCATTTTGCAGCACACATCGAAATCGGAAAATGGCTCAGGGATTACTTTTGTGCAGGGAGATGTGCCTCCTTACACAAAACAATCCTGCTTACAATGCAGGAACCCTTGCACCATGGTGCAAGGGTGCCTGTGTTGGTGCTAGGCAGTACATTGGTCACCAGCTCTGAGAAAAGACATGAATGCACCTCATAATGTTAGATGCATTGCATTCCTGCCTTTCCCTGTCATACAGCCCTGCTCAAGGTGACTTGCTGCGCTGAGTGATTTTTTAATAAATTTTCCACTAAGTTTAGACTTCAGGTGTCTAAATTTAGACTTCAAGTCTAAGCTTAGACTTCAGGTCTAAATTTACCTTTCTGAATCAGGCCCTTAGTGTCCATTGGTCCTGTTGTTAAACCATTCGGATTGTATATTGCTCATAGATATACCCAATAAGCCCACTTTTTATACTTTGGTGTTGTGATCTTTTGACAAAGCCAGTAGCTCTGTCTTACTTAAATGACACACAGGCCCTGCGCTCACCCCTCTACTGTCCATGGCTCGGGCGTAGAGGGGCATTGGGCACTCGTGGGGTTGAGTGCAGGGCCTGGCCTGGATCCAAATCCACATTGTGCATGGTTGAAGACTGCGTGCACTATGGGGTTGGCTATCCTGTGGCAAACCCCACATTGTGCACAGCTAAAGATCGTCCATGGTGTGGGGTTGGCTACCTGCATGGCGTTTGATATGGGGCCTGGCCAGCTGCCAGGCCCTGCGATAATGGGTTGGCTTTATGTATGGTCATAAAATATTACTTCATGTTGAAGAAACCCTAGAAATTCACAGAAAAAACATAGGTTAAAGTGATGTTATAATTAGGTATGGTAATAATATCTGACATTGCAATAACACATCCTTAGAAATTCAATGAAAAAAAACAAAGGTTAAAGAGACATTATAATTAGATGAACATTTCAGTTAAAATATATTGTTTTAAACCAACCAAATCATTGAAATTCACCAGTTATATGTTTCTAAGCTAACTGTAACTCTAGCCCTAAAGTAACTATAACTCGTGTCCCCACCATGTAGAGTCTTCTCCTCAAGGATGTAATTTCCTATGTTACAGTCATGTTATCAATGATGTCATAGAACATATCAGGAGTGGTGTAATATGGAAGGAAATTAGTAGTGCATGGCCATGGAGCAAGGTATAGTTACTTTAGGGCTTGAGTTACAGTTTCTTGAGGGAACTATAACTGGTGAATTTTGTTGGTTTTATTTGTTTAAACATTATATTGTTACTAACATTTTCCTATAACAATAACATCCCTTTCATCTTTCATTTTTTCCGTGAAATTATATTATGAATGGGTCCGGACAAACTAACCGTTTTTGATTATAAGGTGGTTTTTGTTTTTTAGAAGACCACTTCTGTAGTCACGCTTTAGATAGCTACAGCCACTTATGTTGGCAAATGCACTCCTGAATAGACCCAAATATTTAATTCGACCTGGGAGTAATCACACTGTTGAGCATAATGTAAAAGTTATAAAACTTGCACCCACATGGAGTGTGATGCAGATGAAGAGGTCCATTTAGAGCCCTGAGCTAAAATGTACCTTAATTCCCAATTGCCATTTGTCCCCAGTTAAGTTTTTGGGCTTCAACTAAATATGATTATGACATTTTAAATTATGTTTATGTTAACTTTTAGTGAACTCTTTCCATAGTCTCTATATTTTGCTCCTTACTTTAATCCTTGGCTAGAAGTTGGTGGCAAATACATGCGTGTAGTTTGATCAACCAAAGTATGCATTCAGGTTAAAGTTTATGCGTCTAAATAACCGCTATTCCTCCCATTCTTTTAAATTTGTTTCTAAACTGAATGTGATACCACAAAGCAAACAAACTTATAACAGGGACCAATTCTAGTGAATATTCCACCGCTCTTAACTTTAGGCTCACTCCACATTGTCTATAAAATCTTTATTGATAAGCAATAAATATTGGTCACTATCGATTAAGTCCAGTCTCAAACTGGTGAGTTTGCAAGCAGGTGGCTCTCAGCACTCAGCCAAACCAGAGTAACAACAGTACTTTAGTCATGAGTTTTTCCTCAGTATCAGTTTCAAAAACCAGTTAGGTCTGTGAATACCGAAAGTTTTAAAGTTAGGATTTTTCTCAATTTAGGAGTAATAAAGTTAGGACTCCTAACTTTAGGACTCCTAAATGCCTTCTGTGACTACCGAAAGTCTTAAAGTTAGGATTTTTCTCAATTATTGGAGTAGTAAAGTAAGGAGTCCTAACTTTAGGACTCCTAAATGCCTTCTGTGAATACCGAAATTCCTAAAGTTAGGATTTTTCTCAATTTAGGAGTAGTAAAGTTAGGACTCCAAACTTTAGGACACCAAAACTGAGAAAAATCCTAACTTTAAGACTTTCGTTATTCACAGAAGGCATTTAGGAGTCCTAAAGCTAGGAGTCCTAACTTTACAACTACTAAACTGAGAAAAGTCCTAACTTTAAGACTTTCGGTATTCACAGAAGACATTTAGGAGTCCTGAAGTTAGGACTCCTAACTTCCTTGAATACCGAAATGAGTAAGTGCCTTCTGTGAATACCAAAATGGTAGTAAGTTTAGGATTTAGTCTTAAGTTAGTTCTGTGAATCGGGCCCTCAGACATTTTTTGCACCACCTATCCTCACAGGATCAGGCAACAATTGATCACAAACATTTCTCTACTACAATTATGGTTACTTTGTATTGGTACTCATGGTTGGCAAAGGTAATCTTTTTGTTCCTTTTGTGACTACATTGCTTGTCTTGTACTTGAGTTTGTGTATTTTTTAATTGAATAGTTTTTCACTAATAGTAGGATTTATTTTATCCACTTCCTGTGCTTTAATCAGGGGCAAAGACTTTATCATATCACTTCTTGTGATATAAATGATCGAAGATCCCAGGCTATTAATTCTTATTAAAATATCAGAGTGTCAAATATCTGTAATATCACTACCTCTTGCATGTGACTCCACCCACTCTATTTAATCCTCCTGCCCCCTCAACACAAAGGACCAGGGTACTGTGGTAAAGGTAGGCTAAATGGCCATGCCCTTGCTGCTAGGCACCATGACAGAGATTAACTGTCCTTGATTTTGAATAGGATAATGTCCCCTCCACCCAAGGGTAGTGCTTTTGGTCCTCCTGTTGCTTTTGTAAGCTTTTTTCATTTTTTTAGTCCTCATGTAGTAAAACAGGAGTGTGGGAAATTGTTTTGTTGGTTGACTGGGGTGTGCACTCTTGTCAAGCATGGCGTATCAAGAGGGAGAGTGAGGACTGGATAGCCAGTCCGTATCCCCAGGGATAAGTTTATATGTATCAAAAAGGACTAGCTAAAAGTGACTTGTAACTTTATTCTCTGATATGTCTTGTCAGTTGGCACCTGTTGGGTGTCTTTATAAAGCCCTCACCCGCCAACCTAGTTGGTGGTATGCTTCATCATCGGGCCCACCACAGTGACACCTAGTATGTCCCAGGTGTGCTTCGACGCCTGATTACAGCGGAGCAGGTATATCGCTGAAAGTGCAGTGTTGTGAAAAAGTGGAGTAAGATTAAAACGGCTTGGCAGGGGTCCCAATACCCGAGGGTTAAATTAGACTTTAACAAATGGGCCCCTGTCAGCGGTTAAAAAAACAAGACAGTGTGGATGCGTTGGTGGCGGATTACGACCTCCAGCATCCTGTGTGGGTCGACATGTTTCAGCCAGTGCCTTCTCTATGCTGGCTTTCCTCAGGACCGTTTTATAAGTGCGGGTGCATGTTAAAAACTTATTTTAAAGCAGTGAGTGTTAATTGACTAAGTGTTGCACTCACTAAGGTGCTCTATATGTTAAAGGAGGGGATTCCCTCCTCAAGCATACCTGGACGAACAACGGATATGACGTAGACATGACATAGAAGGAGAAAAGACATTAGCATATTGCACAAGTCTGAAAATTGCTGATTGTTTAAAGTGCTGGGTGTAGGAACTCTAAACGGCAAAAGAGTAACGGTACTGGTGGTACCGTTAGTGTAAATAGGCGGTTAATGTCTTTTCTCCTAGGTTGGTGGGTGAGGGCTTTATAAAAACACCCAACAGGTGCCAACTGACAAGACATATTAGAGAATAAAGCTACAAGTCACTTTTAGCTAGTCCTTTTTGATACATATACACTCTTGTCATGCAACAGCCACAATCCCTGGCAGGGTATACCACAAAAAGTCACTAAATGTGTGCTTCACCCTGGGTAGCTTGGCAGAAAAAGCAATCAGGCTTAACTTAGAGGCAATGTGTAAAGTATTTTTTGCAGCACACAAACATCTATAGAGTGAAAACACAACACAAGAAGAATCTCACCTCAATTTAGAACAATAGAGTACATTTTAATACATTATTTGACACCAAAATGACAACTATCCATTCAGTAGAACTGGAGTTGTGAATTTTTTAATGTTTTAGTAAATACTTGTGTCTAAAAGATCAAAACGCCAACTTAGACATTTAGCTAGTCTCTTGATACCGGATCAAAGTAAAAAAAATATGGCTGAGCATGGTTGGATACAAACAGTAGATTGGGCCCGGTCAGCATTTAGTTAGGACTTAGGACTTAGAAGAAATTTTGAGAAAAATTTTCTGAGAAGGTAAAGTTCAATGGGGCAAGGCTGCGGGTGGTGTCTGAGGAGGGAGCATCATTGGCGGGGTGCCTTGGGTCGAAGCATCGATGAAGATTTCTATGCTTGGTTGGTTTAATGGAAGTCAAAAATGTCTAGTGGGTCATTTCAGAAGGCTGTAGCGGAAAACAGTTCCAGGAGCTTGAATACCCCTTTGGCGAAGGACTGCTGAACAGGATTGGTTGCTGCAGAGAAGTACATAGCACAAGCAGCTGCAAAGTCATGCTGACAGTGATGCACCTCATGTGGATAGACGGGCAGGTTGGTCCTGGTCTCCCCTTGGTTCCCAGGCCCATTTTTAGTCATTAGTTTTGTATTTTGGCTCCCTGGGAATCTTTAGCACCACAACCAAGGGTCCAGGACTGGCGGGTCACCACTTGGGGGTTGGGGACTAACTTGAGCTGGGTCCAGGTGCGGGATCAGGTGGTGGGAGTCTTTTATGAACAGGAGGCCATTTAACTGGTACTTGGAGTTGCTCTGGTGGTTCTGGTGCAGGTGACGATGCAGAGCTCAAACAGCAGGACTGGCTCCAAGGGATCACAGCATGCTCCAGACAGCAAAGCAATTCTTCCAGGTACTGCAAAGCAGGCTTGAAGAGTGCACTGCAGGTCAGCAGGTTGCAGTCTTCTGAAAGTCCTTCCGCAGGTCCAAGAGTGAACTGAAGAGTGGGTCTGAGGGCCCTATATTTATACCTGGTGCCCTTGCTCTGGAAGGTGGGAGAAGCTTATAGAAAGTCTGTTTGAAGTACCTGAAATTTCCTGACTCCTTTGCCCTAGAGCCACGTTGGCTGCAGTGACAATGTGGAGGTGATAAGTACTTTGTGTGAAGACTTACCGTCGCCTATTTGGATGCAAGTGGGGTTGTCCTCAGCTCTGTTCCATTGCCCAATCTGCCAGTAGATGGCCCATTCAGGCACACCTAATCTCTTTATTGTGTGACTGGCAGAAATTCACAAAGTATAACTGTCAGTTACACCCAGTCATATGACCCGACACAGGCACCAAAATTAGAATAAAAATCGACCTTAGCATTAAAGAGAGAGTTTTCATCATAATTTCATAGATACCAATCATGAATTGGCTGTCTGGTCCCAATCAATAGTTAGCCCTTATTAAATGTAATAAGACAACCCAATGTTGTTCTATGGGACAGGTAGGCCTCATAGTAGTGAAAAACGAATGTAGGAGTTTTTCACTACCAGGACATGTAAAATGTAAAAGAACATGTCCAACCTTTTAATTACAATGCACTCTGCCCTATGTGCTACAGAGGGCCTACCTTAAGGGAGACTTATTTGTACTAAAAGGGGAGTTTAAGGCTTGGCAAGGGTGTTACACTGCTAAGTGGAGTTGGCATCTTAAAACTTCATCTGGCTGCAATGGCTGGCTTGGGACATTTTTTAAGGTGCTACTTAAATCGATGGCACAATAAGTGCTGCAAGCCCACTAGTAGTATTTAATTTACCAGCCCTGGGTATATGGTATACTACGCTACCGGGGACTTATCAGCATACTATATATGCCAGTCTGGTGTAAGCCAATCAAACCATGTTTTGTGGAGTGAGCTCAAGCACTTTAACACCGGTTAGCAGTCGTAAAGTACACAGAGTCTTAAGGTGAACAAAAACAAATTCAGCAAAAAGTGGAGATAAGTAGGCAAAATGTTTGGGGATGACCCTGCAGAAAGGGCTAGGGCCAACAAGGAGCCAGCACTTGTACTGACTAAGCCATGTGGAAAATTGCCTAAGCCAGAGCCGGAAACCTATTTCCTCATCCAGGATATTCAAATCTTCTGAATGTGCATGGATACCATGTGCTACCAATAAATAAATAAAAAAATACAACCAATTCCCCAAAAGCTATTTACAGAGAATGGCCCCAAACCATGAAGGACTATCTAGACTTATACACTAAATATCTTCAATTAAATGTAGGTTAAGTGTCAACCGAAGTCATAGATCAGCTTTAACTTCATCATCTAAACCACACTCCCCAGCAGGGTCAAACAGTTTTCTCCAAACCTTTTTCAAAACATCACATGTTTCAGGAATCTTGCTGAGTTGGGCTAGTAATGTGAAATACCTTGCAAAGAACTTGACCTGGTTTTCCATTATTGGCAGCTTATTAGGGGAACAATAGAGGCAAGAAAGAACAAATACATTGTATTTTTGTAATTTGCTGTCTTGACGAATTCATGCAAATATGTATGTAAGCTTTACTGTTTTCAGTTTCTATTTTTGGTAAATTCTGGTGTTTTTTTCCAGTGATTTCAATAACCTAAAAAAACAGTAGCTATCAGTGATTACACATTTACGTGCCATTAAAAACAACAGAAACAATGTTTTTCCTGTGTTTATGGAAAGTTTTGCTTTTATTGGTTGCTTTCTGCACTGATAGTGCATGGTATATAGACCGTCTACTTACAGTGTATATGAGGTCCAAATACATTTTTACAAATCAAACTTATTGTACTACACCATACAATATTTCTTCATTTAGTCTTTGGTCATACGCGATCGCTCTTTACTTCCCACGTAAACTTGTATCTGTGAAAAGGCCCTCTCAGCATTGGTACTTGAAACGGGTAAAGCCAAAACAACAAGTACCCAAATTGCTAACTCATGCCACCAACATAGCTTTCCACGCCAATACCGGTACACCTGAAGAATGTGATTTTCTGGGACAGGTTCTGCAACTTTGGCATTGACTTCAAATGCCATGGTTGGTGAACGGACATTTCTATGCATCATTGCAAATCATTTCTCATGCCTTGTAAAATAAGATGTCCTGAATTGCTACTCAACATTTCTTTGCTACCAAGTGGCAAGCATTATAACATGGAACATGTTGCAGTGCCAAAGTAACTAAAAGTGTCACCCGGCCTGCTCTCAAGATGTTTTTACATCTACACCAATTACGCTGAAGACTTGGTAGACTAGGGTGGTTTCAGACTCTAGTTTTTTTCTTATGTCCCCTACAGGAGTCACATTTTCCTGTAAAGATTCAAGAATGCAGTAGATTGTAGTTTATCACATCCCTATCAATATGCGATCGCAGGTCTTCACATTTCTTGCCCTTGACATCCTCACTAAGCAAAAATTCTGTAAACAGTAGCCACATGGATAAAATAGCATTAACGGAGAACCACTGGCTAAATGACAGATTTGGGATGAATCTTTCTTTGATGCCACAAAAAACACAATATGAGAAATATTTGCGTTTTAGTTCCCGCGCATAATGAAACAATGCACCAGAATGATCTACAAAGTCAATAGGATTCTTAATTAACACTGAAGAATGTAAATATGCTTTCAGCATACCATATAACAAGTGGCAAGGACCTCTTACAAGAAAGCACTTCAGCTTGAGTATCTATTTTGACAGGTCATCACTCAACTTTTTCATATACATAGCTGAATCACTGCAAATACAAATAATGTCACTCAAATCTTTGTTGAATTTGGTAAGAACTTTTTGCAGCAGCATTTCAAGTGACACTGAGTTCCATGCTTTTGAAAAGTCTGGTACCATGTTTTCAACACTATCCTCGATGCATGGTGACAGCACTCTTTTCACATATACCTGTCACTGCACCTTGCATTGAATGTTTAAAGCCTTGGGTGTTTGGCAATTCACCTACTATCAATACTGACTTGCTAGAAAAGGGGAATGATATATCAAAGGGTTTATTCCATTCTCGGCCTGTGGGGTAAATGTGATGGTACATATTGGGAATATTCTTATGAACCCAGCCATTTTAACTATCAGGGACAGAATCAAACATAGCCAAAATATCAAATATGATTTTGATAATTCCTAATTCTCTACAATTTATAAAACATTCAAATATGACCTATAACTTGCTTCTAAATTCTGTAAATTTAGACCAAAGAACACAAAACTGAAAAAAGCAAATGTGACCTCCCTAAAAAGCGAAACTTAAGCAGGATAATGTTAGACCATTCTTTCTTGCTGCTACCGTGCATAACAAAGTTACATTGTGTTGGCCCCTTCAGGAAGAAAGAAAAGTGACTCTTTCACTCTCCTTTTCCTTTCTTTGAATGGTCTTTAGATTGTGGTTCTGCAGGTGTTTTTTCAGTGTCTATATGTTTACACTGGTGAGGGCTATTTCCCTTTCAGTGGGGTTTTATCAGTTATTGTAGGTTTAAACCTAAAACAGGATAGCCTCTACATATGGTTTTCATACACAACTCATCTTAAAAAGGGGACATTTGAGTCTATCTACCACTTAGCGCAATGTGTCAGCTTAATATTATCCACACTGAGTAATGTGATGTATATCCATGATAACAATATCAGTCATCCTTCTTGACTGAGTGCCTCCTCAAGTTGAAAACCTCTGCTGCTCCACTCTGTGCTGACTTGCTCTAATTTCACCCTATGTAGATGTTAAGACTCAATCCAAGAAAGGCCAACAGCATTGCGAGCCTGTGAGTTCAAACTTGTTAATGTTCAATTTAAGTCCTGATGCAGGAGAACCAGACTTACTGTGGCCTCTCACATATTAGCTCACACGTCGCTTGAAAAGATAATGAAGGGCTTTCTTTAAAGGTTGGTCGATGAAATACTCCATCAAATCATGAATGATATCCAGTCAACAGTATTACAAGTGCCATAGGCAGAAATTCATTGGTGATAAAGCAGATGCAACATATGCCACGTTTGTTACTCACAGACCCATACATCCACTCACATATCCCCTCACAGACCCATACAGCCACTCACACACCCACTCTTAAAGTTTACAGCTTACAGTTGGGAAATCATATTTTTCAAACATAGGAATTCACTAGAAAACAACAAAGGTTACAGGGACGTAATCATAAGGAAATAGAATTTGAAAAAATGTAGAAATTTACTGAAAAAAGCAAATGTTACAGGGACATTACAGTTCAGAATTAGTATTTAAAAACTTTAGAAATTCACTGAAAAAACAAAGGTTACAGGGACGTTATAGTTCGGCTCTGATTTTACTCTGATGACATCACTAAGGACATCTCAAATGACATCATTTGTAGATTTAGGATTAACACAGTGCCATCCACACCTAGCTAGAAAAGGATAAACATATAGATTCATCATCAGCATGTTTTGCGAGTCTGTAATAGCGATTATTAAGGAATCGCTATTACAGACTCGCAAAACGGGATTCATGTAGAAATCGCAATAATTATTGCGATTTCTAAAGCTTCCTGATTTGCGATTAGCTAATTGCTAATCGCAAATAAGGAATAACTCCCCATTCATTCCTATGGGCCTAAAGGCCCATAGGAATGAATGGAAAGACACATCAATGTGCGAATCGCTATTAGCAATTCGCATGTTGAGTTTGCGATTTCAAGGGTGCAGGGGTGTCCAAAGGACACCCTGTTGCACCCCAGAAATGATATTGGATGCTGGTGTTACGCACACACATGTCCCAAGGACATGTGTGTGTGTAACATACAACTTAGAAAAATGCACTTAATGCATTTTTCTAAGTTTCCGCTATTTACCACGAGGTTTGACTTAGCGGTGAATAGCGGCCCAAAATGGCGAATTCACAATTTTTACATGTTTCATGAATTGCATTTAAGGTATCTCAAATAGAGATTCCTTAAATGCAATTCCTCGCAAATTTGCGAATTCTATAATTGCGAATTTTGCATTTGGGATGATGAATCCCAAATGCAGAAATTGCGCTCGCAAAGGGCCAGATTCTCAGAATCTGGCCCTTTGCGAGCCGATTTTACTTTGATGAATCTAGCTGAAAGTCTTTTGCAATTTCTAAAGTAAGCCCTTGAGCATAGAATTAGCAATTGCCATCCACGCCGATCTGTAAAATGAAAAAATCCTTTTACCACTCCAGGCTCAATATTACAGGTTTGGATTGGTAAAACACCATCCAAGCCAATCTGTAATGAGGTTCAAGGGCAACTGTTGCCTGCAGGGCATTGTCTGCTCACCCAAGACTGCTAAACTAGCTTCCTGCTAAACACATTTTTTCAAAAGGTTGCTGTTTCAAAATTTGTGGACTTTTGTCATTTTCATGTATACCAAAGAATTTATGAATTTCAACAGCAGAATATGAGTTTTTTGCGCAGACCTAGTACAAAGCCTCAGCTTAATTAAAGACTATTATGTGGCATGCTTAATTCCAGTCTTTGATGGGCCATGAGGTTTCATGAGCCAGGAACACTTTCTATTCACTTTCATCCACACTGAACCACCCACCAACCCGCCCTAAATCTGACTTTCATTTGCGTTCCCCTTAGGTATTTTGTCACTCGATTGTTATATGTTCTGTTTTTTATATGAAGGGCACTGATACTGATTTGATGATAGCGCACTATTAGAAACCGTTAAATGATAAATAAACACAAATGCAAGCAAATAGAGACAATAAACCATTCTCACAATAATAAAAACTATAATTTAAAGAATCTAAAAAAGAAACAAATAACATATTGCATAGACTGCATTTAGCAAAGAAAAACAGTAGGATCATTTTTAAATAACAGTGTGACTACGAGAACCCCGTGGGGATGACTACTCAGTGTCTTGACTCAGCATTCACAGACAGCTGCAAGCACACTTCAATCGTCATGCAAGGAATTGAACAAAAAACATTAGTTTGTGGTTTAGCTACTCATTTGTCAAACCTCTGACTTACCAGGGTTGGCTTGGAAATGTTCCAGGTGTAGGAAGTGAATCTTATCCTTGTGGTTGTGAGTCACGTCGCCTCACTCTTTGATTACAATGACTATGTTGTGCAATTACGAGAGATTGACGCGTGCGACTGAGGGGAGAGGACAATCACTTTCCACAAGTTACTTTTCTGCTCTGTGTCTTTTCAAGCTAAAATGATAAAGGCAAATGACCAAGAAGCATCTACAAAGCTTCAGGGGAAATTCATGGTAAAGCATACCTGCCAACTCACACGGTGCCACTGTGTGACACACGATATCAGCTCCCATCACACGGTCTCCCGGTGAGGAGCCAATATCACACGGTGGCAGGAAAAACAAACTGAAAACCACTGCAAATAGTGGATTTCCAGTTTGTTTTCTGAGGCTTTGGACTGGCGAACTTCAATAAGGGGTGTGAAAATACCCCAGGACATCGGCAACAGCCTCAGCAAGCTTTTTATTTTTTGGTAGAGGGGGCTTGGTCTAGGGTGGGATTCAAAACTGCGTTGAAGGTAGTTCTCGGCACGAGGCCTCCCTCCTTCAAGGCCCCACCCCCTCCTCACACTGTGAGATTGTTCTTCAATTTGGCAGGTATGGTAATGTCAGGGGCGGCTTTAGGCTCATCGTGGCCCTGTGCAGGGAGCGTAGGTAGGAGGCCCCGGAAGAGGGGGTCTGGGCGGGGGGTCAGGGTGTTTGGAAGTGGAACAGAGCCGGAGGCCACCAAACCCCTGCCTGAGGCCGCCACGCAAATATGTATCCATCCTCAGAGGATTATTATATTAAGGATAAATATTGGCGTGGTGGCCCCTGGGGTTTGGTGGCCCTGTGCAGGTGCACAGCTTGCACATGCCTAAGGCCGCCCCTGGTAATGTCTATTCAGTTAATGATTCCAAAAGTTGTCGCTTGTTGAGGGGTGTGTCCTCAACATACATCCAACGTGATCTTTGTAAAGAAAGTAACAGACATTTGAAGTTACTCATATGGCACTATTCTTCACTGTAGCAGTCAGTTGATTTGCACCACTATGAAGAACCATTGTGCCTAAAAGGTGACAAAATATTCATGCCAAAATGGTCAGGTCAAGCCTTTAGGTGCCACTTTTAGGTCAAGCCTAACAGACAGTGCAGCCGCCTAGTTACGAAAAGCAAATTGTGTGCTTTCTTAGAACACATAAGGGTTTGCAGCCTGCCCATTGCTTATCATTGGTTCGCTTTACTGTCACTCTCATGTGTCTGCTTTTTTTTGCACTAGTTTGCCTTGTCCATCTTTTGTTTTTCCTTCTTCTGGAGTGTTCTGATTTTAACTGTGTCCTTCCACTGCTCAATTTTAGAGAACTACTTTTTTCTTTTGTCTTAAGTGCTCCACAAGAATGCATTTGTTTTCCAGCTGTCTCTCTAATGTACTCTTTTACCCCTCCGGGCATTGTGTTTCTCGCTGTAGCTTCTCTGACTCTCCCTTCCATGATGCGCTTTTCCTCGTGCGTTTCTTCCTTAAGTTACTTTCTCACTCTAGTGCTTCTCCCACAACTCTAAGCTGCTTTCTCTTTCACTATTTGCTTTTCTCCCCTAGCACTCCATGTTGCATGCACTCTCGTACGTGTGCCTTTCTCCACCTTGCCTGCGTCCTCCATATTGTTTCCCCAACCCATGCGCCAATGTTGCTTCCTGCACCTGTGCCCATGTTACTTCCAACCCATGTTGCTTTCACCCTGATGTTACTTACTTACAATGCTTGTTCGATCTTCAGAATAACAGCCGTTTAAGATATATTGTTTTTATGTAATTTACTAAAGGAGGAGTAATATATACTAACATTTCTTCCCCAAATTATGGGGTAGCAGTCAAGATAAGAACAAAAAAAGGCCTACAAAAATAATAATAATATTAAGTGAGAGGTGAAGACTGAATTAGTTTTAGCCACTACGTTATACATTGTGAATACATTGGTATTGTACACAAGAGAAAACTTTACAGAAGGTATTGATCGAAAACAAATGGCTCAATGAAGATATGTGGGACAGCCATATTGCATAATGATTGGTGTACAAGTAAGTGTGCCTTACTCTTCTTGCGTTCCTGGCTTATTGATGAATATAAACAGTAAGCCTGGGAGTTTTCGTTGCCTACTCTAGGCTTAATCCTAAATTTCAGGACTAATACAAGCAAAGCCTTTCAGGATGGATATATATATATATATATATATATATATATATATATATATATATATATATATATATATATATATATATATATATATATATATATATATATATATATATATATGTATATATATATATATATATATATATATATATATATATATTTGCAGCCCGCCCCGGCGTTGCCCGGGGCAGAAGGGGGCTGGGGGCAGCATCCCAGCAGGAGAGGCGCAGCAGAGCGGCCGGGAGCAGCAGAGCGTACTTACAGTGTTTCCTTGCTCCGGTTTTGTTGCTCCTGGCCGCTTCTGCCCACGCTCGTGTCCGCTGTTTCCCCCGACATCCCGACTTTGACGAAAAGGCTTCTGAGCACTTATGGCCCCCGCCCGTCCCTCGGTGGGCACCCGCGGCTCTTGTCCGCTGTTTCCCCCGACGTCCCGACTTTGAGTAAAAGGCTTGCGAGCACTCATGGCCCCCGCCCATCCCTCCGCCCGTCCCTCGGTGCGCACCCGCGGCTGCTTCACTTACCTCAGCCGCCGCTCCTCCCCGCACTGCTGAGTTTACCGCTCCACTGCTCCTCTGCTTCACGCCGCTCATCACCGCTTGTCCGCCGCTCGCCGCTCCTCCCCATGCTCATGTCCGCCACTCTTCCTCTTGCTCCTGAACGCCGCTCCTCCCCGCGCTCCCGATGTCATCACGCACGTCGCGGCCGGCGCTACTTGCATTGGACTACTATTTTTTTATTCCTACATTTTTTAAAGAACGTATATTTTTTATTTTTATATAGCCTATGTCCTTGTGCTTGCCCTGAGGTTTTCAAAGATGTCTTGGGTGTTTGGATTGGTGGTGTACTTTTCGAGTTTACCTGGCTCAAAGGACACAGTTCTCTCTTTATAATAGTAGTATATATATATATATATATATATATATATACATACATACATATATTACCTACTGGCGGTCGCCAGTAGGTATAAATAGTTAGGATTTTTTCTCTATGGGATTTTTGAAAATTCTATGTCTAATAACTTTGGCGTTTGTGGACGGAATTGGCTGAAATTTTCAGGAAAATGGAACATTTTGTTTCTGAGCAGCCCCTGACAATTTGGGGGGGGTTTCATCAAGGGGGGGCCAAGAAAAAAGGGGGGTCCCAAAACGCGTTTTTCCCATGTTAATTTCCATAGGGCGGTTGGCCTCACTTTTAGCTCGAACGGCTGAATGGATTTGCACGAAACTTGGCAAAATTGTAGGGACTGTTAGCCCGATGTGCCTTTGCTAGGTCTCAATATATGTGCTCCAGTGGATTTTGAGTAATTTAGGTTCAAAAAAAGATATATATCTGGGCGGAGCCTAACCACACATCTGATCTGATTGGCTGTCAGCACTTCATCCAAGAAGTGTTGGCAGCCATCTTGGGACCAATATACATGATAGCACCTCATTAAAAAGCATTGTAGTTAATAGAGGGTTTTAGGACTTTAGTTACATTATAAATCATTTGTTGATGGTACCATACTCGTTTTAGGAATTGTGGTGGGTTCTAAGGTGATTTTACCATGTGAAAAAACCTTCTGCTGTGATATCATGAATATTGTTTGAAAGAAAACTAATATCTCATGATTTTCCCACAGTGGTTTGGAAGGGGATCTATAAGCTAAACTGAAAGCATATTTTCTGTAAATTCACATTATCTTTCTCAGTCATGTGAAAATGAAGTCTGACATTCTCAGTAAAACATGTACATCCAACAAGGACAGAGACTGTCAGTTGATTCCTTTTTGTTCTACTGCAGCCTCCTAGAGTGTTCTAAAGAACAACTAGAGCGCTAACAGTCCTACTTATTACAAAAGTATGGCACACCTGAAGCCATCTTGATTGGAATAAAGTGGTAACTCTTAAAACATTTAATTTAAAAAGAAACAACATGAGGGGGTATATTTTGCCATAGAAAGTATGATTAGTGCTGCAGAATGAAAAATTAGGGCACATTTTGAGTGACTTCTCAAATCCTTTTCTATTTCATTAAAACATTCTGACATGCAGTCTCCCAAAATGGCCACCAGAGACAAAAGAGCCCAAATGTAGCCCAAATATCACCCAGATGTAGCCCAAGTATAGCCCAATGACAGAATGTCCCAGAGTGTTCTAAAGAACAACTAGAGCGCTAACAGTCCTACTTATTACAAAGGTATGGCACACCTGAAGCCATCTTGATTGGAATAAAGTGGTAACTCTTAAAACATTTAATTTAAAAAGGAACAAAATGAGGGGGTATATTTTGCCATATGAATTATGATTAGTGCTGCAGAAAGAAAAATTAGGGCACATTTTGAGTGACTTCTCAAACCCTCTTCGATTTCATTAAAAAATTCTGACATACAGTCTCCCAAGATGGCCACCAGAGACAAAAGAGCCTAAATGTAGCCCAAATATCACCCAGATGTACCCCAAGTATAGCCCAATGACAGAATGTCCCAGAGTGTTCTAAAGAACAACTAGAGCGCTAACAGTCTTACTTATGACAAAAGTATGGCACACCAGAAGCCATCTTGATTGGAATGAAGTGGTAAGTCTGAAAACATTTCATTTAAAAAGGAACAAAATGAGCGGGTTCATTTTGCCATAGAAAGTATGATTAGTTCTCAAATCCTCTTCTATTTCATTAAAAAAATTCTGACATGCAGACTGAAACATGCACTTTGAATACCAGCAGCAGACGTCCCTGGTGAGCAGTAGCTTTACTACAGTGATCTAATGTGCAACTAGAGTGCTAACATTCAGAATTTATGGCAAATGTGTGACACATCTGAATGACTTCTTGATGGAACCAAAGTAAACAAGCATTGAAAATGCAATAGATCTCGCCCTCGTTTAAGTTAAAGCCATTCTGTTTGTAATGAGGTGGCTTTTTAGCTTTGCTTTTATTAGTGTTTTTTCAACTTTCATGTAAATAACATGCATCTGTATGCATATAAGTATATGTATGCATGCATTTATGTTTGTATTTATATAGATATACAGATGATATATGTTTATATATGTATGTATATATATATATTCACTGAAAAAACCATAGGCTATAGACCATATATAGTTAGGAATTAGCATTTACAAAACCTTGAAAATTCACTGAAAAAACCATAGGTTATAGACCATATATAGTTAGGAATTAGCATTTACAAAACCTTGAAAATTCACTGAAAAAACCATAGGTTATAGACCATATATAGTTCGGAATTCGCATTTACAAAACCTTATTTTACTCACACAAAACCATTGAAATTCCATATATAGTTAGTTGCACTAACTATATATCGCGCAACCGCAATCCTCTGCTGATGATGTCACATATTACATCATTCATGACATGGTCAGTGACATCACTGATGACATCACTGATGACATCTCAAATGACATCACTGATGACATCACTGATGACAACATCCAGTGACTGTATGTTTCTGTAAAGTTAAAATATGTCTTACATATTGAAGAATGAGTGGATGTATAAGTGTCTGGATGAAGGATTTAGTAGGTGCATGACTGACTGTATGAGTGAGTGATTAAATGTGTCTCACTGAGTGCATGGGTTAGTGACTAAACTGTCTTAATTTGTGCATCATTATGTCTGTTGTTCTGTAAACTGTTGCATGTGTTGATAAGTAGCTATATGAGTAACTATATGGGTTATTGATTGGTTGCCCAAGTATTTGTATGGGAGACTGAGTGTGTGTGTGGGTGGCTGGGAGGTGTATGACTCTGTGCATAGATGTGTGAGCAGTTGATTCACTAGATGTATGGTTTCAAAAGTGCATGTGGAAACAGCTGAATGGGCGGTTGACTGTGTGCATGAGTGTATTGGTGAGTGAATGGATATCTCAGTGCTACATGTCAAAGTAAGTACATATGTAAAACACAGTACATGTGAGAGTTGACATATATAAATAACTGTGCATAAGAGCCAGTGAATGTGTGAGTGGCTGTATGGATCATTGTGAACTTGTATCAGGGATTGTATAAGAAAGTAAATATGTGTTAGTATATGTTTGAATAAGTAAAGTTTGTATAACTGTATAGTTGAGGAAATGGAGGTGTGATTGATTCTTTGCATGACTGACTAGGTGTGTGAGTAACTCCATGGATGAGTGACAGTCTGTGAGTGTCTGTTTACACTGATTGTATCTAAGGTTATATTAGAGTCTGAAGAGGTTCATCGTATTATCACATGAATGATATCATCAGTGATGTGATCAGTAATGTCAAATGAGATGTCATCAGTGATGTCATCAGTGATGTCATTTGAGATGTCATCAGTGATGTCATCAGTGATGTCACTGACCATGTCATGAATGATGTAATATGTGACATCATCAGCAGTGGATTGCGGGTGCGCGATATATAGTTAGTGCAACTAACTATATATGGAATTTCAATGGTTTTGTGTGAGTAAAATAAGGTTTTGTAAATGCGAATTCCTAACTATATATGGTCTATAACCTATGGTTTTTTCAGTGAATATATATATATATATATTATTTATTTTTTGAAGCGCGTAAGGCTATGCCCAGGAACTGCTGTCAAGTATGTTCAGCAGCCAGCAGTACGTTTTTACTGCAGTCAGTGTCTGTTCTTGATCCCACATCGTGTTCCATCCAAGCGGCTGGGTGTATCCCATGTCTCGTGGCCCCCTCACATAGCGGGGTGGTGCATGCTCAGCAGCAGGCTGCCGCCTCATATGTTATGCTCCAAACCTGCCCAAACGGTGAGCTGCACTCCACACGAACATGAGGTACAAGGTCTTTCTTCAGAGTAAAAACGTACTGCTGGCTGCTGAACATACTTGACAGCCGTTCCTGCGCATAGCCTTACGCGTTTCGGAAATTCATTATTTCTTCCTCACAGGCTGCAAGAGGAACAGTTACGTGTAGCTCAGGACCTAGCTCCCACTTTATTCGGCTGAATTCCACGCCCCCAGGTGGGCTGGTCAGATGACCTCGCTGGGCCTTATAGGAGTTGTGGTCCTAATCACAGATGATGGCACTGATTGCATAACTGTTCCTCACGCACCCTCAGAGGAAGAAATAATGCTGGCTCTTTTTGCACCTCACCTGCTCCTTTCAATACTTCTCTTGCCTCTTTCTGCACCCCTGTTGCTTCATTCTGCACTTTCCATGCTTCTTTCTGTACCTATCTTGCTTCTTTCTGCACCCCTGTTGTCTCTTTATTCACCTCTTTTGCCTCTTTCTGCACTTTTCTTGGCGTTCTCTGCACCTCTCTTCACTCTTTCTGCACCCCTGTTGTCTCTTTCTGCACAACTGTTGTCTCTTTATGCACTCGTCTTCCCTCTTTCTGTACCTTTCCTGCCTGTTTTTGCATCTCACTTGCCTCCTTCTGCACTTTTCTTGCTTCTTTCTACACCTCTGTTGCTTCTTTCAGTAACTCTCTTGCCTCTTTGTGCACTTCTCTTGCCTCTTTATGCACCTCTCTTGCCTTTTTATGCACCTCTGTTGGCTTTTTCTGCACCGCACTTGCTCCTTTCTATACTTCCCTTGCCTCTTTCTGCACCCCTGTTGCTTCATTCTGCAGTTTCCAAGCTTCTTTCTGCACCTGTATTGCTTCTTTCTGCACCCCTGTTGTCTCTTTTATGTACCTCTTTTGCCTCTTTCTGCACTTTTCTTGCCTTTTTCTGCAATTCTCTTCCCTCTGTCTGCACGTCTGTTGCCTCTTTCTACACGCCTGTTGCCTCTTTCTGCACCTCATTTGCTTCTTCTGCACCCCTGTTGTCTCTTTCTGCACCCCGTTGTCTCTTTCTGCACTCGTCTTCCCTCTTTCTGTACCTTTCCTGCCTGCTTTTGCATCTCACTAGACTCTTTCTGCACTTTGCATCCTTCTTTCTACACCTCTTGCTTCTTTCAACAATTCTCTTGCCTCTTTGTGCACTTCTCTTGCCTTTTTCTGCACTTTTCTTGCCTCTTTCTGCACCCCTGTTGCTTCATTCTGCACTTTCCATGCTTCTTTCTGCACCTGTCTTACCTCTTTCTGCACCTCAGTTGTCGCTTTATGTACCTCTTATGCCTCTTTCTGCACTTTTCTTGCCTTTTTCTGCACCTCTCTTCCCTCTTTCTGCACGTCTGTTGCCTCTTTCTGCACCTCATTTGCTTCTTTCTGCACCCCTGTTGTCTTTCTGCACTCGTCTTCCTTCTTTCCGTACCTTTCCTGAATTTGTTTGCATCTCACTTGCCTCTTTCTGCACTTTTTTTTGCTTTTTTTCCACACCCCTATTGCTTCTATCAGCAATTCTCTTGCCTCTTTTTACACTTCTCTTGCCTGTTTCTGCACTTCTCTTGCCTCTTTCGGCACCCCTGTTGCTTCATTTTGTACTTTCCATGCTTCTTTCTGCAATAGTCTTGCTTCTTACTGCACTCCTGTTGTCTCTTTATGTAACCCTTTTGCCTCTTTCTGCACTTTTCTTGCCTCATTCTGGACCTCTGTTGCCTCTTTCTGCACCCCTATTGCTTCATTCTGCACTTTCCATGCTTCTTTCTGCACCTGTCTTGCTTCTTTCTGCACCCCTATTGTCTCTTTATGTACCTCTTTTGCCTCTTTCTGCACTTTTCTTGCCTTTTTCTGCACCTCTCTTCCCTCTTTCTGATTGTCTGTTGCTTCTTTCTCCACCTCATTTGCTTCTTTCTGCAGTCCCCGGTGTCTCTTTCTGCACTCGTCTTCCCTCTTTCTGTACCTTTCCTGCCTGTTGTTGCATCTCACTTGCCTCTTTCTGCACTTTTCTTGCTTCTTTCTACACCTCTGTTGCTTCTTTCAGCACATCTCCTGCCTCTTTGGATACTTCTCTTGCCTTTTTCTGTACTTCTCTTGCCTCTTTCTGCACCCCTGTTCCTTCATTCTGCACCTTCGATGCCTCTTTCTGCACTTGCCATACATCTTTCTGCACTCCTGTGGTCTCTTTATGTAACCCTTTTGCCTCTTTCTGCACTTGTCTTGCCTTTTTCTGGACATCTCTTCCCTCTTTCTGTACCTCATTTGCTTCTTTCTGCACCCCGTTGTCTATTTCTGCACTCGTCTTTCCTCTTTCTGTACCTTTCCTGCCTGTTTTTACATCTCACATGCCTCTTTCTGCACTTTTCTTGCTTCTTTGTATACCTCTGTTGCTTCCTTCAGCAATTCTCTTGCCTCTTTGTGCACTTTTCTTGCCTGTTTCTGCTCCTCTCTTGCCTCTTTTTGTACCTCTGCTGGCTCATTTTGTCCCTCACTTGCTCCTTTCTACACTTCTCTTGCCTCTTTCGGTACCTCTGTTGCTCCATTCTGCACTTTCCATGCTTCTTTCTTCTTACTGCACCCCTGTTGTCTCTTTATGTACCCCTTTCGCTTCTTTCTGCATTTTTCTTGCTTTTTGTGCAGTTCTCTTCCCTCTTTCTGCACATCTGTTACTTCTTTCTGCACTTCTCTTGCCTCTTCCTACACCCCTGTTGTTTCATTCTGCACTTTGTATGCTTCTTTCTACATCTGTCTTGCTTCTTTCTGCAACCCTGTTGTCTCTTTCTGCACTCGTCTAGCCTCTTTCTGTACCTTTCTTGCGTCTCACTTGCCTCTTACTGCACTTTTCTTGCTTCTTTCTACACCTCTGTTGCTTGTTTCTGCACCAGTCTTCCCTCTTTCTGCACCATTCGTGCCTTTTTTTGTTCCTCTGTTGCTTCTTTCTGCACTTCTAGTGATCCTTTCTCTCCCCTTTGTGCTTCTTTCAGCACCTCTGTGGCTTCTTTCTGTACTTCTCTTCCTTCTTTCTGCACTCCTTGTGCTTCCATTTGGACCTCTGTTGTTTCTTTCTGCACTCCTCTTGGTTCTTTCTGCACTGCTCTTGCCTCTTTCTCTCTTGCCTCTTTGAGCACCTCTTTGATTCTTCAGGCACTTCTGTCTCCTCTTTCTGCACCTCTCCTGCCTCTTTGTGCACCTTTGATGCTTCTTCCTGCAGCTGACTTGCCTCTATCAGAACATTTGTTGCTTTTTTCTGCACCTCTCTTGACTCTTTACACCACTGTTACTTCTTTCTGTACTTCTCTTCTTTCTTTCTGCGTCTCTCTTGCTACTTTCTGCACCTCAATTGCCTCTTTCAGCACCTCTGTTGCTTTTTTCTGCAGATCTCTTGCCTCTTTCTGCACCCCTCTTTTCTCTTTCTGCACTTCTCTTGCTTCTTTCTGCACCCCTGTTCCCTCTTTCTGCACCTTTTATGCCTGTTTCTGTACCTCACTTGCCTCTTTCTGTACTTTTCTTGCCTCTTTCTGCACCCCTTTTGTCTCTTTCTTCTCCTCTGTTGCTTCTTTCTGCGCATCCATTACCTCTTTCGGCACTTCTCTTGCTTTTTTCTGCTTCTCAATTGCCTCTTTCGCTACCTCTGTTGCCTCTTTCTGCACTTCTATTGCTCTTTCTGCACCCTTGGCGCCTCTTTAAGCACCTCTGTTACTTCTTTCTGCACTTTGCTTCCTTCTTTCTGCAAACGCTTCCTGCGTCTTTCTTTACATCTCTTGCCTCTTTGTGTACCCATCTTTCTGTACCCCTCTTGCCTCTCTCTCCATCCTTCTTCCCTCTTTCTGCGCCTCTGTTGGTTCATTTTGCACTGCTCTTGCTTCTATCTGCACCATACATGCCTCTTTCTGCACTTCTCTTGCTTCTATCTACACCTCTGTTGCTTCTTTCAGCAATTCTCTTGCCTCTTTCTGCACCTCTCCTACCCCTTTCTGCACCCCTTTTGCCTCTTTTTACACCTCTGTTGGTTCTTTCTGCACTGCTTTTGCTTCTTTCTGCACCTCACTTGCCTCTTTCTGCACTTCAATTGCTTTTTTCTGCATCTCTCTTGCCTCTTTCAGCACCTGTGTTGCTTCTTTCTGCACTTCTCTTGCCTCCTTCTATACCTCTTAGTTAGAGGTAGTTTTAATCCACCTGCCCTATTATGTACTAGGGCCATACATAGGAGGTCATGCCAATCACAGGGTACCCCAACCTGTAGTGTACCCAAGTGTATGTAGGTGTTTTCACTGTATTCTAAGTGTCTTTCAGCAGAGCGCTGACTCTGGGCCTGGCTAGTCAGAGTCAGTTACCACCAGTACCCATCAGCAAAAGTTGGGGGTACAGGATGACTTTGCAACAAGGCCTCATTCTGCTCCTCTGTTGCTTCTTTGTGCACATCTCTTGCTTCTTTCTGCACATTTCTTTGTCTTTCTGGACTTCTGTTGCCTCTTTCTGCATTTGTCTTGCTTCTTTCTGCGTCTTTCTTCCACTTTCTGTACATGTCCTACCTTTGTAGCCATAGTTAGAAATTAGCATTTAAAAAACCTTTGAAATTCACTGAAAAAAACCACAGGTTTCAGGGACAATATATTAAAAAAATTAGCATTTAAAAAACCTTGGAATTTCACTGAAAAAATACAGATTTCAGGGACATTATAGTTAGTTGGACATTTCCGTCATACAAAACCAGAGGGATACGGCTGTTATAGTTAGTTCAGCTAACCATAACTCGCGCCCCGCAATGCACTGCTAATGACGTCACATATTACATCACTCATGACATGGTCAGTGACATCACTGATGGCATCACTGATGACATCTCAAATGACATCATTGATGACACCACTGATGACATTATCCGCGTGATAATCTGATGCACCTCCTCATACCCTGGGATTGCTGAAAGCTGGACACAGGCCACGTCCCCTCCCTGCATCACTCTGCAAAAGCACCCCCTGGCGCATTCTAAGTTGGGGAATTAAGTCCCCTTTAATACTAAGGGTCTCTGGGGGCCAACTAGCCCACCAGGTACCTCCAGGTACCACACAACTGGATTGCAAAGAGACGGTCCGATGCCATGCCCCTTTTTTACACCACTCTGCAAACATGCCTTTTGGCGCACTGCTGGAAGGTTGATGAGGTACTCTTGTGTCCTGAGGACCTCAGGACACAAGTGGACTTCATCCTCCAAGCAGCAGTGCGCCAGGAGGCGTGTTTTCATAGTGGTGTAAAAAGGAGGCGTGGCCTCAGACCACTTTCAGCAATCCAGCTGTGTGGGACATACTGGAGGTACCTGGTGGGCTAGTTGGCCCCCAGGGACCCTCAGTATTCAAGGGGACCTAATGCCCCAACTTAGAACGCGCCAGGAGGGGCGTTTACAGAGAGGTGGAGAAAGGGGGTGTGGCCTGTGTCCAGCTTTCAGCAATCCCACTATCTGGGACATACTGGAGGTATCAGGTAGGCTTATTGGCCCCCAAGGACCCTCAGCAGTGAATGGAAATGTAATCCCTATCCAAGAGTGCGCTAGGAGGTGCGTTTGCAGAGTGTTAGGGAAAGGGGCGTGGCTTGCTATGACAACTTAGCAATCCTGCTGTGTGGAACTTACTGGAGGTAATAGGAGGAGTAGTTAATTAATTAATTAATTGCAAGTTTATATAGCGCTAGGATCGACTCCCGGAGGAGTATCTCCGCGCTTCGACCGCTGCGAAACCCTTCCTGGCTTCCCTGAGAGATGGTCCCTTAATGGGTATCTCCAGGGTGAGACCAGGCATCCCCGGCGGTCTGGTGGGGCCGTTAGTGCAGATGAGGCAAGCTTATGCCCAGAGTTGCCGAGTGTGATCGCTGATCAGAGTGGGCACCGAGGCGAGAGAATTATCGAGTCCGCTGACCCTGGTCCAGAAACCTGCCGCGTCGGGAATCGAACCCTGGTCCCAGGCCATCCTCTGCTCTCGGGTCTGCCGCCTCTAACCAGTGAGCCACACTACTGCAAAGATGTCCTTGGGGGCTAACTTTCCCTCTAGTTACCTCCAGTAAGTCCCACACAGTGTGATTACTAAGACGAATTTGGAGGCCATGCCCCCCTTTCTCCACCACTCTGCAAAAGCACCTCGTGGCAGAGTACGAGATGAGGGAAGAAGCCTGATTTACTCCTGAGGGATTTGGTGGCCGAGAAGCCCTCCTAGTGCCTCCTGAAAGTCCTTTGCAGCAGAATTCCTGAGGGCTGGTCGGAGGCCCAGCACTCTTTCTCCACCACTCTACAAACGCGATTACTAGTTAAAGAAGTATTTGCAATGTTATAGGTATTGCATTTGCGAGAGTTAGAGTTATTAGCGATATAAATGTAAACTTTTTTAATGTTTTTTGGAGTGCAATGGATGTACGTTGTGTGTAGTCGAATTATGTGGTAAATTGTGTAGTTAAATTATGTGGATTGAAAGTATGTTGTATTTATTTTATAGGAATTATGTAGAGTGGGATTATGTGTTATGGAGAGTAATTGTGTGGTATGGTAGTCTGTGTTGTCGAGTGGTAACCTTACGTTTAGCCTTCCTCGTTTCAATAGTTGCTAAACTATGAACTCAATGAGACAAAAAAAAGAAGGAATCACTGAGGAGCACTTCTGGACCTAGTCAGAGGTATGACCAGGCCACTGGAATTATGGAACTGTTTGGCTGCACCAACTTTTTCACAATTATACTTTTTGCACATTAGCCCCGTAATTCATCATCTGTTGTCTAATCTGCAGATTTGAACAAAAAAAGCCTTGTTTTGAGCTCAAATGGATCCAACGCTACCAGAAATGCAGCAACAAGTGTTACAGCGTGGTGGAAGGTCCTTTGTAAACCTTGAAAGGTTACCTGTTACTTGCTGAATGAGGGTGTTAAATTGGTACTAATGGTGTGCAATCCACTATTACTTCTTTCTGTGCCTCTCTTGCCTCTTTCTGCATTTCTATTGCTTCTTTCTGCAACGTTCTTTCTTTTTCTGCACTTCTCTTGCCTCTTTCTGCACATCTCTTCTACTTTCTGCACCACTCTTGCCTCTTTCTCCACCATTCTTCCCTGTTTCTGCATGTCTGTTGCTTCTTTCTGCAATTTTCTTGCCTCTTTCTCCACTTCTCTTCGCTTTATGCATCTCTGTTGCTGTTTCTGCACTTATCTTGTGTCTTTCTGTACCATCTCTTGGTTTTTCTACACCCCTCATACCTCTTTCTGCACCCCTCTCCTCTTCCTGCACTCCTCTTGCCTCTTCTGTACCCCTGTTTCTTCTTTCTGCACTTCTTTTGTTACTTTCTACACCTCTCTTGCTTCTTTTTGTACCCCTCTTGCCTCTTTCTTCATCTCTGTTTTTGCACATCTATTGCTTCTTTCTTACCTCTCTTGTTTCTTTCCCTTCCCCTCTTCCCTCATTTTGTACCTCTATTGCTTTTTTCTGCACCTCTCTTGCTTTTTTCTGCACATCTCTTGCTTATTTCTGCACCCATGTGGCCTCTTCCTGCACCCCCTCACTTGCTTCTTTCTGCACCCCTCTTGCCTCTTTCTCATCTCTCTTTCCTCTTTCTGCACATCTATTGCTTCTTTCTCACCTCTCTTGTTTCTTTCTCCACCCCTCTTCCCTCATTCTGCACCTCTGTTGCTTTTTCTGCACCTCTCTTGCTTCTTTCTGGACCCCTTGCGCCTCTTTCTGCACCCCTGTTCCCTCTTTTTGCACCCCCTTTCTTGCTTCTTTCTGCACCCCTTGTGCCTCTTTCTGCACCCCTCTTCTCTTTCTCCACTCCTTTGCCTCTTTCTGCACCTCTTTTTATTCTTTTTGCACTTCTTTTGTTACTTTCTGCACCTCTCTTGCTTCTTTTTGCACCCCTCTTGCCTCTTTTTCCATCTCTCTTCCCTCTTTCTGCACATTTATTGCTTCTTTCTATACCTCTCTTGCTTCTTTTTGCACCCCTCTTGCCTCTTTCTTCATCTCTCTTCCCTTTTTTTTCACATCTATTGCTTCTTTCGAACCTCTCTCGTTTCGTTCCCTTCCCCACTTCCCTCATTCTGCACCTTTGTTGCTTTTTCTGCACCTCTCTTGCTTCTTTCTGTACCACTTGTGCCTCTTTCTGCATCCCTGTTACCTCTTTCTGCACCCCCTCTATTGTTTCTTTCTGCACCCCTCTTTCCCCTTTCTCCATCTCTCTTCCCTCTTTCGGCACATCTATTGCTTCTTTCTCACCTCTTTTGTTTCTTTCTCCACCTCTTCCCTCATTCAGCACCTCTCTTGCTTTTTTCTGCACCTCTCTTGCTTCTTTCTGCACCCCGTGTGCCTCTTTCTGCACCCCTGTTCCCTCTTTTTGCACCATTCTGCCTCTTTCTGTACCCCTGTTCCTTCTTTCTGCACCTCTCTTGTTTGTTTCTGTATCCCTCTTGCCTCTTTCTCCACCCCACTTCCCCCTTTGTGCATCTCTGTTCCTTTTTTCTGTACCTCTCTTGCTTTTTTTGCACCCCTGCTGCCTCTTTCTGCACCTCTGTTCCTTCTTTTTGCACCTCTCTTGTTTGTTTCTGTATCCTTCTTGCCTCTTTCTCCAACCCACTTCCCTCTTTGTGCATCTCTATTGCTTCTTTCTCACCCCTCTTGTTTCTTT
The DNA here is from genome assembly GCF_964263255.1 of Lissotriton vulgaris. NCBI lineage: Eukaryota > Metazoa > Chordata > Amphibia > Caudata > Salamandridae > Lissotriton > Lissotriton vulgaris. Next base: position 1,400,091,301 of record NC_141687.1, on the reverse strand, counting down.
CTTGACACCTGTTCCCTCATTCTGCACCTCTCTTGCTTTTTTCTGCACCTCTCTTGCTTCTTTCTGCACCCCTTGTGCCTCTCTTTGCACCTCTGTTACCTCTTTCTGCACCACTTCTCTTGCTTCTTTCTATACCCCTCTTGCCTCTTTTTCAATCGCTCTTCCCTCTTTCTGCACATCTATTGCTTCTTTCACACCTCTCTTGTTTCTTTCTCCACCCCTCTTCCCTCATTCTGTACCTCTGTTGGGGAACATCCATAACAACTCGGTCAAAACACCGCGCTGCCATTACCACGCGTCTTTTACAACGCAAGTCGTTACCACAACTTACGCTGGAGGGCGCTGTAAACTAAGGAATAGTAGATTTACTATTCCAACACATTCCCTACTGTACGTAGGCCGGAGTTGGAATAGTAAATCTTACTATTCCTAAGTCCAGCACCCTACAGCGCAAGTCGGGGTACCGACTTACGTTGTAAAAGATGCGTTGTGATGTACCGCAATCTAAAAGATCGCGTTGTAACATCATACAACCCCTCTGTTGCTTTTTTCTGCGCCTCTCTTGCTTCTTTCTGAACCCCTTGTGCCTCTTTCTGCATCCCTGTTACCTCTTTCTGCACCCCCTCTATTGTTTCTTTCTGCACCCCTCTTTCCCCTTTCTCCATCTCTCTTCCCTCTTTCTGCACATCTATTGCTTCTTTCTCACCTCTTTTGTTTCTTTCTCCGCCTCTTCCCTCATTCAGCACCTCTGTTGCTTTTTTCTGCACCTCTCTTGCTTCTTTCTGCACCCCGTGTGCCTCTTTCTGCACCCCTGTTCCCTCTTTTTGCACCATTCTGCCTCTTTCTGTACCCCTGTTCCTTCTTTCTGCACCTCTCTTGTTTGTTTCTGTATCCCTCTTGCCTCTTTCTCCACCCCACTTCCCCCTTTGTGCATCTCTGTTCCTTTTTTCTGTACCTCTCTTGCTTTTTTTGCACCCCTGCTGCCTCTTTCTGCACCTCTGTTCCTTCTTTTTGCACCTCTCTTGTTTGTTTCTGTATCCTTCTTGCCTCTTTCTCCAACCCACTTCCCTCTTTGTGCATCTCTATTGCTTCTTTCTCACCCCTCTTGTTTCTTTCTTGACACCTGTTCCCTCATTCTGCACCTCTCTTGCTTTTTTCTGCACCTCTCTTGCTTCTTTCTGCACCCCTTGTGCCTCTTTTTGCACCTCTGTTACCTGTTTCTGCACCACTTCTCTTGCTTCTTTCTATACCCCTCTTGCCTCTTTTTCAATCGCTCTTCCCTCTTTCTGCACATCTATTGCTTCTTTCACACCTCTCTTGTTTCTTTCTCCACCCCTCTTCCCTCATTCTGTACCTCTGTTGGGGAACATCCATAACAACTCGGTCAAAACACCGCGCTGCCATTACCACGCGTCTTTTACAACGCAAGTCGTTACCACAACTTGCGCTGGAGGGCGCTGTAAACTAAGGAATAGTAGATTTACTATTCCAACACATTCCCTACTGTACGTAGGCCGGAGTTGGAATAGTAAATCTTACTATTCCTAAGTCCAGCACCCTACAGCGCAAGTCGGGGTACCGACTTACGTTGTAAAAGATGCGTTGTGATGTACCGCAATCTAAAAGATCGCGTTGTAACATCATACAACCCCTCTGTTGCTTTTTTCTGCGCCTCTCTTGCTTCTTTCTGAACCCCTTGTGCCTCTTTCTGCATCCCTGTTCCCTTCTTTTTGCACTCCTACTGCCTCTTTCTGCACCTCTGTTCCTTCTTTCTTCACCTCTCTTGCTTCTTTTTACACGCCTTGTGCCTCTTTCTACACCCCTCTTGCCTCTTTCTGCATGTCTCTTGCCTCTTTCTACACCTCACTTGCCTCTTTTTGCACTTCTCATGCTTCTTTCTGTACCTTTGTTGCTTCTTTCAGCAATTCTCTTGCCTCTTTCTGCACTTCTCTTGCTTGGTTCTGCACCTCTCTTGCATCTTTCTGCACTTCTGTTGCCTCTTTCTATTCCTCACTTGCTTCCTTCTGCTCCCCTCTTGCCTCTTTCTGCACCCCTCTTTTCCATTTCTGTACCACTCTTGCCTCTTTCTGCACTCCTGTCCTCTCTTTTTGCATCTTCCCTGCCTGTTTCTGCACCTCTCTTGTCTCATTCTGTACCTCCTGTGCTTCTTTCTGCACTTTTCTTCCTTCTTTCTGCACCCCTCCTGCCTCTTTCTATACCTCTCTTACCTCTTTGTGCACCTCTCCTACCTTTTCTGTACCCCTCTTGCTCTTTTCTACACCTCTGTTGGTTCTTTCTGCACTGTTCTTGCTTCTTTCTGCAGCTCACTAGCCTCTCTCTGCCCTTCTCTTGATTCTTTCTATACCTCTGCTGCTTCTTTCAGCAATTCTCTCGCTTGTTTCCGCACCTCTTGGGTCGTTCAGCACCTCTGTTGCTTCTTTCTGCACCTCATTTGCTTCTTTCTGCTCTCCTCTTGCCTCTTTCTGCACCACTCTTCCCTCTTTATGCACCTCTCTTGCCTCTTTTTGCACCCCTGTTCCTTCTTTCTGCACCTTTCATGTCTATTTCTGGATCTCTCTTGCCTCTTTCTGTACCTCTGTTGCTTCTTTCTGCCCTTTTCTTACCGCTTTCTGCACCCTTCGAGCCTCTTTCAGCACCTCAGTTACTTTTTTTCTGCACTTCTCTTTCTTTTTTTGCACCCCTCCTGCCGCTTTCTGTACCTATCTTACCTCTTTGTGCACCTCTCCTACCTCTTTTTGCACCCGATTGCCTCTTTTTGCACCTCTGTTAGTTCTTTCTGCACTGCTCTTGCTTTTTTCTGTATCTCTCTGGCCTCTTTCTGCACTTTTCTTGCCTATTTCTGCACCCTTTGAGCCTTTTTCAGCATCTCAGTTACTTTTTTTCTGCACTTCTCTTCCTTTATTTGCACCCCTCCTGCCTCTTTCTGTACCTCTTGCCTCTTTTTGCACTGTTCGTCCATATTTTAGCACCCCTGTTAGTTCTTTATGCACTGCTCTTGCTTCTATCTGCTACTCTCTTGCATATTTCTGAACCCCTCTTGCCTCTTTCAACACCTCTCTTGCGTCTTTCCGCACCTCACTTGCCTCTTTCTTCACTTCTCTTGCTTCTTTCCTCACACCGGTTGCTTCTTTCAGCAATTCTCTTGCCTCTTTCTGCTCTTCTCATGCGTGTTTCTGTACTTATTTTGCGTCTTTCTCCACCTCTGTTGCCTCTTTCTGTACCTCACTTGCTTCTTTCTGCACCCCTCTTGCCTCTTTTTTCTTTCTGTGCCTCTCTTGCATCTTTCTGCACCCCGTTCCCTTTCTTGCACCTTCCCTGCCTGTTTCTGCACCTCTGTTGCTTCTTTCTGCACTTCTCTTCCTTCTTTATGCACCCCTCCTGCCTCTTTCTGTACCCCTCTTGCACCTCTGTTGGTTCTTTCTGTACTGCTCTTACTTCTTAATACAGCTCACTAGCCTTTCTGCACTTCTCTTGCTTCTTTCCACACCTCTCTTGTTTCTTTCTCTTCCCCTCTTCCCTCATTCTGCACCTCTGTTGCTTTGTTCTGCACCTCTCTTGCTTCTTTCTGCCCCCCTTGTGTCTCTTTCTGTATCCCTCTTCTCTTTCTGCACTCCTTTGCCACTTTCTGCACCTCTTTTTCTTTCTGCCCTTCTTTTGTTTCTTTCTGCACCTCTCTTGCTTCTTTCTGCATCCCTCTTGCCTCTTTCTCTATAGCTCTTCCCTCTATCTGCACATCTATTGCTTCTTGCTCACCTCTCTTGTTTCTTTCTCGACCCCTCTTCCCTCATTCTGCCCCCCTGTTGCTTTTTTCTGTACCTCTCTTGCTTCTTTTTGCACCCCTTGTGCCTCTTTCTGCACCCCTGTTCCCTCTTTTTGCACACCCCTCTCTTGCTTTTTTCTGCACCCCCTTGCCTCTTTCTCATCTCTCTTCCTGCACAACTGTTGCTTCTTTCTCACCTCTTGTTTCTTTCTCTACCCCTCTTCTCTCATTCTGCACCTCTGTTGCTTTTTTCTGCACCTCTCTTGCTTCTTTCTGTAGTCCACCTGCCTCTTTCTTCACCCCTGTTCCCTCTTTTTGCACCCTGCCTCCTCTTAATGCACCACAGTTCCTTCTTTCTGCACCTCTCTTGTTTGTTTCTGTATCTCTATTGCCTCTTTCTCCATCTCGCTCCCCCCTTTGTGCATCGCTGTTGCTTCTTTCTGCACCTCTCTTGCTTCTTTTTGCACCTTTGCTGCCTCTTTCTGCACCTCTGTTCCTTCTTTCTGCACCTCTCGTGTTTGTTTCTGTATCCCTCTTGCCTCTTTCTCCACACCACTTCCCTATTTCTTCTTTCTCACCACTCTTGCTTCTTTTTCACCCCTTGTGCCTCTTTCTACACCCCGCTTGCCTCTTTATGCATGTCTCTTGCCTCTTTCTGCACCCCTGTTCCTTCTTTCTGCATCTCTCTTGTTTGTTTCTGTATTCATCTTGCCTCTTTCTCCACCCTACTTCCCCCTTTGTGCATCTCTGTCGCTTCTTTCTGCTCCTCTCTTGCTTCTTTTTGCACCTCTGTTCCTTCTTTCTGCACATCACTTGTTAGTTTCTGTATCCCTCATGCCTCTTTTTCTACCCCACTCGCTATTTCTTCTTTCTCACCTCTCTTTTTTCTTTCTTGACCCCTGTTCCCTCATTCTGCACCTCTCTTGTTTTTTCTGCACCTCCCTTGCTTCTTTCTGCACCCCTCATGCCTCTTTCTGCACCTCTGTTCCCTCTTTCTGTACCCCCTCTCTTGCTTTTTCTATACTCCTCTTCCCTCTTTCTCCATCGCTCTTCCCTCTTTCTGCACATCTATTGACTCTTTCTCACCTCTCTTGTTTCTTTCTCCACCCCTCTTCCCTCATTCTGTACCTCTGTTGCTTTTTCTGCACCTCTCTTGCTTCTTTCTGTACCCCTTGTGCCTCTTTCTGCACTGCGTTCCCTTTTTTTGCACCCCTGCTGCCTCTCTCTACACCTCTGTTCCTTTTTTCGCTGCCTCTCTTGTTTGTTTCTGTATCCCTCTTGCCTCTTTCTCCACCCCACATCCCCCTTTGTGCATTTCTGTTGCTTCTTTCTGAACCTCTCTTGCTTCTTTTTGCACCCCTTGTGCCTGTTTCTGCTCCTCGTTTGCGTCTTTATGCATGTCTCTTGCCTCTTTTGGTAAGCCACTTGCCTCTTTCTGCACTTCTCTTGCTTCTTTCCATACCTTTGTTGCTTCTTTCAGCAATTCTCTTGCCTCTTTCTGTACTTCTCGTGCTTGTTTCTGCAACTCTCTTGCACTCTTCTGCACTTCTGTTGCCTCTTTCTATTCCTCACTTGCTTCCTTCTGCACCCCTCTTGTTTCTTTCTGCACCCCTCTTTTCCTTTTCTGCACCTCTCTTGCCTCTTTCTGCACCCCTGTTCCCTCTTTCTGCACCTTTCCTGTTTATTTCTGGACCTTTCTTGCCTCTTTCTGCATGTCTCTTGCCTCTTTCTGCACCTCACTTGCCTCTCTCTGCACTTCTCTTGCTTCTTTCCATACCTTTGTTGCTTCTTTCAGCAATTCTCTTGCCTCCCTTTGTACTTCTCTTGCTTATTTCTGCAACTCTCTTTCATTTGCCTGCACTTCTGTTGCATCTTTCTATTCCTCACTTGCTTCCTTCTGCACCCCTCTTGCCTCTTCCTGCACCCCTCTTTTCATTTTCTGCACCTGTCTTGCCTCTTTCTGCATCCCTGTTCCCTCTTTCTGCACATTCCCTGCCTGTTTCTGCACCTCTTTTGCCACTTTCTGTACCTCTGTTGCTTCTTTCTGCAATTCTCGTCCTATGTTCTGCACCCCTCCTGCCTCTTTCTGTACCACTCTTGCCTCTTTGTGCACCTCTCCTACCTTTTTATGCACCCCTCTTGCTCTTTTCTACACCTCTGTTGGTTCTTTCTGCGCTGCTCTTGCTTCTTTCTGTAGCTCACTAGCCTCTCTCTGCCCTTCTCTATCTTCTTTCTACACCTCTGTTGCTTCTTTCAGAAATTCTCTTTCTGTACTTCTCTTCCTTCTTTCTGCACCCCTCCTGTTTCTTTCTTTACCTCTCTTGCCTCTTTGTGCACATCTCCTACTTTTTTTGCACCCCTCTTGCCTCTTTTTGCGCCTCTGTTGGTTCTTTCTGTGCTGCTCTCGCTTCTTTCTGTACCTCACTTGCCTCCTTCTGCACTTCTCGTGCGTCTTTCTACAGCTCTGTTGCTTCTTTCAGCAATTCTCTTGCCTCTGTACTTCTCTTCCTTTTTTCTGCACCCCTCCTGCCTCTTTCTGTACCTTTCTTGCCTTTATCTGCACCTCTCTTGCCTCTTTCTGCACCTCTCTTGCCTCTTTCTACACTTCACTTGCTTCTTTCTGCACCTCTTTTGCCTCTTTCATCACCTCTGATGCTTCTTTTTGCCCTTCTCTTGCCTCTTTCTGCACCTCTGAGTTAGAGGTCATTTAAATCCCCCTGCCCTAATATGTGCTAGGGCCCAACAGGGGAGGTCATGCAAATCACAGGGATACCCCATCCGATAGTGTGCCCTAGTGCATGTAGGTGTTTTCACTGTATTCTAAGTGTCTTTCAGCATAGCACTGGCTCCGGGCCTGGTTAGTCTGAGTCAGTTTACACAAGTACCAGTCAGCAAAAAGTTGGGAGCACAGGATGAATTAGCAACAAGGCCTCTTTCTGCACCTCTGTTGTTTCTTTCTGTATATCTCTTGCTTCTTTCTGCACTTTTCTTTGTCTTTCTGGACTTCTGTTGCTTCTTTCTGCATTTCTCTTGCTTCTTTCTGCGCCTTTCTTCCTCTATCTACATCTGTAGGCATAGTTAGAAATTAGCATTTAAAAAACCTTTGAAATTCACTGAAAAAACCACAGGTTTCAGGGACGTTATAGTTAGTTGGACATTTCACTGGTACAAAACCAGAGAAATGTGGCCGTTATAGCTAGTTCAGCTAACGGTAACTCACGCCCCCTCAATGCACTGCTGATGACGTCACATATTACATTATTCAAGACATGGTCAGTGACATCACTGATGATATCTCAAGTGATAACATACCTGAAACCTGTGATTTTAATATATATATATATATATATATATATATATATATATATATATATATATATATATATATATATATATATATATATATATATATATATATATATATATATTACCTACTGGCGATAGCCAGTAGGTATATATAGTTAGGATTTTTTTCCTATGGGACTTTTGAAAATTCTATGTCTAATAACTTTGGCGTTTGTGGACGGAATCGGCTGAAATTTTCAGGAAAATGGCACATTTTGTTTCTGAGCAGCTCCTGAAAATTTGGGGGGGGTTCGTCAAGGGGGGGCCGAGAAAAAAGGGGGGTCACAAAACGCGTTTTTCCCATGTTAATTTCCATAGGGCAGTTGGACTCACTTTTAGCCCGAACGGCTGAATGGATTTCCACGAAACTTGGCAAAATTGTAGGGACTGTTAGCCCGATGTGCCTTTGCTAGGTCTCAATATATGTGCTTCAGTGGATTTTGAGAAATTAACGTTTAAATCAAGATATATATCTGTAACAGCGCTCCGGGCAGCTATCCGGTTAGCGAACCTTTCGCGTATCGGAACTTTGCAAAGCGAAGCTGATTGGCTCTCCGGTGTCTGTCAACATTCTAAACAGTCCGGTGCGGCCGCCATCTTGTCTCTCGGTAGGATCGAGAGACAAGAGGAGGCCAAAACAAAGGGGGAAATGAAGGAAAGGGGGCAAGGTAGACCCCTCCTGACCCCCTAGGATTGATGAGGGGGATATTATAGAGCCACGCCGGGCCCAAAAAAAAAAAAAAAAAAAAATCCGATTTTTTCGCCGTAGAGACGCGTCTTGGTTCGCGAACCGGGCAGCTAACCGGGCAGCTAACCGGGAAGCTAACCGGCAGTGTAACCCAAAAAAAAAAAAAAAATCAGATTTTTTCGCCGTAGAGACGCGTCTTGGTACGCGAACCGGGCAGCTAACCGGGCAGCTAACCGGGAAGCTAACCGGCAGTGTAACGGGAGTCTGAGGAGTAGCTGATTGGCTGTCAATATTGTAAACAGTCCGGAGCGGCCGCCATCTTGTCTCTCGGTAGGATCGAGAGATAAGAGGAGGCCAAAACAAAGGGGGAAATGAAGGAAACAGGGCAAGGTAGACCCCTTCTGACCCCCTAGGATTTATGAGGGGGATATTATAAAGCCACGTGGGGCCAAAAAAAAACAAACAAAAAAATCCGATTTTTTCGCCGTAGAGACGCGTCTTGGTACGCGAACTGGGCAGGTAACCGGGCAGCTACCGGGAAGCTAATCGGCAGTGTAACGGGAGTCTGAGGAGAAGCTGATTGGCTGTTATCATTGTAAACAGTTTGGTAGCCGCCATCTTGTCTCTCTGTGGGATCGAGAGACAAGAGGTGGAAAAAAAAAAGGTGTAAATGAATGAAAGGGGTAAGGCAGACCCCTCCTGAACCCCTAGGATTGATGAGGGGGCTATTAAAGTTCCCTGGGGGGTGAAAAAAAAAATGCGATTTTTCGCGGTAAAGGTGCTTCCTGGTACGTTAACCGGGCAGCTAACCGGCAGCGTTACGGGAGTCCGACATATTGTGTTTTTTGAACGTTTGTGATATGTGCACGTGTGGATTTTGTCTAATTAAGGTTAAAAAAATATATATATCTTTAAGCGTGTTTTGGCGCGCTTACGTTTTGGGTTTGGTTTGCGCTGCAGAGACGATACGTCACGGTTATGCGATGCATCATGAGGCGTCTCACGGGCTACGTGATACGTCACTTAATAAAGAATATATTTTACAGCTATAGATATTAGCTTTTAAAAAACCAATGAAATTCACAGAAAAAACCATAGGTTATAGACCATATATAGTTAGGAATTTGCATTTACAAAACCTTGAAAATTCACTGAAAAAAACATAGGTTATAGACCATATATAGTTAGGGATTAGCATTTAAAAAACCTTATTTTATTTGCACAAAACCATTGAAATTCCATATATAGTTAGTTGCACTAACTATATATCGCGGACCCGCAATCCACTGCTAATGATGTCACATATTACATCATTCATGACATGGTCAGTGACATCACTGATGACATCACTGATGACATCTCAAATGACATCACTGATGACATCACTGATGACATCTCAAATGACATCACTGATGACATCGCTGACATCTCATTTGACATTACTGATTACATCACTGATGATATCATTTATGTGATAATATATCTTCAGACTTTAATATAACCTTAGATACACTCAGTGTAAACAGGCACTCACAGACTGTCACACATCCATGGAGTTACTCACACACCTAGTCAGTCATGCAAAGAATCAATCACACCTCCATTTCCTCAACTATACAGTTATACACACCTTACTTATTCAAACATATACTAACACATATTTACTCTCTTATACAATCCTTGATACAAGTTCACAATGATTCATACAGCCACTCTCACATTCACTGGCTCTTATGTTCAGTTATTTATATATGTCAACTCTCACATGGAGTGTGTTTTACATATGTACTTACTTTGACATGTAGAACTGAGATATCCATTCACTCACCAATATACTCATGCACACAGTCAACTGTCCATACAGCTGTTTCTACATGCACTTTTAAAGCCATACACCTAGGGAATCAACTGCTCACACATCTATGCACAGAGTTATACACCTCCCAGCGACCCACACACATACTCAGTCTCCCATACAAATACTTGGGCAACCATTCAATAACCCATATAGTTACTGATATAGCTACTGATTTAAACATGCAGCAGTTTACAGAAGAACATAAATAATGATTGCCAAATTAAGACACTTTAATCATTAACCCATGCACTCAGTGAGACACATTTAATCATTCTCTCATACAGTCAGTCATGCACCTACTAAATCCTTCATCCAGACACTTATACATCCACTCATTCTTCAATATGTAAGACATATTTTAACTTTACAGAAACATACAGTCACTGGGTGTTGTCATCAGTGATGTCATCAGTGATGTCATTTGAGATGTCATCAGTGATGTCATCAGTGATGTCACTGACCATGTCATGAATGATGTAATATGTGACATCATTAGCAGTGGATTGCGGGTCCGCGATATATAGTTAGTGCAACTAACTATATATGGAATTTCAATGGTTTTGTGCAAATAAAATAAGGTTTTTTAAATGCTAATCCCTAACTATATATGGTCTATAACCTATGGTTTTTTCAGTGAATTTTCAAGGTTTTGTAAATGCAAATTCCTAACTATATATGGTCTATAACCTATGGTTTTTTCTGTGAATATATATATATATATATTGCCTACTGGCGGTCGCCAGTAGGTATATATAGTTAGGATTTTTTCTCTATGGGATTTTTGAAAAATCTATGTCTAATAACTTTGGCGTTTGTGGACGGAATCGGCTGAAATTGTCAGGAAAATGGAACATTTTGTTTCTGAGCAGCCCCTGACAATTTGGGGGGGTTTCATCAAGGGGGGGTCGAGAAAAAAGGGGGGTCCCAAAACACGTTTTTCCCATGTTAATTTCCATAGGGCGGTTGGCCTCACTTTTAGCTCGAACGGCTGAATGGATTTGCACGAAACTTGGCAAAATTGTAGGGACTGTTAGCCCGATGTGCCTTTGCTAGGTCTCAATATATGTGCTCCAGTGGATTTTGAGTAATTTAGGTTCAAAAAAAGATATATATCTGGGCGGAGCCTAACCACACATCTGATCTGATTGGCTGTCAGCACTTCATCCAAGAAGTGTTGGCAGCCATCTTGGGACCAATATACATGATAGCACCTCATTAAAAAGCATTGTAGTTAATAGAGGATTTTAGGACTTTAGTTACATTATAAATCATTTGTTGATGGTACCATACTCGTTTTAGGAATTGTGGTGGGTTCTAAGGTGATTTTACCATGTGAAAAAACCTTCTGCTGTGATATCATGAATATTGTTTGAAAGAAAACTAATATCTCATGATTTTCCCACAGTGGTTTGGAAGGGGATCTATAAGCTAAACTGAAAGCATATTTTCTGTAAATTCACATTATCTTTCTCAGTCATGTGAAAATGAAGTCTGACATTCTCAGTAAAACATGTACATCCAACAAGGACAGAGACTGTCAGTTGATTCCTTTGTGTTCTACTGCAGCCTCCTAGAGTGTTCTAAAGAACAACTAGAGCGCTAACAGTCCTACTTATTACAAAGGTATGGCACACCTGAAGCCATCTTGATTGGAATAAAGTGGTAACTCTTAAAACATTTAATTTAAAAAGAAACAACATGAGGGGGTATATTTTGCCATAGAAAGTATGATTAGTGCTGTAGAATGAAAAATTAGGGCACATTTTGAGTGACTTCTCAAATCCTTTCTATTTCATTAAAACATTCTGACATGCAGTCTCCCAAAATGGCCACCAGAGACAAAAGAGCCCAAATGTAGCCCAAATATCACCCAGATGTAGCCCAAGTATAGCCCAATGACAGAATGTCCCAGAGTGTTCTAAAGAACAACTAGAGCGCTAACAGTCCTACTTATTACAAAGGTATGGCACACCTGAAGCCATCTTGATTGGAATAAAGTGGTAACTCTTAAAACATTTAATTTAAAAAGAAACAACATGAGGGGGTATATTTTGCCATAGAAAGTATGATTAGTGCTGCAGAATGAAAAATTAGGGCACATTTTGAGTGACTTCTCAAATCCTTTTCTATTTCATTAACACATTCTGACATGCAGTCTCCCAAAATGGCCACCAGAGACAAAAGAGCCCAAATGTAGCCCAAATATCACCCAGATGTAGCCCAAGTATAGCCCAATGAAAGAATGTCCCAGAGTGTTCTAAAGAACAACTAGAACGCTAACAGTCCTACTTATTACAAAGGTATAGCACACCTGGAGCCATCGTGATGGGAATAAAGTGGTAACTCTTAAAACATTTAATTTAAAAAGGAACAAAATGAGGGGGTATATTATGCAATAGAAGGTATTATTAGTGCTGCAGAAAGAAAAATTAGGGCACATTTTGAGTGACTTTTCAAATCCTCTTCTATTTCATTAAAAAATTCTGACATGCAGTCTCCCAAAATGGCCACCAGAGACAAAAGAGCCCAAATGTAGCCCAAATATCACCCAGGTGTATCCCAAGTATAGCCCAATGACAGAATGTCCCAGAGTGTTCTAAAGAACAACTAGACCGCTAACAGTCCTACTTATTACAAAGGTATGGCACACCTGAAGCCATCTTGATTGGAATAAAGTGGTAACTCTTAAAACATTTAATTTAAAAAGGAACAAAATGAGGGGGTATATTTTGCCATATGAATTATGATTAGTGCTGCAGCAGAAAGAAAAATTAGGGCACATTTTGAGTGACTTCTCAAACCCTCTTCGATTTCATTAAAAAATTCTGACATACAGTCTCCCAAGATGGCCACCAGAGACAAAAGAGCCTAAATGTAGCCCAAATATCACCCAGATGTACCCCAAGTATAGCCCAATGACAGAATGTCCCAGAGTGTTCTAAAGAACAACTAGAGCGCTAACAGACTTACTTATGACAAAAGTATGGCACACCAGAAGCCATCTTGATTGGAATGAAGTGGTAAGTCTGAAAACACTCATTTTGAAAAGGAACAACATAAGGGGGTTAATTTTGCCATAGAAAGTATGATTAGTGCTTCAGAAAGAAAAATTAGGGATCATTTTGAGTGACTTCTCAAATCCTCTTCTATTTCATTAAAAATAATTCTGACATGCAGACTGAAACATGCACTTTGAATACCAGCAGCAGACGTCCCTGGTGAGCAGTAGCTTTACTACAGTGATCTAATGTGCAACTAGAGTGCTAACATTCAGAATTTATGGCAAATGTGTGACACATCTGAATGCCTTCTTGATGGAACCAAAGTAAACAAGCATTGAAAATGCAATAGATCTCGCCCTCGTTTAAGTTAAAGCCATTCTGTTTGTAATGAGGTGGCTTTTTAGCTTTGCTTTTATTAGTGTTTTTTCAACTTTCATGTAAATAACATGCATCTGTATGCATATAAGTATATGTATGCATGCATTTATGTTTGTATTTATATAGATATACAGATGATATATGTTTATATATGTATGTATATATATATATTCACTGAAAAAACCATAGGCTATAGACCATATATAGTTCGGAATTAGCATTTACAAAACCTTGAAAATTCACTGAAAAAACCATAGGTTATAGACCATATATAGTTAGGAATTAGCATTTACAAAACCTTGAAAATTCACTGAAAAAACCATAGGTTATAGACCATATATAGTTAGGAATTCGCATTTACAAAACCTTATTTTACTCACACAAAACCATTGAAATTCCATATATAGTAACTAACTATATATCGCGCACCCGCAATCCACTGCTGATGATGTCACATATTACATCATTCATGACATGGTCAGTGACATCACTGATGACATCACTGATGACATCTCAAATGACATCACTGATGACATCTCAAATGACATCACTGATGACATCACTGATGACATCTCATTTGACATTACTGATCACATCACTGATGATATCATTCATGTGATAATACGATGAACCTCTTCAGACTCTAATATAACCTTAGATACAATCAGTGTAAACAGACACTCACAGACTGTCACTCATCCATGGAGTTACTCACACACCTAGTCAGTCATGCAAAGAATCAATCACACCTCCATTTCCTCAACTATACAGTTATACAAACTTTACTTATTCAAACATATACTAACACATATTTACTCTCTTATACAATCCCTGATACAAGTTCACAATGATCCATACAGCCACTCACACATTCACTGGCTCTTATGCACAGTTATTTATATATGTCAACTCTCACATGTACTGTGTTTTACATATGTACTTACTTTGACATGTAGCACTGAGATATCCATTCACTCACCAATACACTCATGCACACAGTCAACCGCCCATACAGCTGTTTCCACATGCACTTTTGAAACCATACATCTAGTGAATCAACTGCTCACACATCTATGCACAGAGTCATACACCTCCCAGCCACCCACACACACACTCAGTCTCCCATACAAATACTTGGGCAACCAATCAATAACCCTTATAGTTACTCATATAGCTACTCATCAACACATGCAACAGTTTACAGAACAACAGACATAATGATGCACAAATTAAGACAGTTTAGTCACTAACCCATGCACTCAGTGAGACACATTTAATCACTCACTCATACAGTCAGTCATGCACCTACTAAATCCTTCATCCAGACACTTATACATCCACTCATTCTTCAATATGTAAGACATATTTTAACTTTACAGAAACATACAGTCACTGGATGTTGTCATCAGTGATGTCATCAGTGATGTCATTTGAGATGTCATCAGTGATGTCATCAGTGATGTCACTGACCATGTCATGAATGATGTAATATGTGACATCATCAGCAGTGGATTGCGGGTGCGCGATATATAGTTAGTGCAACTAACTATATATGGAATTTCAATGGTTTTGTGTGAGTAAAATAAGGTTTTGTAAATGCGAATTCCTAACTATATATGGTCTATAACCTATGGTTTTTTCAGTGAATATATATATATATATATATCTTGCAAGCTAGCTCTAGAGAGATGCTAGTACCCTATTGATAAAAGAAAACGATATTCCACAAATATAGTATTTTTATGATGTGACAAAATCTTGTCAAATAAAACAAAACATTTTGTTAGTTACCTTGTGACATTACCTTCACAACTGCTGGGGTAATAATGTTTACCTGACAAAATGTGGTAAAAAATTCAGCTTGACCCTTAACCCATTGTATCTACATTTGCCCGAAAATAATTAAATTAAAGCAAGGGTGCATTTTTGAGTGTGGAAGTAGCTGCAGCCTTCTTCTTCCTCTGCCCTCGTTTCTCTATGTTCTTCAGACGAAATAGAGTGGAACTGCTTTCAGGCAGACATCACTCCTCTACATCTCTGTTTTGAATAGCCGAAAGGGAAATGTCATTCATTAGAGGTAGCTGGGCGGGATTTTGGACATTCAGAGGCCATTATACCTAAAAACATTACATAAAATTAGATGGGCAGCCCATCCAACCTTAGGGTCCAGCCTCTAAGCAGGACTGTATTGGTAAGGTTTTTTCTGCCTGAAAAAGTACTTTATAGGAAAAGGCAGCCAATTCTGGACCGCACCCAGATGCTGCTCTTAGTAGGAAGGTGGAAAAGAGTGGGCGGACATGCTCCTATGAACCGTTTGTACCAAATACACCTCTGCTCCAACCTTTTTCTGGAATGACGTAAAAAAAAGGTTTAAACTGTCCATCTGCTAATGAATAATTTGTAAAGAGGATGGCCTGGTCTCCAAGGATTATGCTTTCTGTATAGCATTTTCTTCAAATGTTTGCAACATATTATGTCTATGTTTAACTGATTCTTTATTATGATCAGAACAGAAATATGCAATACGAATAAATGAGAGGTTCTTGCCCATGCATCAGGCCTTTCAAAGGTTTTTGGATGTCCTGGGTGAAATACGCCTTGATGGGCCCTTGTCGATGTTTCATTCTAAATATCGAAACAAAAACCCCAAGATATGCTGCCATCTAGTTGTATGCTGTGTTAGCTGCCACATTATTATAAACCTTGCAGTCTTGCTTTGGAACAGAGATCTTCAAACTGGGAGGGATGGGCCCCTCTGTGGGGGGTGGGGCTTAAGTAATCTCAGGGGGTGGCGCCAGTCTCTGGCCAAGGGAGGCATCATGCTTTATTTTGAGTGTTGAAAATATGTGCAGCAGTAAGCCAGTTTGTAATGGGCCATCACTAACACATTTTGTCATTTATATCCTGATTGGGAGTATGTGTAAAAAGGGGTAACAGAACTGAACTGCAATCTTTAAATATGTTTAGACATATTTAAACATTGCCAATTTAGCAGCATAAGTGATGAAAATGAGGGGCTGCCTGAGGATTAATATTTATTTTTTACGGGAGGGGCGCAGCATTAAAAAGTTTGAAGACCACGGCTTTCAAACTTAAATCTATATACAAAAGGAGCATGTGGCCCTGAAAAGTGCCTGGCCCGGTGAATGGCTCCCACAGTGGCATATAATGTTTCCATTGTCCTCTCTGTGTGACCACTCATCCATGTAAGAAGTTAGAGAGATCTTGTTTTCTACAATTGTTAACCTGTGACTGGTGGTCAAAGGTTTGCCTGGCAACCCCAACGAACTGTATGAGCTACTGCAAAAAACTGTGGGTGGCAAATCACTACCCGTTTGGGTTTAGTACCCAATCAAACTGTATATTTAAAGATATTTCAATTAAGTCCTTTCACCTGGTAGTATGCAATCTCCCCATCTAGTAGATATTGTCCCTTCTAATTGCCACCTGGAGCAAATGCAGTCCCTGCTAATAGAACATTTTAGCTGGTTGAACACTCATCCCTGCATTACCAGCAGGAAAACAAACACTGTGATAAGGGACATATGGAAACAATATTTCAAAAGCAGGAGCTCGCTTCCACAGCATGTTTAGATTTCCAAGCATTGATACGTCCAGCTGCTTCCTTGTCATTACTTCAGTACTTCCTGCCCAGGCATAAACCAACTTTACCTTGCATCTCTGGTTATGTGTTTTGTCGAAATTGGATAGGGTTGACAAACATTGCACTTCATGCGTTTATCACCATTTGACCATTGTTCAAATTTCCACAAGTGAGTGTCCTTGCCTTCGTAGGCAGATTGATTTCATTATGTTTCCTTGAAGAATTCACCATTTGAATTTTAAACACCTCCACAAACAAAGAGAATTCTGCCAAAATGTTTAGCTCAGTTTTCTGCTTTGTTGGCACAGCATGTAGCATTTGTGGTGACCCATTTACTGCAGGCAGAGCAGAGTTTATCATTGGGTGTTCTGTTCCTATCCAGCATAGGGTGGTCGTTTTGTTTCCCTCACCATAATGAGACCTCAGGTTTTTAGAAGGTGAAACAACGAGCCATGTGTTAGATTTCTTAACAATTACCATTGAGGTGACCAGGCACTGGACACTTAATTGAAAGTGGATGCTTTGGAATTGAGATTCAGAGACCTGGAATCGTATGATCAGATCTGCTTAGCACATTTGTGAGTCTTGGTTAAAGAATTTAGAAGAATGGTTAGCAATATGGGATAACGTTAATGGCTTCAATTATAAAAAGTTGGTATGTGAATATACATGCAGATTTTTTTTTATCAATCATAGATCATTACAATACTGGTGCCACAAAAGCAAAGGACAACATATTATAATCGTTTTTCAATTAAATACAATGAAATCCGATACAAGCACAAAGGCTGATGATTAGAAACCAATCTCTAAATAGGGATTTTTTTTCTAGAGCTTCTGCAAACACCTCACACTGGAATTGTATTTCTGGATTCTGAAGGCAATAGTGACCATTTCTAGAGTAGAGTATTACCCTCCTATTCTTAACATCTATATAGTCACCCTATAGACAGGGTCGGACTGGGACAAAATTATCCTGGGCAATAAAATATAAGGGGCCATCATTAGCGAATCAGATAGCGAAGAAAATGGGGCACATTTGCTAATCATCAGTTCTGAACTTGTAAAGACAATGTTTGTGGTAAAATCAGGGAAATCAACATTAAAAATTGCCCACCTGGCCATAAAACAGGCCCACAAACAGCCAAGTAACCGCCCACACACTGACCTGTCAGACCAGCACTTTGGTCAATACCAGATTTCCCTATAGGCCAGGTCTGACTGCTGGGACCTGCCTTCGGACTGTAGGGCTCTGAGAGGAGGTCTGAAGAAATGGTCAACATGTGAGACTGAACCAGTCAGTGGGTTTCCGAAATTGACATAGGTTTGTCCATCAAAAGAAAGATTGATAAGACTATTGCAAAAATATGTTGGATCTGACAGGAATCGTGGGAGCTGCTCCAAGAAATAGTAATCTTTTTACAGGGCGTACATGCAATCACTGATTGGCAAGGATTTCCCAAAGAGGGCACTAACTATATTCCTCTCCGCAGTGATCTGCATGCATACTCCAGTTGCGTAGCTTCCATTAGTGCAGCAGGTGCAGTGGCATCGGGGCCAGAGCCTGAGGGCCCCACTAAACCCTGATTATAACAGGGAGGGGGCCTATTACTTTCTTGCACCAGATCCCATGATGCACTGGCTACACTACTGGAATGTTAAATGTTGTATACTTGTAAAGCGCACAGCTGCCCCAGCAAAGGGGCGTCCCGGTGCTGTATACCGCTGGGGAACTTATCCTGGCTTTCCCGGTGAGATGGTCCCTCCTGGGCCTCTCCAAGGTGAAGACAAGCATCCCCAGTGCTGATGGGGCCGTTAGTAGAGATTAAGCAAGCTATTGCCCAGAGTTACTGAGTGGGACCCATGGTTAGAGTAGACACCGAGGCGAGAATTATCGAGTCCGCTGACCATGGCCCAAGACCCTGCCACGTCGGGAATCGAACCCTGGTCTCGGGCCGACCTCTGCCTCCAGGTCTGCCGCCTCTAACCAGTGAGCCACAATACTCCTGACTGTTCGATAAAAGTAAGGCACTTAAGAGGACTGCCCAGATAGCACTGCCAGCAGAAGGTAGATGGCTTGTTGGCTTCTATATATTTCTCATGATGTCCCGGCCTGAGAATCAGTTGAGGTGTTGAGTTGAAGGCTTAAAGCATGGCTCTCATCCTTGTAGCTTGCTCTTCTTTATGGACTCCTCCACACAATGAAATTTGTGAAACTTGTTCCATTCCTACTGTGTGACTTTAAAAAAAAATAGTAGCTTCAGAACTTCATGAAGGTAGAATCATTGTACAAAAAACACAGATCAAAAAGTCTACTAAAGATAATTGTCCTGCAAAAATTCTTCAGGACAATTTTCTTGCAAAAACATTTGCACGGTGGATGAAGCAGTGCACAATAGACAGACATTATGAAGAGCAAACGTTTTGCACTTTGCTCAATTTCGCATAAATTAATTCTTAAAATTGTGCATTCCAAATTGAAATCTATTGAGGTTTAAAAAGTGTTCTTCCTTGCTACGATATGTAAGAATACTCTCAGACTGCAGGTGTGAGAATGGCAGCCTTTTAATGTAAAGCTGATCTGTGCTGTAAGCCTGCCCATTTTGCTTTTAATAGTGAGTTTGACACTTCTGGCATTCTTTTAGGTCTGGCATCAGTTAAGACCTTTGATTTTACAAAAATTATATAAAAATTATACTTAATTATAAGAGCTTTTAGCAGCCGTCTTGATCCATTGGTCTGTTGTTGTGCCATTCACCTTTTTACTTCCTTCCACTGTAGCATACAGCATTGGCAATAGATCAGCCAACTTCAGCCACTGGCTAACTTCACTGTGTGTGACGGCATTCCGCTTATTCGGGAAACATCCTTTACAACGGAACCGTTACAACCCGGTACCGTTACAACGCAGGATTTACAACAAAAGTCGTTACACCGACTTTCGCTGGAGGGCGCTCAAGGATAGGGGATAGTTTAATTTACTATCCAACACCTTCCCTACTATCCACGGGGACTGGAGTTGGGATAGGTTTAATAAACTATTCACTATCCAGGGCCCCCCAACGCAAGTCGGTGTAACGACTTGCGTTGTTAAATCTGCGTCGTAAAGGTACGCGTTGTAACGGTACGCGTTATACCGTCAGACATCCCGCTTATTCACACGGAGCACACCCTCACTGTTAGACCCCCTTTCAGAGGACCAGGGTAGCAATCATGGCCCATCCATTGGTGTTGTGGCCTTATACACCTACTATCCTGGGACCCGACCTACTATGGGTCCTGAACAGCAGGCTAAATATTGCACCTTCAGGACTTAACTCTAAGTGGTAGCACGGATCGAGCAGTCCAAGACTTCATGGGGGGAGGTAGGTGCAAGTCATGCACAGGCACAGATCTTGAAGTACCCAAATACATTAATTGTCCACTCGCTGTTGTGATAAAAACAGTATTTACTTAAAGCACACAAAGCATATACGCAGCACATTAAATATTATCCACAGTCTCTTAAGGTCAGTGTTCTGGCATCATCCAGGGCAGGGTTCCTGAGTCCCTCTTCCCTTCTAATGGAGTGGGTGATTCCCCATTCAATAATAGAGGTGAATTTCAGGTATGGCCCACTCTAATCAACATACAATAAAGTCTTCTTATGGCCTTAAGGACGATTTAAGCAGTGCTGTGAGCTGACTTTGTGCAAGTCCCAGGGAGGCCTAGAAGCCTATAAACAGTCTTACCCAACTAAGGGCATCAGGCAAGTTCAAGGATGACCATGCCTCATCTTCTTGCACTCCCGCCTTTCAACACTGGAGGGTCGCACTGGTCTCTTCCAGATGACGTGCTGGGGCTGCCACAATCTCCATCCCAGCCTCCTTGTCTTTCCTTAAATATTAACATGGACAGTATTCTCCAGGGCAGGTCCTTCCATGTGGAGCATCCTGCTTGGATCGTCTTGGCACGATGTTCCAAGGCAACAGCCCTAATCTTCATGGTGGCCCCTACATAGCTTTCGGTGGAGCCAACTTAATGACAAGAGGAGCAGACTCTCACAACAGCCCTGACCAGACTGGGTATCTCACACTTCGCCCACAAGGATCCACTCAGCGGGTTCTCTACTGGGATTTGCTCACTCCAGGCACTCTCTTCACATGGTATGCTGGTACTGGCAGGCTGACAGAAAGCTGGTGTTCCAGCTTAGGGCAAGTGGTCTGGACTTCCTGGATAATGCCCCCTTGCCTAGTGGAGAGACTATTACATCTTTGTCCTCCGTCATGGTTGTAGCAGCTCAAAATCTTGGTGATCTTTTTTCTACGTTGTTCAGCAGCTTGTGGGTCTCATGCTCCTGCTTTCATAGTTTACATCCAGATACATATATGATTTAGTGCCTGGTCCTTGAAATTCATGTTGTGGATGTCAACACCTTTGAAGTGGCCTCTCCTCTGTCATGTACTTTGTCAAAGGGACAGTCTGCCACAGCAGGAGCATCTGCAGTTCCAATTAACTTGCAACACAGGCCAAGAAAGTAACTGCCTGCGCTGAAGTACGCCTCAAAAAGTTTGAAAGACCTGAGCCCCCCCCCTCCCCAATATGATTCCCTGGTCCTACTTTGCCGACTGTAACAGACCCACCATATCTCCTGATAATGATTCAAGAGCCTACTGACCAGTATTTCCTTGTAGCTCAAAGAGAACTTTGATGTGAATAGAGTATTGGCTGCTCCTTTCCTCCAGAGTTTAGGCTCTAACCCCATCCCTTATGGATAACAGTAATACACAGCTCTCTGCCGTTCCAGTCCTCACTTCCAGCTAGCCTTTCCAGGCCTTGGGGTTTCAAAATGGAACCCACAGGCCTCTATGTTATGCATCAAGAATATACGTACATACAACAAAGCACACACAAGCAATCATCAAATGCTGCATTGTGCTACTAATAGTCACCATAGGCAAGGGGAAAGTTAAGTAGACAGAAGCCTCCCTTTACAGGAGTGGGCCGGTAGGCACTACTCCATTCAGACTGGTAAAAAGGCTTGCTCACATTGCTGATTCCTACAAAACATAAACCAGTTAGGATGCCACCACTACGCTTATGTCACTTAACTCTTGGCAAAGGCCATAGCACTCGGCCACTATGAGGGAAGCACTTGGGGTGCCCCTCCCATTCTAATAAGACTGTGTTAACATGGGACAGGTCAAGATCAAGGCGCCCACGCAGGATCCATGTGCGCCCACGACCAAAAACATTTACTGGGGTCCAAATATCAATGTAACTCTGGCACTCACGGCTGGGGGTGTTGTGCTTTGGCGTTTGCCAATGCTTGTTAAGTACCTGTAATGGGGAAGTACCCATTAGGACTGGTGCATGAAACACAACTTGTGGAGACACTGATTTATTGGGGTGTACTTGTTTCCATAACCAAACTTCTCAACTAATAAAAACATCTTGGGCTCACAACACTCCAAAGCAGGTGTTTTAGGTCCGGATCTTACACCTGAAAATGATCTACCTGGACCAGCTCAAGACAGTCAATCATTAGTGGCTACTGTAAGAAGACTCTGGGTTGCTATATCAAGTGCATTTCTGTAGTTTATTGCTACTACAATACATATAAAGAAAAAGAATTGTATTTGTCGTAAATAGTATGAAGTGCTGCATACATGCTCAAATTGGGGCGCCTAGTAAGTAGTGGAATAGCAAGCGTATCATAGGCCATAGTGCAAGCAAGGATAAATGGCCCATCACATTCCAGGTCAGTTTTCCATTCTCTCGCTCTTTCTTCTTCTCTCATGTTTTACTCTCCCTGCCACCTTTTACCCTCTCCTCTTTTACTTTCTTGTCTCTCTGCTCTTCATTGCTCTGCTATGTTCTCCTCACTATTTAAGTCTTTCCCACTAGGCAACTTTTAGCTATCTGGGTACGAAAGACCTATTCTTGGCTATACCAAGAATTTACAGGGGGCTAAGAGCACACCCTCTGCTTCCAGTAGCTGACTTTGTTATCGCTCTCAGGGACATATTTACAAGCTCCTTTCACCAACCACAATGTCACCTTTCAAGACGTTGTAATGCCGATAGGGGCTTCGCCTTATTTACAAGTCTGCATTAAGCCACATAACGTGGCTTAACACTGCTTTGTAAATAAGGCACCCTTTCACACTACACTTAGCATGAAAGGGGAGGGTAATGGGTGTTGCTGTGGATGTTCCACTGCAACACCCATTGATTTTGATGCTGGCCCCTATTTACAAGGGTGGCGTAAATATGAGTCAGCACCAAAATTAAGACCAGGGAAAACCTGGTCTTACCCAGCCGAAATGAAGAGAAATGTTTATTTTCTCTTCGTTTCTGCTGTTTCCATCTGTGCTGCGTTGTGCAGCACATATGAAAACAGCAAAACGCCAATGATTGTTTATGTGCAGGAACGGACCCTGCACATAAACAATCATTTAAAAAAAATATGTTTTTCAACTTCTCTTCCTGTTGCATTGAGCAGCACACATAGAAGTTACAAAAAAGCATTTTAAGATTGTTTATGTGCAGGAACGAGCACCTTCCTGCTCATAAATAATCTTCCTCTGCAACGCAGGCAACCTTGCACTATGGTGCAAGGGCGCCTACATTGGATCTAGGCAGCTAAATTTAGAGCCTGCGCAGTGGGAAATGCAGGACTGCACCATATTCTTGTAAATATGGTGCAGTTCTACTTTTCTGAAATGACAGAGTATGTTGTCTGCCTTCTTAGCTTAGAGACACGCTTCGCCACTTAACTTGTAAATATGTCCCTCAGTTCTTTCTTCTTATTTGATGGCTCTCCGTCCACTTCCTTCCTCTTCCTATGTTTTGCTTATGCTCACCTCTGGAGAATAGCCTATGTACATAATTTTGATTAGGACATCTTCCTCTGCACACTTTTATAGAACTTCTTAACTCTTTTTCATTAAGCACTCCATGATAGTGCATACGCTTCCAAGCGCTCACGTTTGTGTGCATTTCTCTCTGACAAATACCCACCTGTGCTCCGAGTTGCTTTCTCCCTCATGTGCTGCGCTCTCTCTCTGGTGAGCGTCTCCCTCTGCTTAATATCCCCACCCCCTGTACTCTATGTTGCACTCTTTCTCTTATGTTGCTTTTCCCCCGTCTCACACCACTCAGTTTTGTTTTTATTGTATCCTTCTTCCTGCTTCTCCGTTGCTCCCCACTCCTCACTGGCATTTTAATTTTTTTAGTGCATTTTTGGAGTGCTGTTGGCTGCTGGGGACTACAATACAATTTAAACACTTTCATAAGGTTAAAAATATTTTTTCTTTTGCTAATCTAAGTGGCATCCACCATCTTAGATATGTTAATTAAAAAAAGCTAAATGTTATTGCTTTTTCGTTTTTTTTTCTCAACTTTATATATAGCGCAAAATTGACCCGACATCAGGTATCAGAGCGCTTTACAGGACAGATTCATTTTTTTTAGGCACAGGGAGATTAAATGATTTGCCCAGAATCACAGGACGTTGAGCGTTGTTGCCGAGACTTGAACCCAGTTCCCCAGATTTGAAGTCCACCGCCCTAACCATTAGGCCCATTGCATTATGATGTCATTGCACACATGCTTGGTTATGCATCTTCATGCAAAGGTCCTAACACATGCACACACCTACAGAATGAAGCAAGTAGCAACAGTGGCCCAATCATCATGCATTTATTTTTATGTTTTTGCAATCTTCTTTTCTACTTCTGTTTCTCTTTCTTCTCTCCCCACATTTGCTGTCTCTATCTCTATATATACTCAATCTCCCATCTTATTTTCTCTTTCTCTTCCATAGGTCTTTTCTCTCACTTTCCTTCTATTGCTTTCTCTCATTTTGTGTGTTCTTTCTACTTTTCCTTTTTCCTCCCCAACCTTTTGAATTTCAATCATATTTTGACACTTAAGCTTTTGATAATAGCAACGCTTTCTTCCCAGTGTTAGGAAAAGTTACTGCAGGGAGGGTGCTTGCTGCCAATTACACAAAAGCAGTGATGATGGGTACAAGCAAATAATGGAACAAAATCCTTGCTAATCGGAGCATCTCCACATCAGCAATAACGCATGGGGTTGGAATTAATTATGACAGCCACATGCAAGCACATTCCTCCCAAATTCTTAGTGTTCCTCAAATACGAAACTGCTGTAGTGTGGCCTGCCATGGAAGGTCAAACTCAGCTCAAATTAGGGGTGGGCGAAATTTGCGTAGTCACGTTACACAATGTTCCGCGTAACAGTAAAAAATCTACGCGAGCTACGCAGAATTCCGTGAGCATGCGGAATTGCTTGTTCCGCCCATTAGCGATGCGTTTTTCCTGTTGGGGGGACGCTGTTTGCGTGCTTGGGGGAAAATATCTTGCGAACTTGCTCATGCGGTCGCCAATTGGCGTGGCCATCTGGTTTCCCTTGTCCCTCCCGCTCACGATGGGTGTTTCCTGTTCACGACGCGGATGTCCAATGGCGCGTCCGAATGATGTGTTCGCGATCGCACTCTCTCGCAGGATCGCGCAGCCAACTACCAAAGTCTTGTGGGGCACACGCGAACGGATAGGAACACTCCTCGGCGAACGCAGGGATCCCGGTAAATCGCTACCATGCATTTAAACACGCATTTTGAAAGCGCAAATAAGGGCAGAATTCTGCAACGCCGCAGATCACGTAATTTTCAGCAATTCCACGATCTCCGTGAAACGCAAAACTACCAAAATTCCGCTAATTCCGTGAGCGGAGCAGAATTTACCGCCCAGGCCTAGCTCAATTGCAACATAAAAAACGTGTATTTGTAAAGAGCATGCTCACAATTCAGGTTATCATGGTGCTTCATATAATAGCTCTTCATTGCTACACCACTCAGTGTTACTCCATGAGGTACACTAGTTTTTAATGGTCTTTATAAATGCTGTGCTTGAAAGGTCATCCCTTTGTCTCCCTGATACCCAAAGGGAAGCTTGAAGGATACAACATCTTTCTTGGCTGCAAAAGGAGTGACAGATGCCCTCATTCCCAGAGAGAAAAGCACACTGCTCACTTCTTTCCAGTTATCATTTCCTTTCAGCGGTCTAGTGGCAGGCGGCAGTGGCTGCTCGCCGAGGGAGTGCTACGGGGTGGTGTGGCAAGGCGGGGGAGGGGTACGGTGAAGGGGTGGTTGAGTCCGACATACGACAGACAGAGTAAAGTAAGTAATTAAATGAATAAAACTATTTACCTTGCGCGCGCTGCAGCCCCGAGTTGGTGATGCAGCGCGTGCAAGGTAAATTGTTTTATTTATTTATTTACATACCTTACTCCTGTCCATCATATGTCGGACTCCACTATCCCTACACCCTGCCCCTCCCCGCCCGCCCAGCAGCACTCCCTCAGCGAGCCGCCACTTGCATGCAGGCTTTAAATCTGCTGAGTCGACCATCTTCGCTGATCACCAAGCCACCAGGTATTACAGAAAGAAAATCCTGCATTACATAATTCCTCTATGCCTGGGTACTGTCATCATGCCAAAATAGTTCTGTAATCGTAATCCGATATTTCTCCCTTGATATACCCCATTACAAATTTTATTCTATCCAATGCCGCTATATTTTTGAGTCTAAATATTTTATATATGTGTTGTAAAGACACAATTTAGGGCCAGATGTACGACCGTTTTTAGCTGGTGCAAACGGAGAATTGGGCAGTTTGCAACCACTAAAACTGATTTTGCGATGTACTAACCCTATTTTGCAAGTCAGTAACCTATTACCGACTTCCAATATAGGGTTTGTGAGTTGCATTTAGGAAGGGGTGTGTCAGGGGCGTCCCTTCCTATAAGCGAGTTGCAGTGGCATGTATGACTGTTTTGTGACCGGAATGAAGTCGCAAAACATTCATATTTTACCGATTCTGTGAAAGAGGTGGTAACCCATTCACAAATGAGAAGGTGTCTCCAAGGGACCCCTTCCCCTTTATGAATGTGGGTGCCAACATTTTTTAAGAGAAGGAAGTGGTCCCATTGAACACTGCCTTCTCTTAAAAATGAAAAGGAAAGTTTTCATTTATTTGTTTAAATGCATCCTGTTTTACTTTAAGGAAAATGGGCTACAATTCAGAAAAGAAATTGCTTTATTTAAAAAGCAATCACAGACCTAGTAGTCTGCTGACCACAGCAGGCCACCATCCCTGTGATTACAGGCAATTCCCAATGGGTTGCAAATTGCGACCTACCTCATAAATGTTAATGAGGTAGGTCATTTGTGATCCCATTGGGAATCACTAAATATGCCTGAGACATATTAGTACATTTAATTTTGCGACTCTCTGATTGCAAAATGAAATAGCTGTACATCTGGGCCCAAACTCCTATTGAAGATGTTTATGAACAACAATGAAATAACAAATTTGAAAACAGAATGAAAAACATATGTTTTATAATTAACCCCTTTAGCGCGTCGAACATTCCGCCCCAGTGCGGACGTTCGATCGCGCTAACGGGATTCGGACGTCCAACGGTCGTGAGCAGCACCAGCGAGGTAGCGCGCGCGACGACCGTTGGACGTTCGAAGCACGGAAGGGGTTAATTAAACACGCTGTTGACCAAAAGCACAGTTTTCTCAGTCTTGCTGTTGATAGAGTGTTTTCTGTTGGCATGGTTTGAAACAAGATATCTTTAAAGTTTGTGAAATGTTACATTGAATGTGTTAGTTTTGCTTAGTTAGTGCCTATTTTTATTTAGTTATATATATATTTTTTTAAATACTTACTATTTTGTTGATGTAATTTATTGATGTTAAAGTCCATACATCCAGCATCTTTGACTGTGGGTATCCAAGCTGAGGTAGCAGGTTGTATAGTTTAAATGTATATAACTGGAGTGAACTGTACAGCCTCCTAGCTTTCCTTGGGACTTGCAATAACCATCTAAAGAAAGATTCCAAGTGAAAAAAGCAAGGAAACGAGATGGGACCAGACAGGTAAGCTAAAAAGACAATGGTCCATACAATATAGAATACAAGATTGTCTATTAAATTTTGTATTGTGTGTGTGTATCTGTATATTCTCAAAAGTAATGTCAGATAACATGGCCGATATAGAAAAAAACGTAGGAGCTTGTGAGTAGAGATGCATTTGTGGACTCCTTGACTGGACTGCTGTAGCAGATCTATATTGTGTTGTGGAATACAAATTCATAGACCACCAAGTGGATTGAGTTAATTTGATCTATATATCAATACTCATAGCAATACTTCTCCCTGCAGCTCTGATACAATTGCTACACAAACAGTAACTGCTACTCTTATTAAAATTACCTTAAATGCTACCCTTTAAGAAGAGATCCAGACATCTACAAAAAAAATGAAAAAAACTGAGATATGCCTATACAAAAATCTCAATTCATGATTACAATCAATGTCTGAACATCAAATTGAGGAATCCAAATATCTCAACTGTAGTGAATCATGTTAGTGAAGATTGCAATAATCTTGTCTCGCCTGTATTTGGTATTGCAATTTAATTTATTCAATTGATCTATTCCCATAAAAATCTCATACCATCCCTAAATTTGACTAAATTTATTGATGACACCGATATCTTAGTCATATCTTTTCCCCAATCCGCAAACGGTGTTAATCTCATTATTCTCATTATTATTATGCAGTGCGCGCAACGACATTCATTTTATTTATTTATATGTTTACTTACCTGTATTTTGCCGAATTCCATAGTTTACTACCCCCCACCCTGCCCCTCCCCCGCTCCTCGTCACCGCCCGGCAGCACTCCCACCACGGACCGCTACTGCTAGGTTCTTTACCTTGTGGGCTGGTTCCGAAAGAGCGCTTAAGGACTCAGGTCAGTGCTGACGTCCCCAGAGCAGGGGGTTATTGCCCAGCACTATTAGCTTGGTCTTATCGCCATTTAATTTTAGAGAGATGTGTTCATCCAGGTGGCGACAAGACCCAGGCAGGAGTTCAGAGCCCCAGAGGTGTGACCCTGAGCAGACGACAGACATAAGATGATTTGAATGTCATCTGCATAGGAAAACAAAGTGAGACCACAGCTTTTCAATAAGTCCGCTAGTGGGTGGACATAGATGTTAAATAACATCGGGCAGAGGGCAGATAACTGAGCAAATCCCGAAGCCAGAGCATGTGGAATGGACGCCACACTAGCCGAGAAAACCTGGAAGGTGCTATCTGCCAGAAAAGATGTCAGCCACAATAGTGCCGCTCCCTTGGAGACCCAGAAGGAACAGTCTCTCTAGAAGGATGGAATGTGACACAGTGTTGAATGTCACGCTGAGATCAAGTAAGATCAGCGCAGCCATACTGCCCTTATTCAGGAGCCATCTCAGATGTTCCGTGACTCCTAGAAGGGCGGGTTCGATACTGTGTCCTACTCTAAAGCCTGACTATGAGGGATGTAGGGCATCTTGGGCTCCACAAATGTGGTCAGCTATATGTTAACGTGTTTATCTAAGACTTTGGAGAGAATAGGCATCATCAAGATTGGTCTAAAATTAGAGGGATCCACGTTAGGCTTTTTTAGTAAAGGCAGTACCATGTCATGATTCCATGCTTGAGGAATGAGTCCCTCTTTTAAAGAAGAACTCAAGAGTTCAACTAGAAGTTGTAAAAGGAGTGAACACAAGATACTCATCTTTGTCAGAGGAAGTGGATCATGTGGCAAGCAAACTCAATTGACAGCCGTTGGGTCAAAAAGAAAGGGATGTCCAAAGGAACCAGTAAGTTAATTTTTTGGGGGTAGAGCCCGACTCTGAAGGATTAGCTTCACTGGTTGAGGGTTATGTCTGTAAGCTGGAAGTCAATATGTTATCCCCCAGTTGAGATTTGCTTGTCTGCGCTGTTCTTCGGGAGTGCTTAATGTCCATCACTTTTTTGACAAAAAAACAGGCAAGCTCCTTGCATTGTGATTGTGACAACAAAGGATTCGGACATATGTTGCTGGGGTTAGGAAGTTCTTGGACTGCTTTAAAAAGTATTTTGGAGTTGTTTTGAGCATTTCAGGCATTTCTGCAGTGCATGTGATGATGTTTTAGAGCCGGTTTGAATTTGAGTTTTTATTTTTGTCATACGACTTCCTCCAGGACCTTTCCAGTCCCTTACATAGTTTTACCTCTTCACTGAAGGTCCAGTTGAACCATGGGGTAGAGGGGTGAAGCCTGGATCAGTATTTGAGTTGATAATCTGGCTGGATTGCATCTAAAGTGTCTCAAATCCAGTCATCAATCATGAGTTGGTCTTGGTCAATCTTCTGCACCAGATTTGGTGGTGTGTGTTCAATAATCGAGTATTGAAAGAGGGGATGTCTAATTTAGACCAGCTTCTGGACATGACTTGTGTACCAGCCACTACCAGAGAAGGTGAAGAGTGATTAGGTATAGAGAAAGGCACTGCAAAGTAGTCTGACAAAAGTAATGGCAGGGCAGAGTCTGTAGTAAGATCTTTAATGTTCAAATAGATGGGGTCAAAAAGATGTGTGGGTACAAAAGTTGGCACTCTTAAGTATATAGGGAGACCAAGTTGGGCATTGTCGAGCACCAATTCTCTGCATAACCAGGAGGCCGGTAGATTAGAGTTCTGGACTCTGTGAAGTTAGGAGTAAGATACAGAGAGAAAAATAAAACTTGGTATGCAGAGATGGATAACTCTGATAGATGGCCCTAAAGATAATGGCTATCCCGCCTCCTGACTTGTCCTTAAGAACCTTTCTTTATTTTTTTTAGCAATGCGGCAATGACATCATGCATAAGGGGCCTGATACAGCAGGAAATTGCAAATATGCTGCCTGTGACTAACAAGGGAGTGACAATTGATGCAAAAGAAGCTAAATCCACTTCTTAGCAAACTACAAGAGGAGGGAAACATTCTTTACACCGCGATGCACTTCCAACGCAGCCGTTACAACGCAAGTCATTACATCGACTTACGCTGGATGGCCCTATAGCCTACGGAATAGTAAGATTTACTATTCCAACACCTTCCCTGTACGTACTGTACGTAGACTGGTGTTGGAATAGTAAATCGTACTACTCCTAAGCCCAGCGCCCTCCAGTGCAAGTTGTTGTAACGACTTGCGTTGTAAACACTGGCCTGGCCTGTAAACACTGGCCTGGCCTGGACTGGACTGGCCTAGCCACCGGATAGTTGTGATCAGAGTTAACAATGGCCCTTACATGTTGCAGGATGCGCTCATACACAGGGAGCTTGGTGCTGCCAATATACTCTAAATTGCATGTGCACTTAAGCTTATATATTACATATTCAGAACAGCTTGTTAAATGTTCCTGAATAGCGATTTCTTTCTCAGTAATTGCATTTCATTGCTACAACAGGAAGTCTATAACAACATTTGAATGAGACATACCCCACTTGCAGCCACCACTCATTATTTTTTTATTGATTTTCCAGTTTTATTCACAATGAGTATGACTAGAGGATACTGTCATAAGTAAGTGGATGTAAGGATTGCTCTATGACTTTGGCTCAATTTAAGGCATTGACATCAAGAATAAACTCAATGAGTTGGCCCAAATCTATGAAATGGTAATGTTCCCGCAGGTCTGCCCCCCAATACTAAGGTCCCCATTAGGATGACGGGGGGACTTTGTCCACCCATCATCCTACTGGTGAATGGGACCTCGCGCCATCAGGGCAGGGGTCCCGTTGTACATATTAGAACACGCCCGCCACAGTGGCGGGTGCTTCCCGCATTTTTAGCATTGCGGCGGGCGGTGCTGAAAAATGCACGTTTCAATGCACAACATGACAGGCACCATAGGTACCCCCCATGTGCACCACCCACCCCCCGGAGTCCCTGGGGGCCCATAACGGGCCCCCATAGGGGGACTCCGCATGCCTTTCAGTGGCAGCATTGCCGCCACGGAAAGGCATTCACAAATGCCATCATAATATGGCTGGCGGTGTCTAATAGACACCGCCACCATATAAACCCTTTTCCGCCCCGGCCACAAGGCGACCGGGGCGGAAAAGCGGCAGACGGTCTTTCCATCCGCCGCGGTACCCCCCGCCATGCTAATATGGCGGGAGGGTCATTCAGGGTAGGATGGCGGGTGGATCGCCCCCACCAGGCCGGCAGTGGCTACCGCCAGCCTGGCGGGAGCGATCCACCCGCCATCCTAATGGGCCCCTAAGTCTTCATGGTTTACATACTAATGCATATTGAAGGTATGTAATATGTAAAATTAACTGAAATGTAACACATATATATCTTGCACAATCTACAAAATTAGAACTTTTGCAAAGAATAAATTAAGGATGTAGGAACTATCAGATTCTTCTAAACTCCCATAGGCCTTCTAAAGAAAGAATATATCTTCAAAATTTAACACAAAATATGATGTGGAGACAGTAGCAGAAGTGATAAAACCTAAGGTAAGGTTTTACACATTTGCCTGAGAACAGGGCGATTTCAACTGACATTTTCAGATATTGACCAGTGCAAAAATAACATTTGTATTTATCGACATGTGTAAAAGCACCTTTCAATGTAACTGTTTTATGAACAATCAATCTAAATGCAATGTTTGCCATGGTCTGACACAGCAGATGTCATTACAAAGTAGTCATGCTCTACTGAAGACTGACACTATGATGACTTGTTTTTAGGTTTGTTTGTAAGCTTCCAACATATGTATTTGTATTTGGCACCTTATATTACTGTTTAAGCTCAGCAGTATGCAAATGCTAAGTCTTGTGTTGGGTTACTATGTGCTGTTGTTAGGGTGGAGACAAAATGTTGGTTTTCACTAAAGATCCAAAAAGGGTTGGATTGAATTAATTACATGGTTTTTGTTTAACCCTCATGGAACAGAATTTTATTGGCAAATCAGCATTCAGAAAACAAAACATTAATGACAATATTGCTATATATTTTTCATTATAATGCATGCCAACGTTCTGCACACACCCCTGGATATCATTACGCAATAGGTGTACAGTGTTTACCGACAGTGAGAGTACTATGGAGACTTTGTGAAACCTCCACTATATTTTTAAATTGCACATTTAGAACCCAAATGCCCCATAGATCCAACTTCCACTGTTGCAACCTTCTCTCCCTCTTGCTTCTTTTGTCATGCAGTAAGGGAGGTGGCCCTCAGCTCAGAAAGAAAGATGTGATTGACATTGGTGGCCATCCTCTTTTTTCTATGTCCATGTTTTGCTTTTAATCATTTTTCTTTACCTTTAGTTGGTGGTGCCCTCTCACCCCCTTACACTTCTCTCTTGTTGTAAAAAAAGAAATGACCTTAATACCTGGTGCACTTTCATACATTTAAAGAATTTTGGTGTAGGTTGGGGGCCATGTTTTGCTAACAACACTAAGATAGAAGTAAAGAAGAGCTCTAAACTAAAAAATGAGTAATGGACAGGTGCCAAGCAGGCTACAAAATAACCTGTGTGCAATAGGTGATGCCTACTCAATGCTTTAATTATTCCAACATTTTAGTGTTCAGATGAACGCTGATGTCAAGCTGAATTCCCTATTACAAACCATTAATGTACCTTCTCCACTATAAGACATTGCGAAGAGCATGATTTCCAGCCAATTGTAAACACATATTCACTTTGCGGCAAATGTAAACAAATTGGTCCGTGTGCACTTAAAAGTTATTATTTGATGCATTGGGTTTGTTAAGGTTGTAGCCTTCAGCATAGCCTCCTTGTTATTCCTCTACTCAATGATCACTGCTGAAAATTTCCACTGACACCCTTCTCAGCCTTCCATCTCCTCATCCTCTGCTGATATGTACAAACACCAAAGAGGCTGTGTCATGGTATATTTGTAGTTTTCAAACTCAAACTTTCCAATCAATTTCTGGAACCACCCCTCCTCACCACGAGGAAAGCATCTCCTACCACCACAAACCCAACATCATCATAATATAATATGATATCCAGTATTTTAGGCACTGCACCACTTTGCATGCAAATTTGATGGTTCATGTCTCAGGGTCTTTGATCTGAAGAACTGTCCTAACGGCAGACTCAGAAGGAGCTAATTAAGAACAAACAAGCATCCTTTCCAGCACAGACTCTCCACTCTGGCAAAATACCACCTAGCATCTTTCCATTGGAAGCCCTCCCTAACCTTTGACGTACAGACCGTCCACCTTCCTAGTTAATTTAACATGGCCCTTCAACCGCCCCGTTGCATAAGTCTGTAATACTGAGTATAAAATTACTACTTCTTGAACTCTAATGTATAATGTGGAATGGGAATGCTGTAAACAGGTAACAGGTGTGTATAGTTGTATATATAAATATATTCACTAAAAAAAACATAGGCTTCAGGGACGTTATAGTTAGTTGGACATTTCACTCGTACAAAACCATAGAAATTCCCCCGTTATAGTTAGTTTAGCTAACTATAACTCACGCCCACACAATGCACTGCAGATGACGTCACATATTACATCATTTATGACATGGTCAGCGACATCACTGATGACATCTCAATGACAGCATCCAGTGAATGTGTGTTTCTATAAAGTTTAAATATGTATTATATATATGCCAAGGTGCATTGAAGAATGAGTGGGTGTATAAGTGTCTGGATGGAGGATTTAGTAGGTGTGTGACTGACTGTTTAAGTGAGTGATTACATGTGTCTTACTGAATGCACGGGTTAGTGACTTATACAGACATTCACACAGTTTAGTTTGTCAGTTGGTGTGTAAGCGGTTGCATGGGTTGGTGAGTAGCTAAATGAGGATCTATATGGGTTATTGATTGGTTGTCTGAGTTTCTGTATGGGTGCCTGTGTGTGTGTGTGTGTGTGTGTGTGTGTGTGTGTGTGTGGGTGGATGGGAGGTGTGTGAGTCTGTTCATAGATGTTTGAGTGGTTGATTCACTGTGTATATGGGTTCAAGAGTGCATGTGGAAACAGCTGTATGAGTGCGAGTGTGTGTATGGTGTGTTGGTGAGAGATTGGATGTCTCAATGTTACATGTCCAAGTAACTACATATATTAAAGGCAAACACTTCCTGACCGCCCAATACACGGCGGAACCACTCAGGCTCTGACCTCTTCAAAGATTCTCCCATAGAATTACGGACTCCCACACGAATTGAGGTGTGCAAGCAGTGCAGTCTTTATTTCGGCATGTAGATAAAAAGACAAGTGTCCTCCATGACGCGTTTCACTCCATGAAGGAGCTTGATCACATGATGCGTCCCGAAAAGAATGACGTTTTTAAAGTGTGCTGAAAGCATGACCAGCCTTAGAAAATAGACCGGTTGACCATAAGTGCAACAATAAACATAAATAACAGACTGAGGCACACACTGCATAAATATTGTAAAGCAGTACATTTCATAAAATTGGAGTATATGAACCGCAAAAATTCCAAAATTAACTACATAGCGCATATAGAGTCACAAGGCAACCAACAGCAGGCTTAATATCACCTAGATATTAAAACTGTAATACTGTTGGAGGCTAAAAAAAGGGGGAATAAAATTCCTGATGGCATGTGCAAATTAGCTCAAATTTAAGGCATAGTGCAAAATAAGTAATTCACAGTAATGATTGTCATTTAGTGACTAATAATGAAAATATGCGGATCATTCAAAAGATTCAGTCCTGGCTAGTGCCTACAGATATCAACTCATATTATTATGAACTACCTTGTAAACATCCAACAATTGTTAATGAGGAGGGCAGAGTATTATATAAATTCAGTTAGTGCAGAAATTCCTTCCGCTACATAGCAGCATATGTCTATCTTTAGAAATGATCCCCAAAGATAGCTCCTATTTAAAGTGCAAATGCATAGATAAAATGTAACTAATTATAAAGCACTTATATAGATAGCACAGTATATTCATATTACTGGAATTAAAGCATAAATAATTTACACAAATACAGAATTAAAACCAGCCCTATTAACACATTAAAATGATGGAAGCATAGAACACGGCTGAAAGTGCTACAGTCTGTAAAGTGCAAGAAGTGCTGTGCAAAAAACAAATAATGGTGTAAAAAGCAGATTATCACAATAGCATCAGGAAGCAGCCTTCTAGATTGCTTAAGCCTAAGTAATCCTAAAGTGCAAATATACCAGCTTTCACTGAAACGAGCTCATGCAAAAAATCTATACAAATATATAAAGATGTAAAAAGATTATCAAAAAGACATTTTGGAAAAATTGATAGACATATCCCTCAGTAAATTTTCACATGATTGTAAGAAAAGGAACTACAGAAAATTATGAAGGTCCTCATTCATATGAAATGGCTTCCTTTTTGCCTTAAAAGCTTTTCTCGATATCCACCCCGTCCGGGGTTTGGAACAGAACCTATTATTATTATTATTATTATATTTGGGTTTGTAAAGCGCACAGATACCCAGGGGTTTCCCGGCGCTGACAGAGGAACAAGAAGCAGGGAGACACAAGATGGAAGGAGATCAAGCAGAGAAAAGCCAGGTTTTCAGGCCTTTCCTGAATTTCAGGTAGCAAGTTTCAAAACGCAAAGAAATGGGGAGTGTGTTCCAGAGTGATGGTGCCAGATAGGAGAAAGAGCGACCGCCAACTCTGGTACGTTTGAAACGGGGCACGGAGAAGGTGCCAAGAGAGGAGGATCTAAGGGTGCGCACTGGACAGTACGGTTGAACCAGAATAGAGAGATAGGAGGGGGAGTTGCCTGTTTTAATCCGGTGCATATAACAGAGGGCTTTGAATTTTGCTCTTGATTCAATGCGCAGCCAATGAAGGCTGCGCAGGGAAGCGCTGACAGAGGCAGTTCTAGGCAGATTACAGAGCAGACGAGCTGCCATATTTTGCACCACCTGTAATTTACGTGTTACCTCCTTGCTAGCCCCAAGGAGGAGCACGTTACCGTAGTCCAACCTGGAGGTTATTAAAGCCTGGACCACAGTTTTTTGGGTGTCTGGCGGAAGCATCCATGCTATTTTTCTCAGCCACCGCATGATATTAGTGCAGGTGGCTGAGACTTTCACAACATGCTGTTTCATGGACAGTTGGTTATCAAATGTAACTCCCAGGTTGCGAGCCTTGGTGGATGGAACCGGCAGGGGACCCATTTGCTGAGGCCAGTGCTTAGGGCCCCAGAGAGAGGTGTCAGGACCGAATAGGAGAAGTTCGGTTTTATCGCCGTTTAGTTTTAATTTATTGGTCTGCATCCAATTGGCAATATTAGTGAGCCCAGATTGGAGAGAAGAATTGGGGACGTGTTTATTAGAGGAGAGAGAAAAAATAATTTGGGTGTCGTCCGCGTATGAAAATATAGAAAGACCAGATTGTTCTGCCAAAGAGGCGAGAGGACTGACATAGATATTGAAGAAAAGGGGGCTTAAGATAGAACCTTGGGGTACACCGTGTGGGGACGGGAGGGCAGTGGAAGCAGAAGTGGAGGAAAAGACCTGAAAAGTGCGTGCGGACAGAAAACTAGCGATCCAGGCTAGAGCAGTGCCATGGATACCAGCGGCCTTTAGGGTGGAGAGGAGGATGTCATGGGAGACGGTATCGAATGCAGCGCTTAAGTCCAACAGGATAAGCGCCACCATCTCCCCTCTGTCCACCTGCTGTCTGATAGCCTCTGTGACACCTAAAAGGGTAGATTCTGTCGAGAATCCAGCCCTGAAGCCAGATTGGGATGAGTGTAGGAATTTCGTGTCCTCAATATGTGAGGAGAGGCAGAGGTTGATGTGTTTTTCTAATACCTTGGACAGGCAAGGGAGAAGAGATATGGGTCGGAAATTGGAAGGATTGTTGGGATCGGCGTTAGTTTTTTTTAGAAGAGGAACCACCATGGCGTGTTTCCAAGCTGCAGGAACGGTGGCTTCCGACAGAGATGCATTCAGGAGGGCTAGGATAGGTAAAAGAACGGAAGTGTCAAGGGTGCTTAGAATTTGAGGGGGCATGGCATCAAGTGGGGAGCCAGATTTGATTTTAGCCATGAGTTTAAAAAAGAGTTCTAAAGAGATCGGATCCCATTTGTCAATGGAAGTGTGAGGGACAAGGGTGGTAGTAGTATCCTGAGGGAAAGTAGTGTCAGGACCTGTACTGTGGGGGTTGTCCAGTGCTCGAGGGGAGGCATCAAAACCGGCATAAATGCGGTCTATTTTCTCCGTGAAAAATTCAGCAAGTGTATTACATTGGGCAGTGTCCAAACAAGGGGCTTTTGGCGAGTTTGATTGTCCGGAAAGTTCTTGGACTGCTTTAAAAAGAGCTTTTGGGCGGTTTTGGGCTGATAGAATAGAGGTGTTTACATAGTTTGCCCTGGCAGATTTGCACAGGGAGTGGTAGTGTCGAAGTTCCGTTTTATAAATTTCTTTATCATTAGGGGAGTACTCAGATCTCCATATGCGTTCAAGTTTCTTGCACTTGGATTTGGCGCATTTAAGTTGGTCATTAAACCAGGGGGCAGGGGGGTGGGTAAAGTTGTGTTTTCCATTTCGGACCGGGAGACAGATGTCAATGGCTGAAGAAAGCCATGTGTTAATTAAACTTTCATCTTTGGTGGTGATATTGTTGGATAAAGAGGGTAGGGTTGAGACAAGATGACAATTCAGTTGTGGCAGATTGAGTTTTTTCCTAAAACTGGGTATTCCAAGTCCTTCAGTTTGTTTTCATGCACGGACTTGAAATGCCTGGCCACCGGATAGTTGTGATCAGAGTTAACAATTGCCCTTACATGTTGCAGGATGCGCTCATACACAGGGAGCTTGGTGCTGCCGATATACTCTAAATTGCTTGTGCACTTAAGCTTATATATTACATATTCAAAACGGCTTGTTAAATGTTCCTGAATAGCAATTTCTTTCTCATTAAACGTTGTTTTATAGTGAGTTCTGTTTTTGGTGAATGCGCAAGCACGGCACGAGGAGCACTTAAAAAGCCCATTTTCATTAACCATTATTTTTTGGGTATCACCTCCGGCATAGATTTATCCAGGGCATCCCTCATGGAGGGAACCCTTCTGAAGGTAATAGCTGGCTGGCTTGGCATGATAGGGCCCAAAATGTTATCAGTTTTAATGATGGGCCATTCAGAAAAATAATTCTGCGAATAGACTGCTCCTGAGTGCAAAAAGTTGTTATGAGTCGAATTGTGCATTCCTTATTGCTAGCTAAAGCTTCACTATTGATTTTTCTAGAATTAGGCTTAAGCAACTCATCCCTTTGTCTGTCATTGGCTTTAATAAGGGCTTTGTTAAGGATATTCTTACTATAGCCTCTGCTAAGAAATCTATGGTATGCTTCCATCTGACATTTATCGGAAACTGTGTCACAACTACAAATACGCCGAATACGGATATATTCTCCGTACGGAATGTTATGCCTCGGATGTGAACTATGGGCGTGGAGAATAGAATTCCCTGCCGTGGATTTCCGATGTAGCCTGGTCTGAAGGGAGCCTGCTTCGACATATACTAAAACATCCAAGAATTCAACTGAAAAAGCATCAATGGATGCAGTGAATCTCAAATTTAAATCATTCACATTGATGTCATTAATGATTTCTAGAGCTTCTTCCCTTGACCCCTTCGAGATGAGACAAACGTCATCGATGAAATGCTAGTAGTGTATTACATGGGTCTACCAACGGTGGTCAGTGGTTCTGAGCACGTGCTCCTCCCACCAGCCAACATATAAACATGAATAGCTGGGGGAGAAGCACAAACCCATTCCCACTCCACGCACCTGTTGGAAGATCTCATTCTGGAATTGGAAAAAATTAGTATTGAGGCATATCTCAATAATCTCCAGTAGCATATTGTTATGATCTCTCAGGCTTAGATCACGGTTTCCTAAAAAGTATCTGGCAGCATTGATTCCATGACATTGGTTGATACTAGTGTAAAGGGATTCAATATCCATTACAACTAGTAAATAATCAGAACACCAAGTCACACTGCTAATTTTGTTTAAAAAATCAGTAGTATCCTTAAGATAAGATGGCAAACTAGTCACTTGAGGCTGCAAGAAAAAATCTCCATATTCCAAACGTTTTTCATTCATACTCCCCTGGGCTGAGATGATCGGCCGCCCAGGTACCTGAGGGGTCTTTTTATGGACTTTTGGTAGAAAATAGAGTACCAATGTGATCGGATAAACCACATTTAGAAACTTCCTCTCTTCTTTTGTTATCAGTCCATTACTCCACCATTGATGGATTCTATTGCGAGTTCTATCTTCAGATTTGCGCATTTCAACTTCAGGTGATTTCCTTTAACAAGAAACATCGGATAAATGTCTCTCTGACTCAGCCATTTATTGAACCCTTGACCACCGGACTGTATTTCCACCTTTATCCGAGTTCCTAATGACCACATCAGGGTTACTCTGGAGTTTTTTGATTGAAAGATGATATTGATTGTTTCTGAAATAATTTTTACGTGTTTGTGACATCACTGATCGATTTAGAATTTTAAGCACAGTTATAACCCTGTCGCTGAAGACATCTACAGCGTCCTTTGGCATTAGAGGCAAGAAGGTGGAAACTGGACGAAAAGGACTTGGGGCTGACAACTTCACATTAGCAACTTGGCTGACAGCAGGAGCACCTTGTGAATCGTTTTCAAATGCTAAATCATAAAGAGTTTGTAAGTTATGAATATCCTTAACTTGTATTGCATCTTCTGGCATATTTGCAACTGTGATTCCAATTGGAGCGTTCTTGTGGTATGTGTTCAACTTGAAATATTTTATAAGTTTAATCTTCCGGATAAACTTAAACACTTCAATGCGTGCCTGGTTATATGAAAATCGATTTTTGGGGCAGAATGTAAGTCCCAATGAAAGGAGTTGTTCCTCTGCCTTTGAGAGCGCTACATCAGTCAAGTTGATGACAGTATTTTCTGTGGCGTTTGTTACTTTCTCCAAGTCCTCCTTGCATTACCTCTCGATGTAGCCTTGCCTGTGCCTACTCCTCCTTTCACGCCATGTATGTGAAAGTTGAAGTAGATAAATAACTATACATGAGAGTCAGTGATTGTGAAAGTGGCTTCATGGATGAGTGTGTACTTGTATCAGTGATTGTAGAAAAGAATAAGTATGCATTTGTTTTTGTTTGAATAACTGATGTGGTGTGTGTATAACTGTATAGGTCAGTAAATGAAAGTGTAATTGATTATTTGCATGACTGACTAGGTATGTGAGTAACTCTGGCTGAGTGGTGGTGTGTGAGTGTCTGTATAGATGTATGAGTGCTTATGATAATGTTGTATTGATGAGTGACTACATCTATGAGTGATTTAATGGCTGAATGAGTGGATGTGTATGTAGACTTAGGAATCAGTGCGTGTGTATGTAGTAACTGGTACAGTGGGTGTATCAAAGGTTATATTACAGTGTGAGGAGGTGGATCCTATTTTCACGTGGATGATGTCACCCGTGATGTCATCTGTGATGTCATTTGAGATGTCATCAGTGATGTCACTGACCATGTCATGAATGATATAATATGTGATGTCATCAGCAGTGCAGTGCGGGGGCGTGAGTTATAGTTAGCTGAACTAACTATAACGGGGGAATTTCTATGGGTTTGTACAAGTGAAATGTCCAACTAACTATAACGTCCCTGAAACCTATGTTTTTTTCTGTGAATTTCTAAGGTTTTTTAAATGCTAATTTCTAACTGTAACATGCCTGAAAACTATGCTTTTTTCTGTGAATTTCTAAGGTTTTTTAAATGCTAAATTCTAACTACAACTTGCCTGAAACCTATGGTTTTTGCAGTGAATTTCAATGGGTTTTTAAATGCTAATTTCTAACTATAACGTGCCTGAAACCTATGGTTTTTTCAGTTAATTTCAAAGGTTTTTTAAATGCTAATTTCTAACTATGCCTGTCAGGATGATTGCAGGAGTGGACAGAGAGTGACAGTGTGATTGAGGCACTGCATGAGTACTACCTAGGTTATTTCAGGAGTGAATCAGTAGTCTGCAGCGGTTTAGGGGACCACATAGATTATGCGCATTTGACTGTACATTGCGTATCTTAATGGCTGAGTCATTGTACAGTGCATGGACAGTGATTGGGTAGGTAGAGTGCTGGTAGTTGACAGTAGGGTGAGTTTATAAGCGCTTGTGTTTCAGCACAGAGATTAGATAAGGACATGGTTCTGTCAGGATGATTACAAGAGTGAACAGAGAGTGACAGTGTGATTGGGGCACTGCAGGAGTACTATCTCGATTATTACAGGAGTGAATCAGTAGTCTACATGGGGTTAGGGGCCTGCATAGATTGTGCACATTTGACTATAGCACTGCGTGTCTTAAAGCCTGAGGCATTCTACAAGTGCATGGACAGTGACTGGATAGTTAGAGTGCTGGTATTTGACTTCAGGGTGAGTTTATAAGTGCTTGTGTTTCTGCATAGTGATTAGATAAAGTCATGGTTCTGTCAGGATGATAGGAGGAATGGACAGAGAGTGACACTGTGATTGCTGATCTGCATGGCTACTACCTGGATTTTTACGGGAGTGAATCTGTAGTCTGCAGGGGGATAGGAGCCTGCATAGATTGTGCACATTTGGCTGTAGCACTGCGTGTGTTAATGCCTGAGTCATTGTACAAGTGCATGTACAGTGACTGGGTAGATAAAGTACTGGTAGTTGACAGCAGGGTGAGTTTATAAGTGCTTGTGTTTCGGCACAGGGATTAGATAAGGACATGGTTCTGTCAGGATGATTGCAAGAGTGGACAGAGAGTGACAGTGTGATTGGGGCACTGCATGAGTACTATCTGAATTATTGCAGGAGTGAATCAGAAGTCTGCAGAGGGTTAGGGGCCTGCATAGATTGTGCAAATGTGACTGTAGCACTGCATGTGGTAATACCTGAGTCATTGTACAAGTGCATCAACAGTGACTGAGTAGATAGAGTGCTGGTAGTTGACAGCAGGGTGAGTTTCTAGTGCTTCTGTTTTAGCACAGAGATTACATAAGGATATGTTTCTGTCAGGATGATAGCAGGAGTGGGCAGAGACTGACACTGTGATTACTGAAGTGCATTGCTACTACTTGGATTTTTGCAGGAGTGAATAAGTAGACTGCAGGGGGTTATGGGACCGTATAGATTGTGCACATTTACCTACATACTAACTATCATGACCTGACAGAAAGACGACGGACAAGGCGACAGGACAGTAGGGACAGCAGGCACTAGGACCCTGTGGGTCGTGAGGCAGGTGACCAGGTCACCGGACACCACATCCTCTGCACGTCTGGCCAAAGGCGGGGGATTGACCTCTGTGTGGAAATTCCATTCCGCACTTGTAGCATGTTCTTTCAGGTCGTCTCCTCTCTTTTTGTTCCCTCCAGTCATTTCTTCGTTGGTCTGTGCGATATCTGCTTGTCGTAAAATGTGCGTTTTCTGTTTTAACGCTCTTCCCTCTTTCCATTTCCTTGGCATGTTCCGCTGCTCTCGCCTCTGCTCTCGCTAGTGACAGGATGTTCTCCAATGATGTTGGTTCCTTAAGTATCCTTGCTCTGAATCCTGTGTCACGACAGCCTTCTATGATCCGTAGCCTGATTGCTTGCTCGTTATCAAATTTATCAAATTCACAATGTGTCACCAATTTCCTCAGCCGTGTCGCGAAGTCGTCTAGTGTTTCGCCGACTTGTTGACATGCTATGGTAAAAGTATACCGTTCGAAATCAATGTTTCGTTGCGGGTCGAATTTAGCTGTTAGACAT
Organism: Lissotriton vulgaris; assembly: GCF_964263255.1. Taxonomy (NCBI): domain Eukaryota; kingdom Metazoa; phylum Chordata; class Amphibia; order Caudata; family Salamandridae; genus Lissotriton; species Lissotriton vulgaris. Next base: position 1,400,047,962 of record NC_141687.1, on the reverse strand, counting down.
TTCTTTAGTTTGTCATATGTTTTTGTTTCATCAGTCGGCAGTGTCACCAGAAGTTCTTCTACATCGTCCCCTGCCAAATTCAATAGTAGTCCCAGTTTCTTTCCAGCTGCTACATCTGTGTCGTCTACATATCTTTCGAACCGTCTGATCCACTTTTCCCACCTTATTCCTATTTGTGGCTCCGATAGGTTAAACGGTAGTGGTCTCCTGTATTGTGTGTTAGGCTTTGGATCTGCCATTTGTCCTTCTTTCTTTATCTGTTCGTTCCTCTTTTGTTTCCTCTTTTTCTTCTTCTTCTTTTGTTCTCTTGCTTTATCTTCCTTTCTCTTTTGTCTCTTGTCTTCCCTTTGTTTTCTTCTCCTTTTGCTTTGTTTTATTGTAATCTTTCTACTTTCCTTTTTCTTATGTGTCTCTTTATTATCTTCTTTTCTCTTTCTTTGTTTATTTCTTCTTTGTCTTCTATTTCTGTTCTTTTCTTTTCGTTTTTAGCCTTTCTATGCTTTTCTTCTCTTTCCTTTATTGTTTTCTGCTCCTTTTTCCTTATTGCCTGACTCCTTGATGGCCACTCTCCTTATTTCTATGCCTTTTCCGCTTTTGTCCTTTTTCCTAAAATGGCCGCCGCTCTTCTCGCGAGATTTTACGTTCAAAATCTCGCTTGCCTGGCCCCAAAATGGCCGCTTCCCCGTTCTCGCCTCTGATTGGCCTAGCCGCCTGATCTCAAAATGGCCGCCGAGACTCTCGCGAGAGCTCGTGCCTATTTTGAGATTTCGCGCGTTCCTTCGCGCTTACCCCAGTTTTGCCGGATTGTTCGTCAGAGGTGGTCGGGTGGGCTCCGATGTCGCTTCTTTTCGCTCTTCTTCTTCACTTTTCTTCTTTTGGGCACATCCAGGGTGGGCACCTGGTTCTTCCGATGTCGATGGCGTCAGGATGCACGTCGGTTCTCTTCACACCCTTCGTCGTCAGATGTCGTGTCTACGAGGTTGGCACTGCGCAGCGCAATCACTCACGGACACAGGTAGGTGCAATCACGCTTCTTTATTTCGATATTGTATACAGCTGGTCACATGCACGTCCTTCTTCTTGGTCGCCCTGGTCGAATCTGTCCTCTTCCTGTCCCCTGACCGGATGTGGTGTCCGGTGACCTGGTCACCTCCCTCACGACCCACAGGGTCCTAGTGTCTGCTGTCCCTACAGTCCTGTCAAGCCGTCCCTGAGAGCGTCCAAGGTAAAGATCTTCACTTGGGGGGCAAGGAAAGAAGTAACCAACTTGGGGAAGTTCACAGAGGAACTGAGATACAATGACAAGATAAACACGGAGGACATTCATGTTCTACAAGGTGATGTACCAGGGCCATGCCTGATGAGCAGCAGCACCGCCCAAACGATGGGCCTTATAACAATGACATATAAAAAAGACAACAGCTCTGTTGAGAGCAAGCAAAGAGAAGACTCAGGGAACAAAGAAAGAGGAAGAGAACAAAAAAGAACAATAGAGAGAACAAATACAACAGAAGGCGGCTGTAGAAAGAGAGGAGCAAGAAACAAAACGGAGGTACAAGAAGAACGATCAAAGCGACGAGAGGCCGGCAAAAAGAGAGCAGAAGAAGGACAATGGAAGGACAGAAAGAAGAGCAAGAGGAGAGAACAACGACAAAGAGAAAGAGTGACTGGCAAACTGAGAAAAGACGGAGAACAACTGAAGAGCAGAAAGAAAGATGGCGGCAGAAAACGACGACCAAGAAAGGGATGCAAAGGGACAAAGAGACTACGTAGAAAGAAGTAGGAAACAGCGATTGGGGAGAAGAATTGACGAGACTGACAATCTCTCTCTAATTTCTCTCTCTCTCTCTCTCTCTCTCTCTCTCTCTCTCTCTCTCTCTCTCTCTCTCTCTCTCTCTCTTTCTCTCTCTCTCTCACTGCAACGACGAGCAATAATGTAAATGGTGGTGACACGGAGTGATTAGTAGAACTGGGACACGAACTGTTGTTTGCAACAAGGGGGGAGATGTCATGACCTGACAGAAAGACGACGGACAAGGCGACAGGACAGTAGGGACAGCAGACACTAGGACCCTGTGGGTCGTGAGGGAGGTGACCAGGTCACCGGACACCACATCCGGTCAGGGGACAGGAAGAGGACAGATTCGACCAGGGCGACCAAGAAGAAGGACGTGCATGTGACCAGCTGTATACAATATCGAAATAAAGAAGCGTGATTGCACCTACCTGTGTCCGTGAGTGATTGCGCTGCGCAGTGCCAACCTCGTAGACACGACACTAACTACGAAATTAGACAGTATACAACAACAAAAACACTTCCCTTGTCCTTAATACCAGTTTCCATAGCAACAGGTCATGCAACATTCAACTTAGCTGCCAGGTCACAAGTTCACCACACAATGGGAGCTACTGACATGCAGCTCCCCGTGTGGAAAAGCAATTCTGCTTTGGATTTTAGAAGAGAAAGCAGATTTCTCTGCTCTCTCTTCCAAAATCCAATCTAGAGTTTGCTACCATAGGGCGGGAGACCATGCTCCCATCCTACTGTAGTAAACAACAGTGTCCCAGGGGTGGGCACCCGGGGACCCTGTAGGAGCCGGCCCTGGAGTGTTGGGGTCCCCAGGGCGATCACAGGCTCCAGGAGGGGGGGGCTGCACAGCCCTCTCCCAACAATTCCAAAGCCCCAGGGAGGTGGTGATCCCCGAGGTACAGGGTCCAAAAAGGACCCCCACATGTTGTGCCCGGGGGAGTTGGTGGGCCCCTCACACATTTTTTTTTTTTTTTAAATATAGCCCGGGGAAGGTGGCGGTCCCTGGGGCTGCAGGGGCCTCCGCTGGCCCCCGTCTTACAGTATACAAATCCCCCCGGGACCTGGCCCACCCGGGGGATCAAAAGTAACAAAGCGAGGAAGCCCTCGCTTCTTTCTTTTTACATTTTTCGTCCGGATCCACGCACCCAAACAAATTATGCTTTTTTTGGCCCTGCGGGTCCTTATGGGAACCCCTGGGCAGGCCTAGGGGGTCAGGGTGTTTCTACCCTGCCCACTTTTCTTCTTTGTCACCTTTGTTTCCCTGTTTTCTTCTAACTCAGTTTTACTGAGTCACAAAATGGCTGCCAACACTTCCTGGTTTGGAGTGTTGACAGCCAATTAGAATGCAGCTAGTGGTCGGGAGGGTGCGCGTATCCACTGTGCCGCTATATATCAAAACTTTTATTTTTTGATTTTCTCAGGAACTACTGAACGGATTTACACCATTTAAAAAAAGGTCTCTTTCTGAACCAAGGGCTACCTTTTTTGCCACATTTGGTGTAATTCCGTTCAGCAGTTTCGGCTGTAACCGTGTCTAAAGTTTCCTATGGGAAATTGATTTTTTCACCTCTATTTTTTTAATATCTCAGGAACTACTGAACAGATTTACACAATTAAAAAAAGGTTTCTTTCTGAATTAGAGCTACCTTTTTGTCAAACTTGGTTTAATTCCGTTCAGCAGTTCGGACTGTAGTCGTGTCTAAAATTTCGAATGGGAAATAAAATGGAGAAAACACGTTTTGGGACCCCCCTTTTTTCTCGGCCCCTGCTTGGTGAATCACCCCAGAACTTTCAGGATAGGAGTTGACCGGAGTGGGCCATAAGTTTTAAAAATGTTGCGAATATTCGTCAACCGGTGCCAAAGTTATTGGGAAAAAAAAACGAGTTTCCTATGGAAACAAGGTCCTACTCCTAATAACAACTACCTGCTGGCGACTGCCAGTAGGTAATATATATATATATATATATATATATATATATATAACGTTTTTACCTATCACGTACTTGACATTTGACAGCTTTTGATATTTGCTATTAAAAAACCATTGAAATTCACAGAAAAAACCATAGGTTATAGTCGATATATAGTTAGGAATTTGCATTTACAAAACCTTGAAAATTCAATGAAAAAACCATTGGTTTTAGGCCATATATAGTTAGGGATTTGCATTTACAAAACCTTATTTTACTCGCATAAAACCATTGAAATTCCATATATAGTTAGATGCGCTAACTATATATCGCGCACCCGCAATCCACTGCAGATGATGTCACATATTACATCATTCATGACATGGTTAGTGACATCACTGATGACATCACTGATGACAACATCCAGTGACTGTATGTTTCTGTAAAGTTAAAATATATCTTACATATTGAAGAATGACTGGATGTATAACTGTCTGGATGAAGGATTTAGTAGGTGCATGACTGACTGTATGAGTGAGTGATTAAATGTGTCTCACTGAGTGCATGGGTTAGTGACTAAACTGTTTTAATTTGTGCATCATTATATCTGTTGTTCTACAAACTGCTGCATATGTTGATCAGTAGCTATATGAGTAACTGTATGGGTTATTCATTGGTTGTCCAAGTATTTGTATGGGAAACTGAGTGTGTGTGTATGGGTGCCTGGGAGGTGTGTGACTCTGTACATAGATGTGTGAGTAGTTGATTCACTATATGTATGGATTCAAAAGTGCATGTGGAAACAGCTGTATGGGCGGTTGACTGTGCATGAGTGTATTAGTGAGTGAAAGGATATGTCAGTGCTACATGTCAAAGTAAGTACATATGTAAAACACAGTACATGTGAGAGTTGACATCTATAAATAACTGTGCATAAGAGCCAGTGAATGTGTGAGTGGCTGTATGGATCATTGTGAACATGTATCAGAGATTGTATAAGAGAGTAAAGTAAATATGTGTTAGGATATGTTTGAATAAGTAAGGTGTGTATAACTGTATAGTTGAGAAAATGGAGGTGTGATTGATTTTTGGCATAACTGACTAGGTGTGTGAGTAACTCCATGGATGAGTGACAGTCTGTGACTGTCTGTTTACACTGATTGTATCTAAGGTTATATTAGAGTCTGAAGAGGTTCATGGTATTATCACATGAATGATATCATCAGTGATGTGATCAGTCATGTCAAATGAGATGTTATCAGTGATTTTATCAGTGATGTCATTTGAGATGTCATCAGTGATGTCATCAGTGATGTCACTAACCATGTCATGAATGATGTAATATGTGACATCATCTGCAGTGGATTGCGGGTGCGCGATATATAGTTAGCGCATCTAACTATATATGGAATTTCAATGGTTTTATGCGAGTAAAATAAGGTTTTGTAAATGCAAATCCCTAACTATATATGGCCTAAAACCAATGGTTTTTTCATTGAATTTTCAAGGTTTTGTAAATGCAAATTCCTAACTATATATCGACTATAACCTATGGTTTTTTTCTGTGAATTTCAATGGTTTTTTAATAGCAAATATCAAAAGCTGTCAAATGTCAAGTACGTGATAGGTAAAAACGTTTTCGTGTTTATGCACGCTGATGTGCTTTGAACGCTGCCCCCCCCCCACTCCCCTCTTTTCTCTTAGTAGTACTCTCTCTTTGCAGATAGTGAAGGGTAGTTAACGCAGACCTTTACCCCCGTTGTAATCCGTCGTACCTGCTTGTCTCTCCATTTGATGGATTGTTATCCAAGCATTTACTGTTTTAGAATTGGTTCTCTTTGGATCATTCTCTATTTACAAACAAGCACAAAGTCGCAATACTCTGTTTAGTCTTTGCAGATAGTGAAAAATCGTGTAAAAAAATAAAAGTAATCGAGCAAAATCAGTAGACCACTAATTCGATCTCTTTTTGACCTCGGTAAAATACAAACATTAGGAACAACCCTTCATGAGAAATACGAAAATAGTGAAATGAACTGAGCTCCACACCATGAGGGCTGCAAGACAGCTCGACTCCGCCACCCACCCCGCCCAAAATAACGACAAACCCTATGCAAATATTATAAATATAGACAACACACCAGCAAAGAAACAGGGTAAAACATTTTATTAAATAACTATTTACATAACTATTTTATACTTTTTATTGCCCGATCCGGCTAGCTCAATCGATCGAGCATGAAACTCGTGCACTGATACCAAGCGTTGAGAGTTTGTAGAACGATGGCTTCAGATTTTCCACATATGGTGTAGTGGCGCGAACTGGGAGGGGGCGTTTGGATGCTACCCCTTCCCCAAATAAGATTTTCATACGTGAATGTTCGTTCATGCTTTCTGTCCCTGAGTTGCTTCGATGTCACTGCCTTACACAAATGGCATAAGTCCTGGATGTTGAGTGCCATACTTCAGAGTTCTAAGCAGCGCTTGTAACACTGTTTAAACTTTATTTGCACCTGCTGCTGCTTCACTATTCAAAGTAAGTGGGGTCCGTTTGTGGACCTGACTGCATTGGAAAACAATGTGATACGGTGCCTCCCTAAACCGCTTGACGGAGGCCCCCGAGGGGCGGTGAGATGGCGCGGACTGAGAGGGGGCGCTTGGCTCCTGCCCCCTCCCCAAGTCGTGTTGCCCTGGTGTGGCCTGAGATCGCCCCCGGCATAGGCGGCCGGCTCCCGGGGTCCGGCGGAATTTTTTCCCTTTTGATGACTCTTCCATTCTGGACCTTGTCCCACAATCCGTTTGACCTGAAGACACGCTGTCGTGGGGCGCCCCTTTACCGTTTTAGTTGCCATTCCGCCCGCTTTTGGTACTCTGTGCCTCTTCCGCCATTCAGCTGTTTACCGCCCGCTCTTGCGACTACAGCGTCTCGCTCACCATGTAGTTGAGTTGCTCCCGCTCTTAAGATTTAACCGAACTTTTTGGACTGCTGAAAGTGGTTGTATTCCGACCGCTGGTTGGTGGAGACATTTTGACTATATTCTGGACCTGCATTGTCGCGTAATGCGTCATATGACGCGACGCGTTAGCGCACCCGGAAGTGCTCCGGTGCGCAAGGCGCAGCTTCCCGGAAACAATCCAGAGCGCGCCGCGCAGCGCGTAACGTAAGCATAACAGGTCATGTGACGTGTTAATAAAACTTTTCATTGGTTCATTTTACTTTTGTTTTCCTAATGATGTAAGACTAGGTCATGTGACCTAAAAATAACACTTTTCATTGGATTAAAACATTTTTTTTCCCAAACGATGAAAGCCCCACCTTGTTTCTGGATGTTTCAGACTGAAGCTGGCGTCACCATGAGAGCACCACCATCTCGTAGCTCCGTCGTGGCCATTCCGCAAGCAATCATGGCAGCCGCTCCCCACCGGAAGCCTGCGGGAGTCGACGGCCCCCAAGACTTTTGTACAATCTTCAAGGCTGAGGGGACGCTTTCGAGAATGGAACCCAAGCCCTGGCAGACAAGCGTCCGAGTTCCAAGGTGTCCCAGGGCCATTTTACTGGACCAGGCCCAAATCCGAAGAGCCGGCCGCCATTTTAAGAGTCCTGTGGCAGCCGCCTATCGCTGCACCGCAAGAGTGGGAGCAACTCAACTACATGGTGAGCGAGACGCTGTAGCCGTAAGAGCGGGCGGTAAACAGCTGAATGGCGGAAAATGCACAGTGTAGCAAAAGCGGGCGGAATGGCGACTGAAACGATAAAGGGGCGCCCCACTACAGCAGACGAGCCTCCGCCATGTGCTTCAAAACTGCATATGTATCTCGTGATATCAAGGTTGGGCAACCAGTACACAACAAGCAGTTACAAGTCCCATTTACACTGACGCCATTTTGGGCGCGGCCGGGCAGGTCCAGGATCTAGTCAAACATAACAAATGAGGCTGACGTCTCTGAAGCAGTTGACGAACAGCAGGACATAGCAAATAAACATGAAGTCTCTAAAGCTGTTAACTCACTGCAGGACAAAACAAGTAAACCTGAAACCTCTGGAATAATTGTCGCTCAAAAGAACAACACACAAAACTCTGTAGAGCCTGAAGAAAGAAAAACAGAAGGGCACTGTAGTTTCAGACACACTTAACACTAATGACTAAACAAAGATATCGTCTGTTTATGAAGCAGTTATCATGTTCACAGAATTGACAAAGAAGTGTGCAGACACCAATGCTATTAAGAAACACAAGGAAATCCCTAACGCATCAGCATTCTCGGAAGAGGTTGACACAGATAACATCTTAAGGAACAAAGAAAGACAAAATAAGGATGAGGAAGTTATCACTTTAGTTTTTTCATCAGCTAGCGACAGCAAGAAACATATTGTAATGGAGATTAGAGAGACTACGGATGAATTATCAAAAATATCAAAAGAAATGGCTACTCCCCCCTTTAGCAGATTAGCTAAATGTTTGCGTAATTTAGGCATAAAAGTTATATTGTTGTTGTTGTTGTTATCGTTATAGTTCTGGTTAATTTCAAAAAATGTTTAAATATATTTACAGTTTTTGTTGCGTTCGTTATATTTAAAAGTTAATAAAGTTATATTATTGTTGTTGTTATCGTTATAGTAATAGTTTTCTTTGTAGATGTTTTTCCATCACCCGCCCAGGATATCACCACTGTTCCCCATGTCATAAAACCTTAGGATGTTCAATAACTGAAACAGCTAATATGGGTTTACTTACAGGGGACATCTTTTGTTCTGTTTTGTAAACTAAAACTATTGTGAACGCAAGTATTATACATAGTAAGTGTTTAATATACCATTTGTCAGTCATTGGTTAAGCAGCTAGGACCTGTTCACTCTTGACACCCCAGGTGCTGTGTATGTTGCACTATAGTGCTGCATCGAGAAAACGGACAACCCTATTGATGTTGATTTTTCATTATTGATTATTGTAAAGAAATGGCGACTCCCCCCTTTAGCAGATTAGCTAAATGTTTGCGTAATTTAGGCATAAAAGTTATATTATTGTTGTTGTTGTTGTTATCGTTATAGTTCTGGTTAATTTCAAAAAATGTTTAAATATATTTACAGTTTTTGTTGCGTTCGTTATATTTAAAAGTTAATAAAGTTTTAAAATCCAACTTTGTTGGAGTGCTATATATTTTTAAAAAATCGGGTGAATGGGGCCTTGAATCGGGTTATTGTCATATGTGGGCTTTGCAAGTGTACTGCTACAGGATCGGACATTTCAAACTCAAATGCACGTTCTTTTTCTTACCTTTCCGAAGCATGGAGCGCAATAGCAGGCAGAGAAAGGGTGATGCACGTGTTGAACACTGCCTGGCCTGGCAAGTTGCTGGCAGTGCCCCCCCGCCCGCTCCTGAAAGAGGGCACACACACACCGCCGCCCCGAGTACTTCACAAATATTTAAAAGACCATGCGCTTGTTCATGAGGCTTAAATGGTTTATCACCCCTTCTAGAACCCCTGCATCGACCCTCTGACGTTTCCTGGAAGAATTAGCACGTAACACAATACCAAGCCCTGTCAGCTGAAACCCCCGAGAAATCGTGGGGCATATTATCAAGGGGGTTTATTTCCGCTTTTTTGGCTTTAAAAGCCAAGAAAGCGGAGATAAAATTATCTCCCTATTACCAAGCTGTCGCTAACACCAGTTAGTGACAGCTAAAAGGAGATAGCGACCATCTTGGGCCCCGCTTTCCATGTCAGTGATATTTATCACTAATGACATGCAAAGTGGGCGTGCCAAGATTTTAGCGACTGGAAACAGTCCCTAACCATCGCTATCTCCTATTACCAACTTTTGGAAATATTCGCGCTAAGCGCGAATATCTCCAAAACCTAACACCTGCCCTGAGCAGTTTTTAGCCATGTTATCCAATGGGAGGTGGATAACATGGCTAAGAGCATTTGCTGGATAATGCATGAATATCGCTGACTTTTCAGCGATATTCATGCATTGCGGCCGTTTTTTATCGCATTTGCGATAAACCTTGCTAATAGCAAGGTTTATCTGCGATAAAATTCGCCGATGTGCGGCGATAATTTTTGTCTCTAAACAAGTTAGAGACAAAAATTATCGCTAGTTGTTGGTAATATGCCTCCGGGTTTTTCCTTGCAGGAATCGGGAGGCGAAAGACTAGCACTGAAATCAGTAGTCTCACGCCTGAATCGGGAGGATTGGTATATCTGGATTCTCTACAGCTGGGGCCATAAACTACATCCGCAGGGCTAGGTGATAGCCTGGGTCCGGCCTGGACAATCGGACACAGAGGAAGAGGAGTGTCAGAGGGTGCGGTAGTGAATAGGGTGAAAGGGAGGTGTCGGGCGGGCACAGGGTGTGATTCTCAGAGAAGAGCAGCGCAGATGGGGGGAAGTATATGGCCGATGCATGAGAGAGAGAGCGGGGGTGACCAGTGCGTGGGGGGTTTGCTTGCGAGGGTGGGGAGCCATGCTGAGGATCGGCGGCGTGCAGAGAGTGGGCCTGGTCAAGGCATCTAAAATGGCTGCCGTGCACGACAAAATTGTGGCATTGGACAAAAAGGCAAGATGGCGCAGACAATGTTTATCAATAAGGATTCATTTATAACAAAATATTTACTCGCAGTGACAAAATGGTGGTCAACACTTCCTGATTTCCATCGAATCGAACGTTAACAAACGTCACGCAGCAAAAAAAAAAAAAAAAGCTCACGCACAGAGCAGTTTTTAGCCATGTTATCCAATGGAAGGTGGATAACATGGCTAAGAGCATTTGCTGGATAATGCATGAATATCGCTGACTTTTCAGCGATATTCATGCATTGCGGCCGTTTTTTATCGCATTTGCGATAAACCTTGCTAATAGCAAGGTTTATGTGCGATAAAATTCGCCGATGTGCGGCGATAATTTTTGTCTCTAAACAAGTTAGAGACAAAAATTATCGCTAGTTGTTGGTAATATGCCCCCGGATTTTTCCTTGCAGGAATCGGGAGGCGAAAGACTAGCACTGAAATCAGTAGTCTCACGCCTGAATCGGGAGGGTTGGCATGTCTGGATTCTCTACAGCTGGGGCCATAAACTACATCCGCAGGGCTAGGTGATAGCCTGGGTCCGGCCTGGACAATCGGACACAGAGGAAGAGGAGTGTCAGAGGGTGCGGTAGTGAATAGGGTGAAAGGGAGGTGTCGGGCGGACACAGGGTGTGATTCTCAGGGAAGAGCAGCGCAGATGGGGGGAAGTATATGGCCGATGCATGAGAGAGAGAGCGGGGGTGACCAGTGCGTGGGGGAGATGCTTGCGAGGGTGGGGAGCCGTGCTGAGAATCGACGGCGTGCAGAGAGTGGGTCTGGTCAAGGCATCTAAAATGGCTGCCGTGCACGACAAAATTGTGGCATTGGACAAAAAGACAAGATGGCGCAGACAATGTTTATCAATAAGGATTCATTTATAACAAAATATTTTATCGCAGTGACAAATTGGCGGTCAACACTTCCTGATTTCCATCGAATCGAACGTTAACAGACGTCACGCAGCAAAAAAAAAAAAACTCACGCACAGCCGCTGGAAGAGATGTATCAACATATATGAGCCTCCTCAGCCACCCTCAGGAAACATAGGGGATTAGGATACGTCTCCCGCACCCCCTTATACCTAGTAATTTAATTAAAACGAAGCACAAAATGGCGAATTCCTGTTTCGCTACCAGTTTGCGGCCCAGTTCGCGGCCCGTGAAGCGCTTCTACCGTGAAAAATCATTTTTTTTTTATTTTCCCCACGGGACCCTTTAATAACCCCAACAACATTCCTAGGGGGTCAAGAGGGGTATACCTTGCCCCCTTTCATTAAATTCCCCCTTCGTTTTTCACCTCTTCTTCTCTCTCGATCCTACCGAAAGATAAGATGGCGGCCGCTCCGGACTGTTTAAAATGTTGACAGACACCGGAGAGCCAATCAGCTTTCTGCGCGCAAAGTTCCGTTTCGCGAAAAGTAAGCGGACCGGAGCGCAGCCCGGAGCGCTGTTACAGATATATATCTTGTTTTGAGCGTTAATTTCTCAAAAACTACTGGAGCACATATATTGAGACCTAGCAAAGGCACATCGGGCTAACAGTCCCTACAATTTTGCCAAGTTTCGTGCAAATCCATTCAGCCGTTCGAGCTAAAAGTGAGTCCAACCGCCCTATGGAAATTAACATGGGAAAAACGCGTTTTGGGACCCCCCTTTTTTCTCAGCCCCCCCTTGACGAAACCCCACCAAATTTTCAGGGACTGCTCAGAGACAAAATGTGCCATTTTCCTGAAAATTTCAGCCGATTCCGTCCACAAACGCCAAAGTTATTAGACATAGAATTTTCAAAAATCCCATAGGGAATTAATCCTAACTATATATACCTACTGGCGACCGCCAGTAGGTAATATATATATATATATATATACATATATATATATGAACTGTTGAAACCTGAATCTTGGTTAAAACCCAGGCTGGGGTTTACCAAATGTTCTAGTTGTAGAGCATGCAAGTTTGGCGTCAATACTACCAAGTATGCCACTCCGTTTAGTCCAACTCTCTAGGGCATTTTCAATTGCAAAACGGAGTATGCTGTTTACCTTCTGACATGCACCTGCGGCCTGAGGTACGTTGGTAGCACCAGGCTTCAGGTGCTTGTAAGAATTTTGCAGCACCTCCGAGCTATCGTTAACAATGATAGCGCCTATCCTGTCGCGAGGCACTTTAAGATGGTCCATAATAACAATCTTGACTGTCTTACTTACTTTGTATTAGCTGCTGTCCCGAAACCACGCAGGGGAGGCGACAGAGACAAAATGCTCAGGCAATTGGAATCTAAGATGATCCTTGAATTAGACAGTAAGGTTCCAAATGGCCTCAATACAACGGAAGACCTTTATCATTTTTTATAAAATGTGCAACTGTTTCTACACTCTAACTGTATCAGATCTGATCTTAGTTTGTGTCCTATGAAGATCAGTTTAAATATTATTATCTTCCATACTCGTATAATACAACACTGTTTCTTAGCCATTCTTTTTTTAACTGTATATATTTTCTACTTAGGTGCAGAAACTGTTTTATAGTTTTATTGCACCATGAAAATGCACCTGGGGGTTTTCTTCTTGGTATAAATCACACATAATTGTCAACATACACCTCTATACAGTCGTTTACCATATTAAGAAGGGTTGCCATCATCACAGATGTCCCAATTATTTTCATTTATTTATACCATTCAGACATGTATATCTATTGTTATAGTCTATTGTGTGTATATATATTATCCTTTGCGTATTTTGCACAATTCTGAAGTTTACATTTTTTATATGAACTGTTCAAATTTTAATAATATGTATGTTATTTAATTTTGATACATTTTAGCTAATATTTATTGATTTTGTATCAAATCGATAAATTATTATCAAAACTGCATATGTTTGCACAGTCAGTATGTTTACATCTGTTGAAATATAATGTTTACTCATTATATGTTTACATTTGCAATTTTGCACTAATACCTATTAGACTATTACAACGTTTATCTTGCATTCAGGCAGATATAATTATTTCTACATGTCTTAAATGAAAACTGACATATAATGACAATACTGAATTTATTCAGTCCAAGATTCTACATGTCTTTTACCCTTCTGTTCGGAATTTAAGAATTCTAGACATTGTGAGTAGTATGTTTTCTATATCCATTATCACATGGTGTTCACTACTGCATTTAAAAATAATGGCACACACCGGCTAAAACTATCTGTGAGCAAGGGGATCCGCCCGAAACGCGTCAGACCGTTGTGCTGTAACAACAAATAAACATCTTGCCAGAGAATCTATGGGACTCGCCGTGGTTTTTCTGTTCGCCAATGTTGGAGGTGCAGAGCCAGTATTTTTTAATATATATATATATATATATATTCAATGAAAAAACCATTGGTTTTAGGCCATATATAGTTAGGGATTTGCATTTACAAAACCTTATTTTACTCGCATAAAACCATTGAAATTCCATATATAGTTAGATGCGCTAACTATATATCGCGCACCCGCAATCCACTGCTGATGATGTCACATATTACATCATTCATGACATGGTTAGTGACATCACTGATGACATCACTGATGACATCTCAAATGACATCACTGATGACATCTCAAATGACATCACTGATGACATCTCATTTGATATTACTGATCACATCACTGATGATATCATTCATGTGATAATACCATGAACCTCTTCAGACTCTAATATAACCTTAGATACAATCAGTGTAAATAGACAGTCACAGACTGTCAGTCATCCATGGAGTTACTCACACACCTAGTCAGTTATGCAAAAAATCAATCACACCTCCATTTTCTCAACTATACAGTTATACACACCTTACTTATTCAAACATATACTAACACATTTACTTTACTCTCTTATACAATCCCTGATACATGTTCACAATGATCCATACAGCCACTCACACATTCACTGGCTCTTATGCACAGTTATTTATATATGTCAACTCTCACATGTACTGTGTTTTACATATGTACTTACTTTGACATGTAGCACTGAGATATCCATTCACTCACTAATACACTCATGCACAGTCAACCGCCCATACAGTTGTTTGCACATGCACATTTGAACCCATACATATAGTGAATCAACTACTCACACATCTATGTACAGAGTCACACACCTCCCAGCCACCCATACACACACACTCAGTTTCCCATACAAATACTTGGACAACCAATGAATAACCCATACAGTTACTCATATAGCTACTGATCAACATATGTAGCAGTTTGTAGAACAACAGATATAATGATGCACAAATTAAAACAGTTTAGTCACTAACTCATGCACTCAGTGAGACACATTTAGTCACTAACTCATACAGTCAGTCATGCACCTACTAAATCCTTCATCCAGACACTTATACATCCACTCATTCTTCAATATGTAAGACATATTTTAACTTTACAGAAACATACAGTCACTGGATGTTGTCATCAGTGATGTCATCAGTGATGTCATTTGAGATGTCATCAGTGATGTCATCAGTGATGTCACTACCCATGTCATGAATGATGTAATATGTGACATCATCAGCAGTGGATTGCGGGTGCGCGATATATAGTTAGCACATCTAACTATATATGGAATTTCAATGGTTTTATGCGAGTAAAATAAGGTTTTGTAAATGCAAATCCCTAACTATATATGGCCTAAAACCAATGGTTTTTTCATTGAATTTTCAAGGTTTTGTAAATGCAAATTCCTAACTATATATCGACTATAACCTATGGTTTTTTCTGTGAATTTCAATGGTTTTTTAATAGCAAATATCAAAAGCTGTCAAATGTCAAGTACGTGATAGGTAAAAACGTTTTCGTGTTTATGCACGCTGATGTGCTTTGAACGCTGCCCCCCCTCCCCTCTTTTCTCTTAGTAGTACTCTCTCTTTGCAGATAGTGAACAGTAGTTAACGCAGACCTTTACCCCCGTTGTAATCCGTCGTACCTGCTTGTCTCTCCATTTGATTGATTGTTATCCAAGCATTTACTGTTTTAGAATTGGTTCTCTTTGGATCATTCTCTATTTACAAACAAGCACAAAGTCGCAATACTCTGTTTAGTCTTTGCAGATAGTGAAAAACCGTGTAAAAAAATAAAAGTAATCGAGCAAAATCAGTAGACCACTAATTCGATCTCTTTTTGACCTCGGTAAAATACAAACATTAGGAACAACCCTTCATGAGAAATACGAAAATAGTGAAATGAACTGAGCTCCACACCATGAGGGCTGCAAGACAGCTCGACTCCGCCACCCACCCCGCCCAAAATAACGACAAACCCTATGCAAATATTATAAATATAGACAACACACCAGCAAAGAAACAGGGTAAAACATTTTATTAAATAACTATTTACATAACTATTTTATACTTTTTATTGCCCGATCCGGCTAGCTCAATCGATCGAGCATGAAACTCATGCACTGATAGCAAGCGTTGAGAGTTTGTAGAACGATGGCTTCAGATTTTCCACATACGGTGTAGTGGTGCGAACTAGGAGGGGGTGTTTGGATCCTGCCCCTTCCCCAAATAAGATTTTCATACGTGAATGTTCGTTCATGCTTTTTGTCCCTGAGTTGCTTCCATGTCACTGCCTTACACAAATGGCATAAGTCCTGGATGTTGAGTGCCATACTTCAGAGTTCTAAGCAGCTCTTGTAACACTGTTTAAACCTTATTTGCACCTGCTGCAGCTTCACTATTCAAAGTAAGTGGGGTCCGTTTGTGGACCTGACTGCATTGGAAAACAATGTGATACAGTGCCTCCCTAAACCGCTTGACGGAGGCCCCCGAGGGGCGGTGAGATGGCGCGGACTGAGAGGGGGCGCTTGGCTCCTGCCCCCTCCCCAAGTCGTGTTGCCCTGGTGTGGCCTGAGATCGCCCCCGGCATAGGCGGCCGGCTCCCGGGGTCCGGCGGAATTTTTTTCCTTTTGATGACTCTTCCATTCTGGACCTTGTCCCACAATCCGTTTGACCTGAAGACACGCTGTCGTGGGGCGCCCCTTTACCGTTTTAGTTGCCATTCCGCCCGCTTTTGGTACTCTGTGCCTCTTCCGCCATTCAGCTGTTTACCGCCCGCTCTTGCGACTACAGCGTCTCGCTCACCATGTAGTTGAGTTGCTCCCGCTCTTAAGATTTAACCGAACTTTTTGGACTGCTGAAAGCGGTTGTATTCCGACCGCTGATTGGTGGAGACATTTTGACTATATTCTGGACCTGCATTGTCGCGTAATGCGTCATATGACGTGACGCGATAGCGCACCCGGAAGTGCTCCGGTGCGCAAGGCGCAGGTTCCCGGAAACGATCCAGAGCGCGCCGCGCAGCGCGTAACGTAAGCATAACAGGTCATGTGACTTGTTAATAAAACTTTTCATTGGTTCATTTTACTTTTGTTTTCCTAATGATGTAAGACTAGGTCATGTGACCTAAAAATAACACTTTTCATTGGATTAAAACATTTTTTTTCCCAAACGATGAAAGCCCCACCTTGTTTCTGGATGTTTCAGACTGAAGCTGGCGTCACCATGAGAGCACCACCATCTCGTAGCTCCGTCGTGGCCATTCCGCAAGCAATCATGGCAGCCGCTCCCCACCGGAAGCCTGCGGGAGTCGACGGCCCCCAAGACTTTTGTACAATCTTCAAGGCTGAGGGGACGCTTTCGAGAATGGAACCCAAGCCCTGGCAGACAAGCGTCCGAGTTCCAAGGTGTCCCAGGGCCATTTTACTGGACCAGGCCCAAATCCGAAGAGCCGGCCGCCATTTTAAGAGTCCTGTGGCAGCCGCCTATCGCTGCACCGCAAGAGTGGGAGCAACTCAACTACATGGTGAGCGAGACGCTGTAGCCGTAAGAGCGGGCGGTAAACAGCTGAATGGCGGAAAAGGCACAGTGTAGCAAAAGCGGGCGGAATGGCGACTGAAACGATAAAGGGGCGCCCCACTACAGCAGACAAGCCTCCGCCATGTGCTTCAAAACTGCATATGTATCTCGTGATATCAAGGTTGGGCAACCAGTACACAACAAGCAGTTACGAGTCCCATTTACACCGGCGCCATTTTGGGCGCGGCCGGGCAGGTCCAGGATCTAGTCAAACATAACAAATGAGGCTGACGTCTCTGAAGCAGTTGACGAACAGCAGGACATAGCAAATAAACATGAAGTCTCTAAAGCTGTTAACTCACTGCAGGACAAAACAAGTAAACCTGAAACCTCTGGAATAATTGTCGCTCAAAAGAACAACACACAAAACTCTGTAGAGCCTGAAGAAAGAAAAACAGAAGGGCACTGTAGTTTCAGACACACTTAACACTAATGACTAAACAAAGATATCGTCTGTTTATGAAGCAGTTATCATGTTCACAGAATTGACAAAGAAGTGTGCAGACACCAATGCTATTAAGAAACACAAGGAAATCCCTAACGCATCAGCATTCTCGGAAGAGGTTGACACAGATAACATCTTAAGGAACAAAGAAAGACAAAATAAGGATGAGGAAGTTATCACTTTAGTTTTTTCATCAGCTAGCGACAGCAAGAAACATATTGTAATGGAGATTAGAGAGGCTACGGATGAATTATCAAAAATATCAAAAGAAATGGCTACTCCCCCCTTTAGCAGATTAGCTAAATGTTTGCGTAATTTAGGCATAAAAGTTATATTATTGTTGTTGTTGTTGTTATCGTTATAGTTCTGGTTAATTTCAAAAAATGTTTAAATATATTTACAGTTTTTGTTGCGTTCGTTATATTTAAAAGTTAATAAAGTTATATTATTGTTGTTGTTATCGTTATAGTTTCCGGAGAAGTATAATTCACCAATAGTTTTCTTTGTAGATGTTTTTCCATCACCCGCCCAGGATATCACCACTGTTCCCCATGTCATAAAACCTTAGGATGATCAATAACTGAAACAGCTAATATGGGTTTACTTACAGGGGACATCTTTTGTTCTGTTTTGTAAAGTAAAACTATTGTGAACGCAAGTATTATACATAGTAAGTGTTTAATATAGCATTTGTCAGTCATTGGTTAAGCAGCTAGGACCTGTTCACTCTTGACACCCCAGGTGCTGTGTATGTTGCACTATAGTGCTGCATCGAGAAAACGGACAACCCTATTGATGTTGATTTTTCATTATTGATTATTGTAGAGAAATGGCGACTCCCCCCTTTAGCAGATTAGCTAAATGTTTGCGTAATTTAGGCATAAAAGTTATATTATTGTTGTTGTTGTTGTTATCGTTATAGTTCTGGTTAATTTAAAAAAAAACTTAAATATATTTACAGTTTTTGTTGCGTTCGTTATATTTAAAAGTTAATAAAGTTTTAAAATCCAACTTTGTTGGAGTGCTATATATTTTTTAAAAATCGGGTGAATGGGGCCTTGAATCGGGTTATTGTCATGTGTGGGCTTTGCAAGTGTACTGCTACAGGATCGGACATTTCAAACTCAAATGCACGTTCTTTTTCTTACCTTTCCGAAGCATGGAGCGCAATAGCAGGCAGAGAAAGGGTGATGCACGTGTTGAACACTACCTGACCTGGCAAGTTGCTGGCAGTGCCCCCCCCGCCTGCTCCTGAAAGAGGGCACACACACACCGCTGCCCCGAGTACTTCACAAATCTTTAAAAGACAATGCGCTTGTTCATGAGGCTTAAATGGTTTATCACCCCTTCTAGAACCCCTGCATCGACCCTCTGACGTTTCCTGGAAGAATTAGCACGTAACACGATACCAAGCCCTGTCAGCTGAAACCCCCGAGAAATCGTGGGGCATATTATCAAGGGGGTTTATTTCCGCTTTTTTGGCTTTAAAAGCCAAAAAAAAAGAGATAAAATTATCTCCCTATTACCAAGCTGTCGCTAACACCAGTTAGTGACAGCTAAAAGGAGATAGCGACCATCTTGGGCCCCGCTTTGCATGTCAGTGATATTTATCACTAATGACATGCAAAGTGGGCGTGCCAAGATTTTAGCGACTGGAAACAGTCCCTAACCATCGCTATCTCCTATTACCAACTTTTGGAGATATTCGCGCTGAGCGCGAATATCTCCAAAAGCTAACACCTGCCCTGAGCAGTTTTTAGCCATGTTATCCAATGGGAGGTGGATAACATGGCTAAGAGCATTTGCTGGATAATGCATGAATATCGCTGACTTTTCAGCGATATTCATGCATTGCGGCCGTTTTTTATCGCATTTGCGATAAACCTTGCTAATAGCAAGGTTTATGTGCGATAAAATTCGCCGATGTGCGGCGATAATTTTTGTCTCTAAACAAGTTAGAGACAAAAATTATCGCTAGTTGTTGGTAATATGCCCCCGGGTTTTTCCTTGCAGGAATCGGGAGGCGGAAGACTAGCACTGAAATCAGTAGTCTCACGCCTGAATCGGGAGGATTGGTATATCTGGATTCTCTACAGCTGGGGCCATAAACTACATCCGCAGGGCTAGGTGATAGCCTGGGTCCGGCCTGGACAATCGGACACAGAGGAAGAGGAGTGTCAGAGGGTGCGGTAGTGAATAGGGTGAAAGGGAGGTGTCGGGCGGGCACAGGGTGTGATTCTCAGAGAAGAGCAGCGCAGATGGGGGGAAGTATATGGCCCATGCATGAGAGAGAGAGCGGGGGTGACCAGTGCGTGGGGGAGATGCTTGCGAGGGTGGGGAGCCGTGCTGAGAATCGACGGCGTGCAGAGAGTGGGCCTGGTCAAGGCATCTAAAATGGCTTCCGTGCACGACAAAATTGTGGCATTGGACAAAAAGGCAAGATGGCGCAGACAATGTTTATCAATAAGGATTCATTTATAACAAAATATTTACTCGCAGTGACAAAATGGAGGTCAACACTTCCTGATTTCCATCGAATCGAACGTTAACAAACGTCACGCAGCAAAAAAAAAAAAAAAAGCTCACGCACAGAGCAGTTTTTAGCCATGTTATCCAATGGAAGGTGGATAACATGGCTAAGAGTATTTGCTGGATAATGCATGAATATCGCTGACTTTTCAGCGATATTCATGCATTGCGGCCGTTTTTTATCGCATTTGCGATAAACCTTGCTAATAGCAAGGTTTATGTGCGATAAAATTCGCCGATGTGCAGCGATAATTTTTGTCTCTAAACAAGTTAGAGACAAAAATTATCGCTAGTTGTTGGTAATATGCCCCCGGATACCTAGTAATTTAATTAAAACGAAGCACAAAATGGCGAATTCCCGTTTCGCTACCAGTTTGCGGCCCAGTTCGCGGCCTGTGAAGCGCTTCTACCGTGAAAAATCATTTTTTTTTATTTTCCCCACGGGACCCTTTAATAACCCCAACAACATTCCTAGGGGGTCAAGAGGGGTATACCTTGCCCCCTTTCATTAAATTCCCCCTTCGTTTTTCACCTCTTCTTCTCTCTCGATCCTACCGAGAGATAAGATGGCGGCCGCTCCGGACTGTTTAGAATGTTGACAGACACCGGAGAGCCAATCAGCTTTCTGCGCGCAAAGTTCCGTTTCGCGAAAAGTAAGCGGACCGGAGCGCAGCCCGAAGCGCTGTTACAGATATATATCTTGTTTTGAATGTTAATTTCTCAAAAACTACTGGAGCACATATATTGAGACCTAGCAAAGGCACATCGGGCTAACAGTCCCTACAATTTTGCCAAGTTTCGTGCAAATCCATTCAGCCGTTCGAGCTAAAAGTGAGTCCAACCGCCCTATGGAAATTAACATGGGAAAAACGCGTTTTGGGACCCCCTTTTTTCTCAGCCCCCCCTTGACGAAACCCCCCCAAATTTTCAGGGGCTGCTCAGAAACAAAATGTGCCATTTTCCTGAAAATTTCATCCGATTCCGTCCACAAACGCCAAAGTTATTAGACATAGAATTTTCAAAAATCCCATAGGGAATAAATCCTAACTATATATACCTACTGGCGATAGCCAGTAGGTAATATATATATATATGTGTGTATATATATATATATATATATATATATTCACTGAAAAAACCATAGGTTATAGACCATATATAGTTAGGAATTCGCATTTACCAAACCTTATTTTACTCACACAAAACCATTGAAATTCCATATATAGTTAGTTGCACTAACTATATATCGCGCACCCGCAATCCACTGCTGATGATGTCACATATTACATCATTCATGACATGGTCAGTGACATCACTGATGACATCACTGATGACATCTCAAATGACATCACTGATGACATCTCAAATGACATCACTGATGACATCACTGATGACATCTCCTTTGACATTACTGATCACATCACTGATAATATCATTCATGTGATAATACGATGAACCTCTTCAGACTCTAATATAACCTTAGATACAATCAGTGTAAACAGACACTCACAGACTGTCACTCATCCATGGAGTTACTCACACACCTAGTCAGTCATGCAAAGAATCAATCACACCTCCATTTCCTCAACTATACAGTTATACAAACTTTACTTATTCAAACATATACTAACACATATTTACTCTCTTATACAATCCCTGATACAAGTTCACAATGATCCATACAGCCACTCACACATTTACTGGCTCTTATGCACAGTTATTTATATATGTCAACTCTCACATGTACTGTGTTTTACATATGTACTTACTTTGACATGTAGCACTGAGATATCCATTCACTCACCAATACACTCATGCACACAGTCAACCGCCCATACAGCTGTTTCCACATGCACTTTTGAAACCATACATCTAGTGAATCAACTGCTCACACATCTATGCACAGAGTCATACACCTCCCAGCCACCCACACACACACTCAGTCTCCCATACAAATACTTGGGCAACCAATCAATAACCAATATAGTTAATCAAATAGCTACTTATCAACACATGCAACAGTTTACAGAACAACAGACATAATGATGCACAAATTAAGACAGTTTAGTCACTAACCCATGCACTCAGTGAGACACATTTAATCACTCACTCATACAGTCAATCATGCACCTACTAAATCCTTCATCCAGACACTTATACATCCACTCATTCTTCAATATGTAAGACATATTTTAACTTTACAGAAACATACAGTCACTGGATGTTGTCATCAGTGATGTCATCAGTGATGTCATTTGAGATGTCATCAGTGATGTCATCAGTGATGTCACTGACCATGTCATGAATGATGTAATATGTGACATCATCAGCAGTGGATTGCGGGTGCGCGATATATAGTTAGTGCAACTAACTATATATGGAATTTCAATGGTTTTGTGTGAGTAAAATAAGGTTTGGTAAATGCGAATTCCTAACTATATATGGTCTATAACCTATGGTTTTTTCAGTGAATTTTCAAGGTTTTGTAAATGCTAATTCCTAACTATATATCGTCTATAACCTATGGTTTTTTCAGTGAATTTTCAAGGTTTTGTAAATGCTAATTCCTAGCTATATATGGTCTATAACCTATGGTTTTTTCAGTGAATATATATATATACATACATATATAAACATATATCATCTGTATATCTATATAAATACAAACATAAATGCATGCATACATATACTTATAAGCATACAGATGCATGTTATTTACATGAAAGTTGAAAAAACACTAATAAAAGCAAAGCTAAAAAGCCACCTCATTACAAACAGAATGGCTTTAACTTAAACGAGGGCGAGATCTATTGCATTTTCAATGCTTGTTTACTTTGGTTCCATCAAGAAGGCATTCAGATGTGTCACACATTTGCCATAAATTCTGAATGTTAGCACTCTAGTTGCACATTAGATCACTGTAGTAAAGCTACTGCTCACCAGGGACGTCTGCTGCTGGTATTCAAAGTGCATGTTTCAATCTGCATGTCAGAATTTTTTTAATGAAATAGAAGAGGATTTGAGAAGTCACTCAAAATGATCCCTAATTTTTCTTTCTGAAGCACTAATCATACTTTCTATGGGAAAATTAACCCCCTCATGTTGTTCCTTTTTAAATTGAGTGTTTTCAGACTTAACACTTCATTCCAATCAAGATGGCTTCTGGTGTGCCATACTTTTGTCATAAGTAAGACTGTTAGCGCTCTAGTTGTTCTTTAGAACACTCTGGGACATTCTGTCATTGGGCTATACTTGGGGTACATCTGGGTGATATTTGGGCTACATTTAGGCTCTTTTGTCTCTGGTGGCCATCTTGGGAGACTGTATGTCAGAATTTTTTAATGAAATTGAAGAGGGTTTGAGAAGTCACTCAAAATGTGCCCTAATTTTTCTTTCTGCAGCACTAATCATAATTCATATGGCAAAATATACCCCCTCATTTTGTTCCTTTTTAAATTAAATGTTTTAAGAGTTACCACTTTATTCCAATCAAGATGGCTTCAGGTGTGCCATACCTTTGTAATAAGTAGGACTGTTAGCGCTCTAGTTGTTCTTTAGAACACTCTGGGACATTCTGTCATTGGGCTATACTTGGGCTACATCTGGGTGATATTTGGGCTACATTTGGGCTCTTTTGTCTCTGGTGGCCATTTTGGGAGACTGCATGTCAGAATTTTTTAATGAAATAGAAGAGGATTTGAAAAGTCACTCAAAATGTGCCCTAATTTTTCTTTCTGCAGCACTAATAATACCTTCTATTGCATAATATACCCCCTCATTGTGTTCCTTTTTAAATTAAATGTTTTAAGAGTTACCACTTTATTCCCATCACGATGGCTCCAGGTGTGCTATACCTTTGTAATAAGTAGGACTGTTAGCGCTCTAGTTGTTCTTTAGAACACTCTGGGACATTCTGTCATTGGGCTATACTTGGGCTACATCTGGGTGATATTTGGGCTACATTTGGGCTCTTTTGTCTCTGGTGGCCATTTTGGGAGACTGCATGTCAGAATGTTTTAATGAAATAGAAAAGGATTTGAGAAGTCACTCAAAATGTGCCCTAATTTTTCATTCTGCAGCACTAATCATACTTTCTAGGGCAAGATATACCCCCTCATGTTGTTTCTTTTTAAATTAAATGTTTTAAGAGTTACCACTTTATTCCAATCAAGATGGCTTCAGGTGTGCCATACCTTTGTAATAAGTAGGACTGTTAGCGCTCTAGTTGTTCTTTAGAACACTCTGGGACATTCTGTCATTGGGCTATACTTGGGCTACATCTGGGTGATATTTGGGCTACATTTGGGCTCTTTTGTCTCTGGTGGCCATTTTGGGAGACTGCATGTCAGAATGTTTTAATGAAATAGAAAAGGATTTGAGAAGTCACTCAAAATGTGCCCTAATTTTTCATTCTGCAGCACTAATCATACTTTCTATGGCAAAATATACCCCCTCATGTTGTTTCTTTTTAAATTAAATGTTTTAAGAGTTACCACTTTATTCCAATCAAGATGGCTTCAGGTGTGCCACACCTTTGTAATAAGTAGGACTGTTAGAGCTCTAGTTGTTCTTTAGAACACTCTAGGAAGCTGCAGTAGAACACAAAGGAATCAACTGACAGTCTCTGTCCTTGTTGGATGTACATGTTTTACTGAGAATGTCAGACTTCATTTTCACATGACTGAGAAAGATAATGTGAATTTACAGAAAATATGCTTTCAGTTTAGCTTATAGATCCCCTTCCAAACCACTGTGGGAAAATCATGAGATATTAGTTTTCTTTCAAACAATATTCATGATATCACAGCAGAAGGTTTTTTCACATGGTAAAATCACCTTAGAACCCACCACAATTCCTAAAACGAGTATGGTACCATCAACAAATGATTTATAATGTAACTAAAGTCCTAAAACCCTCTATTAACTACAATGCTTTTTAATGAGGTGCTATCATGTATATTGGTCCCAAGATGGCTGCCAACACTTCTTGGATGAAGTGCTGACAGCCAATCAGATCAGATGTGTGGTTAGGCTCCGCCCAGATATATATCTTTTTTTGAACCTAAATTACTCAAAATCCACTGGAGCACATATATTGAGACCTAGCAAAGGCACATCGGGCTAACAGTCCCTACAATTTTGCCAAGTTTTGTGCAAATCCATTCAGCCGTTCGAGCTAAAAGTGAGGCCAACCGCCCTATGGAAATTAACATGGGAAAAACGCGTTTTGGGACCCCCCTTTTTTCTCGGCCCCCCCTTGATGAAACCCCCCCAAATTGTCAGGGGCTGCTCAGAAACAAAATGTTCCATTTTCCTGAAAATTTCAGCCAATTCTGTCCACAAACGCCAAAGTTATTAGACATAGAATTTTCAAAAATCCCATAGAGAAAAAATCCTAACTATATATACCTACTGGCGACCGCCAGTAGGTAATATATATATATAGATAGATAGATAGATAGATAGATAGATAGATAGATAGATAGATAGATAGATAGATAGATAGATAGATAGATAGATAGATAGAGAGATAGATAGATAGATAGATAGATAGATAGATAGATAGATAGATACTAGTATAATATGTGTAGATGGTTATAGGCTATATAAATTAAAAAAAAAATGTTATTTACAAAATTTACAGTAACAAAAAAAGTAGTCCCACCGAAGTAGCGCCGGCCGCGATGTGCGTGCTCACGTCAGGAGCGCGGGGAGGAGCGGCGTCCAGGAGCGCGACGAGGAGTGGCGGACATGGCGTGGGGGAAGAGCGGTGACGTGAGGAGCAGCGGAAGGCCAGCGGCCGTGCAAGCAGCGGACAGGCTGGAGGAGCGGCAGCTGAGGTAAGGGAGCGGCGGACATGGCGCGGGGGAGGAACGGTGATGTGAGGAGCAGCGGACAGGCCAGCGGCGGTGCGAGCAGCAAACAGGCGGGAGGAGCGGCAGCTGAGGTAAGGGGACCCATGTCGGGGCAGGAGGGGGTCGGGGCAGGCGGGGGACGGGCCAGGCAGGGGCCCGGGCTGCTGGACAATGTCGGGGCGGGCGGGGGTCGGGGAAGCCTGTTGCTCCCGCACAAGGTCGGGACGGGCTGCTAGTGGATAGATATATATATATATATATATATATATATATATATATATATATATATATATATATATATATATATATATCTCAAGACCAATATCTGTGAAGTTACCTTCGGCAAACAGAGAATCACGAACCACCGGAGATGTGGGCAAATATTCTTTTATTGTCCTCAAATTACGCTTTTCGTGCACCACTTGCCCTTGATCACATATACGAGAGAGCCAATCGCCATCTTTTTTAAAATGCAGTGAGATTCCACCACGTGGTAAATCAAAGTGATAAATAGAGAAAACATGCTTGCACTATATTCTGCCGGTTACAGAGTCTGTTTTTATAGCCTCTGTCGTAGTGACTTATTCATCGTCAACAGTAATTATATACATGGCATTGAGAAACACATAATTCAAATGGAATAAACCTTATGCGTTAATAAATGCCTACATTAAGATGGTCTATACACCGTTTGATAAATAGATTGAAAAACATCAACGTGTAAAATCCATCCTGATAAAATATATATATGTATAAATACAAACACAATAAAACGGGAATTTCATGGCACAATAATCCATATATCTGAAATCGTAATATTGCACATGACCCAACATAATTGTGTAAATCATTGCAACTCGTACTGTAAACCATCATATTGTGTAAACAGTAAACCACATAAAATGTTTCTCTTTACTAATGACGTTTATTCCTGCTCTAATGCTGCAGTATTGGAATAAATCCATATTAAGTGCTTCTTCACTAAATAGCTGGGATAAATCCCAATAAACAGCAGCATCGCCAACCTTCAGAAATTATTCAGAAAGTGCTAAGTGCTAAAGTGCTACCTTGTGTGCATATAATATCATTAATAAAGGGCCAGTGCAGAGCATATACCCACGTTAAAATCTATATCACAAATAAAGCATATACAAACAGTGTGAGCCTTCCATAATTAAATCCAATTAAAACTGAATAAAAAATCCATTTGAATCAATTAAAATCAAATAAAGAAAGGCAGCAACGAAAACTAATACTTATTTACAAGACCTATTTAGATGATAAATACAGGAATCCAGGGAAACCAACCTACCAAACATACAGATGGACTTATTGGGTTTAGTCTTGGTTACTTGCAACTTATTCCTATAAAAAATGATGCAAGTCCTCCGTATTATTCAGACCATGTGGAAATTTACTATCAAACTCTATAATCATTCTAGATTCCATCTGCCTTAGAGCTCTTTATCTGCCTCCCTCTCTATGGAGTATTGGAACCGTCGTCACCACAAAGTAACTCAAGCAGTTGAGGTCATTTTTGTGTATCTGCTTGAAATGGCGGGCCACCAGATAGGTCAAGTCATTATTCACCATGGCCCGCAAATGCTGTAAAATTCTGACATGCACCTGCAACTTGGTGCTGCCCACATATCTTATGTGCATGTCAGAATATAAACCGCAAATTCCCTCCTGCAATTTAGGGTGCCCCGAATTGCTATTTAGTCTGGGCTAAAAGGTGTAGAGTAATGTGTAGTGTTTGTCCCAAACTTACATGCTCTACAAGTAGTGTATTTGGTAAACCCTTGTTTAGGTTGCAACCACATGTTAGCAACAGATAGCTTGGGGCTTGGTTTGGCAATTTGCATCCGCATGGATACACCTTTTCTGTAAGTGACGACCGGATGGATAGGTAATCTGGGAGACAATACCCCCTCTGTGAGAACAATTGGCCAATTGCGCCTAACGATGGACCGAATCTTTCTCTCTTGCTTACTGAAGGTAGTAATTAACCTAGAGCCGATGCTTGCATCATTGGACTTCTCCTTATTCGTGCTTGTGTTAAGCAAGGATTACCTAGTTCTCTCATATGTTTTGTTAACTGCCTCTCTCAAGATGCCTTCACTGTATCGTCTGTACATCTTTTTAAATCCTACCTGTGACAGGTGTTATCTTTTTGTGACTTTTGGGATGAAATATAGTCTTGGTAAAACTTGGTGTTATACATTTAAAAACTTAAACTCTTCTGAGGCAATCACCCCTTCCCGTTTCCACCCAAGTAGATCTTTCTTCAGATTTTCTCTGGCCAAATTGTATTTTGATGTGATTGGTTTTCTCATAGCATTTCGAGTCGTTGAGATGTCTGCGTGCCTCCGTAATATAGTCCTTTTGTGGCCAAATGACCAAATTTTCTCCTTTGTCTGATTTGGCCACAATGATCTCATGGTTGCTGCTCAATTTTTTTATCAGTTTGATATACTCCACTTCACATTTGCTCTTGTATCGTTTTCTATGTTTGGTTGAATGGTGCAACTTTTTAATGTCTTCAGTCACTACCTCATGAAAGATATCGATCGCATCTTTCGGCATTGTCAGAACAAACTTAGACTTAGATTTATAAGGACCATTGCCCGCTCCTCTTTGTCTTATACTTGCCTGTTTAGTCCCACCTGTGTGGAATCCGCGTCAGTTTGATTTTGTATCCCGGTATTGCCCTCATTGTTGAGATCATGTAGGGCAAGCAGCGTTGGCACATCTGATACCTGTAATTCCATATTAGGCTCCCTCATGATGTCATCACTTATCTGAGCCTCTTTAAGACCTTCTTTAAGGGCGAAAAACGTTTTAAGTTTTAACTTTCTGATAAAACAGAAAATGTCAACCCTTGTCTTGACTGTATCCTCCATCAATAAATATGGTGAAGCTCTCTGGTGTGCAGGCGTTTTTACATGGGCAACCCTTTTTTGATGAATATTAGCGGCGCGCCTCGCCGCAAAAACGCCTCGCCGCATAGAAGGGGATGCGTTCTGCCTGGAGTTTCGGGAACTGCGAGGACGAAAGAGCCCAGAGATGTGGGACTTGTTATGGGCAGCAATTCGTGGCTTCACCCCTGAAGTCACCCACTTGGGATTTTATTGCAATGCACAAAGACTTGTCAGAACCCACAGAGGTAAAGGTGAAGGAACTACTGGGATCAGAAGGCATTGCGGCACAAGCTCACTGGGGCGGGTCCAACACAGTATTTATGGTGTTCCTTTGGGCTGCTGGGACTTTCTTTGCAGCCAGTGATCAAGGGCGGAACAGCCCGAAACCGGTATGGAATTAGTCTCACTGAAGGAGAAAGCGCGACACTTGACTGTATCCTGCATCAATAAATATGGTGAAGCTCTCTGATGTGCAGGCGTTTTTACATGGGCAACCCTTTTTTGATGAATATATATATATATATATATATATATATATATATATATATATATATATATATATATATATATATTACCTACTGGCGATCGCCAGTAGGTATATATAGTTAGGATTTTTTTCCTATGGGACTTTTGAAAATTCTATGTCTAATAACTTTGGCGTTTGTGGACGGAATTGGCTGAAATGTTCAGGAAAATGGCACATTTTGTTTCTGAGCAGCCCTTGAAAATTTGGGGGGGTTTCGTCAAGGGAGGGCCGAGAAAAAAGGGGGGTCCCAAAACGCGTTTTTCCCATGTTAATTTCCATAGGGCGTTTGGCCTCACTTTTAGCTCGAACGGCTGAATGGATTTGCACGAAACTTGGCAAAATTGTAGGGACTGTTAGCCTGATGTGCCTTTGCTGGGTCTCAATATATGTGCTCCAGTGGATTTTGAGAAATTAACGTTTTTAAAAATGTATATATCTGTGACAGCGTCCCAGATAGCGCTCCAGATCGCGTACTTTTCGCGTCACGGAGCTTTGCGAAGCGAAGCTGATTGGCTCTCCGGTGTCTGTCAACATTCTAAACAGTCCGGAGCGGCCACCATCTTGTCTCTCGGTAGGATCGAGAGACAAGAGGAGGAGAAAAACGAAGGGGGAATTTAATGAAAGGGGGCAAGGTAGACCCCTCTTGACCCCCTAGGAATGATGTTGGGGTTATTAAAGGGTCCCGTGGGGAAAATAAAAAAAAATTGATTTTTCACGGTAGGAGCGCTTCCCGGGCCGCGAACTGGGCCGCAAACTGGTAGTGAAACGGGAATTCGCCATTTTGTGTTTCGTTTTAATTAAATTACAGGGTATAAGGGGGGACGGGAGACGTATCCTGACTCCTTATGTTTTCTGAGGTTGGCTGAGGAGGCTCACATATGTTGATACATGTCTTCCAGCGGCTGTGCGTGAGCGTTTTTTTTGCTGCGTGACGTCTGTTAACGTTCGATTCGATGGAAATCAGGAACTGTTGACCGCCATTTTGTCACTGCGATAAAATATATTGTTATAAATTAATCCTTATTGATAAACATTGTCTGCGCCATCTTGCCTTTTTTCCAATGCCACAATTTTGTCGTGCACGGCAGCCATTTTAGATGCCTTGACCTGACCCACTCTCTGCACGCCGTCGATCCTCAGCACGGCTCCCCGCCCTCACAAGCATCTCCCCCACGAACTGGTCACCCCCGCTCTCTCTCTCATGCATGGGCCATAAACCTACCCCCATCTGCGCTGCTCTTCCCTGAGAATCACACCCCGTGCCCGCCCGACACCTCCCTTTCACCCTATTCACTACCGCACCCTCTGACACTCCTTTTTCTCTGTGTCCGATTGTCCAGGCCGGTCCCAGGCTATCACCTAGCCCTGCAGATGTAGTTTATGGCCCCAGCTGTAAAGAATCACCCCTCTTCAAAGGAGTTACAGTAGATCAAGGCCCCCACCCGATGAGATCCGTCACACCACACGCGTTCCTACTATCTGATAACCATCCTGTATTGTGCTTGGGGAGGGGATTCTCACTGTGAGGGTGTGTGGAACCGAGCCTGAAGCGGAAGATTCCAGGGATGCCTCTTTGTACATCAAAGTTTTTACAATTATGTGTCACATTAAAAATATATAGCACTCCAACAAAGTAGTAGGATTATAAAACTTTAATAACTTTTAAATATATACAACGCAACAAAAACAGTAAACACATTTAAACATTTTTTGGAAAAAAGAAGCAACAATGGTCAGTAGCTGTGTTTTGTGCGAATAGTCCCAAGGCAGCACAACAAGCTGAGTTCTAGACGGCACCCAGGTGATGTCACCTGGGTGCCGAACTGGTTTTTGGTATCCTACAATGCAGCTCCGAAAAATGGCGTGGGGCGCCCCGGGGGGGGGGAGGCCTCGTCAGTAGCGGTCTGTTGTGCGAATAGTCCCAAGGCAGCAGAACGCGCTGAGATGTGGACGGCACCCAGGTGATGTCCAGTAAGTTGCCGCACTGGTTTTGGTATCCTACAATGCTGCTCCAAAAAACGGCGTGGGGCGCCCCGGGGGGGGGGGGGGAGGCAGCGTGAACGGGCCTCCCCAGGTGGCGGCTCGTGTGCTGTAGTGGGGCGCCCCTTTACCGTTTCAGTTGCCATTCCGCCCGCTTTTGGTACACTGTGCCACAATCCGCCATTCAGCTGAGTTGCGCCCACTCTTGCGGTTCAGCGATAGGCGGCTGCCACAGGACTCTCAAAATGGCGGCAGGCTCTTTCCTTTTTGGGCCTGGTC
Source organism: Lissotriton vulgaris (assembly GCF_964263255.1). Taxonomy (NCBI): domain Eukaryota; kingdom Metazoa; phylum Chordata; class Amphibia; order Caudata; family Salamandridae; genus Lissotriton; species Lissotriton vulgaris. The sequence goes on along the minus strand of NC_141687.1, from coordinate 1,400,016,228 downwards.
CACTAAAATGGCCCTGGGACACCTCTGAACTCGGACGCTTGTCTGCTAGGTCTTGGACCCCATTCTCGAAAGCGTCCCCTCAGCCGTGAAGATTTTACAAAAGTCTTGGGGGCCCTCGACTCCTGCAGGCTTCCGGTGGGGAGCGGATGCCATGATTGCTCGCGGAATGACCACGACGGAGCCACGAGATGGTGGTGCTTTCATGCTGACGCCAGCTTCAGTCTGAAACATCCAGAAACAAGGTGGGGCTTTCATCGTTTGGGAAAAAAAAATGTTCTAAACCAATGAAAAGTGTTATTTTTAGGTCATATGACCAAGCCTTCCATCATTAGGAAACCAAAAGTAAAATGAACCAATGAAAAGTTTTATAAACAAGTCACATGACCTGTTATGCGGCATAGGGCTATATAAAGCGTAGAAAATCCGTTGGCACGTGAGGCGGCGTCAGTAGCGGACCGATGTGCGAATAGGCCGAAGGCAGCACAACGCGCCGAGATCCGGATGGCACCGAGGTGGTGTCCAGCAAGTTGCTGCACTGGTATGGCTATCCTACAATGCTGCGCTGAAAGACAGCGTGGGGTGCCCAGGGGGAGGCGGCGCGAACGGCCCTCTTCCGCCTCTCCAGGTGGAGGCACCTCATCTGCAGTGCGGCGCCCCTTAGCGTTTCACACGCCGGCCAACAGAGTTGGGTCCGCACTTGCTGCTACAGTAGGCCGAAGGCAGCCCAATGCAAAGAGATCCGGATGGCACCGAGGTGGTGTCCAGCAAGTTTCCGCACTGGTGTGGCCATCCTACAATGCTGCCCCGATAGTCGGCGTGGGGTCCTGTGAGATGGTGTCAGTAGCGGACCGATGTGTGAATAGGTCGGAACCAGCACAAGGCGCCAAGATCCGGATGGCACCGAGGTGGTGTCATAGTTGAGAGTTCTGAGCAGCGCTTGTAACACTGTCTGAAGCTTATTTGCACCTGCTGCAGCTTCAGTATTGCCTTGGTGTGGCCAAAGATCGCCCATGACATAGGCGGCCGGCTCCCGGGGTCCGGCGTAAGTTTTTCCTTTTCCTTTCTGCATCTTGTCCCACAATCCGTTTGACCTGAAGACACGACCAGGACCCTGAATGTGTGCAGGGGGACGCTATTGATTGAATCAAAATGGCGGCTTCACACAAAGCTGACTCAAGCGTTCCTGCTGATGCTATACAGACAAAAACTGGTTTTCAGTTTGTATATTCTTCTGGATTTTTCCATCCAAGGCTGGTTGAGAGTTTGTAGAACAATGGCTTTAGATTTTCAACATACTACTCTTCAACATTCTTCCTAAATGTAACAATGTGAGACTCACTAGGAGAACGGCTGTTTATCTTTCCTTTCAAAATGCTGCCAACAATATTTTCTGAATGGAAGACACCACAAGGCGCTGAGATCCGGTTGGCACCTAGGTGTTGTCCAGCAAGTTGCCGCACTGGTGTGGCCATCCTACAATGCTGCGCCGAAAGTCGGCGTGGTGGTTGCATAATCTTGATATCATGAGATACGTATGCAGTTTTGAAGCACATGGCGGGCGGGGACGAGAATTGTTTGAATATTTCGACATCCCTATTGATATTAAGTTCTGATGTGTTGTTGATTACTGTACTATTGAAAGTTCGAATTAACGTCGCCCATGGTACTTGCCCGCAAATGTAAATCTAGATAATTTTATTGTAAGTGGTCCTGTCGTATTTTAATTACAAAATGTACGTCCACCGATTTCGCAACTGTTAGACACCTTAGTTCTTGCAACCTAATGGCCCGCCCGTTACGTTCCTCTACAGTGTAAATGTCTCCTCATCATATACGATTACAGTTTGCTCTGTGGCCGGCCCACATGGTTATAGGCCCGTATTTGTATACTGACATTTGCACAATAAAGGTTTTTAAAACAAAACATGGTAGTAGTATTTACATTGGTAAAGTTTTTAATTTTAGTCACTGTTTTCGAATCAGTAAAAGGCAAGTGAAATAAAGCAGTCCAATTACATGACGGATAAAAGGTATAATACGCAGGAACGAAGTAAAGATAAATGGTCAAGGGCTGTTGTGTTTTCTACTCCTGCAACATAAAGTGATCGATAAGAATCTGATATTCAGGCCTATCGGCGACTAAGACAGCAGGCCGAGCCTGTTTTGCTCAACGGCTCCGTCATGGGACGAAGAAACGTCCTTTTTCTCGAAAACGGAATATATTTTACTTGCAGGACAGTTGTAAATTTCCGGGAAAGTACATTAACCTGGAACATTATAACATATATGTTTAAGAAAAAATGATGTTCGAAAGCAATAAAAAGTGTAATTTTTAGGTCATATGACCAAGCCTTTCATCATTAGAATAACAAAAGTAAAATGAACCAATGAAAAGTTTTATTAACAAGTCACATGACCTGTTATGCTTACGTTACGCGCTGCGCGCCGCGCCCCGGATCGCTTCCGAGAAGCTGCGCTTCGCGCACCGGAGCACTTCCGGGTGCGCTAACGCGGCGTGTCATATGACGCATTACGCGACAACGTAGGTCCAGAATATAGTCAAAATGTTTCCACCTACCAGCGGTCGGAACACAACCCCTTCCAGCAGTCTAAAAAGTTTTGTTAAATGACAACAGAAGGGACAGGCAACAAGAACCATCAGTCAAAGAGGGGAGGGCAAGTTCTTCTCTACCGGGTCACGTTGGGGCATTATCGGAACTGATTGAATTGGTAGTCTACAGTGTTTCTGGATGTTTCAGATTGAAGCTGGTGTCAGCATGAGAGCGCCACCATCTCGTAGCTCCGTCGTGGCCATTCCGCGAGCAATTATGGCAGCCGCTCCCCACCAGAAGCGAGCGGGAGTCGGGGGTCCCCAAGATTTTTGTAGAATCTTCAAGGCTGAGGGGACGCTTTCGAGAATGGAGCCCAAGCCCTAGCAGACAAGTGTCCGAGTTCCAAGGTGTCCCAGGGCCATTTTAGTGGACCACGCCCAAATCTGAAGAGCCAGCCACCATTTTGAGAGTTCTGTGGCAGCCGCCTATCGCTGCACCGCAAGAGCGGGAGCAATTCAACTACAGTGTGAGCGAGACGCTGTAGTCGCTAGAGCGGGCGGTAAACAGCTGAATGGCGGAAGAGGCACAGTGTAGCAAAAGCGGGCGGAATGGCAACTGAAACGGTAAAGAGGCGCCCCACTACAGCGTGTCTTCAGGTCAAACGGATTGTGGGACAAGATCCAGAATAGAAGAGTCACCAAAAGGCAAAAAGTTCCACTTGACCCTGGGAGCCGGCCGCCTATGTCGAGGGTGATCTCAGGCCATAGCAGGGTAACACGATTTGGGGAGGGGGCCGGAGTCAAGCGTTCCCTCCGAGTCCGCGCCATCATACCGACCCTCGGGGGTCTCCGTCAAGTGGTTCAGGGAGGCACCGCATCACATTGTTTTCAAATGCAGTCACGTCCTCAAACAGCCCCCACTTACATTGAGAATAGTGAAGCTGCAGCAGGTGCAAATAAGCTTCAGACAGTCTAACAAGCACTCCTCAAAACTTTGAACTATCAGAGTGCATGAGTTTCATGCTCGATCGATTGAGCTAGCCGGATCGGGCAACAAAAAGTATAAAATAGTTATGTAAATAGTTATTTAATAAAATGTTTTACCCTGTTACTTTGCTGGTGTGTTGTATATATTTATAATATTTGCATAGAGTTTGTCATTATTTTGGGCGGGGTGGGTGGCGGAGCCGAGCTGTCTTGCAGCCATCATGGTGTGGAGCTCAAATCATCTCAGTAGTTTCGTATTTCTCATGAGGGGTTGTTCCTAATGTTTCTATTTTAGCGAGGTCAAAAAGAGATCCCATTAGTGGCCTACTGATTTTGCTCGATTCCTTTTGTTTTTTTACACGATTTTTCACTATCTGCATAGAATAAACAGAGTATTGCGACTCTGTGCTTGTTTGTAAATAGAGAATGAACCAAAGAGAACCAAGTCTAAAACAGTAAATGGTTGGATAACAATCAATCAAATGGAGAGAGAAGCAGGCACAACGGATTACAACGGGGGCAAAGGTGTGCGTTAACTACCCTTCACTAGCTGCAAAGAGAGAGTACTCCTAATAGAAATGAGGGGGGGGGGCAGCGTTCAAAGCACATCAGCGTGCATAAACACGAAAATGTTTTTACCTATCATGTACTTGACATTTGACAGCATTTGATATTTGCTATTAAAAAACCATTGAAATTCACTGAAAAAACCATAGGTTATAGACCATATATAGTTAGGAATTAGCATTTACAAAACCTTGAAAATTCACTGAAAAAACCATAGGTTATAGACCATATATAGTTAGGGATTAGCATTTACAAAACCTTATTTTTCTCGCATAAAACCATTGAAATTCGCATATATAGTTAGTTGCGCTAACTATATATCGCGCACCCGCAATCCACTGCTGATGATGTCACATATTACATCATTCATGACATGGTCAGTGACATCACTGATGACATCACTGATGACATCTCAAATGACATCACTGATGACATCACTGATGACATCTCAAATGATATCACTGATAACATCACTGATGACATCTCATTTGACATTACTGATCACATCAATGATGACATCATTCATGTGATAATACGATGAACCTCTTCAGACTCTAATATAACCTTAGATACACTCAGTGTAAACAGACACTCACATACTGTCACTCATCCATGGAGTTACTCACACACCTAGTCAGTCATGCAAAGAATCAATCACACCTCCATTTGCTCAACTATACAGTTATACACACCTTACTTATTCAAACATATTCTAAGACATATTTACTCTCTTATACAATCACTGATACAAGTTTTCAATGATCCATGCAGCCACTCACACATTCACTAGCTCTTATACACAGTTATTTATATATGTCAACTCTCACATGTACTGTGTTTTACATATGTACTTACTTTGACATGTAGCACTGAGATATCCATTCACTCACCAATACACTCATGCACACAGTCAACCGCTCATACAGCTGTTTCCACATGCACTTTTGAACCCATAGATCTAGTGAATCAACTGCTCACACATCTATGCACAGAGTCATACATCTCCCAGCCACCCACACACACACTCAGTCTCCCATACAAATACTTGGGCAACCAACCAATAACCCATATAGTTACTCATATAGCTCCTGATCAACACATGCAGCAGTTTACAGAACAACAGACATAATGATGCACACATTAAGACAGTTTAGTCACTAACCCATGCACTCAGTGAGACACATTTAATCACTCACTCATACAGTCAGTCATGCACCTACTAAATCCTTCATCCAGACACTTATACATCCACTCATTCTTCAATATGTAAGATATATTTTAACTTTACAGAAACAGACAGCCACTGGATGATGTCATCAGTGATGTCATCAGTGATGTCACTGACCATGTCATGAATGATGTAATATGTGACATCATCAGCAGTGGATTGCGAGTGCGCGATATATAGTTAGCGCAACTAACTATATATGCGAATTTCAATGGTTTTATGCGAGTAAAATAAGGTTTTGTAAATGCTAATCCCTAACTATATATGGTGTATAACCTATGGTTTTTTCAGTGAATATATATATATATATAAATATATTACCTACTGGCGATAGCCAGTAGGTATATATAGTTAGGATTTTTTCCCTATGGGATTTCTGAAAATTCTATGTCTAATAACTTTGGCGTTTGTGGATGGAATTGGCTGAAATTTTCAGGAGAATGGCACATTTTGTTTCTGAGCAGCTCCTGGAAATTTGGGGGGGGGTTCGTCAAGGGGGGGCCGAGAAAAAAGGGGGGTCCCAAAACGCGTTTTTCCCATGTTAATTTCCATAGGGCGGTTGGACTCACTTTTAGCCCGAACGGCTGAATGGATTTCCACGAAACTTGGCAAAATTGTAGGGACTGTTAGCCCGATGTGCCTTTGCTAGGTCTCAATATATGTGCTTCAGTGAATTTTGAGAAATTAACGTTTAAAACAAGATATATATCTGTAACAGCGCTCCGGGCTGCGCTCCGGTCCGCTTACTTTTCGCGTATCGGAACTTTGCGAAGCGAAGCTGATTGGCTCTCCGGTGTCTGTCAACATTCTAAACAGTCCGGCGCGGCCGCCATCTTGTCTCTCGGTAGGATCGAGAGACAAGAGGAGGCCAAAACAAAGGGGGAAATGAAGGAAAGGGGCAAGGTAGACCCCTTCTGACCCCCTAGGATTGATGAGGGGATATTATAGAGCCACGCCGGGCCCAAAAAAAAAATAAATTCCGTTTTTTACGCCGTAGAGACGCGTCTTGGTACGCGAACCGGGCAGCTAACCGGCAGTGTAACGGGAGTCTGAGGAAAAGCTGATTGGCTGTTATCATTGTAAACAGTCTGGAGCGGCCGCCATCTTGTCTCTCTGTGGGATCGAGAGACAAGAGGTGGAAAAAAAAAGAAGGTGTAAATGAATGAAAGGGGTAAGGCAAACCCCTCCTGAACCCCTAGGATTGATGAGGGGGCTATTAAAGTTCCCTGGGGGGTGAAAAAAAAAATTGCGATTTTTCGCAGTAAAGGTGCTTCCTGGTACGTTAACCGGGCAGCTAACCGGCAGCGTAACGGGAGTCCGACATATTGTGTTTTTTGAACGTTTATGATATGTGCACGTGTGGATTTTGTCTAATTAAGGTTAAAAATATATATATATATCTTTAAGCGTGTTGTGGCGCGCTTACGTTTTGGGTTTGGTTTGCGCTGCAGAGACGATACGTCACGGTTATGCGATGCATCCTGAGGCGTCTCACGGGCTACGTGATACGTCACTTAATAAAGAATATATTTTACAGCTATAGATATTAGCTTTTAAAAAAACAATGAAATTCACAGAAAAAACCATAGGTTATAGACCATATATAGTTAGGAATTTGCATTTACAAAACCTTGAAAATTCACTGAAAAAACCATAGGTTATAGACCATATATAGTTAGGGATTAGCATTTAAAAAACCTTATTTTACTCGCACAAAACCATTGAAATTCCATATATAGTTAGATGCACTAACTATATATCGCGGACCCGCAATCCACTGCTAATGATGTCACATATTACATCATTCATGACATGGTCAGTGACATCACTGATGACATCACTGATGACATCTCAAATGACATCACTGATGACATCACTGATGACATCTCAAATGACATCACTGATGACATCACTGACATCTCATTTGACATTACTGATTACATCACTGATGATATCATTTATGTGATAATACATCTTCAGACTCTAATATAACCTTAGAATCACTCAGTGTAAACAGGCACTCACAGACTGTCACACATCCATGGAGTTACCCACACACCTAGTCAGTCATGCAAAGAATCAATCCCACCTCCATTTCCTCAACTATACAGTTATACACACCTTACTTATTCAAACATATACTAACACATATTTACTCTCTTATACAATCCTTGATACAAGTTCACAATGATTCATACAGCCACTCTCACATTCACTGGCTCTTATGTTCAGTTATTTATATATGTCAACTCTCACATGGAGTGTGTTTTACATATGTACTTACTTTAACATGTAGAACTGAGATATCCATTCACTCACCAATATACTCATGCACACAGTCAACTGTCCATACAGCTGTTTCTACATGCACTTTTGAACCCATACACCTAGGGAATCAACTGCTCACACATCTATGCACAGAGTTATACACCTCCCAGCCACCCACACACATGCTCAGTCTCCCATACAAATACTTGGGCAACCATTCAATAACCCATATAGTTAATGATATAGCTACTGATTTAAACATGCAGCAGTTTACAGAAGAACATAAATAATGATTGCCAAATTAAGACACTTTAATCACTAACCCATGCACTCAGTGAGACACATTTAATCATTCTCTCATACAGTCAGTCATGCACCTACTAAATCCTTCATCCAGACACTTATACATCCACTCATTCTTCAATATGTAAGACATATTTTAACTTTACAGAAACATACAGTCACTGGGTGTTGTCATCAGTGATGTCATCAGTGATGTCATTTGAGATGTCATCAGTGATGTCATCAGTGATGTCACTGACCATGTCATGAATGATGTAATATGTGACATCATTAGCAGTGGATTGCGGGTCCGCGATATATAGTTAGTGCATCTAACTATATATGGAATTTCAATGGTTTTGTGCGAGTAAAATAAGGTTTTTTAAATGCTAATCCCTAACTATATATGGTCTATAACCTATGGTTTTTTCAGTGAATATATATATATATACACTCCACCGTCAGCTCACTACGAACAGACTGCTCGGACGCCTTTCTTGTGCATTTAAATAAAGATTTATTGGCAATAACAACGCGTTTCGGCGATTAAGCCTTGATCACGCGTCCGAGCAGTCTGTTCGTAGTGAGCTGACGTTGGAGTGTATTATTGGGGATCCTCGGTGCCCTGGCTCGGACCGCCCGCTGACAGCGCTCCAGTCTTACCAGGACTCGTGAAAAGAATATATATATATATATATATATGGGCGCTCGCGTGTAGAGACGCAGCCACACTCGCGGGGAGAAACTTGAACTCGCCTATCTTGCCACAGCATGCTTGAACAGCTGAGGAGCTCAAGAGAAAGTGATTCAGTCCCATTTCGCCGTGGAATTCCTGACGCGTTTCGAAGGCTCCCGCCTTCTCTTCAGAGGATTTGGCGAACTGATGATGGGAATGCAGGTACCAGCCCTGGTAATAATCATGGCACGCCCCTAGTGGGCAGTCCAAATGTCCCAGTGCCTGATGGGACTGGTAGTTCTGTTTAGTCTTGGTGCCCCATCTGTGGATCAAGGCGGACGAGTGGTCTCCCCTCGCCAACCAGGCAACCTCACGGTAGTGGAGTAGCAGACGGATATATGCCCGTCAGACTAGCAAGCTGGATGCTTACCCTAGTCGGCTCCTACCCTGAGGCTGCTTGGCGGTGCTCAGCGTGTGTGCAGGGACACTGCTCGCTCGTTTTCCATCATGGCGCTGCTGCACTCTTCTGGCGGGTGCGGTAAAGGATGGTGATGGTTCCATCCACATATGGACGCTCGCGTGTAGAGACACAGCCACACTCGCGGGGAGAAACTTGAATTCGCATATCTTGCCACAGCATGCTTGAATAGCTGAGGAGCTCAAGAGAAAGTGATTCAGTCCCATTTCGCCGTGGAATTCCTGACGCGTTTCAAAGGCTCCCGCCTTCTCTTCAGACGATTTGGCGAACTGATGATGGGAATGCAGGTACCAGCCCTGGTAATAATCATGGCACGCCCCTAGTGGGCAGTCCAAATGTCCCAGTGCCTGATGGGACTGGTAGTCCTGTTCAGTCTTGGCTCCCCATCTGTGGACAAGGCGGACGAGTGGTCTCCCCTCGCCAACCAGGCAACCTCACGGTAGTGGAGTAGCAGACGGATATATGCCCATCAGACTAGCAAGCTGGATGCTTACCCTAGTCGGCTCCTACCCTGAGGCTGCTTGGCGGTGCTCAGCATGTGTGCAGGGACACTGCTCGCTCGTTTTCCATCATGGCGCTGCTGCACTCTTCTGGCGGGTGCGGTAAAGGATGGTGATGGTTCCATCCACATATGGACGCTCGCGTGTAGAGACACAGCCACACTCGCGGGGAGAAACTTGAACTCGCCTATCTTGCCACAGCATGCTTGAATAGCTGAGGAGCTCAAGAGAAAGTGATTCAGTCCCATTTCGCCGTGGAATTCCTGACACGTTTCGAAGGCTCCCGCCTTCTCTTCAGAGGATTTGGTGAACTGATGATGGGAATGCAGGTACCAGCCCTGCTAATAGTGGGCAGTCCAAATGTCCCAGTGCCTGATGGGACTGGTAGTCCTGTTTAGTCTTGGCGCCCCATCTGTGGATCAAGGTGGACGAGTGGTCTCCCCTCGCCAACCAGGCAACCTCACGGTAGTGGAGTAGCAGACGGATATATGCCCGTCAGACTAGCAAGCTGGATGCTTACACTAGTCGGCTCCTACCCGTGTAGAGACACAGCCACACTCGCGGGGAGAAACTTGAACTCGCCTATCTTGCCACAGCATGCTTGAATAGCTGAGGAGCTCAAGAGAAAGTGATTCAGTCCCATTTCGCCGTGGAATTCCTGACGCGTTTCGAAGGCTCCCGCCTTCTCTTCAGAGGATTTGGTGAACTGATGATGGGAATGCAGGTACCAGCCCTGGTAATAATCATGGCACGCCCCTAGTGGGCAGTCCAAATGTCCCAGTGCCTGATGGGACTGGTAGTCCTGTTTAGTCTTGGCGCCCCATCTGTGGATCAAGGCGGACGAGTGGTCTCCCCTCGCCAACCAGGCAACCTCACGGTAGTGGAGTAGCAGACGGATATATGCCCGTCAGACTAGCAAGCTGGATGCTTACCCTAGTCGGCTCCTACCCTGAGGCTGCTTGGCGGTGCTCAGCGTGTGTGCAGGGACACTGCTCGCTCGTTTTCCATCATGGCGCTGCTGCACTCTTCTGGCGGGTGCGGTAAAGGATGGTGATGGTTCCATCCACATATGGACGCTCGCGTGTAGAGACACAGCCACACTCGCGGGGAGAAACTTGAACTCGCCTATCTTGCCACAGCATGCTTGAATAGCTGAGGAGCTCAAGAGAAAGTGATTCAGTCCCATTTCGCCGTGGAATTCCTGACGCGTTTCGAAGGCTCCCGCCTTCTCTTCAGAGGATTTGGCGAACTGATGATGGGAATGCAGGTACCAGCCCTGGTAATAATCATGGCACGCCCCTAGTGGGCAGTCCAAATGTCCCAGTGTCTGATGGGACTGGTAGTCCTGTTTAGTCTTGGCGCCCCATCTGTGGATCAAGGCGGACGAGTGGTCTCCCCTCTCCAACCAGGCAACCTCACGGTAGTGGAGTAGCAGACGGATATATGCCCGTCAGAGTAGCAAGCTGGATGCTTACCCTAGTCGGCTCCTACCCGGAGGCTGCTTGGCGGTGCTCAGCGTGTGTGCAGGGACACTGCTCGCTCGTTTTCCATCATGGCGCTGCTGCACTCTTCTGCGGGTGCGGTAAAGGATGGTGATGGTTCCATCCACATATGGACGCTCGCGTGTAGAGACACAGCCACACTCGCGGGGAGAAACTTGAACTCGCCTATCTTGCCACAGCATGCTTGAATAGCTGAGGAGCTCAAGAGAAAGTGATTCAGTCCCATTTCGCCGTGGAATTCCTGACGCGTTTCGAAGGCTCCCGCTTTCTCTTCAGAGGATTTGGCGAACTGATGATGGGAATGCAGGTACCAGCCCTGGTAATAATCATGGCACGCCCCTATATATATATATATATATATATTCACTGAAAAAACCATAAGTTTCACACCAGTTATAGTTAGGAATTAGCATTTAAAAAACCTATTAAATTAATTGAAAAAAGCATAGGTTTGACACCAGTTATAGTTAGCTGGAAATTTTACTGACATAAAACCATTGAAATTCCCACGTTATAGTTAGTTGGACTCACTATAATTTGCGCGCCTGCAATGCTCTTCTGATGACGTCACATATTACATCACTCATGACATGCACACATATACACATATATATATGCATATATATGCATATGCATTTATATATATATTCACAGAAAAAACCATAGGTTATAGTCCATATATAGTTAGGAATTTGCATTTACAAAACCTTGAAAATTCAATGAAAAAACCATTGGTTATAGAACATACATAGTTAGGAATTTGCATTTACAAAACCTTATTTTACTCGCATAAAACCATTGAAATTCCATATATAGTTAGATGCGCTAACTATATATCGCGCACCCGCAATCCACTGCTGATGATGTCACATATTACATCATTCATGACATGGTCAGTGACATCACTGATGACATCACTGATGACATCTCAAATGACATCACTGATGACATCACTGATGACAACCTCCAGTGACTGTATGTTTCTGTAAAGTTAAAGCATGTCTTACATTTTGAAGAATGAGTGGATGTATAAGTGTCTGGATGAAGGATTTAGTAGGTGCATGACTGACTGTATGAGTGAGTGATTAAATGTGTCTCACTAAGTGCATGGGTTAGTGACTGGGTTTTAATTTGTGCATCATTATATCTGTTGTTCTACAAACTGCTGCATATGTTGATCAGTAGCTATATGAGTAACTGTATGGGTTATTCATTGGTTGTCCAAGTATTTGTATGGGAAACTGAGTGTGTGTGTATGGGTGGCTGGGAGGTGTGTGACTCTGTACATAGATGTGTGAGTAGTTGATTCACTATATGTATGGGTTCAAAAGTGCATGTGGAAACAGCTTTATGGGTGGTTGACTGTGCATGAGAGTATTAGTGAGTGAATGGATATCTCAGTGCTACATGTCAAAGTAAGTACATATGTAAAACACAGTACATGTGAGAGTTGACATATATAAATAACTGTACATAAGAGCCAGTGAATGTGTGAGTGGCTGTATGGATCATTGTGAATAAGTATCAGGGATTGTATAAGAGAGTAAATATGTGTTATTATATGTTTGAATTAGTAAGGTGTGTATAACTGTATAGTTGAGAAAATGGAGGTGTGATTGATTTTTTGCATAACTGACTAGGTGTGTGAGTAACTCCATGGATGAGTGACAGTCTGTGACTGTCTGTTTACACTGATTGTATCTAAGGTTATATTAGAGTCTGAAGAGGTTCGTGGTATTATCACATGAATGATATCATCAGAGATATGATCAGTCATGTCAAACGAGATGAGTGATGTCATCAGTGATGTCACTGACCATGTCATGAATGATGTAATATGTGACATCATCAGCAGTGGATTGCGGGTGCGCGATATATAGTTAGCGCATCTAACTATATATGGAATTTCAATGGTTTTATGCGAGTAAAATAAGGTTTTGTAAATGCAAATTCCTAACTATGTATGTTCTATAACCAATGGTTTTTTCATTGAATTTTCAAGGTTTTGTAAATGCAAATTCCTAACTATATATGGACTATAACCTATGGTTTTTTCTGTGAATTTCATTGGTTTTTTAAAAGCTAACATCTGTAGCTGTAAAATGTATTCTACTTTAAAACCCAAAATATATTTTAGATGTTTATTGATAATTTTTATTGAAACAGGCTAAATGGCTAAATGAAATTTCAATGAAATTTGTGAGAATGAGCTCATACTACATAACAATCCCTTCCATTCTCACAAATTTCATTGAAATTTCATTTAGCCATTTAGCCTGTAGACCTCTCCAAATACCGTGAGGTAAATTACTTCACAAAACACACCTGAAGTGTTGGAATTGACAACCAATGAAAATGTTACTTTCATTTTCTACTTTTATTACCTGACATTTGATTGGTTATATACCTGAATATATATAAAGGAAGAGAAGGAAACACAGCCATTTTGACTACTACTTGTTGTTGTATATATCATTTAGAATATCACTAATAACATCAACTTGTTTCTAAAGGTAAGTTGTTATTTTTAAAACTGAAGTATATTGTGCACTATAAGTAAATATGGTAAACTTTTTCAGATAGTTATATACTATCCCTCTGTAAGAGTTAGACATTGAGAAAGGCTTCTTTATTATAATTATGGACTGATTTAGGTTTCTATGGTATAATTATGAATTTACTTAGGCTTCTTCACAGGCACTTTTTAATAGTACTACTTCACGCCTGAAACCATACAGTGCCCATAGATTACTTCTCTGTTATAAACTCACAAGTGCCTGTCTGAACTTAAACCCAACAGTGCCCTATCTCTACTGATATATTTATTTTTTATGCAAATTACAGCAATAAAATGGAAGGTGAGCAGAATGTTTCCTTCGAAATTGTTCTGGAGAACAACACAGAAAAAGTTATTGAGGACAATGATGACTCAGATTTCATGGATGAATCACGGGACCATGAATTAGTTCAATGTGTAGAATCTGTGGATCATTTACATCATTATGATGACGGTCAAATGTTGGAACTTATGTTCACTGAACAAGAACACATATCAGACAGTGAAATGCTAGACGTTGTATTAAATTTTGAAAAACAATCCGAAAAATAAAATTGTATGTAATATTAAAAAATTGTTTGAGTCTTTAATCATTTTTATATGTAATTCATAAACTAGTTAAATGTTAGAAATGTTATTAAATTTTGAAACACAAAAAAGCTCACGCACAGAGCAGTTTTTAGCCATGTTATCCAATGGAAGGTGGAAAACATGGCTAAGAGCATTTGCTGGATAATGCATGAATATCGCTGACTTTTCAGCGATATTCATGCATTGTGGCCGATGTGCGGCGATAATTTTTGTCTCTAAACAATTAAAACGAAGCACAAAATGGCGAATTCCCGTTTCGCTACCAGTTTGCGGCCCAGTTCGCGGCCCGTGAAGCGCTTCTACCGTGAAAAATCATTTTTTTTTTTTTTTCCCCACGGGACCCTTTAATAACCCCAACAACATTCCTAGGGGGTCAAGAGGGGGATACCTTGCCCCCTTTCATTAAATTCCCCCTTAGTTGTTCACCTTTTCTTCTCTCTCGATCCTACCGAGAGACAAGATGGCGGCCGCTACCACTTTGCGGCCCAGTTCGCGGCCCGTGAAGCGCTTCTACCGTGAAAAATCATTTTTTTTTATTTTCCCCACGGGACCCTTTAATAACCCCAACAACATTCCTAGGGGGTCAAGAGGGGGATACCTTGCCCCCTTTCATTAAATTCCCCTTTCGTTTTTCACGTCTTCTTCTCTCTCGATCCTACCGAGAGACAAGATGGCGGCCGCTCCGGACTGTTTAGAATGTTGACAGACACCGGAGAGCCAATCAGCTTTCTGCGCGCAAAGTTCCGATAAGCGAAAAGTAAGCGGACCGGATCGCTGCCCAGAGCGCTGTTACAGATATATATCTTGATTTAAACGTTAATTTCTCAAAATCCACTGAAGCACATATATTGAGACCTAGCAAAGGCACATCGGGCTAACAGTCCCTACAATTTTGCCAAGTTTCGTGCAAATCCATTCAGCCGTTCGAGCTAAAAGTGAGTCCAACCGCCCTATGGAAAAATGAATGGAAAAAACGCGTTTTGGGACCCCCCTTTTTTCTCAGCCCCCCCTTGACGAAACTCCACCAAATTTTCAGGGGCTGCTCAGAATCAAAATGTGCCATTTTCCTGAAAATTTCAGCCGATTCCGTCCACAAACGCCAAAGTTATTAGACATAGAATTTTCAGAAGTCCCATAGAGAAAAAATCCTAACTATATATACCTACTGGCGATAGCCAGTAGGTAATATGTATGTGTATGTATATATATATATACATACATATATAAACATATATAATCTGTATATCTATATAAATACAAATATAAATGCATGCATACATATGCATATATGCATACAGATGCATGTTATTTACATGAAAGTTTAAAAAACACTAATAAAAGCAAAGCTAAAAAGCCACCTTGTTACAAACAGAATGGCTTTAACTTAAACGAGGGCGAGATCTATTGCATTTTTAATGCTTGTTTACTTTGGTTCCATCAAGAAGGCATTCAGATGTGTCACACATTTGCCATAAATTCTGAATGTTAGCACTCTAGTTGCACATTAGATCACTGTAGTAAAGCTACTGCTCACCAGGGAAGTCTGCTGCTGGTATTCAAAGTGCATGTTTCAGTCTGCATGTCAGAATTTTTTTTATGAAATAGAAGAGGATTTGAGAAGTCACTCAAAATTATCCCTAATTTTTCTTTCTGAAGCACTAATCATACTTTCCATGGCAAAATATACCCCCTCATGTTGTTCCTTTTTAAATTAAATGTTTTAAGAGTCACTTTATTCCAATCAAGATGGCTTTAGGTGTACCATACCTTTGTAATAAGTAGGACTGTTAGCGCTCTAGTTGTTCTTTAGAACACTCTAGGACATTCTGTCTGTGGGCTATACTTGGGCTACATCTGGGTGATATTTGGGCTACATTTGGGCTCTTTTGTCTCTGGTGGCCATCTTGGGAGACTGCATGTCAGAATTTTTTAATGAAATAGAAGAGGATTTGAGAAGTCACTCAAAATGTGCCCTAATTGTTCTTTCTGCAGCACTAATAATACTTTCTATGGCATAATGTTTTTGTTCCTTTTTAAATTAAATGTTTTAAGAGTTACCACTTTATTCCCATCACAATGGCTTCAGGTGTGCTATACCTTTGTAATAAGTAGGACTGTTAGCGCTCTAGTTGTTCTTTAGAACACTCTAGGAGGCTGCAGTAGAACACAAAGGAATCAACTGACAGTCTCTGTCCTTGTTGGATGTACATGTTTTACTGAGAATGTCAGACTTCATTCTCACATGACTGAGAAAGATAATGTGAATTTACTCTACTCTGCACCACTCTAATCTATGGCCCTGCACTCTGCACCACTACACTCTACTCTGCATCACGCTATTCAACTGCACTCTATGCAAATGCACTTAATGCCTATACACTTTATGATACTCTACTCAGCACCACTCTACTCTAAGCCACAGCACTCTACATCACTGCACTTTACTCTGCACCACTCTACTCTAGGCCACTGCTTTCTATGCCAGTCTACTCTGCACCACCTCAGGCAACTGCACTTTAGCCACTGCACTCTGTGACACTCTGCACTGCATCACTCTACTCTATGCAGCTGCACTCTACACCACTGCACTTTACACCACACCACTCTACTCTAGGCCATTGCACTCCACGCCACTCTATGGCACTCAACTCTGCATCACTCTACTCTATGCTACTGCATCCTATGTCACTACACTGCAGGTCACCTCACTCTACAACCACTGCACTCTACTGTATGCCACTGAACCCGTACGCTTATGAGATCCCCTCATAGAAAATCACTTTGTTCAAAATAAAAAAAGGAAGAAAATGTACTAGCTGTAAAGTGTATAGATTCCAAGATTTTTTCTTGCAGCAATTTATAGGGGCTTCTCAAGAAAAGATTCATTGTATGTTTAATGTCTTTTGTATGATATGTCCAGACAGTGTTTTTTTTTAGATTGGGTAGCGAATGTCACAACATGTATGTTGGAACGAATGGTATGAATGTATCATTAGGCTTTTGGGGTTCTTTTTCTTTTTTCTAAAATGTTGTCTAAAGTGATTTACAGAAAGTGTTAACTTTGTATATACATAAACTGAAATGTATTTATTACAAGAAAAATAAAACAATAGAAAAATAATGATAAATAAAGATAATACTTTTAAATAAATTGAATGTTTCTGTCAGATATTTAGCATCATTTTCAAAATAATGTATGAAGATTTTCATTGAGAAAAATATATAGGTTTGATCAGAGGTTTTTCCTTGCTTTGCCACTGAACCCTATACCACTGCACACTGCCCTGCACCACTGCACTCTGTGCTACTGCACCCTACACCCCTCTAGTCTACTCAGTACCATTGCACTCTACTCCACTGCCCTCTATGCCACCCTACTTTACTCTGCACCACTCTATGCTCCTGCACTTTGCTCTATGCCACTCTACTGCGCTTTAGACTACTCACCTCTACTAGGAACCACTCTGCTCTATGGCCCTGCAGTCTCCGCCGCTGCACTCTACTCTGCACCACTTTATGCAACTGCAGTCTATGCCAATACACTTTATGCCACTGCACTTTATGACACTCTACTCTTCACCACTCTACACTTTATCACTGTACTTTATGCCAATCTATTCTGCACCACTCCATGCAACTGCATTTTCTGCCACTGCACTTTAGCCACTGCACTTTACGACACTCTGAGTCACTCTACATTATTCCAATGCACTTTACGCAACTACACTTTACGCCAAGCCACTCCACTCTACCCCACTCTACTATGAACCACTCTACCCTATGCCACAGCATCCTATGCCACTACACTCTAATCCACTACACTGCACAACCACTGCACTCTACTATAGGGCACTCTACACCAATACACACTACTCAGCGCCACTGCACGCTATGCCACTGCACGCTATGCCACTGCACTTTACACCGCTCTAGTCAGATCTGCACCACTGCACTCTACTCCATTAATCTCTACGCCACTGTACTCTACTCTGCACCACTCTACTCCATGCCCCTGCAGCCTACTCTATGCTACTCCACACCACTCTATGCCATCCACTCTACACCACTTCACGCCACACCACTCTAATTTATGCCACGCCACTCCACTCCAATCCACTCTACACAGTGCCAATCTACTGCACGCCATCCCACACAATGCCTCTTTACTCTACGCCACTCTACTATATGCCACTCTACTTTACACCAGTCTACTCTATGCCACTCTACTCTCCACCACTTCACTTTATCCCACTTCACTCTTTGGCAAAGCCAACTGCTCTCACGTAGGCGGAAACTACTGGCTTTGTCAATGCTTGATTTTGGCAGGTTTTTTGTTGACCCAACTAAGTAACTTCTACAAGCTTATATCAGTCAATTAGAAGAAAATGGAAATGGCACCTGTGTCATTCTATAGGTACACACATGCATGATGACATATTTCACAGTTAATTAGCCATGCTATAATTGATGTGCCCTTAACAAAGAGCGTTATGCTGCTCAAGTGGCAATATACTATTATGGTTTCAATGCAAGAATTTTAAAATATTGAAAATATGGGTTTATTAATTATTTTGAAGAAGGAACTAAGTGAAATAGGTACATATTGATGAGGTATTCTCTGAGAGAAGTTCAAAACTTTTTTTGGAGGAACAAGTAAGTTCGTACCAAGATGAGAGCGTGCAGATGTGAGCCTTAAGGTTGCTTTGCTAGCATCTAAATCCACAAGATACTGGATGCATTCCAGATATACCAGATAACCACTGTATTTGTAAATTATTCTCATTGAGGGCCATATTTATGTAGTGGTTGCGTAACGTGTGCACCACACAATGTGCTGCATGCACAACACAACCCTAAAATGGGATTTATCAAGCCAAGCAAGGCCACTTTGCATTGCCCTGAGTGACATTGATAAATCTAGAGTAATGTAACATAGTGCAAATCACTGTGTTGTCCCAAGCAGGCGTTCCATGGGCATTGCGTGGGATTTTGATGCATTCCCAGATTTACCATAACTGCTAGACTTGATAATGCGCCAAAAAGATACACTTTGTCAGAGTAGGTATAACAAGGAGAAATATCTTTATTTCTCCTTGTTACTTCCTATCCTATGTGGGTTGCAAGCATCACACATAGAAAGAGAAATATGCCTCGGGGATCGTTTTTGTGCAGGAAAGTGTCCCTTCCAGCACAAAAACACTCCTGCTTGCAATGCAGGCACCCTTGCACCATGGTATGCCTGCGTTGGTGCTAGGCAGCCCATTGTGTGCCAGCGCTTGGAAAAGGTAGGAATGTGCCATATTGTAATGAATACAGTGCTTTCCTGCCCGTTTCCTGTAATGCAGGGCAGCACAACAAGGTGACTTGCTGTGCTGCATACTTTTTACATACATATGGCCCTTAATGTAATTGTATGTAAATGTATACCATTTGCATATCCTGAAAGTCTGGCAATGATCTCCCCTTCAGGGTCCAATGTTGGACACCCATGCCTAAAAATAGTGGAGTTTGAAGCGTTGGGTATAGTAGGTAAAGGAAAATACTCCAGAAAATTATTTAATATAGTTATTTATATGTAATAAAAAACTGATGGTGTACTTGGTCAATTTATGTTATACACCTTTGTGGTCCAAAATGATGGCCCGGTTGTGCTTTTCTGAGAATCATATTCCTTCTTTACACTTACACCATTAAAGGGATACTGACACAATAGGGCATATTTACATTAGAATGTCGGAGAGACCCAAAATTGGCAGCGCTCTACTCTGACATTTTCAAAACACATGGATGCGTCGTATTCACAAGAATAAAGTGCAACCCTGGGTTTCCCCTAGCGCTGTCACAAATAAAGCTGCCTAGCTCCAGCGCAGGCACCCTGTCGCCATGTTGCAAGGGTGCCTACGCTGCACATAAACAATCAATAATGGTGATTTGCCCCTTCTATGTTTGCGGCAGAATGCAGCACACATGGAATAACGAGGAGAAATTAATCATTCCTCCACAAATATCGCCATCCTAATGTGTGATATACCATGGCGTCCGGTTTGGGCACTGCCTCAACCTTGTAAATCTGAGGCAGAATCAAAAAGCAATCGGTGTTGCGGTAAAACGCCAACAGCAACAACTATTGCACGACCCTTTGCCACAGAGGACTGCGGTGGAAAGAGATATATTTACAAGGTGGCATTAAGACATGCAAAGTGGATTAACGTCACCTTGTAAATGTGGAAAATGGTGCTGTGCCACCGGAGCATCAAAAAAAGGGATGCTTTAGTAGTAGTGGGAGCTTGTAAATATGCCCCATTATTTACAAAAACTACTGAAAATATCATGCTGTCCCTACTCATACCAGGAAGGGCCATTGTGCCCTTCAATGTCAGCAATAGCAAATCAGCGTCTAAACGAATAAATATTCACATTGATTGATTCCACATCCTTAGAAGTGTAAACGGTGCGGCGATGCAAGAACAGAAAGAATTACAATTTACGGGTAGTTGTCGGTGCTGGCTGGCATTTAGTGAACGGTTCAGTGAGCAGGCACCCTTTTCCCGCCTTTTTGAAAGATGATTTCTTTGACAGTGGTCTTAACTTTTGATTTGTGGTTGTCCACAGGAGCCCAGCTTATGTCTTAATAGATTTTCTCCCATGTTTCATATTTATGAACTTTGAAGTCAACCACGTGCTGCTTAAAAGCAGATTCCAAATCACAAAAAAAGGGAGTGAGGGGTGACCTGTTTCTAGAGATATCGCGAAGAGTTTCCTCTGCAGGCCCTATTAAAGGTGCCCGAGCCTTCATTATGTTTGCTGCCGTAATTGCTGGGCGGCATTGCCGTATGGGTGCTTCCTAGGGGCGTTATTAGCACACAATTATATGGAATCCCCAACAGCCCCAGCCGCATGGGAATGCCATGCAGAAATCTAGGTACTTGCAGTGATTTCTGAATGTGATGAAACTGGGCCTTTTTTCAGACAGAATTTCTGCCAGTTGTGACATGGAGGATTTGTCCATGAAACTGAACCTGTAATACTGCATGTGGTATCATTTATTATCACGTGCCTTGTAATACTGATTCGAGCAGAAACTCTTTGCTTCCGCATACATCAGTTTTGAGGTGCTGCTCTTAATGAGGGCCAAAGCAGGGGCACAACGCAGGTGCCTGAGGCCCAGGCGGCCCCACCTTCCAGAGGTCCCTCCTTCCACCCCAAGGCATATAAATATTAGTGATAAATGGAAGTGTCAGGAGGCCCTGACCACATTCAGCAGGGGTGGGAGGCCATCATTTTACATGCCGCCACTATCAACGTGTTCAAGCTCATCCCTAAATCCACTTGGCAGACAGTGGAGATGCTCTGGGCCTGGTGTGAGATTATCCAACTTCTTTGGTTTCCCACACAGCCTGGCTGATCATTTATTTAATATGCAGCTTTATATAGCGTGAACAAGGCGCAATGGGCTTCAGAACACTGTATAAAAAAGCAGTTTCAAACTGCATAAAGACGGTTTCTATAAAAGCGGTTTCCATAACTTTCATACAAACAATAGAGCAGCGTTATATAACAGGGAAACATTAGGGTGAATAGAGCCAACGTATTTAATACATATTAGTCCAGCAGTGCAACCTGGCCCTCACTCAGGACTGCCGCCATTGGGCTGGCGGTAGTTCTGGCGAATGTTCATGGGCTGAGTTTCAATTCTTTCTGTGTGGTCTATTCTGGCTTAATGCACTTTAAAATGGCACTTCGTGGAGGAAAGCCTGGAATAATTTCCGGCTCCCACTTGATCCTCAGCATGGTTCCATAGTCTTTCTCGATGGTAAGAGCAAAGAAGGGCGGGAAAATCATCTAAGGTGCGACTGTCATGTCCGAGTTAGAGTGGTGGGATGAAGGTGGACCCTGGCTCTCCTCAGTGCTCCCCTCGGAGGAGGAGGGTGGCATGGAGTGGACCCTGACTCTTTCAGTTACTGCACCACTGGGGTGAAGGAGCGCTGACCCCCATACCCCAGGACTTCTCCACCACAACTGCCCACAGGGCATCTGGCTTTAGTCAACCATCAAAGGACACAGCAGGGCGTTGGGAACATTTCAGGACCTCCCAGGAACCTCGAATGACGCTGTCGCAGCAACAGGTTACGAATTTTGATTCCGCATTTCATGCTCATTTATTTGCATCACATTTTCTGGTTAGTCACAAAATCGGCAATGGTGAGTGCTGCTCTGTAGCTCATCCACAACAACAAGGGACCCATCTGAAGATACTAGCTGGAAGTTGATGTTTTGGATCATTCTTGTGATCTAGCAGAATGTTTCATTCAGACCTCGAAAGAGTATATTGGATCCATGTGCGTTCAAAAAAAAATTCCCAAATGCAATTAAGTTAAACCTTTTGATTATTTGTAAGTGTTTTTTTTTCCAATTAGCTTTTCTTTTTTCTTTCCTTATTTGTTGCGCTGTACTTGATGATCCATCAATTATTTCCAAATTATAGTGAACAACTCAATGCATTTCAAGCTCTTTTGGTTCTTCAGGCCGATTTCATGCTAGTCCTAAAAACTGACTCTCTGTTTCAGTTCATAAAGTTCTTATAAACCATAAATGTGCTCTCAGAACCAGTACCAAAGGGTCTCATAACAAGTGACCTGTAGCTCGGCCCTGTACCAGATGTCCACAACTAGAGGCCTGATTTAAAATTTGATGGTCACCCATACTCCACCAGGGTGATAAAGAAGTGCTGACAGCCAAATTTTGAAATGTCTGTCCGCCCCTTAAACAGGACATACTTTTTGAGAAGAAAAAAAACAATGCCCCCCCCCATCACTTTGGGAGAGAGGGCATTGAGTACTTTTTAGTGCCCCATACCACCAGGTTTTTCCTGGCGGTGATGGACATTGCAATACGGCTATATGTCTGCTCATCTAAATTAGGTGGACAGACATATAGCAAGTTCTCTGAAGGCCCTAACTCCATCAGGCGGTCGAAGAAGGTTGATCATGGCAGAAACTGAGTACTCTCTGCCATTGTCATGTGATGGTCTGCCCAAATCAAATCGGGCAACAGGCAGTGAACTCTATCACCCTAGATTACCATCACCAGGGGAATCAGAAACTCTCAGGTGGAGTTTCTGGGTCTTATGTATGGGACATGTATTGGACCCAGATGGTTTTCTGAAAATGAGGAATTACCCATGGAATAAGTAATTCCAGTCTCAATTCAGCTTGCTATTTCTCATTTCCCACAGTATTCTACCTGGGAACACCAAATGTGTCTCTGGGTGAAAGAAACCAGATCCAGAGAGTTACTACAGATCTTTTATTTCAGATGGGGATGCTATGTCCCATTACCAATTCTAGCAGAAATACTGGGTAATTTGCAATTAGGCCCTTATAGTCTCTATCGACTTGGTGTCATAACACCAAAAGAAACTTAAATTATATTTTTCAATACTGAGTTAGAGAGTAAAACTGGCAATGAACGTGTATAGTATTGTGAAGGTGAATGATTAAAATATTGTTTCAAAAACATTGTGGTGCAACAAAATTGTGTCAAAAATACCATCAAGTAAAAACTATCATGGACTAAAAATACATGTTAAGAATATTGTTTTGTTCTCTTAAGTATATTATTTTGCTTTTTTAAATAATGTTGTATTAATTGTTTACTTTATTTGTATTAAATATTGATTTTAATTCATTTATTATGTACTAGTCACTATGCTAGGTTTTGGTAATAGTGAAATTATAATAATTGTTTTACCTTTTTATATAGGTTTGCAAGCTTGAATGTGTAATTTCTGTTTATATTCAATTAGCAATGTTAATCTAGAAGTGGGTTTGTAGGGGATGAGGGTGGAAAATTAAATGATAAATTATTGAATTTTGATCCGAAATTATTTGCAATGTTATTTAAAATGTGAATAGGAATTCATTTATGGTAATTATGTAATTATTTGATTGATCGTTATTTTAATTATGTTAGCACTGGTTATCATTTTGAATGTTTTTTTTTAATTCTAATATAGTTAATTAGTCATTTTTAAATTAGTAGCGGTTTGGTGGGTTTGTTGGAAATTAGTAACACTAATTGTTTTAAATATGAATTATTGGTTTTTATTTTTAAATACATTTATAATGTATTTACTCAATTTGTAAATAACTTAAATAACTATCTTGAATATTTAATTGATCATCTGTTATTTTAGTTAGTTAATTGTATTTTGTTAGTTTTACTGTGTAATTCAATTTTCTACAGCTACATGACTAATTGATAATTCAGTAGTGTGTTGTTAGGTTTGTAGGACATAGGGTAGGGATTTATTGAAAATATAAAAAGTTTTCAGTTTCATTAAAAAGATCAGGTGATAATTATGTAAAATATTTAATCAGTTCATTGTTATATCAAGTATTTGTTGTATTTAAAAAAATATTATTTATTGATAAGTGTTCTTGATAATACATGTTTTAAATGTAATTCTTTCTGTATTATTTGTCCTGATTTTAGTTGTTTTATTTGATTGCTAATTTAATGTTAGTCATGTTACATTTATAATGCATTTCAAATTGAAATTGTGTTTGTTGATGGGTTTTTGGATACTATGGAGTGATGTGTATTCATTTAAAACCAAATTTGTTTTATTTATTGATAATGCATATATTTGTATTTTAAATATGCTGACATATTTTTATGTTGTTAGGTATTTAAGTGTTTTTTAAACAAACCATAAGGAATTTAAATAGCACATCTAACCCCTCCTAGGTTCAACACTTTCCCTGATGTTGCTTATGTTGGAGTGGGAATGATAATTCTAACCCATCCAAATGTCAACACTTTCCCTGCCTTAACTTACATTGGAGTGGGAAAGTAAATCTAGCTCCTCCAAAGTCCAACACCTGTCCTGAATTTACATATGTTGGAGTTTGAATAGTAAATATAGCCTATCCAAAGTCAAACACTTTCCATCCTGTTCTTTAGATCGGAGTGTCAATAGTAAATCTGACCCCTCCATGTCTACCTCTTTCCCTTGTTTAGCATGATTCTGACTAACCTGATTGTCCACATTCTGCGACCCTAGACAAATAGTTTATTTCACACAGTCCCCTTTTTCTTTGTTTTCACATGTGAGAGCCCTTTTAAATACTTGATCAGGATGTGCACTGCACAAGCATCTCTTATGCTAGATTTAATAGAATATAAAGTTGCTCGTTCTCTAATAAGAATTAGAACATTGGAATGTTGGGAGCTCCATTGAAAACAATGGAGTGCTCTGGGCTTATAATGGCTGGTATAAGCCTGGAGCTCTGACATTCCAATCTTTCTTTGTTCACAGCTCTGGCTGTGAACAAATGCTTCAGGGAGCCTGAGGGGATTCCAATCCTCCCACACTTCCAAAAGGCTTTGTTTTTTTGTTAGAACATTCTGCCCTCTAGTGACCGAATGTTCTAATAGCCTTATAGCCCTTCGTAGATGGGCTATACCGCTATTAAAGTCCCTCTCCCTTGTTAAATGCCCTCGCCTTCGGCTCGGGGTCTTTAACGCTGGAGAGGGCCTTTAATAGCCGGTATAGCCCTCTACGGCGGGCTATAAGGCTATATTAAAGCAACCTTTTGGGTATTAATGACTACGGACTTGCGTCTTAGTTCACTAATGATTGCATTGCCATTAGGGAGGAGCTATAAGGTTTCTGACAAATATCACTTTTAATAAATGTCTGTCTATGCAGTGATATAATCCGACGAACTAACGTGAAACGCTTTCCCATGTTAAAGAAATACACTTTTCTTTATTTTGAAGGGATTTATTATGTGTTTACATTGTGTTTGTCGTACAATATACATGCCAAATGTTGTCATAGCTGAGCTTGCATCTGGATTCTCAGAGTCCAGCAAGATCAATGGTTTGGATCTGGCTAGGCTGCGCCTATTAATTTGCCTGTGCACCCTCCTTTATTTGCGATTGTGGCTTAGTACATGGGGCCAACAGTCACTTGATAAAATGATTTGTAAAAGGCGTGGACCAGAAACATGGAGCCCTGTCCATATGCCCCGATTTGAAAACTCTACCATCAAGGCTTCTTGTAGCAGGGACGAAAAAGAGTGTGTGCAGTTAAAATACATTTAAAATAAGTGATCTCAGGGCAAGGAAACCAGGCATTTGGTTTGTATGTGATCATAGTCATGAGCTCCCAGGTATATCTCCCAGGCCAATGTGGGACAGGCAGGGATGTAGCTTCAGTGGTGTGTTTAGGGCAAGGCACCCACTCAAATGCATTCTTGAATTGATTTTAGGATCTTGGAATCCTGAGTATGGTCCACTACGTGTCTGTGTTTCTCGTCATTCTCATGTTAATAAGATTTTTCAACTTCTTCATTTTTAATTGTGCTCTTAAATATATATATAGCGACCAATTTATGAAGAAAGTAGTAAATCTGCACCCTTAGAAGTACTTATTCAAGGGGTACAAATGTACTACTTTTTGGAAAACACAAACATTTGCAGTAGTAGGCTTCAAAACCTGCACCAGACTCAAGGTTCCAAGCATACTATTGGCAATCAAACACCCAAAAGGTGCACCCAAATAGTCTAACCACTGGGTGGCATTCCAACCCATTATTTTTAACACAGTGTGCCACCCCAGACAGAGATACACCTAATGCAAATCAATACTGACCCTTTTCCTCATGGAAACAATCCATCCTGAACCTTGGTCATTGCACTGCTCCATCCTGCAGCCCACTGTTTTTATACTTAGGAAACTTCAGATTCACACCCCCGTATGTCAATGTCCAACAATTTCCTTGCTTTTTCCTACATTGGAGTGGGAATAGTAAGTCTAACGTCTCTAAAGTCCAAAACCTTCCCTACTTTTACTTAAATTGTAGTTAGAATAGTAAATGTCCAACAAAGATAATAACTTTTAGTTGTTTTGATTACTGGGAATTGTTATTTATTTTAGTATGATGTATTTTTTCATTTAATATTTCCATTATGTAAATATTTTTTATATTTATTTAAATTTGGTATTACGTTTGATATGTTTTTCTTACATTCAAAATATGTAAACTTGATATTTTTGACTCAATACTCTTGTGCTAAGGTAATGTGGTAAACAATATTTTGTCATAACTCTGTTGTGACATATGGAGGAAGAAGACTGACCAATGTCAAACTGGATAACTGGGTTCTTCACTTGTCAACATCTGAACCATGGGATGTGAAAGTGAGTGTTGCTCATAAGCTTCGTGCTGACCCTCCACTACTGGTTTTTCTGAGGCAAGTGCTGGCCCAATTATAATTTTTTTCTCTCTTGGTGAGGCTGGATAGAGGTCCCTTTGTAATGTTTCCTAATACTATGAGTTGCACATGAGCTCCCATCTGTAAGCTCATATTTCTGCTTTTGTTCCAGTATTTAATTTACTCTTTGAAGTATATCAGGACAGTGAAATTATTGAAATAGATTGTGTGGCTCAGTATGGACAGTCCTATCTGAGACTGACATTAATCCTCATTTTCTCTGGAAAGGGTTTCAGTTAATATCTGGATCAGAGGTAATTTTGCTCCTGCCACTGTTACCTTATATTCGTTGCCTTTTTGACATATTCAATTACCACCTGAGTAATGTGTTATTCGAATCCCTAGCAGCTATGGAATAACCTCTTCACCTGGTCTAAAAGTTTTGTCTCTGTGGACTGAGATGTCAACACTTCCTGAATGAGCCATAAACAGGTCAGAAGAATAGAGGAAAATGTAAGAAACCATAAAGTCACTCCAAGAATGCACTTTTCATAAGTCAGATTTAATTCCATTGCTGGTAAGCTTTCTTCAACGTAACCAGCTCATGGTGTATTATGCAACAATATGATGTAGATGTAATTTGCATGCAGTATTTGTAGTATGCACAAGATCTAGCTTGCACCTTGAGACACAAGTGTACATAAGTGGTAGAACAGGTCGTTGTGCCTTGTAATGAGAGCAGAGCAGTGGTCCTCAGGCATAGTGCAAGGTAGTCAGTGGAGCAATGAGTGGAAGAGGAACGTAAAAGGCGAAGAACATCTCCATGCCATGCATACCAGCTAAAACAAAATACGGAATGAACAGCAGTCCAACCAAGCACAGTTCTAACTCAGTGCATAGATTATAGTGCCTGTAGCGGTCATTCTAGAGAAACAGTCACGGTCAGGAGCCTAGGGTTAATCCATTCAGGGGCAGAAATGAGTCTGAAGGAAAGTAGAGAGCTAAGGGGCCTCAAATGAGGGCTAAGGCATTGTATCACGTCATGTGATGAATAGAACGAGTTTCCTCATTGTTTCATCTGGTATAAGGCATTCTCTGTGGTGGCGCTGACTTGGATGGACATTCTTGAATGGTCAGTCTTAAAGTTTACTCTGAGGCTTCTGGGTAAGTAAGAAAAAGAGGTGGTGTATTTGGAGGAGGTAGTGGTTCTGGTTACTGGGGTTTGTGGTTCACTAGTATGCAAAGTGTTGACACAAAAGAGTAATTTTAAGGGAGGTCATAAAAATGCTAATTATCCTGAACTAAGCTTAAGCCATAGTAACGGGTGTGACACATAATAGCCTGATGGGTCAAATGCATTGTGCAAGAGTTAAATATGAAGGGGACTAAAACATGTGTAAGACTAGCACTGGTTCATATTTTAATGCTAAATACACTGAGGGTGTTTTATAGGACACTACAGCTTTGTGTTGCACAGGGCCCATATCCACCCATGATATCCACTCATGATGCGGCTCAGCCTGCAGCCTTTGCAAATCCATGCGGTGGCAAGCATGAATTAAAATCTAAAGCCATGAGAAGGTATTTTTTAGGATCTGTTCATTAGTTTTTAAAAAAAAGTGCTATAAAAGCAAATTAAGATGTGACAAGTAGGCAAGACAATGACTGTAAGCCAAGTTTAAAGATAACTTGATAAAATGATGGCTTAAAGATATTTATTTTATATATCACTATATTTCATCCACAATAAATTAACGAAATAATCGTCATATCCAGAAAAGCATAGAAAGGGTTTGTTTGTCAAGGGCTTATTTCGAAGGGAAATGTGCCTTCAGGGAAATAAAAGACATCAAAGGTTTAGAACAAAAAAAACTCCTAAGTATTTATCAATTAACGGCCTTTCCTATAGCAAAAAATTATTTCGTCAAACAGTCGGCTCTAACAAAAGATTAGAGACAGCAGTATTTTATTTTCATTTTTGGAGACACAATTGCTGAAAATGATTACTTTAAGAATAATGAATTGTTAAACGTGGAAAGCTCCTGACTTCGAATGTGTTAAACTTTAGGTGTTGTACTAGTCACGGTTTTCTTTAAATAAAAAGCATGCACATAAATACAGTTTAACACAATTCTTACACGGTTCGTCGGTTTTTCAATATACGAAAACGTTGGCCTCTGGAGCAGCGTGGAAACTTTGAACAGTTCCTCAAACATGTTACAATTGGTATTTAAATGTAGAAAAAAAAGCACTGCAGTCTGTGGTACAGCCTTTCATGGCTGTTCTGTACTATTGTACATGAGTAATTTCTTGTCTCCAGGGGGCTTGCTTGCTGGCAGCCAGCCTACATTCTACTCAGATATGTGGTCTCTTCCAGCTGACACTCGGAGGCAGGGGGAAGGGAGGAAAAAAGTAAGTAAAACTAATGTAATGAGAAAACCAGATCACAGTTTCCATGTTCGCGTTTTTCCTAATGAATTCATATGTAAAGTACTTACAATTCAAAATGTGAACGGTCGGGCGGTTACATTGTTTACGAATGCGCCATATGTAGGGGCGGAAACAACTTCGAAGTGTTTGAAACTTTTTCTAACTGGAAAAAATTACTGTAGACTGTCAATTCCAACATTACTATGTTCTGTTTCTGTTTCCCCCGTGTTTATCCACTAATACTCCGACCTCAAAGGTCTGCATGCATTCATTTTTATTTTTGTCTCTATTATTTTTTTTGGGGGGGGGGGAGAGTCAAATCATGAGTCACTCAAAGAATTTGCGCCACTTTTCCTCTTTCGCACATTCATAGTTCCAGGAAATCGACGCCTTGTGTTCTAGGGAGTACATAATTTAGCCTCTGAGAGCATGCTCTGGGGGTTGACTTGTCCTTTCTGGTGTAAAAATTGCCAAGGACAGAACCTTTCGTAGTTATCTGCTCAAATTAAATCTTGATGGCTGATACCAGATCACATGAAGAAGTTGAATGTAGGAGAACACTGAAGCTCTCGAACTACACTAAGCAATGCTTATCTTATGTTTCGTCTTTTCGGTTAAGTTCCAGGAAGTGCAAAACACTTGCTTGGCATGTGTCAAAAAGATTGCCCCAGTATCCAAGCTTCCCTCACTTCCGACCAGTATTGCTATTTTTTTTTTAAATATATTCATTTTCCTTTTTGTCATGACACCACAAAATAAATATACTCAGCAGTCAATAAATAAGTTATACATAGCTCCTAAGTTATCAACATCTAGACCAAAACTCATCGTAAAGCCTTAAAATACAGATAAGTGTCCAGCAGCAGGTTTACAAATATTTTCTAAAGTGCAAAATAGATCCAAATCAAATAAAGTGCAGGTATAAGGTAGAGTTCACTGAAGGCGAACATTGCCCGCCACCTGAGAGGGCCCTGGCTTAGACACTCCCCTCCCCTACTGACCTTCTGCCAGCTGGTAATAGGGGCCCATATTCTACATCCCAAGCTCTTTTTCTTGGCCCTTTCACGTTATACATAGAAGTTTCCATATTGTAGATAGCTAACAGCCTTGCTCTCCACATTTCAAACGTTGGGAGGTCGGGCTTAACCATTGCGAGGTAATGCAGAGGCGGGCTATTTCCATAGTCACAAATAAGAAATATGCCACCCCCTCTCACAGCTTCATTCAATGCGGTGCTATCAATCTCCCTCGAACTCATTCATGTAGAAGTAATTAGAACCAGTGTACCTACAATGGTCCCCATAAACAGCAAAATGTCCTGCTAAAATATATCCAATCTAGGACTTTTAAAGAACACATGCAAGCTATCAGCCAACTGAAGACTTCATCTGCTACATTTGCTCCCAAACCTACCACCCCAATTAGCACCCTTTGCAGTTGTATGGTACAGATTAAAGATTGACATAAAATGTTGACTTTTCAAACTGCCTGTTAATAGGACCCTATTTGCCAGTTCCAATGACTCCTCAATAAAAGTCCCCTCACTCCCCAATCTGGATTGCCATTTCAAGTTTTGCAACTCAACGTCATCTGAAAGCCCCTGGATCAGTATCTCGTATATCTTACTTATCCGTGGCCTACATTTCATTGCCTCATCTAATGGTAGCTTAATAACCGTTTTGGAGTCTTTCATATTATTAGTGAGAAAACCCCACAGTTTTAAGTATGTAGAAAAATCTCCATTTACTAATCCATATAGCTCCTGCAGTTCTATAAAGGAGCAAAGTTGTCCATCTATATGCATATCCCCCAGGGATATTAACCCCCTCTGTGCCCACCTGAAGGTTACTTAATCAAAGAATATTAGTGGAAGAACTGATGAGGCCTTTGTGGGTGTATAAATGGTCAGCTAGGGTGTACCGAATTTCCGTCTCACCTGTATCCAAACCCTTTATGCGGCTTTTAAGATTTTAAATCCTGTCTTCTTGTTGTAGTTGGGCTCTAAGTTCTTATCCAAGCACCCTCTAGCCTTACTCCCCAAAACCAACTCATATATAGTTGGCTTCTCTGCCATATTCGATCGTCCCTAGGCTATCTGAGATCTGTAAACCCATATGTTGTAGTATACATGCTCAGTAATACAAAGAGAAGCTGGGGGTAGCCCACCCACCACCCTGTCTTGGCAATATCATTCATTTAGTTGCCCTTAGGTTACGCTAATCGTTGACCAGCCCTAGGTTACGCTAATAGTTGCCCAGCCTTTCCATTGTAATACTGACTACAAATACGGCCAGGAGACATGGACAAACTCCTTTTCGGCTCCAATTGAACCAACCATAATGATGATACTGAAGCTTTCGTCCAGTCGAATAGCATAATAGCCCGATGAACGTGGTCTCTCTTACTTCTCTTGGGATAAAGCTATGCTGGAAAAGTAACACTAATGGAGCAATGCCTTTTCCGAGTCTATTATTTTAGAATAGATTTTGCCATCACAGTTAATAAGGGAGACTGGCCTATAGGATTTTTGGCTTTCCTTTCTTCTTACAAACAATAATGTTATTTATTTACCAAGAGGCAGGATTTACCCCCGCCTGAGCCTGTAAAAAGGTCTGCAACATATCTTGTCGAAACTCATGGAAAAATAACTTTAAAAATTCCAGTGCAATCTTTTAAGGGCCAGAGGCATTACTCGCGGCTAAAGAATGCATTGCTTCCTCTAACTCCTCCTAGGTTATTGGGGCTGCTAACATCGCTTCTTTTTCCTTTGTGACCTTATCCATGTCTAAATCCCAAAAAAATGTCCCATACCTATGTTGCGGGGGCACTGTTTCTTAAGTGTAAAGCACTTTGTAAAAAACCCTGAAGACCCTGAGGATGTCTGGCATGGACTTAAAACTTTGCCCTGACTGATCTTTAATAGCGAAATACGAATTTTCACTTCTTTCTGCCTAATGCGTTTAGCTAGCAGCCATCCTGTATTTTCACCCAGCTCAAGGTTTTCTGACTTATATTGGAGGAATTTTACTGCAACATTGGCACTGAAGTTTTGATTGATTTTAGAATTTAAAATCTAGGCCCCTAGACTTCGTACCCATAAGTTCTATTTCTGCCACAGTCAGTTGCTTGTGCCATTTGTGAAGCTCATCCTGCTTTTCCTTTTGCTGATGAAGAGAGAAGCTCAGGGTTTCCCCTTTAACCTTTGCTTTAAAAGCGTCCCAGAATGATTCTCCCAAAGCTGTGCCCCCTATTGATCTAAAAAAAATCCAAGATCCATTTAAATCTAAGATCCATATATGGCTAATCGAGCAACAGTTTCCTCTCAAAAATCCAGGACGATTGATTTCTGATAACGCCCATGGCTAAAAATTCTAACACTAGGGGATTGTGATCCGACATTACCCCTGGGAAGCTCTCAATCCACACCTGTCCAACTAAAGTAGTTGAGATAAAAAATGAATCTAGCCATACCAATTTAATATGCGGGGAACAGAACATAAAACATGTATCTGGTGCTTTATAATTAACCAATTAAACAACAGGGGGTGGTGATGGACAGAGTTAATGAATTAAGCAGAATACTCTCACCCAGTCAAGAGATCAGGGCTTGATCCAACACCGTTTTTTAGCTCACTGCACCATCCCAGCTCAGAACCTGGCTATATGCAAATTAGTCTGTCCCTGGCCCAGTGCATCATGGGAACAGGGCAGACCAAACTACCAAGCCAATTCTTTCACTGGGAAGGAAACAAGCTTCCGGGGACCGGTTTCTGGCATTACAGCCGTCTTCGGCCCGGCTTGCTTGAATCCTGATGGTGCAATGAGCAAGGGACTCACGTCTAAGTATACCCTTCCACGCTTATGGTGGACAAAATAATTAAACAGGGGGTGGTGATGGACAGAGTTTCTGATTTAAGCAGAATACTCTCACCCAGTCAAGAGATCAGGGCTTAATCCAACACCGTTTTTTAGCTCACTGCACCAGCCCAGCTACAGAACCTGGCTATATGCAAATTAGTCTGTCCCTGGCCCAGTGCATCATGGGAACAGGGCAAACCAAACTACCAAGCCAATTCTTTCACTGGGAAGGAAACAAGCTACTGGGGACCGGTTTCTGGCATTTCAGCCGTCTTCGGCCCGGCTTGCTTGAATCCTGATGGTGCAATGAGCAAGGGACTCACGTCTGAGTATACCCTTCCACGCTTATGGTGGACAAAATAATTAAACAACAGGGGGTGGTGATGGACAGAGTTACTGAATTAAGCAGAATACTCTCACCCAGTCAAGAGATCAGGGCTTGATCCAACACCGTTTTTTAGCTCACTGCACCATCCCAGCTCAGAACCTGGCTATATGCAAATTAGTCTGTCCCTGGCCCAGTGCATCATGGGAACAGGGCAGACCAAACTACCAAGCCAATTCTTTCACTGGGAAGGAAACAAGCTTCCGGGGACCGGTTTCTGGCATTACAGCCGTCATCGGCCCGGCTTGCTTGAATCCTGATGGTGCAATGAGCAAGGGACTCACGTCTGAGTATACCCTTCCACGCTTATGGTGGACAAAATAATTAAACAACAGGGGGTGGTGATGGACAGAGTTACTGAATTAAGCAGAATACTCTCACCCAGTCAAGAGATCAGGGCTTGATCCAACACCGTTTTTTAGCTCACTGCACCATCCCAGCTCAGAACCTGGCTATATGCAAATTAGTCTGTCCCTGGCCCAGTGCATCATGGGAACAGGGCAGACCAAACTACCAAGCCAATTCTTTCACTGGGAAGGAAACAAGCTTCCGGGGACCGGTTTCTGGCATTACAGCTGTCTTCGGCCCGGCTTGCTTGAATCCTGATGGTGCAATGAGCAAGGGACTCACGTCTGAGTATACCCTTCCACGCTTATGGTGGACAAAATAATTAAACAACAGGGTGTGGTGATGGACAGAGTTACTGAATTAAGCAGAATACTCTCACCCAGTCAAGAGATCAGGGCTTGATCCAACACCGTTTTTTAGCTCACTGCACCAGCCCAGCTACAGAACCTGGCTATATGCAAATTAGTCTGTCCCTGGCCCAGTGCATCATGGGAACAGGGCAGACCAAACTACCAAGCCAATTCTTTCACTGGGAAGGAAACAAGCTTCCGGGGACCGGTTTCTGGCATTACAGCCGTCTTCGGCCCGGCTTGCTTGAATCCTGATGGTGCAATGAGCAAGGGACTCACGTCTGAGTATACCCTTCCACGCTTATGGTGGACAAAATAATTAAACAACAGGGGGTGGTGATGGACAGAGTTACTGGATTAAGCCCTGATCTCTTGACTGGGTGAGAGTATTCTGCTTAATTCAGAAACTCTGTCCATCACCACCCCCTGTTTAATTATTTTGTCCACCACAAGCGTGGAAGGGTATACTCAGACGTGAGTCCCTTGCTCATTGCACCATCAGGATTCAAGCAAGCCGGGCCGAAGACGGCTGAAATGCCAGAAACCGGTCCCCGGTAGCTTGTTTCCTTCCCAGTGAAAGAATTGGCTTGGTAGTTTGGTTTGCCCTGTTCCCATGATGCACTGGGCCAGGGACAGACTAATTTGCATATAGCCAGGTTCTGTAGCTGGGCTGGTGCAGTGAGCTAAAAAACGGTGTTGGATTAAGCCCTGATCTCTTGACTGGGTGAGAGTATTCTGCTTAATTCAGAAACTCTGTCCATCACCACCCCCTGTTTAATTATTTTGTCCACAACAAGCGTGGAAGGGTATACTCAGACGTGAGTCCCTTGCTCATTGCACCATCAGGATTCAAGCAAGCCGGGCCGAAGACGGCTGAAATGCCAGAAACCGGTCCCCAGTAGCTTGTTTCCTTCCCAGTGAAAGAATTGGCTTGGTAGTTTGGTTTGCCCTGTTCCCATGATGCACTGGGCCAGGGACAGACTAATTTGCATATAGCCAGGTTCTGTAGCTGGGCTGGTGCAGTGAGCTAAAAAACGGTGTTGGATTAAGCCCTGATCTCTTGACTGGGTGAGAGTATTCTGCTTAATTCAGAAACTCTGTCCATCACCACCCCCTGTTTAATTATTTTGTCCACCATAAGCGTGGAAGGGTATACTTAGACGTGAGTCCCTTGCTCATTGCACCATCAGGATTCAAGCAAGCCGGGCCGAAGACGGCTGAAATGCCAGAAACCGGTCCCCGGTAGCTTGTTTCCTTCCCAGTGAAAGAATTGGCTTGGTAGTTTGGTTTGCCCTGTTCCCATGATGCACTGGGCCAGGGACAGACTAATTTGCATATAGCCAGGTTCTGTAGCTGGGCTGGTGCAGTGAGCTAAAAAACGGTGTTGGATTAAGCCCTGATCTCTTGACTGGGTGAGAGTATTCTGCTTAATTCAGAAACTCTGTCCATCACCACCCCCTGTTTAATTATAATTAACCAATACATCCACCAAGCCATGGTACCTCACCAGGAGTTGGAGAGCTTTGTAAACACCTGGCTTCTTTCCTAAATAAAATGAGTTCCCCTTGAGATCTTCCTGTATGTCTACATGTATATTTAGCTCTCCATAAAGACCAAGGGGATGCGGCCACACAGCCAACTCAGTATTCTAAAACTCCAACACCTCAGTCTCATCTAAATTGAATCTGCATATAGAACAGATCATAAACCGGGCACCTCCTGCCCCAACCCCACACTCCATAATCACCCAACAACCATGTTTATCCTCTTTAACTCGCTTGCGGGGGCAGATCATCTTGTTGGCTAAGACTGCCACCCCTCTTGACATTAACCCTTGACGGGTAAATGCCAATATATAAAAACCCAGATCTTTCAGCCACCCTCGCTTGTCCCAAGATATATGAGTCTCTTGAAGACACACTAGATCAACATTCATAAACTGTAGACCCCTAGCTACCCAACCCCTCTTATTTATATTGCTGAGACAACAGATATGAATAGTACAGAAACACATTTTACCTCCTGCAATTAGTTTCGAAGTCCAAAAAAAACAGTTCCCTGCTACTGCTGACAGAATTAATACTCACTACAAAATCATTCATTAGGAACAAAACTTCCCTCCCCTGACTTGACTGCTGTGACATTTAACAAAAACAAAATTTTGTTTTTCAGCCCCTCAACCCATCCCCCACATCCCTTTTTCCCCACAACTCTGCTACCAACTCCCCCCCACAACTCATCACCCCCCCACCTTGCCCCCTCATGAAAGCAATTGGACGACCCAGGTCCTGTGATGGAGTGCTCCACCCTGAGTGAACAGCCTTTAAACCCATTCAACTTTTTGAATCACATTGCCACTCACTACAGCCAATAAAAACCCCAGTTGTCACTGTGGTAATACCAAAGTTATAGAATAACCTGTGCCTGTCCCCTGGCCAGAGTTAAATAACCTCAACCAAGAGTTTGTAAAAATTAACTGGCTTTAATTTCTGACATGAAAAAAAGAAATGTATCACGCCAGACCGCTTTCAACTTGGCCTGATTATTTAAGAAGGCCTGGGCCCCTTTGGCTTGGAATGGTTGTATTAGCTGCCACAAACACCAGCAGCGTTCTACAGTTGAATGGCAAAAATCAGCCTGACAAAGAAAGTACAGACTTCAAAGGAACGCTTCCTATCTGGGCGAGCCAAGTCAGAGATTGCCTAGCGTAGCAAAATATTTCCCACACAAATTAATATTGTTCTAGGCTTACTCCCTTCCTGAGAGGTAGATGATCTATGCCTGAAAGGGAACCTGTGGGCCCGTTGAATCTCCTGATCCCAATCCCAGTTGGTCAATTCAGGAATTCAGGAAAGGCCCCCTTTAAAAGCCCCACCCCGTAGTTGTGTGTGTTATCTCTCTCTAGACCCTCTGAAATACCCAAAATTCCGACATTATTGTGTCTCAACCTATTCTCAAAATCTTCCAGTTTCCATTGGGTGTCAGTCATTTGGGCTTCCAAGGACTCTGTTGCTTTTTTGTGCATTAATACCTAATACTCCAAGGTCACAATCCTATTCTCAGCTTCCCCCTTCTCTTTTTGAATTCAGTTCATGTTTTAGCAATTCTGAGAATGGCGCCTTGCATTTAGCAACAAGCTGACTGCATTCTGCGACTCTCTGAGCATGTCTCTTCTCTATGAGCCATAATGCTCTGATAGATTGATTCCAATGAGAAAGTCTCAAGGGCCCCTTGTGAGGGGTTTCTGCTCCCTGAGCCTCACCCCTTCCAGGGTTGGAAGCACAGAAGAGCCCCAGAGAAGCCACTTCGCCTTTGCTTCCATTTTATTTTACCTCTCCCGTGATGTTGCTTTTTTCTTGCTGACAGTACCAACACCATTGGAAGCTTTGCGATACGTAGCCCCTTGCCTCTCCTCTTGACTACTTAATTCACTTAATGGGCTATGACTCCCATCTTCCGACCAATCAGAGTTGTCGATATTGAGAATAATGCATCCCTAGAATCCATGTCTAAGCCCTGTTTGATACCAATCTCGCCCACCGCAGCTGGGCATCCTTGACTTTGTGATAGCTTAGGCGGACTCAGAGCAAGGTGGCACACCTTCTACGTCCAGATGATCCTTAGGCTCCTCCATGATGCTCACTGACGTTGTACCATGGAGAAGAGCGACTCTGCAGTGCTCTGGTCGTGGTTGATAGATCCTTCATGTCCCTTTCTACACTTGGAGCTCAGATCTGCTGCTGCTGCTATTGCCACCACTGGACCCCACCTTTCCCCTCCCCCCACCTCTGAAACACTTCCTTCAGCCGCCATTGCCCGTTTGGGCTTCTTTAACAGAGACGCCCAGGGACCTTCCGCTCCAGGGGAAATCATGTTTGTTGTTGCGACTCTCACAGCTCCCTGATTCAAACTTCTCGTCTCCGTCGGCTTTTTAGGCAGGAAGACATCCAAACGACCCGAATTCTGTTCCGCTCGTGCTGTGCTGCCACTGCAGCTCTTTGACCCTCTCATTGCCTTTGGCAGAGACATCACCAACCAGTGACCTGTCTGCTGAGCTCTGACCGCAACAGCTGCAACAGCAGTGTAGCTGACCGCTCGCCTGACAAGACGTCTCCAGGCGCGATATTCTTCTGTTACATGCCTCACAAGGGAGTCCCAAAGCCCAGACAGGGTTCCAGGGAAGATCTTCTGGTAGCTCATTCCCCACTTTGCTCACTAAGGGCCCGTGCATGAAACCGCTAGGCCAGGCAGACGGGAGGACAGAAACAGCCATCCTCACACTGCCGCCATCTTGCTTTCCACCCAACACTAGTGAAGTTAAGAAGTCAAACTGCCCAGTATTGAGAGACTTAACAAAGCGAAATGTCCCATTCCGGTGGTCTCCTGAATGCGACCAAACCTCCAAAGATATAAAATATGCAATTGAGAATGCAACTGAAATGACCTATTTTGACCACAAGTTACATACTGAGATCACTGTAGATGCAAGCCCGGTGGGGCTGGGGGAAATCCTTGCTCAATACAGTGGCAATCTGAATGCCCAAAGACACATTGTGGCCTATTCCAGTAGAAGCCTGTCTGCAACAGAACATGCCTATTCTCATCTGGCGAAGGAGAGTCTGGCTGTAGTGAGGACCTGCAAACATTTTCATGTGTTTTATTTGGGAAACGTTTCACTGTTATTACAGACCACCAGGCATTGCTCACTATCTTTGGAAACCTGAAAGCTAAGATGCCCCTTCACATTGAGAGGAGGGGTTTGCCACTGCAAAAGTACCACTATGTGAGTGTACACAAGCCGAGGAAAAATCAAAATCCCACAGATTACTTTTTATGAGTGCCGCTACATCACCACTGTTCGACATCCAAAGTGGCTGAAGACTATCTTAACTTTATTGTAAGGTCCAGTATGCCAGTAGCTCTAACCATTGAACAGATTATTGCTACTACCAACACAGATAAAGACATGCTCATCCTCAAAGACCTCATTACAACTCAATCTTTGAAGAAAGGTATTCAACCCTTTGCTGATGACGTTGAATTCCAAAAATTCAGAAATGTACAAGATGAGCTAATCATCACCCTGGAGGGTATCATATTAAGAGGTTTGACAATCGTCATACTTGAGAGCCTGAGACAGCAAGTCATTGAGCTAGCCCATGAAGGACATTGTGACAATGTAACCACCAAAAGAGCCCTAGAAGATCAAACGTAGTCCCTTCACCTCAATGAACGAGTTGAGAAGA
Source organism: Lissotriton vulgaris (assembly GCF_964263255.1). Classification (NCBI taxonomy): domain Eukaryota; kingdom Metazoa; phylum Chordata; class Amphibia; order Caudata; family Salamandridae; genus Lissotriton; species Lissotriton vulgaris. The sequence goes on along the minus strand of NC_141687.1, from coordinate 1,399,976,200 downwards.
AGCTGAAAGCGTGCCACCGTTGTAACTGTTTACCCCCAAGGCATTGCAGCATTCACTCACAGTGTCTTACCTTCCTGTGATTTATTTTGGCCTCTAGGAAATGGCCATCATTTCATGGTAGTCATTGATGAATACATGCATTTTCCTTTGGTAGAAGACTTATCATCGACAAACCATGACAAAGTCATTGAGCGGCTTGATGACATCTTTGCTGCGAGGGGCATCCTTGCTATTCTCAAATCTGATAACGGCCCATCTTTCCATAGCAAGCAGTTCAAGGAGTTTCTTGTTCAACTCAATGTCAAGGCATGAAAAGAGTACACAACTTTTGGCCCCAAGCCAGTGGTGTTGTTAAATGATTTATGGGCACCTTCAAGAGGGTAATTCATCAAGCATCTAGGGAGGGAACTGATCTAAACCAAGCCATGTGTCAAGCCCCTCGTGCCACTCCACAGTCGATGGCAGTCCTGCCACCTTGCTATTTGGGAGCGTCATCGGAACAAAACTACCGAATTGGACATCGGACTTACCGACAAATGCCGATATGGTTTGTGCCACACACACTTCTCAAAAGTGCAAAATGAAAACATATGCTGATCAGCGCCGATGCGCCCAGGAAACAGTCTTTGATTAAGGGGTATGGGTACTGCTCAAACAGAAACTGAAGTGTAAAACAGACACTCAATTTACTGTTGACCCTTTAAGGGGTGTAACGTGCAAAGGACACATGGTGACAGCGCATTGTCCCAGAAAGTCCATCGTACACGACTCATCACGCTTAAAACACCTACCTCAATGTTCATCACCTCACGAGTGAGGCGACCCCACCTGAATGTCCAGATCACACATCTGAGCCTATGTCATCTGTGCATAAACATGGTGCATCTCAACTACCTCCTACCACCAATCTAGAAGACCAGTGCAAGCACTTCAATAACTCTGACAAAATATGATGCTAATGTTGTTGGTACTTTTTACTTAACAATGCAGGAGATATAGTGTTTTTGATATTATGCGCGCTATAACCCTCACAGTTCTGAGCAGACTCTAAACAGGAATTATGTAATCTACAGGGAGGTGTTAAGATGTGGTCATGAAAGTTATGATGCAATGTGCGCACGGCGTGATCATATGTTAAAGAATAAAGACATCTGTTATAGAGCTCTGTGTGTGGCGTGTTTATTTACACGCTCCCAGGCTGGGGAATATGCTACACAGGGAATACTCACAAAAGTCTCATCCACTGACAATTGCTTTGGATGCTTTCTAGTACATCTATTTTCACACACTATATCACTCCAGATAGGAACCAGCCATATGCAAATTAGATATGGTCCATTTCGATTAGTGAACATATTTGAAAGAGTAAAATAGAAAACAAGGAAATACTGCACTAGGAGAAACAAATTAACACTGAGAGACAGGGAAACCCTGGTAAATAGGAAGACAACATGAGAAACACTGAGAAGCAAGTGTGATGCGGGAAATCCTGAAAGGAATTTAGAAGCACTGAAAGAAACGTGTAAACACTAGAAGTGAGACTAGAAAATAAAGGCTTTGGGGGAAAAACGGGAAGGGCTAGAGAAATGCAGAGCCAAAGCGAAACACTCTGTAACACCGACAATTAGGGGAGACACAAAGCAAGAGGAACGAATGAGAAAAGTGGAAAGAAAGGAGAAACAGTGAAAGGCTATGATATTAAAAGAGACACCTAGAAACTAGGGTAAATAGACAGCCAGAGAGATACAGTGGGGGAACCAGGTTAATCCGGGGAGACATGGAGGTACATACGCAAACACTGGCAGACATTGGGATTAACGTGTGCAGACACAGTAAATGCTAGAAGACACAGAGCCGGGGTCAACAGGAGACATAAAGAGATTTAAGGAAAAAGAGAAAAACAAGCGAACTGTAGAAGTAATAGAGGGAGCAATATCACTGGCAGCTACACCTTGTGACTTGATGAAGTTGGGTGTCGAGCAAATGGTTTTGGTGCTAAAATGATGAACAGGAGGCAGTCCCTATGCAAATGTTTATCATCATAACACCCCTAAAGCTTTTTAGCTAGTCCTATGGTTGAAAGGAACAGTGCCTCTGTGTTCTCTTGGACGTTACAGGTCTAAGCAACTTTGGGGACTGGCTTGTGATCCCTCCACCTGGGTGAGGGTAAGTTCCTCAGGGCTCTAGTCTTCAGAATAAACCTTCATAAGCCTGATGCATTAGCTGCATCAGTCGAGCTATCACAATGTACCTATGATGTGTGTTGGTTTATCAGGCGGGCAGTCAGCCTAGGCCATCTGTTCCTCAATAGCTGCCCTTTGGGTCACCCGTAAGTTAACCTATTACCTGGTCTAAATAAACCTGCAGCATAATTAGACTGGTATTCCAAGAAAATATGCTGGAAGTGTGTGTCTGAGGAAACATAGTAAGAAACGTAGAAAGAAGAACTAGTGAAAGGGTGGGAAACATAAAGAGACACTTATAAACTGGGATAAACCGGGAGCGGCTGGGACACACAGGATAAACCTGGGGCCACTAGGATACATAGGTAAACAATGGTAGCCATTAGAGGGCACGGCTTAATAACTGAGATTCACCTGAGAAACAGTAACTGCTGGAAAACACAGAGACAAGTATGTAAAGCAAGAGATACTGGGAATCCTAAGGGAACCGAGAAATACAAGCGGACTGTGGTCAATCACCCCGGCAGACATTGGTTAATCCATGGAGACAAAACATAGAGATTTAAGACCCAGAGAAACATGGGGCTACTCTTGAGGGGGAGAATAGGGGGGGTCACAATGAGTCATGATGTGAAAAAACTAACACCGAGAGACATGTAAGCAATGAGAAACTAGCAGTAAAGACCCCAAAATAAACTTTGGGCTGTAGAACAATTAATTCAACATCCAAGCAGAAACATCACCCCTACACCATCTCATCCCGCCTCCAAGAGATCCTGAAGTGCTAAAACAGTGGCAGAAGAATACCAAGTACCATAACTTAGCCTAGAATGCAATTGTGTTTTCCAGCTCTGAGGGGTCCTTACTACATGAAAGGGGCAACGTCAATAAGGTTGGCCACACTGAAGCAGGTGTCTGCGGGAACCAAGCATGTGTTATGGGTGTCAGCCCAACGCTGTGGACTTTAGGACATTAATGATCGGATAACGACTGACTACATCACAGTGTGAAAAAGACTGCTTTATTGAAACAGGTGCACAGATGGCAATAACCCCCCCAACAACCTGGCTCTACGCCATACATACTAATCATAACATTGGCCTTACTATACATTTCATTAACTATCCACAAACCCCCTCCCTAGTCCCCATGTCCCCTAAGCAACCCTTGCAAACCAACCAAAATCCAATCACACCCTTATCACCCATATATCCCTGCATCCATCTGTCGTGCATCCACCACTGTTGTCCTCTCATTCCACAAACTCCGCATCCCCTCACCCCCAAAATTCAACAGGGTCTGAACATTGACCAGAGCTTTCTTTCATAAACCTTTGAAACTTGTGTAGGAAAAGCCACGCACCTGCACATCAATCGGCAAAAAACAAACTGCTTCCTACTTCTCATGTACCAACCTCATCAAAGACTACGTGTAGGGACGGGTGGGTGGGAAACCCTATTTTTGACCCTGCCAACCGGGATGTACCCACTAAAAATACCACCTAACCCTGGTAACTGATGAACAAAAAACGAAGTAACCCCGCCCCTGCGGACCAATCACTGTGCCCTTCGCTCTCAGACCTTATAACGCGCGCCATAATTCCAGGAGGGAGGGGTCCACCCTCCCAAAACCATCATTCTAATCTTCAAGGGATCTCTCCTGCCAGCTAGAGGGTTCGGAATGCTCTAAGTGACAATATGTGGCCTAAGGGTTGGCAGTGGGAAGGAGGTACCTCAGTTGAGAATTTTGGGCGTATTCAGGGGAGGCCAGAAGGCTCTAGAAAGTGAAAAGTTGGCTCTCCAAGTTTCAGCCCTTGGAGCTTGCTAACTAATTTTACGTCTCCTTTGTCTAATGCTTGACGCCATCTTAGTGTAAGCAAAACATCTAAACAGTGCCTTTTTATTGGGCTTCCTGAAGACAATATGTGAGGCTGGAACTATGCACCAGCTTCCGGACGACCATTGATGTCTCCGTCACCATCTTTTCTAAACCCAGTTTGCAGGAGCCCTGGAACATTTGTGTGAACACTGGTTTTATTTCTGAAATCAAAGTAATTTTTATGTTTTTACATTACACCTGGATGTGCAGCTTTAACTAATTTTAACCTGTACACGTTATTGTATTATGCATGCATTTACATGTTTCCCTATGCAAATTTGGTATTACTTGATATATGACGTTCTTAATTTAGCTCCACAGACTAGGAAAGAAAACATTATGGCGCCTAAGTATATCTAGTCTCACATTTGTGTATTCTTCATGTATTGCTATAGTATTAATAACCTATTGTTGCTGCAAAATGCTGCTTCCTTGTGCTCTTTCATATATATTTATAGCATTGTATAAAAAAAATCATAATTTACACATTCATATATAAATATATATTATTGACATGTTTGTGCAGCGAAGGGAGCCTCATCAGTGTTACACAGGTGGCTGCATATTCATTCGTGCATTTATTATTTATTAACATCGTTTTCATTTGTTCTGTGTAGCGCCGCGAGATGTGAAACGCTGCTTCAAGCACCCTTGGTAATTTGTCCATTACTGCCTTTAGGTGTTCATTACTCATGTCAAAATGTAATACTGGTGATTGAGCGCTCTTTTTATATACAGCAATACAATTATGTGTTTATCTATTAACACTGTGCTGTAAAGGTCTGTACAAGGCACTTCATACATTTCATTAATTCATACGATTATTCAATGTTATTTTTGTTTTGTGTTGCCTGTGTTGCTTAAAAGCACCATACTATACTCATGTATATCTTCTTTCGTGTGTCTATGTATATCGTCATCCATATAGCTGGGATTATATATTTAACGTAGGTATTGATATTTTTATGTAGCGCTGCTGCTGTGATAGTAAGCTTCGAGGCACGTTTTGACTTCACATACGCTCAGGGAGCATATAAATCTGTTCTCCCTCTTTTTATCTGGTGGGATATATTCAGCATTGGATTCCACTGTGACCTTTTTTTGCACAGAGGAGATGACACCTGACACGCCTGTCTGGCTGTCTGGGACTTTTTTTACGCGGGGCGATGTCTAGCCAGCTCGCTGACCTCTGCGGTTGTATTTGTGGGTGTATTTAGTAGTCAAGGAGATGCCCCTTCTGCAGCATCCGGTGCTCACGGGGTCTCGGGGGTGAGGAGGGAGGCGGGGAGCACTGCAACACAGCAATGAATATGATATTCTGGTCAGCCCTGCAGACACAGACGTGGAGTCTGGGCAGACACTGCCATCCACGGGCTGCAGGAACAAGAGGGAAAAAAAAGCGAAAGTGGTGAAACCAGGACGCCGATTCGACACAAAACGAAAAAATTCTGATGAAAATGCTCTTAGATATTGATTCTTCGTTTCTGCTCTGGATTTAGGAGGCATGCAAGGAATCCCTGTGATGGCTGGAAAGGAAAGTGGTGCAGTCTGGAGCGCTGTAACCAGACACTGGGAGCTTTCCAGGAGTGGTGAGAGAGGGGAAGAGTAAGGAAGGGGGCACTGTGGCCTCGCAGGCCCCTGGCGCTGATATCGACCCCTTCTTTGCCGCATGTCGGAAGTACCCGCCAAGATTTTCTTCCTCTCTCTCTCTCTCCCTCGCTCCCTCTTAGAAACCTGGGACAGCCAGTCAAGATTAAATGTGCTTTGTAAAAGGCAGCCACTTCACGCAGCTAGGTCTACGGGGGCCCTCTTTCTGGGAGAGAGGGAGGAGAAGGGTAAGGAGGGCGCCAGATGGAGTGGATGAAGGAAAGAGCGAAGGAGGGGGTGAGAGGAAAAATTAGGAAAACGGCATGTGAAGAGGAGAAAAAAGAATGAGGGAGGGGAAGAAAGGTGAGAGAAGAAAGAAGAAAAGAAACAACGAGGAGAAGGAACAAAAGATTGTGCAGAAGACAACGTGGAAAGGAAAGGGAAAAGTGTTCAGAAATAGAGATGGAATACACAAAACTCTTTAAAATAATTAGATGTCTTAGAATAGAGAGGGTTCGCAGACCTAAATAAGAGGGGAATAGGGTAGTCGGAAGAGATTACAGATAAAAAGAGAAGAGAAGACATGGAGAGAGAAGTAGAAGGAGGGATTAGAGGGGGAATGGGGAGACAGAAGGATCCGAAGAAAGAGCGAAAGACAAAAATAGGGGAAGATGATAGCAGGGGTAAAAGAAGGCTGCAGAAAAGAACTAAAAAAGGATGAAAAATGAGGAGGAAAAATGCAAAAGAGAGGAAGAGAAGAGGTGGAGTGGAGAAAGAGATTCTGGTGGTCTGACAGGCTGCTGTTCACGGAAGGCGAAAAGAGACGGAATAAAACTGAAGGAAGCGACTTGAGCAGAGGTGAGGAAAAAAAAGCCGGTTACAAGATGCACGTTTCGACGCACAGAGAAAATGCCGCGAGTGGCCGGTCTCCTGAGACCCAGCAGACCCCTCGGGGTTAGAATGTCGTCTAACTCCTCCAGGGGGGGGAAAACGGACAATATTACATATTTTGACCCTGGGCGTGCCTGCCAGGGGCAATCTCGATGCTACTTTTTGAGTGCGAATATTCACTCCGGGATACGAGGGCACCTGTTTATGTTGGCCCGCCGTGGGTTATCTGGCGCAAATTCGACGACGTTTTTTGTCGTTTGGAAATGTAATCGACTTTTTCAAAGGAAAGGGAAATATTCGCAACGACACAAGCCCCTAGAAGGACGAAGCGGATGAATTTAATGATTATGTTTTTTTAAAAAGAAGAAAATCCCAGTAGGTACTGGTAAAAGTGGTAAATTCAAAATAGTATGGAGAAAGCGCGTGCGGGAGGTGGGTAGTTTGCTTGCCCGAAGGTTGCAGTGGTTCTCCTGGCCCTTCCTGTTCTGGGGCACATGATACAGTCGCAGAGTCCTGTTGGCGGGACTACATAGAAAGGGCAGGAGAAAGGTGGGTTCTGCTGTTTTTGTAAAGGGGCATGTATTTGTAAAGTAATCAGTTATTTTGAGTATTGCACATGTAATATGCGTTTGTCTGTGAATTCCAAAGTTAGCATTTGTACTCCTGTAGTTAAGGATGATACGATATTTCTATTGAAAATTGCCCAGCTTGGATCTCCAATTGTATTTGTATTGTTGGCGAATATAACACACACAGCTTCACATATGTATCTTGTCTGTCTGTTTCTGTCTGCCAGTCTATCTCTGTATTCGTTTGTCCTTCCATCATTCCATACATCCATCTATTAACACTGTGTGTGCCTGCATACATGTATATAAACCTAGATACAAATACATACGAATGTGTGTGTGTGTGTGTGTATATGCATATATATATATATATATATATATATATATAATGTATATATATATATATATATATAAACAATCATGTATACATGTGTGAAGTTGTGCAGTGCTGTATTTGTCAAGCCTTGTATCTTTTTCTAGAAGAAAAACTAGCTGGTACCTTACTCAGATAGCCTGATTGCTCACAGCGCTACATTAGGAGCTAAAACAGCACCCGCTTTGTGAGGTGTGACTTTATTGAATGAGAATACCATCACAGTACAAGCCAGAGAATTCTTAAAATTCAAATGTTAGCTGCAATGCAACCGTCAGTCGGCGCGCTTGGCGCCACTGATGACGTCACATGCGGGCAATGAGGTGTACCGCCCCAACTGCACTTCCTGGCCTCACATGGGAGGGGCGGAGCGCCCTCAGCCCTTTGCCCACATTGCCTCGCTTGTGAGAAGTAGCGCATGGGTCTTCCCTCCATTGTTTCGACTCTTGCTAATTGGCGAAGACCTCTTTGGTGAGTTTGGCCTTGATTTGTTAACCCTTCCTTCGCTTTCAGCACTGGTTCCTGCCACATATGTATTTATAGTGCCAGTTTTACAAATGTACATGCTATTTAGAATGATCTTGTACGCCTTTAGCGTGTTGACTGAACTAATACTCTCAATGTGGTAGCCAATAATTGGCTAAATGACTGTGGTCTCATGACATGCTCACACTATTCACCCTAGTGTTCGAGATGTGTCCTTGGATAGCCTCTCTGTCAACTTCTCAGTCCTAGAAACAATTCTCTTCGCTTCAAGTTGTGTTGCTTCTTTGAGGACCAAGAAAATGCATGTACAATGATGTAGTTTGTTAGCTTACAGGATCGTACTGGTCTCATCTACCCACGTCTGTAGCCTCAAACAGTTGATATGCTAGCAAACGTTTCTAATGTAGATCATTATATGCCAAGATGCCAGAATTTGCACTGCCATTTCCTTTCACAGTGGTGTCTTGCATCTGTGTCCTATCACAGTGGTGTCTTGCATCTGTGTCCTATCAAGTCGCCCCATGATCCAGAGACTCTGGATATGTTTTAATGTGCTTCAAGACATACGGCCCGTTCGTCGCAGCAGACTACATTGCCGCACCCCTCTCAATCCCTGAGACCCTAACTTGTGATGTACAGCGTTTAAATCCACGGGTTGGGCTCTTGGGATCTGGGAGGGCTGCTCTTGCTTCAACTTGAGAAGAATGTAAAGCCGCTTTCTGTATGACATGCTAAATGAAACGTATGGAGTATACATGGAGGGAGGGCGGTTTGATTTCTAGCATTATCATGTCACAGAAGGTGAAAGTACAGACTGCAAAAAGATGGAGTGCAGAACTATGGACTAAAATCATATACTACCAAAATATCTACCATGAATTTATATCTTGCTGTAAAAATGTCGACATAGATCCAGATCTATTGTCAAGCACTTGCCTCCAAAATGCTTGGATTGGAATTCGAATATTAAATTCGCTTAGTCCTACAAGAGATGGGAAACTAGTTTGGCCTGGATTTGAGAATTTAAAATAAGACGCATTTTTGGGAGGGAAATATCCATAGACTGTCAAGAATTTGGCCGTAGACTTTTTCCAGGCAAAGTTGTGGCACTCTAGATTTTTTTCAGTCTGTTTTCACATGGAACTATGTCTCGCCAAATGTTCATTTATAGGGGCTGCTAGTGATCGTTTCTATAACATAGACAATACATGGAATTGTTCCTTGATTTTGATTAATATGATTGAATGTAATCTGATTGCATCGGCCTGCATCATGTGCTTTACCAACAACCTATGGAACTTGACTGATTAGTAATGTATGAAGTTTTACTCACATGATACTGCTAGTGGTACCCAACTCAGGGTTACTCATTTTCGTAGCCTTGGAAAGGTGAAAGGCTAAGTTGTCCCAGGCTTCAAGTTATGCACAGATTTTTAAAGCAGTCACTCAGCTCAGTTATCTCGTTATGTGTTTGCATTATCATCCCTGTGAGTAGCACACATTGCACTGACAAGCACAAGGCTGGTGTGGTGCACCTGTGTCCATCCCACTCTATTTTTCGAGGTAGACACAGCCTGCACCAAGAGTGGGCCACCGGTAAAACGCAAGGCTGGATTTAAAACCGCGCATGATCACTTAGGTGGGTGCTGTGCTGAAAGGCAACCTTTGATAAAAACGGTTTGCTCAAGGTATGGGATATGTTTTCCCTGCAACCACATTCCACATCTGTGTACGCTGTGTGTAATACATAAGACCCTGGAACCATGTTGCAAACTTCAGTATGTTTGCAAGACATTACAACAAGGTCTACTGGATGCTTTGTGCCTCATTTTTTAAAATGTTACAGAATTTTTGCTTCCTATTTAGATTTTTGAGCCTAACTCTACTAGCTCTAAATGCAAAAATTCCCTTGAGACAAATTATAGGTATAGTTATATCGATACGCACACACCAATACACAAATATATATATATATATATATATATATATATATATATATATATATATATATATATATTCCACTTTTATACGGACTACCCAACACAACCATAACTACAGAGTTGCTATCAAAAGCTGTGTATCAAATATATATATATTTATATATAGAGAGAGAGTGCCCTAGAGAGAGAGAGCGAGAGAGAGCAACCAAAATCGGACTGTTTATAGATAAATAGATTTACTAATTTACTATTCAGTGCTATTTAATTAAAAATACAAATATAAACTCGTATAGATTTGCTTGAGCACCTACACACACAAACATACCCCAAGTTATTCATTTTGTGTTGCTCGACCAACATTTTGAGTTATTAGCGGCTGAAAACAAAGGATTTTAAACTTGGGGCCGATTCACAATAGCACTTATTGTATGGAAAGTAGAAATACAGCAGTGTTCTTTTACATACGCTTACATGCCTTTGTGAATCAAGCCCCAAAAATGTGCAATGAGGGCACAGTCCTTTTGAGTTTTGCTGACTGTACATTAATATTCCTTAAATAATCCTGTTTTAAATGTTTTAGGACCGATTTTCAAACGCATGTAAAAGTGCAAGTACTCCCTACTTAAAGACATCTTTGTGTGTAGGCCCCAAATGATTAACTCTGCAGAACTCCCAAGTCACAGTGATACACGAGCAGACAACTTGACTGCAAAAAAATCCTGGTAGACAGAAGTGTTCCATTATTGGCATCTCAAGTTTGAGATACAAGAAACTTGCTCCCAGCAGAGAAGAGGTGCAGACCATGGCTTCAGAACAACCAGCTCTAACAATGAGTTTTCTTGTAAACTCAAAATAACAGTCTTACATCAACATTTGTTACTTTACCAACAGAAGCCTAGTCTTCGAAACATATTTCAAAAAAGCTTCTTAAAACCTTAAATTGGCATGTGCAACCTTAACACACAAGTTTAAAAATGTGTCCAACTGTCTGTGGTTATTGATTATCTTACAGCCATTCATCATTTTCAGAAATTGGGTGTCAAATAAGGCTGGTTTGTGGTTTTAATGTTAATGAGTAAGTTGTAAAGTATCCTGGTCGTGTTAGGCTTTAAAACTCTAACTTACTTTTAAATTTAGCATAAAGCGGTTTGTGTGATTTGTGCAGCTATGTACCTCAGTCAATATACTTATCTGTCTGAATATAGAGTATATAACTGGAAACCATTTGAAATGGTCCTATAATGCCATATAGCTGGGTTCCGATTGCGTGGTAAAGGTAAATCTTGCAATATCAGTTTTTAGCCAAACCCACGTATGCATTATTACATTTTTCTCTGTAATACTGTATGACTATGAAATGCAGATTTATAATTGGCTGAAATCTGTATTTTCCAGGAATTATGTCACTCCTGCAAATTAGAGAAATTAACCCATAGTTATGACATTGTCTATATGAATTTGACAAATGCATGCAAACACAAAAGTTTTCCTTTTTTAAATAATCAGCAATAGTCTTTAGTAATGCTTAAATTAGGCAGTCGATGGAATAGGGATTTTTTGTTACAGTCATAACTTTGACTCTGTTTGATGAATCTGCACAAACCTTTAAAAATGTGTGTTCAATTCCTTTTTAACATATATCGTATATCGCCTGATCACTGTTTCTGTTGCTAATCACTGTTTTCTTTCTTTCCATAGTATGTATTTTTATTTAAAACTGCATTGACGCTTTCCATCCCTGGACCTCTCTGTACGTCTATATTTTTTAATTCCCTTTACGTACTTCATCTTACGCGATGCATGCCTACTTGTTTGTGCATCTACCGTTGGAACCATATATCCATAACTTAAACCTATGTACAGCTGCAAGTGCAGTGCACACTACCCTGATCTGACCTTGTGGGCTGTTTAGTTACTTTACGACAGATAGGTGCATGCAGAGATGATTGTTCGTTTTGTTGCAGATTCACAATCTTTCATTGTCTCAAATCACAATGAATCGCTTTGCCTGCAAACCTTCAAATCTTAAGACTGTCCACTTTTTGGTTTGCAATGTCAACTTTCTAAAGACTATGTAACTGTGGGCCTGTGGCATGCTGCTGAACAGCCCAGCCCAGCCTCTCCTGCCCAGCGTATAAAAACGTGTGCACCACAAACCACCCCCACCTCTGCTGATCATGAGCCTAAATTGAGCGCATTATGTATGTAATTTGTGGTCGAATGGATTTCACAGTTAGTGACAGGGTGAAATAATTGGGCGAAATGTTGCATGACAACGTTACAGCCAAGACCTACACAGAAGTGTGATTTACTTGGCACCGTTGAAATATTGCTAGCAAAAAAGTGAGGTGGCGGGTGCAGTGGGCTGGGTCACTTCAATAGACGTTCATGGTTCCCTCAGGCATCCCTAGGAAAGGGAAATTGTTCTGTGTCTTTGGAAGTCTTCCCTAGCTCAATGAAGCCGCTAGCACAGTTGGACTGGTCCATCTTCATCCTTTGGCTCTCCTGCACAGTAATATTTTGTCTGATGCCAGTCGGTTCTTCGAGTTAGCCACAATCCCATCACCAAACTGTTCTTATCCAAGACTTTCTACCACCTGTATTCCACCGACTAGCCACTTGCAAATGATGTGTACTTATTCCGACTGTGGCACATGGTTATTTGGACATTGGACCATGTATATACAGAGAGAAACACTATAATGAATTTTATGGGTTAAGTAAAAAAAAAATCCTCAAACCAATCGATATCAATGACACAAGTATTATAAAGTGACTTTTTTCTCCAAAGCAGCTCTGCTGATGTCCGAAAACCCCAAATATGTAACTAGAAATCATTGTATTTGGGTCAGCTGGATTTTCTCCAGCAGTTCCCTTGTCTTGTACTTTGTGTAACCCGTATGCAACATTGTTGGTCTAAAAATTTACAAATTAGATACATACAAACAAAAAACTCGAGCTGAGGCTTAGTAAACTGAATGATCCAGGGCGGCAGTGCACGGTTCAGCGTCAGTCCCTGTGCTGCAGAGACAGGTCCTTCCTCCTGGCCTCTTCCCCCTCCCCCTCACAGCATCTCAGTGAAACGAAGACGATAATTGGCTGCGCGCTGAGGCACCACCAGTCTAGACTGAGGCCGGCTCATCAATTACAGGCTGTCTTGAAAAAAAAATGGCAGTGCAGCAGGAGAGAGCTGGTGCCCCCCTCCTCCCTCCGCGCAGAAGGGAGAGCCAACTTCCCTTGGCTGAAGCAAGGATGGAAAAGTACACGCGCGCCCCGTGGGTCTGGGGTGCGTACCAAATACAGGGGGGGCCTGGACTTGAATGCTGGAATACTGAAGCGCCTCGTGCTGGAGTGAGCGCTGCGCCTCAAGCTGGGGGGGGCTAGAGTGTTTATAAGTGCCGCCAATTTTTTGGGGTCAGGTACTAGAACTATGGTGCTGAGAATTACGCAGGTTTTAGAGCGCAAATTCCCCACCTCAAACCCAGGCGTTGAGCCCGCCCCCACCCCACAAGATACGTATCTTTCTCACGTTAGCCGGGTTCCCATTCTCAAGCCGGCCCAGGATGTACGTTGTCATGTCATGCCGCCTTTCAGGCTTTTGAGGACCAGAACTGGTAAATACAAACGTTTACGTTGTGCGAATGTTGCGCATCTCTGAGTGGTGCAGTATCTAACCGAAACAATGTAATTGCAAACAATGCGCAATGTAATGTTGACCCTGACTGTTTTTTATCTATTTCCTGGAGCTAGGGCAGGACAGATTTCCAGTGAGCATTGCATAGCTACTGCTTCTTAGGGGTCTGGTCTCTGAGGCGAATAACTCGTGTAAAATATGTGTGTGAGTGCGAGAGAAGCAGAGAGAGAGAGAGAGAGAGAGGCAGACAGCATATAGAACGAGTATGCATAGTTGATTGAGTGTAGTGTGTTGCTGTTTCTAAGAGGAGGAGGCTCCTGCGTGTGTGAGAGTTAAAGTGTGTGTATGTCGGTTTGATGTGGTTCTTGGCTTTGTCCATTTTTTTTTCTGAAAAGAAGACTGCTAGATAGATTTTTTTTCCCAAATAGCCTTAACACATAACCAAATGAAATGATTTTTAAATATCTGCTATTTATTACCTCATGGTTTCTTCAGGCGTGGCTCTTTTGACTCCTGCACTCATTTTGGTAAAGTATCCTGGCATTAATTGTAGCGCCTCGGATTTGTTTTACCTGCTTCATCTGAAGAAAGATGTATATTATTCTCTCCAGGCACACATCATGCTCTGACGAGAGCTCATGGTTGTGCTGCCAGTGGCAGGCATCATGGTGCTGCCCATGAAGGGCTCCCCTTTGGTGCCAATGGAGACCAACCCATGTTCCACTACTGAAGGGAAGCCGATGTGGTGCTCCTGAATGTCAGTCCTTCTGCGGCCCATGGCTGTAGCCCCAGAGCTGACTTTGAAGTGGCTCCCCTGTGACCCCGCTCCAAGGTAGCCCCTTGTGGTTGTTGCAGGGCAGACCCTTTACCATCACTTAATGGCACTTCAGTGCTAACCATGGAGAGCAGCCTCTATGCCGCCAATAGGAGCATCTCCTTGTGCTGACACTGAAGAGCAGCTGTATGCTGCTACGTAGCGAAACCGTAGCACTGTCAGAAGGCTGTCTTAATGCTGCCAGGTATATAGCCCCTTTGATGTCACAGTAAATCACCCTTCACGCTGCCACATGAAGAATCCTTAGTGATGTCACTGGAGAGCAGCTTTCATGATGCTACCAAGAGAAGCCTTAGTGATGTCACCAAAGAGCAGCCTTCATGATGCTAAAAGGAGAACCCTTAGTGATGTCACTGAAGAGCAGCCTTCATGATCCTAAAAAGAGAACCCTTAGTGATGTCACCAAAGAGCAGGCTTCATGATGCTAAAAGGAGAACCCTTAGTGATGTCACTGAAGAGCAGCCTTCATGATCCTAAAAAGAGAACCCTTAGTGATGTCACTGCAGTGCAGGCTTCATGATGCTAAAAGGAGAACCCTTAGTGATGTCACTGAAGAGCAGCCTTCATGATCCTAAAAAGAGAACCCTTAGTGATGTCTCTGAAGAGCAGCCTTCATGATCCTAAAAAGAGAACCCTTAGTGATGTCACTGCAGGGCAGGCTTCATTATGCTAAAAGGAGAACCCTTAGTGATGTCACTGCAGGGCAGGCTTCATGATGCTAAAAGGAGAACCCTTAGTGATGTCACTGAAGAGCAGCCTTCATGATCCTAAAAGGAGAACCCTTAGTGATGTCACTGAAGAGCAGCCTTCATGATCCTAAAAAGAGAACCCTTAGTGATGTCACTGAAGAGCAGCCTTCATGATCCTTAAAAGAGAACCCTTGGTGATGTCACTGCAGGGCAGCCTTCATGATGCTAAAAGGAGAACCCTTAGTGATGTCTCTGAAGAGCAGCCTTCATGATCCTAAAAAGAGAACCCTTAGTGATGTCACTGCAGGGAAGCCTTCATGATCCTAAAAAGAGAACCCTTAGTGATGTCACTGCAGGGCAGCCTTCATGATGCTAAAAAGAGAAGCATTAGTGATGTCACTGAAGAGCAGACATCATGGTGCCACAAAGAGCAGTCCTAGTGGTACCACTAGGCAGCATGCTCATGCTGCCGCCAAGATCAGCTCCTGTACTATCACTGGAGAGCTGCTTTCATGCTTCTACAAACATTACTTATAGCGCTGTCCCTGAAGAGCAACCTTCATGCTGCTATAAAGAAAAGCCTTAGTGCTCTCAATTAAGTGCAGCCTTCATAATGTCACAACATGAACCCCTATGCAGCTGCTGTAGTGGCACTCTTATGGCTCACTCAAAAGTAGCCCCGTGCTGTTCCTAAAGCTGCCCAATTGTTGGCAACGGAGAGCTGTCTTTACGCTGCTTCAAATAGAACCTTTAGGGCTGTCACTGATGAGTTAGTAGCCTTCAAGCTGCGACAAAGAGAAGCCTTGGTGTTGACCAGGCGCGCAACACCCATTGGGCTCACGGGGCTTCATCCCCTCCCCCGTCGTGTGTTTCAGCCCGGGCGGAGACCGCTTCGCGGGCTCGCGAGTGTCTAATTGCAGCCGCACCCGAGTACTTAACAGGTCTTTAAAAGACCACTTGTAAATGAGGCTTGTGTTGTGTGTTTACCCCTTCTTACAACCACTCTGTCTATGGTTGGAAGAATTAGCCCCCCCGAAATATTTTTCGGCTCCCCCCGAAATTTGGCTCTAGTTGCCTGCCTGGTGCTGACACTGAGGAGCAGCCTTCATGCTGCCACAAAAAGAAGCCTTGATGCAGCCACTGGGGAGCAGCCTTCATGCTGCCATAAGTAGAAGCCTTGGTGTGAAACGAGGGGCATCCTTCATGCTGCCATAAATAGAAGTATTGGTGCTGAAACGAGGAGCAGTCTTCATGCTGCCATAAATAGAAACCTTGGTGCTGAAACGAGGAGCTGCCTTCATGCTGCCCATAAATAGAAGCCTTGGTGCTGACAATGAAGAGCAGCGTTCATGCTGCAACAAAGAGAAGACTTTGATGCTGCCACTGGGGAGCAGCCTTCATGCTGCCACAAAGAGAAGTCTTGGTGCTGAGACTGAGGAAAAGCCTTCATGCCTCCCCAAAGAGAAGTCTTGATGCTTCCACTGGGGAGCAGCTTTCATGCTGCCATAAATAGAAGCCTTAGTGCTGACACTGGGTAGCAGCCTTTAGGCTACGTTAATAGAAGCCTTGGTGCTGACACTGAGGAGCAACTTTCATGCTGCAATAAATAGAAGCCTTTGTGCTGACAATGGGGAGCAGCCTTCATGCTACGTTAATAGAAGCCTTGGTGCTGACACTGAGGAGCAGCTTTCATGCTGCCACAAAATAAAAGCCTTGGTGCTGACACTGGGGCACAGACTTCATCCTGCCACAGAGAGAGGATTTGACACTGACACTGGGAAACAGCCTTCATCCTGGTGCTGACACTGGGAAGCAGCCTTCCTGTGGCCACAAAGAGAAGCCATAATGTTGTCATTGACAGGCAGCTTTCATGCTGTCACAAAGAGAGGCCTTAACCTTTATACTGCTACAAAGATAAGCTTTAGTGCTGACACTGGGTAGCAGCCTTCATGCTGCCAAAAATAGAAGCTGTGGTGCTGACACTGGTGAACAAGCTTCATGCTGCTACAAAGATAAGATTTAGTGCTGACACTGGGAGCAGCTTTCATGTTGCCACAAAGGGAAACCTTAGTTCTGACACCGAGGAGCAACATTCATGCTGCCACAAAAAAACAAGCCTTGGTGCGGACCCCGGTGAACGGCCTTCATTATGGTCAGGGCACGAGTCGGTGGTACACGCGGGTACACGGCGCCCACCCAGTCTTTTCACAGGGTGGACGCCGTCCCCCTGCTAAGAAGTTGGGCCCACAGAAATATATTGAACTTGTCCCAGTGTCATTTTGAAACACCTGGACACATTCGTTAGTACCTGCACGTTGTCTGCTTTCGATTCCCAGCAGCAACGTGCAAGTGGGACGTGCAAGTAGGGAGGGGGCTTTTTTTCCCACCTCCAGCTGGGCAACCATAAAGACAGAAGTTAAGATCGAGTGTGGGACTGGAGGAGTCCTAGAACCTCACAAATTAAATACACAGGGGAGAAAACAAAACACACAGTTTGTTATCTCTTCACAGGTACTTAAGAGATGCATGCCCTTTACATTGTTGTATATAAGTGCATGCACTCTAAGAATGTCAGATGGGTTGGTCTGTCTCAGTATTTACACAAATGAGAATTTAAATAGCACTTTTGAATTTTTTTTATAGTGCTACTCATCCCAATGCAGAGTGTTAGAGCACTTTACATAACATACACATTATCCATTCCAAACAAATCATGTAAGTGTGTAAATTAATGATCAAGGTGTGTTCCATGAGACAGTCAGGGTTACAAGGTGTTGGAGTAAAATACACCTCATAGCTCACTATGATCTATTAGAAGAATTACTATTTATTAACTGCAAGTAACAAAAAGATCTCTGTGTTCATAGCAGTAATCCACTTACCTATCTACATAAAATAAAAATCTGTGCTCTGCATGTTTATATATGACGGCCTTCAAACCTGTGAACTCTAGGTTCCAGAAACTCACCTGTCATACCAGTTAGCCTGTCACTTTTCTTTCTCTGTTTTAATGCAGTGGTTCAGACCAAAAGCAATCTTCAGCTATGAATTATGGGATGATCACGTGACTCAAATGCCAAGCGTGAAAAATGTATTAAAAACTACTCTCAGTGTAGTTGTAGTTTCAGTTAACATTCAATTAGCCATTGTGTTACGCATTGTAGTTTACTGAAGTGCTTACTCGTGTGTGCAAATTGAGGTCCATCCATCCATCCATCCATCCATCCATCCATCCATCCATCCATCCATCCATCCATTTTATAGAGTGCTGACCTGGCCTTAAAGGCAGCGGAGTGCTCTGCATATACCATATGTAGCACAGTAGAATCTAAGAAGAGAAAATGGTATGACATTAGCAGTAGCCGTACACTTAAGTTGTATTAATGGAAGATAGTAACAGAGTTGAACAGGGATGAGGCAGGGGTAAGGCTATTAGGAAGAAGGGCGAATCTGTGAGCGCATATTCATGGTCCTAAAACTTCAAGGGCCTCATTTATGGGAAGTGACGCATCGCTGCGTGAAAGCAGCGATGCGCCACTTCTCAGTGCGCACTCCTTGCGACATTCCTGATGCGTCATATTTAATGTATGACGCATCATGTCGCAAGGAGTTACAGATACGTCAGTATTTCTGACGTATCTGTCAGCGCAAAAGTGACGCATTGCTGGAGTGTGTCACAAAAGTGACACAACTCCATCAATGCGTCCTTTCACATGGGGCAAGCCCCATGTGAAAGGGCCTGCGTCAGTCTTACGCCTGCAGTGAGGCAGGCGCAAGATTTTGACGCAACGGCGTCCTAAAAGTGACGCAGTGAAATCTCATAGATTTCACTGCGTCACTTCTACGACCCTTCCTTGCGTCAATACGCCCCCCTTGCATACATTATACCTGGCGCAGGTATAATGTGGCGCAGGGGTTTACAAAGTGATGCATCGACCTAGATGCGTCACTTTGTAAATATGGCGCAACAAGGCGCATTTTTTACGCCACTGGTGCGTCACAAAAAGTGATGCACCGGCGGCGTAAAAGTGACGCACAGCCTCATAAATGAGGCCCCACATTTATAGACATAGAAGACAGTCCACCCTGCATTGTCTGTTATTGTTCCGCCGCCGCGTATGTATGAAATGCTTTCATTCCAGTATTAAGTCCTGCGAGCTGCTAGTAGGCCTGCTCGAAAGAGCGGCATGGATTGATTGGGTTAACCGCGTGAGCTATCCAGGCGTACTCCGTTTTAGAAAACAATCTTCCATATGCCAACATGTGGCATTTAGGTCCCCCAGTGAGGAATAATGTAATGGAATTAATCTATTAATTGCTCAAACGCTTTTGCCCGAAACAAAAGCCTTCACTTATGACGGCTTTAATGTTGCGTGCACATTTCCCATTGTCGTCCAATTACGCTCATCCGTACGGTGCGTCGGAAGATCTTTCTGTCGGCCACGCAGGCTCGCGCTGCCGAAGGGCGGCAAGGGGGACACATTGACAAGCCTATTGTATTTGCTTCGAATATAACCCGCTAGCGCTTTATACATTTTATAAAACTCGCTAACAGTTAATGCCTATGATGTGTTGAATTGTTTTTAAAGCCTACTGATCAAGTATCGATCTTTTGACCAATCAGTTCCACGCTAAAGTTCTTTTGAAATACGCCATGTGTTACAATACATTTTTAAAAGCCGATGGGCCCAAATACGGAACACGTCAAGTAAGATTCTGTTAACCTGTTAGATGTGCCAGTTTGTTTTTATTACAGCTGAAACTGTATTCGGAAAAATCAATTGACTTCTCTGAAATTTGAGAGATTTCGAATTTTTTTCACCCTTTAACTATCTACAAAAGTCTTTGAATTAATAACTCGGCTATTCAGCAGACGCACCAACAAAAATGAAATTAGCAGGAGGTTTATTTTCTGCCTTCTGCCGAAGCAAAGAATTTGAAGCGTAAAAGGGTATTTAACCAGACATTAAAGCTTTTATTACAAATAAATCAATTATGTATATAAATATATAACTTCTTTAAAAGTATGGCAGTTATGTTGAAGTGTGAACCAAACTATGTACGAAATAAAACTGCTCAAAAGTTTCTTGGAATGTTGAAACTGTATAAATATTATGTAGGAATAAAGATCAGTCAGCACGTGAAATAAAATATTGTTTTTTTCAGAATGTATATGTTGTACATTAAGCACAGTGTTTGCCTTGTAAATATACAGGAGCGTAAAAGTTGCAATTTTGCCAAATTTGTGAATATTTTTCCTCAACTTTTAGAAACCCGGTACTGCCAAGTATGTGCCTTTTTTTGCATCCCTAAATAAAGAGAAGTTCTTTAACATTACAATGTGTGTAACTTGTAGGCTAATTGTATGTGTGTGTTTAATACCATCATGGCACAACGTTGATGGGCTTTAATCTTGAACGTTGAGCAAGTCATTACAAATGATGTAGATTTTTATTTTAAACTACGATACCTGGAAATACTTGAACTTTCATACTTAAAAGCAAGATATTCATGAAGGGCCATTGTATGCACATATTTAAGCAGACCCAGTATTTTGCTGCTAAAAATAATTAAGGCAGTCTGATTTGTCTATGATCACACAATGTGTCAAAATGGTAGAAGTCAGGATTAACTATCAGAAAAATGTTTACACCCTAAACATTCTATCTGAGAGGACATATCCCTTCTGTGAGATATTTACCTGTATGGGAGAGAAGGTTGTACACAAAATAAAGAAACTGGCAGTGCTAGAAGTCCCTCATAATGATACTGAGATTCGTCAGGGAATTGCACTCCAGACTAAAAGAGACCACAAGACATAACAAATCAACAGCGAAAGAAAATTATTAGCATGTGGAGCTCTTCTGTGGCCTATAAATGTGTCTGTGGTCTCATGAAGGTTACCGAGTGGGCTGCTGTTTCCACCACAAATTAAATCAGCGCAGTTGGTATTAATTGGCTCCTGCCGCTAGAGTCTCCTCAGAGGTACCAAAAAGTGAATCTAACGTTGAGTGTACACCATGGTCTCTTAAGGTGGCACCCGCAGAGCTAGGATGTGTTCCGCAGAGTAGTTTGGGGACCCCAGAACAGCTGTCCCAGCCCCCACGGGGTACCTATTCTGTGGTTAGACCGAGGCATACACTTTCCCATACTCTTGGCTAGGCTTCCATCAAAAGAACTAACTACCCACAAAAAGGGGGGCTGGAGTAGAATGATAGAGAAAGAATACAGGGGAATAAAGAGTGCAGCATGTGAACTGTACCCCATTCTTTCTGCACTGCTTTCCCCCAGTAATAGCACAAAAGGACATCCGAATGGAGCGAGCCCTGGAGACAGTACATTGTTTCCTAATCCAGGCAAACCATGCTTATTAGGAGCGTTGAAGGATTGCACAAGGCCTAGGCGTGTATTATAATTTACTTTTCCTCAAATGTACTTAGTCCATTGTTGGCTGATTCCTGAAAAAACTTTAAAAACTTAACTTCACCTCAGCTTGGCCTATGTTTTTGGTCTAGCTAAAAGAAATTTAGTCACATAACACATGAATGTGTTTGTAGTGTTAACAGTAGAAATAACCTTTATTGATAACACATTGCTTGATTGAAGACAATTGTATCCATTAATTCAGTATTTCACTTAGAATCCCAAATTCTCGTTCAAAACAAAAAGGTAAATTCCTGACTTCGGATTACAGTTTAGTTCTCAGATACATAAAAACGTTATAAGACATACAACTGAACAATTCAGGTAATAGTAAATCCACCATTTTAAATAATATACACACATCTGTAATTCACATAGGGCTTTCGGCAAAACTCTCAACCCTGAGAATTAAAACACCTGTAAGTCCTATCGTGAAACACTCACATAATATTAGAAACATTTCAGAATTGTTGCAATTATTCTTATTATATTTTACTGTTTATATATCATTGGTTTGTGAACATAGTCACTGCACAACACTAGATGTTTCATTAGTTTTGATTTTCATTTACAGACCCTCCTCAGGTAGCTCAGTTGTTGGCTAAAAGGCTTGTTTTAACCCCTTCCACACTCATGACGAGCTGGGCTCGTCATGGTGTAGCCTCCTCAAACACTGATGACGAGCCCAGCTCGTCAAAAAACAATGTAAAAAAAGAATTTTCAGCACAGAGGGGGAAAACGCATAGCAGCCATGGAGTTAAAATTTATATTGAATGATGAAAGATGTGGTTGTCTTCTCTGAACAGGACGTATCGAGCTCCACATTTGAGTGCGTAGGATTCTAACTGTTCAGCTTCTGCACATCTTTATATAAAATATGAGTTGAAACAAGTTCATGTTGCTCAATGCTGAATCTGAGGTTAAGCCTGGGGTTTAGATCAGTGTTATTCTTTGTGGGAAGTTTGGATCGTATTCATACGAGTTTTGAAAATCATGCAGATCATTTTGAATTGTATTCTTTATTCAAGTAAAATATGCTGTGATAAGATCTGAACTCTTCAGGTTAAGGTATAGTCTAGCCTCATAGGTTGCATTCTCTGCAGTTTTAAGAAGTCTTTCTGGTTTGCTCATAAAGGACCAGGGCATTTGTTACTTTGTTCTAACTGAAGGATGAATGTTGAGATATTCTGTGCCAATGAGAAATTTTGGTTGAACTATCCCCCAAGGTGGTTTCATGTTTGTTCTTGAGACGGGACATCTGTTAACTCATATGACCACTTAAATGTAAAACTTCTGGGAGAGTTAACTATCGTCGGGAATTAACCTTTTCTTCCATTCAAATGAAGAGTGCTCTCCTTCATCTCATGGTGGATGTGTCTCAGGCAAGTTGTTATATCCATTTTCTGGTCTCCTGGTCCATCGCCACGAAGATTAATTTGAATGTCAGATGCATACATTTGGAATTTCAGCCAGTATTGTGAGATGATCTGATCTAGTGATCTAATGTGTCTATTGAAACATCACAGAAATAATCAAATCTCTTGTGAGACCTGTAGATAGTGGTTTCAGAGAGAAGGATGATTACCTGATCTTGATTTGTTCACCTTAGTTTGAAAGAAACAAGTGGCACTATTCCATTCCTACTCACTTTACACTTCCCCAATATTTCAGTCATCGAAGAGGGTCTTATGGTCTATTGATTTGACGGCCACAGGTAGGTCAATAGTGTCAATATTTAAGGTTTACCAATAAGAAGGGAGAAAAGCTTCTACACGGTGTGAATTCTGAAAGTCTGTTTCGCACTATGCTATTGGATTTAATAAATTCTTTTAAATGGTGAGTGATTTCACACCCACAATTCTTTCTTAGAAAGAAGGAGATTTGATATTGTTTTTTAACCAACCGGTTTTAATGGACCAGCTGCTGGCTTTTTCAATAAATGTTAAAAATTGATTTAGTTTGCTGCTTTGTTGGACAAAAGCTTACATGATATTTGTGATCTCAGCCCCAAGAGACGACATGATCTTTGAAAGTGGATGGGGACTATGGATCCTTAGAGGAATTTGAAGTCTGTGTCTTGCCCACAGTCCTGCATATTTGTGCAAGGCTCACAGTGGATAAAGAGAGTGTTATTAGCAGATTGCATCTCAGTAGTACTCAGTGGAGAAATGTATATGTTTCCTGCATGTCAGATTGAATCTTCAGGAACGTATTCTTAAAAACTTAGTAGAGTAATAAGTCACACACCTGAACACTTTAAGATTCAAATGTCTTAGCCTACTAAAAGACAAGACTGATTTTTTCTGTATACCATTAAACAATGAGCAACTGAATATCAGTGCCCCTAAATTCAATTCAGCATGAACTGTCTGTTATCAGGAGGAGGAGGGGGTTGATCTTAGAAAATTGAGTAAGGTGTGGGTGGTGATGCTTTAGTTCTTTTTAGGGGTGGGAAGTGGAGGAACGTCAAAGGGTGACTGCTACAGCCTTTCTGTTTCCAAGGACCACAGTTTTCACAAGAAAATTGTTTGTGGGAAAGGTGTGGCTTTCGAGAAACACATTACAGTGGTCAAAGGAATACGTAAGGTAGAGTAGCTCATTTCACTATCAAAAAGAATCCAAGGTGGATGGAAGAACTGGTGGTGAGTCCATGGAAGATATACTGTCTCTTGTTTCTGTGAATGAGAAGAAGTACACACTCCAGTCTTGTATAATTCAGCATTAAATAGTTCATCACTGCCCATTACTAAGGTTCAGAGCAACAGCCAGTCGTATGAGTTGATGAGTAACATGATGGCAAGGGTGGAGAAAATTTGAGTGCCATCAGCTATGAGGTAGGAAGAGAAACCAAGGGGCAGATTTACAAGCAACCTGCGCTGCCATTGTGTCACTTTTTTGATGCAACTGCAGCTCTAACAATGTGACCAATATACAACGTGACATATCTAGGGAGATGTGTCACGTATTAAAGCCCTGCGTCACATTATATCTGCACCAGGTATAATGTATGCAAGCTAGGCGATCCCACACAAAAAGCCATGTAGAACTAGCGCAGTGAAATTTACAACACTTCACTGCGTCACTCTATGCCTTCACTGCGTCAAAATCTCTACGCCTGATCAGATCAGGCGTAAGGAATGACGCAGGGATTTTTGAATGGGACTCACCTACCTGTTGTGGCACATTGCTGGAGTTGCGTCACTTTTATGGGCAACTCCAGCAATGCGTCACTTCTCTGCCAACAGATGCATCAGTATTTCTGACGCATCTGTTAATCCTTGCACCATGGAGCACTGTATTGTAAATACAGCTGATCCATGGTGGCGCAAGGACATTTGACACAGGCGCACGGAAACTGGCGCATCTCTGCAGATGCGTCAGTTTTTTGTAAATCTGCCCCCAAATTTTGAAACAACATCACCGATGAACCTCAGTGCAGAAGTTGAGCTTGTCTTAGACCAGCCGCATACAGGTCAAATTCAGCTGTAGAATATGTTGGTATTCATGAACGTCATCTGTTTTCAGAAACTTTCGTTTAGGGGCAGCTATTTTAGAGAAAAGTAACTTCAAACTTATCAACTGTTCACAAGTACAGTTGTTTATTCTGTCCTTAACTGGTAATAAGTGGTTTTATTTATTGTACGATTAATGATAACAAATATAACCAAAGTTTCTATTCCAGATGTTCCCTTTCAGATACCAAATGTCCATGCGAGGTGCTTGAAAAACTAGCACTTTTGTAATGCTTAAATATGTGTTTGCTCTTATCAATGTACAGGTTTCCACTAAGTCAATCTCTCTCTCTCCCTTTGCCTGAAAGTCATTTTTAGTTTCCGTTTTTTGTTTCTTTTTCTGATCAGGGTTTAAATCAAATTACAAGGCATTGTTACTTTTTGATTACAGAAGGCTCACATTCTGCTGTCAGTTTTAGACACATTACTGGAGTAGCCATTGCTGTCAGGGAGATTACATCATGCAGAAGGGGGATAGGAGCAAACCACAGTCTAAGGCAACTCAACTCCTATTATAACTTCTTTCAGATAATTGGATTGGTCTGGTGAGTGATTTAAATGGGTATTTAGACATTATAATCCATGAAAGGTGAGACCTGATAGTTAAATGTTGTGAGATGGGATGGTGCAAGGAAGAAAAGAGAAGAGGTTAAGAATTTACTACCTAATATGGTAAATGTAAATGTAAATGTATTTGAGCTTATATAGCGCACAGCTACCCGCAGTGGGTTTCCCGGCGCTTGCTTAGGGAACCCGTCCTGGTATTCCCCTGTGAGATATCCCGGCAGGGTATCCACAAGGTGAAGGCCAGGCATCCCGCCGCGAGGGGCCGTTGTGGAGATTAAGCAAGCTATTGCCCAGAGTCGCAGAGTGTGAACCTGTGAGTCGAGAAGGCACCGGAGCAAGAATTATCGAGTCTGTGGAATTTTTAGCCCAAGACCCGCTGAGGCGGGGAATTGAACCCTGGTCCAGGGCCGATCTCAGCTTCCGGGTATGCCGCCTCTAACCCCTGAGCCACACTTCTCCACTGGAACCTTTGTGCTCCTATCAATATCATGTTTTGAATGGGATGTTCATTTACAATGCATAGTATGCCCTACCTCCTGAAACTAACTCGAAACGTTCCTAAATATGTTCTCACTGCAATGCACTACATTAGGGATTCAGAAATAACAGAGCAGCAAAACCCCAAGGTGCTGTTTTGAAAACGAATTTAGGGGCATATTATCAAGACAGGCGATACAATTATCGCCGCTTTAGTGGCAGAAAACTGCTGCTAAAACGGCGATAATGGGCTTGATAATATGCTCTATGGAATTCCAATTGAAGCCCATGTTAGAAGTGAAGGACATCTAACCTGAGCTTCAATTGGAATACCATAGAGCATATTATAAAGCCCATTATCACCGTTTTAGCGGCGGTTTTGTGGCGCTAAAGCGGCGATAATTTTATCGCCTGTCTTGATAATATGCCCCACGGATTTCAATCTAGATGCCAGAGCAGCAGCGCAACCTAAGAGGGACGACGTCTCCACTGGATCCAGAATGCATGGGTCCAAGTCATGCTCTCAGCCCTGCATGAACACTATGACTCCATAGCCAATGGATATGTGAACGAAACATAAGGGTGCAGGTGCTTTTCCGTCCTTTATGTATTATGTTTTTATAAAAACTGTGTACCATGCTGTAGAAGGAAGGTGCCTACACCGTTTCTCCTTTCTCTGATCTATTAACTAAATGCATTTCAACATGCAATATTAAGATTTGAATTTACAAAAAATAAATCCATACATTTAGGTACATCATGAACTTATTTCTGTGTCCTAGGTTGCATTGACAAAAAAGTCAACCAGATTAAGGCTGACACCTGGATAAAGTAGAAGCGTATGAAATAGGACCCTATAACACTCATTTGTCTCTAGGGACTGTGTTACAATTTGTCTCTAGGGACTGTGTTACAAACAGTGCCAAAGGGGCTAACTGGCCTGTGCTCCTGTTTTCTGTACCACACGACATTGTAGTATTATAGAAGAAGGCGATGGTGCTTGTGCATCTTTGTCTGGAAATCAAAGAGGGGCAGTGCACTTAGAGAGCCAGTGATATTTTCTGGGGGCAATCCCTCAATAGCATGGGGCGTGGGCCCATGCTAATAATAAAAACACTTTGCGTCTGTATTTGCAACCCATTAAGGGTGCAGGCACAGAGGCTAACAGGCCGTATGGATGTGCACAGAATTTGCGCTATAAAAATGTGGCACATGGTCAGTGTGCCTCCTGAGTGGGACCCCTGGAAGGGGGGAAAAGGGGTCCATGAACCTCCAAGAAATCCCTCTGTAGGGGGTAGCATCTACTCACTGCACCTGTCAGCAAGGGGATTTCTGTGCCACCTGCGCAGGGAAAGATGGAGAGGCTGATTGAAACAGCTGCTAAGTGTTTCACTAATATGTTGCCTTTTGGGCAGTGCGAGTTCCCAGCTGCTCTGGTGGCAGTGCATTTCATGTAAGAGGGGGCACTGTTGTGCGCCGTGGTGCACACAGGAACAGTATGCCCATTAAATAACACGGCCCCAGGTGGAACTCAGATTTGCATTCATTGTATTTTGCGATATGCACAAGGTAGACTAGAGCTAGGGAGCAGAGTACCATTAGAAGCAGGAAACAAATGCACACCATCTTGGAACAGTGAATTGACCTATTGGTAAATAAAGATCAACCAGGCTCCAAAATGGTAGGGTCGGACCCCCTAGGGATAAAGGGTGCAATACTTTGAAATGTTGTAAATCCAACTTTAGACGACAGATTACCTGTCTACACCTCGAAAGAGTTCTTAAAACAGCACAGTTTACTTTAATCAAGGATGGATACAAATTGGTGCAGAGACCAAGTAGCACTAGGTGATGACTCACCTCTAACCCTGGCCAAACACTAACTTTCCCAGTTTGCCATGTAGAGCTAACCCTCCCTTATGTAAGTGGCTGCTGTATCCTCTCTCTACCCCCAATTTGGAGGAGCTGTATTTGTACCCTAAAACTACTATTTCAACAATGGAGACACCCAGTATCCTAACAGCAACAGATAGGCTACAACTTCAACTCAGGGCTCCATCTACCCATTGCCAGTTCTAGTTCTCTTTTTTCAGCATATAGATATGCAAAGAAGGAATTTGAAGTGGCTGTAAAGTGCCATGTTTGGCACAGTGTGAAAGTTTAAAAATGTATTCAAAGTGGGTTGTGAAACCATAACGTAAGCAGATTTTCAGTATGTTTCACACATGTACAGCCACATAAACAATACATAGAAATGGAAGTGTGCTGTTTACTGCGCCTGGTACTGTTCAGGTTTGGCTGTGTAGTTCCTTATGGTAAAATATTAGACTGTATGATACAATCAAAGCAACATTTCAACATATGACTGTCTCAGTTAACTGCAGACCCAAACTTGAATCATGGTAAGGGCAATTTATTTTTTATCTTTCCAGGTTCCATAAAGTAGGTACCGTTACATTGGCTAATAGTAGCAAAGCATCCAGAAACGGCAGCAGCTGTGATGTAAGTTGCAATCATAATTTCAGAAATGATCTTCATAATTTTTTTCCGTCTTCATTACACCATGGCTACTGCATTCTGGACCGATTGTTAATGCCTTCGTTCCATCTGTGATCCATACTGATTCAGTCAGTACCTTCCACGGCACCAATCCACCCACAGGGGTGGGGGTGGGGGTAATACCTCCAACCGCCCCAATCCATGGCTTGATGTAATTATTGGACTAGTTTTCCGTATCCATGACCCATCAAAAATTTCTCAACCTGACCATTTCAGAAAATCCTCCCACACTTCTGCCGACCTTCATGGGGTCCCCTTAGTATCTAACCTACATGTCCATTTGACCACATTCAGCCTCTCTCGTCTTGCCAGGAGGATCAAGTAAAATAGCAGACCCCGTTGCTTGTAGTTTAGAGGCTTTTGTGAAGCCTATTCTACCCCGTGGAGCACTTCATTATAATTTTCACTATCATTATTAATTCTATTGTGCCTTGAATATATCCAAGTGGCAATTTGTGATGCTATCAGTAACATCAAATGCACTAAGCAATGTAGTGGCAGAGCTTTGTAAATCAGTTTGGTGATTTGAAGTATTTTAAATTCTAATAGCTTCATTTTATTTTCAACAATAACATTCTTAGCCTCCCTTTCTCAAATTAGAGAAGTGTTGAAAATAAAACAACAAAATCAAATTTCACTTATCATACCCATGTGTATACATGTTTGTCAATATTTGAAACAGGAATTAAACACTGGCCTAATGCCCCAGAGTTCATGTTTTTTTTATCTGTCTTAAAGTAAAGCGTCCTGCTTAACAAGGTGTGTGGTTTAATTGACGACCTACTCTACACAGTGACAGGGCAACTCTAACGTTTAACCACAAATGCTCAAACAATGTGCTTAATCTTGATGCATCTCACTAAAACTCTGCTATAATAAAGCCAAATATAAGAATAACACTAGAAATCATAGACCCACCCAACCTAATATGCCTGATAAAATACCCTCACATTTCATTTTCACTGCCCTCGAAGCAACGTGCATAACAACCACTCAGGGAAAATCAAAGATCTGCTGGAAGTCAACCAGTCTTCAGATTTTCACATAAGGTCAACCCAGTTTAAAGTTTGATCTGGCAATTAAATAGTTAAATTGTAATTTAAAGAACCTTTTAAAGTGTTGAAGTAGTTACTTAAAAACGTTTTACATAAAAAAACTTCAAGCACATTTAAAGTATGGGTTATAAAGGTAAAAAATGTTTGTGCGACTTTATTCTAGTTCATTTGAACTATTTTTAAATATAAAAAAAAACTTGAACATTTTTAGCTAACTACATTCGTAACTGGGCTTAGAACTCCCATATTAACTGAATACTTAATTAAGAATTATAGACTTAAAAATATGTTTATTTATTTTTTAAATAATTTTAAGAACCACCAAACATTTTAAAACCAAAACTATTAATTTGCAAAATATTGCTGTGCTAATTGTTTACCAATAAACATGTATTTATAATTACTTACTACTAGTACCTTTCCAAAATCTGATGTGTTAAAAAGAACGAATAGCATTGTAATCAGGTAATCTTTCTGGATATCTCCAAAGTCAACAATTTTCCACACGTCAACACTATCATTGAGAGGAAAGAATATTGAACAATGTAGCACACACTAGCTTCACAGCAATTTCGATAACACATTACAAGACCTCAAAACCAATGGTTGTTTGTAAACACAATCATTGACAAATAACCAAGTAGTTTTTGTCCACTACACGGCACTCAAACTGTAAAGATGTCTGCCGTTAACCAACTAATGTCTGTTCTAGATACATGCAGAGCCATCACAATGAAACGCCAAAGCCTCTTGTTAGCATTTAATACAAATTAACAAACTCAAGCTGCTCCAGATGTGATAGTAGAATTGTGAAACGGGGTGAAGTCCATCCTACAGGACCGAATCCAAACCATTAATTAACAATATTAGATTTTTTTAAGTTATGCAACTAAAATGAAAAAAACATGGAATTAGAGATTGAGTTTGTTCATTCTACACCATCAAACGTCAGACCATTTGCAGATAGGGCACTTCCTTGTAACATTTTTTGCAGCATTTATGCAACAGGAGGTTTTTGAGGTATGATTTAATTCCCAGAAGTAGGATTTCAGGTACAGACTGTTGATCCGTGTTCTGCAAAACGCCAGAGGTGCATGCTTACTCTCAAGGCTTCCTTGCCAGTATAGTCCGGTTTGCAATTTTCAGATAAAGGAATGAAATGTTCTTTTTCATTTTTGAAGAGTGACAATAAATTTAGTGATTAGTTTATTTTCCCCACGTGATGATTACTTTTTAAAAATTAACTTTTAAAAACGTATGTTGTGTTCTGTGGGTGCTTTTTGTAGAACAAGTGAATTTGAGCTGGCTGAGTTTTTTACTGGACAGTGAGCAAAGGTGTGAACAGTTTGTATTACTTGTGCACAGTTTTGTATGGTTCATTAAGATTAGTCTACCCTTAGTTTGATTATTTTCAGTTTTTTCCTGCACCAATGTCCTTGTTTTGTTTTCTGTTACAAACGTTAGTCGGACTGATAACTTGTAAGAGTTTTGTATGCAAGTGCGTACCATGGTTACCTCTGTTCTCACCGACCCTGTTATACTGTTATCTCACAAGTATTTTGTATGTCAGTACAAATATTGCATAGGAGTCATTACAGGGTGCTTGTGAAATCCTCAATGACGGAGAGGCTCCCCTTGCATTCTGTAGTTTTTGCTAGGTTTACATTTTGTACACAAGGAAAAGGAAAATCATGTGAGTTTTGACACTCCTCATTTCTCCAACATGCCACCACCAGACATGTGGTTGCCCACATAGGGTTAAAGCAATCCTCATCTGGGACTTGCTAGCTCATCTGGCTTCTAATTTCCTCTCGCATGTGCTTCATTTCTATTTTTGGCACAATGTGTAAACAACATATCAAGCAAACAGAATGACCCTGCTGAGCAAACACAGCATAAGAAGAACTCTTATAACTCGTCATTCCCTCACATTGAACTACAAAGAACATGAATCACTCACTCACACAGCCTTTAGCAATGTCGCATGAAAAACTAAACACAAGTAAATTTGCTCTGGGCGATGCTATTTCAGAATTTAAATTCTCTCCCCTCAACTTCTTTTCTTCGCATAACTGGTTACAGCCTCCCTGGTTAGGGGATCAACACCCACATGAAACCACACATGCTACTTGATATTTTATTTTTTTGATGGACTACTTTACAATTCATCCCTACCACATTTCAAACAGCATCACCTGTAGTGGCCTCCACATTCTACAGGTTATGTTTAAATGTTTCAGTGGCTATTAATGAGATTTTTTAATATTTCAGAGCTATTACCTTAAAACTCTAAATTCTTTCTGCAGTGACCACCAGGATTATATGAACCAACATAAACTGAGTAGATGAACTCAGTGCTACTAGATCCCATAGATGAAAATGTCTGGGCCAATGATTGATCTATTTCCTATATGCAGACTTGTGTACAGGATAAAAAAGTGACCACAATTCTGCAGCTGGGTACAGTTGTAACTGGTACCAGCTACCTCAAGTCTTCGCTAGAACGTGGAGAATACACTAAAACAGCAGTACCAGATACTTGCTGTGAAACTACATGCAAAAAGAACAATTGATGGACAGAATGTAGAACAATGTCACACAGTACAGAGATCTGGGCCTAAGTCCATCGTTTTTTTGCTCACCATGCCATTCCAGTTTGGACCCAGCCATATGCAAATAAGTCTTGACCATGCGCCCAATGGGAACAGTCCAGCCCGAGCTGCCAGGCCAGGTCCTCCCTGGACTGGAAACAAGCATCCTAGGACTGGTACCACATGTACCATAGAACGGATTTCCTGCCCAGTGGAAGTTCTTAAGGACCTACCATTTTCACTCACTCCCTTTTTCACAGCACAACACAACATGGTAACAGTGTTGCAAAGTATTTCAGTATTAAACATAACAGTCACCCCTTTAAAAACAAGAAAGAATGATGAAGTGCTTTGATTTAAATACTGAAAAGTAAGTTTTAGAATTATCAAACAGAAACAGAGGTCTTTAACATCCAAAATGTAATGGGGTTGTCATCCCATAAAGCCAGTATTCCTAGGAAGCTACTCAACAATTTAAAATCACTGAAATTGTGTAGACGTTAACACACTTAAAGACCTGCTCTTTAACAGTGTTGCAAAATTAGGGCTACATGCAGTATTAAATATGTAAAAATACAGTCAACTACTTAGCAGTTATCATGATTGTGTAAAAACAAAATAATTACTATCATTACTTAAAAAATTACAAGCAACAGAAGAAGCACTGTTTTCCCTTATTCAAGCCCATTTCTATTGACTGCTGTTCCCCTCACCCTTCCTCATACATACACCCCATTGGCATTTTGCTCAAACCTTGGTAACTGCACAGCTGTGATACTAATATTGCGATATTTGATTATTATTGATATTACTGTACTCAGTATTATGCAATAACCAAGTTGTAAACTGCTATAGCTAGGTTGAGGTTCACAGCTTTCGATCCACTTGACGATGAATCTGTAGTAACTTGTTGTGCCAATAAGGAAGTTCATGAATACCTACACGAAAAAAACAGACGCTTAAACAGTGTCTCTGAAATATTTTCAAGCTACATTCAATAAATCTTATCTTAAGCTAAAGTAAATTAAATTAAATGCACCCTTTTGAGTTCAGTTCCACAAAGTGCTATAATGAATTAGCAAATCAATGCTACATCTGTATGACCATTTTGCAAAACTCCAAGCTACAAGTGCTAAAGTAATATTTTTGCAGCTGAGCACCAAGGCTTACTATTCTGTGCCTTTATCTGAAGATATATGGTACTATGAGCTATATCAACAATAAAACAGGAGAGAAAGTGGCTCTTTGGTAGAATATTTAACCTCAAACAAAGTCTAGTGCCTACCCTCTGGCACTAGCTAAGGAAACTAGAGGACATAGTTTGAGACCTTCAATTGCATGATGCTCACTGTCATGTAGTAATTCGTTAAAGCTTTGAGAACGGCTGTCTTAAAAGTCATGACATGTTTATTCGAATCTAAGGGGCATATTACCAACAACTAGCGATAATTTTTGTCTTTAACTTGTTTAGAGACAAAAATTATTGCCGCACATCGGCGATTTTTATCGCAGATAAACCTTGCTATTAGCAAGGTTTATCGCAAATGCGATAAAAAACGGCCGCAATGCATGAATATCTCTGAAAAGTCAGCGATATTCATGCATTATCGAGCAAATGCTCTTAGCCATGTTATCCACCTCCCATTGGATAACATGGCTAAGAACTGCTCAGGGCAGGTGTTAGCTTTTGGAGATATTCGCGCTTAGCGCGAATATCTCCAAAAGTTGGTAATAGGAGATAGCGATGTTAGGGACTGTTTCCAGTCGCTAACATCTTGGCACGCCCACTTTGCATGTCATTAGTGATAAATATCACTGACATGCAAAGCGGGGCCCAAGATGGCCGCTATCTCCTTTTAGCTGTCACTAACTGGTGTTAGCGACAGCTTGGTAATAGGGAGATAATTTTATCTCCGCTTCTTGGCTTTTAAAGCCAAAAAAGCGGAGATAAACCCCCTTGATAATATGCCCCTAAATTCGTAAGTTTCAAAGCAACTGGCAAACACATGTTTTGGGACTTAATGAATCCGCTGCTGATTCATCAGGCCCAAACCTAAAATAATTTGACAATAAAGATGTATTGAAGTGTTAGCAGTGGCAAAATAGAGGTTTTCCCAGGCCACGTAACATAAAGTTATCACCAATTAGCCATTAGTATGTAGAGAATAGACAAGGAGAACAAAGAGATCATAATGAAAACAGAAAGATAGAAAATACATAGTCATGGTTGTCTGCAAAGATAGCATTATACAAGGTTTAGTAAAAAACAAGTTAAAAGTTGATGATTATGAATAAATACAAAACAACATGACCCGAAATAGAGGGAATGTTTCTCGAATTTTGGAAGGGAACCTTCAAATATATTCAATTGAATCTTCCATAGAGAAGGAAGAGGGTTTTAATAGGAAAATGATCTAAGCTGCGCTATCTAAAGTGTTGTGAAAGAAAGAAAAAAGAGAACTGAAACTATTCTGCTGATAAAAAAGTGATCCCTCAAAAATAATAACATCTTGTGATTCTCAACTGTTGCAGAAAATGAGTTTATGAAAAATTCAAATGCATAACTCAAAACAATCATTTAGATTATTGATGAATATAAAATTATTCCAATTCACAAGTTCATTCTTCTTATTACAATTGTTCAAAATTTCTAAAAAAATAAATCATACATCAGAAAGTATTTGAAAATCCCTAAATAGGATGAATCAATTGTTAACAGTTTCTAATTTTTGTCCCTTCATAGTATAGAAGGCCATTGAGTAGAGTATCAGAAACTAATATTGAGAAGAAATATTTAGTGAGCTCTTCCAGTTAAAAAAAAAGTTGCAAAGATATGGATAATCACAACTAGGATGAGAAAGTGTAACATATTCTTCTTAAAGGTAATATTTTGTTGCCAAAATGACTCACAATGTCAATTAGTGCTGAGAGGAAAAAATCATTAATATGTTTTCAGACCCCTCTCCGCTGCACGGACTCAGACTAAAAGTGACTAGGGACGCCCTTACCAGCTTTGTGGGTTTGTTGCCTTTGTCACCAACCTTGGATCTTGTTCTGCCCTGCTCCTTTGAACTGCTCCCACCGCTGGCCTTCAGTTCTTCCCTGCCCCCTTGTGCATCGTGGACCGCCACCTGTCATTCTACGACACCAAGGAGGCAGTGCGGCGCGGTCTCGCGAGAGGAGGAGGGGGCAGGATTATAAAACTCACGTCTGGCTCCCGCGGCGCAGGGCGTGCGCGGGCTCGCCCGGGCCATGGGCGGGCCCGTCCTTGCCCGTCCTCGCCCGGAAAAGGCTGGGCTGGGGCCTGTCCCTTGGCTTCTTGTTCCTTGACATTAATCTGCCCGATCACCAGGACTACACAACAACAAAAACAATGATATTTGGTAAAAAGACATTTTACGGTAAATGTATTTGGCTGACTGTGTAGTGAATAAGTGCATATACGATTAAGACCACTACTTAGTATCAATGGGAGAGAGGAAATTAAATTGGCCGGATCCGGGCCGACTGACAAGTAAGTCAAAAGCGGATTCTATGTCGCTAATGAATTACTTGACAGGGGCAGTGGGGGCTATTGAAAAACACATTTCTTGCGTTGAAGATGCTTTGATTAAGGACAAGGAGGCAATGATTTCTGTGGAATTGACTAGGACTCTAAATTTCCTGGGTGTATCACCCACCAGGCCAACTAATACTTGTAAAAAGCGGCTGTATCATTATAGTAGGTGATGACATTTCACTGGACGAATTACATTTGGCTACTCATCCACCAACTAAGAGATCCTGCGATAAGAAAAAGAGTGTGCCTCCTATTAGTTTGCCACCTTTGGTACATAAAATTGCCACTTTGCCTAAAACCCCCGCCCCTGTTTCAACTTCTTGTATGCTTAAGGAGTTTGTAGGGCCAAACAAAGCTAAAAAAAGGGCAAACCATGTGAAGAATAGTAATAACAATAAGGGCAATCATATAAGTCAATCAAATAATGCCCTCACTGTAATTATGTGTTCTGTTACTGAATTAATTTCGACTTTAAAGTCATTTTTTGACCCACTAGAAACCCGGCTGAAACAGATAGAAGCTGGACAAGCATTAATCATGGAAAAATTGAGTAAAAAAACCACAGGGCATCAAGTGTTGAATGAAAACGAGGGTAGGGAAAAAAATGATACTTCTGATGTTCTAAAGGCTAAAGGAGGAAATGATTCTAGTAACATGCTAAAAACTGTTAGAAAGGGGGTGGTAGGCAATCTGGGGCAGTGACCCCATACCAAGGTCGATCAACAGCAGAGGTGACTGGGAAATGCTGTGGATGAGATGCTCTCTGATCTTATTACCTTAAATCTCCCACCCGCAACAGCCCCTTACACCATTATCCTGGCAAATGTCCCACCTTCATCTTAGAGGGAGGAAGAAAATTAGGTTAAGTTGCAAAATAAGACAATCCACTATCTGAGTACTAGGTCAGGCATGACGAAAGAGGTGTTCGACGCATTTAAGATGGTGCGGCGCATCACTTGGGTTGGTAATGGTAAGAAGGTACTGGGGAGAGATTGTGTAATCTTAACCCTTGGTTCACCGGCTCTAGTCCGATAAATTTTTACTCGTGCGGGGTCCAATGAACTAAGGGTAGAGGGAATAAACGTCCTACCTTTGGGATTTTTCTAGCGCCCGGAAGGACAGCAACCCCCATTCTTAGGCCATCACTGTCCCACCAATAAGTTGATTTATAGAACAGAATTAAAAAACAGGTTTGACTCGCTACAGTACCTCGAGGATGTAGATTGACAGAAGGATATTTATTCCAATAAGGGGTCCTCGAAAGAGCGGATTATAGCAAATCTAATGATAGATCACATTAATGACCAGAAGGGACAGAATCCTGAAGAGGTTTCTAGCGAGATTTTCCAACCCGTATGCGACATACTGTTAAAGAATGTTACACAGAAAGTGTTCAGGAGCCCCTTATTACAGAGGGGGAACATCTCTACTCATAAAGATCAGGACTACGAGTTATCCTCTCAAACTACAACAAGCCCCGGGGTAGTGAGGATAGCCTTGTGGAATATTTTTGGCCTTGAGTCAAAAGTCACGAACAAAGTCTGGGTTGAGTTTATACACGACTATGACATTTTGTGTCTCCAAGAAACGTGGCTATTAAATGAGACACAACTGGATGACTTTAAAACCTTTCACACCTCAGCAGTTTGATCAATACACGGGAGACATAAAGGGGGACTATGTGTATACATATCCAACATGTTGAGGGTCACGGAAATCAAGATGTTAAAAAGTACAGAATGCTATCAAAGGGTGTCTATACCTTTGTCTTCGCAGGTATAATTGTTGGTTGTCAACTTTTATAACAACATTGATAAAGCTAAGTTGCTTGATGTGTTAACAACCCTCGAAGGGGATTTGAAGGGTCAAAACTTTGCCAAAACAAAGGATGTAATATTGTTATGGGTTGGATGTAATATTGTTATGGGTTGGGGATTTTAATATAAGAGTTTGTAGCATGAATGTGTGTGGCCTTGTGGAAAGTGACCCGGATGATTATGGACATTCGGATAATTTTGAACATTCAGACAGTGGGGATAAGCTTAATGACATCATGGCCATGCTTGATCTTGGGTTTGCCAACATATTGGGTTCGCCAACGGTGCATTTTGATCTAACTTATATAGACAGAGGATTTAAGTCCGTGATTGATTTTATCATTATCCCCACCCAATATGTTGACCGGGTGGAAACATTTATGACTCTCCCCAATGGTTTGAGTGACCACCTGCCACTCATTATACACTTAATGGCATCTGACAATAGTGTTCCCTCAACGGTAGAGAGTTTGGCATGGTCCCAGGAGATCACATTGGTTCATTAGAACGGATATGCATTAAGGTGGGGGAAAAAGTATCCAATTAGGATGAGCAATGACATCATATCAAGGGCTTTATCCCCGATTCTAGCCTGTCTAAATGAAGACATCGCTCATGTGGACCTTTTATACGGTTTTACGCAGATCACCCAAGTTATTCAATCCACCCTATCCACTCCTAATAAAAAGTCCATAAACAGGATTGAAGGATGGTTTGATAGTCAGTGCACCAAAGCATATTTACTCCTTAAGGCCGCCCTTTCTAACCCGGTGGGAGATGCTGAGAATATTAGAGTTTGTAGGAAGGGTTATAATATAGCTAGGAAAAACCTAAAAAAGGAAATAAAGGATTAGGCGTGGGAGAATCTCTAGGAGGCGTCACAACTCAGAGATTCGCAATCATTCTGGAAAGCGGTCAAGGCCCCCTTTTTTGCCAATAGAGAGGCGGCGAGGATAGAAGTGGCAATTGATGAGAAAACCTGGATAAACCTTTTCTCCAAGGTATATAGTAACGAGGTCTATGAACTAGCAAGCCACCTAGAGACTAGTGTAGTAGATGGAGGTCAATCAGCTCACTTACGAATTATCCTCGAGTTTTCCCTCGAGGAAGTCCTGATGGCGATCAATAAAAGTAAAGGAAATAAAGCCCCAGGTCCTGATGGGATACCCATCGACTTATATAAACTGACCACTGACCTTTGGGCTCCACTCCTGAAACGAGTTTTGGAAGTGTGTTTTTCACCGGGATTCATAAAATTGTGGTCTGAATCCGTCATAATACCCATTTACAAGAAAGGGGATCGGGATAACCCTTCTAGTTACAGATCGATATCGCTACTGGACTCATTAATGAAGGTTGCAGGAAGGATAGTCCTAAACAAGCTCCAAATCTGGGCCGAGGACAATAACATACTGAGCCCGGTGCAGTATGGTTTTAGGGAGGGGATGGGTACTACCGAGCAAGTTTTAAACTTTGTTTTAATCCAAGGGAAATACACGCAAGCAAAAACAGGGCATCTCTATGCAGTTTTCGCTGATCTCACGGCCGCCTTTGATTGTGTGGACCACAGTAAACTCTGGGAAATATTGGCGGATATGAAAGTAGAACCCCCACTAGTATTGTATTTAGATGCCACAGCAAGGGTGAGACATGGTCTTAAAGGGGAATGCACCAAGTCATACCGCGTGGAGAGGGGAGTCAGGCAGGGCTGCGTCTTGTCCCCGTTCCTCTTCTCCATTTATACCAACGCATTGGAGGAGGAATTGGGGGCAAGCGTAAGTGACCCCCGAGATATAACACCAAACAGATTGTCTCCCTTCTCTAAGCGGATGACGCGGTGCTAATGGCCAGAACTAAGATGGGCCTACAGAGAGCACTGTCCACATATATTGAGTTTATGGCCAATAGGGGCCTAAAACTAAACGCAAAGAAAACGTTTGTGATGACGTGTGGAAAAGGGAGGTCTAGACTTAAGTACTTAGCTGCAGGTCGGACCAGAATTGAAAACACCAGAACATTTTCCTACCTTGAGGTACTCCTTGATGACATAGGTTCCGGGGGCCCAGCAGTTAAAAGTAGGACTCTCTTGTTTAAACGCTCTATTATGGCCTTAATTAACTTTGCACAAAAACTTGGTAAAAGACCACCGGAGATCCTACTGAAAATGTATATTGCAAAATGTAGAAGTATAGCAATTTATGGGGCGCGTATTTGGGGTTTTTACAACGTATCTTCCATTCAAAAAGTAGAAACTGCATTTCTTAGGTACATTTTAGCTGTCCCGCAGAGTACTTCGGTTTTTAATTGCCACGCTGAGTTAGGCATTGAGTTTATCACTGACCTTCTCAGAATGCAACCGATTCTGTTGTGGCACAGAGTCTGGTTTGAGTCTGCATTGGTTTTAAATCGAGAAATTATTAAGGACACAATGTCTCTGGAACATGCTAGTAAGATTCCATTGTTAAAGTATGTTATAAACTTTTTGAATGATTTAAACAGACCAGCATTTTACAACAGGCCTGAAACGATAGTCTCTATATCCAAAAAATAATTGAAGACTCTGTGTATGAATCATTTGGAACAACTTAGATTATTTGGGGAAATTACAAAAACTTCAGTGTACCATCACCAAATGATCCGACCTGTTATACCATCCAGCCCTACTTGCGTATCTGTCTAAAAGGCTTTGATAGATACGTTCTGACCAAGTTCAGGCTCGAGACCTTTCACCAGCTGGTAACTTTCCCAAACAAAAATGACTAGTCAAGGGAGTTAATACTTTGCCCCTGTCATAATTTGGATTCACAATCTACAATTCATGTGGTTTTATTTTGTAAATATTATTCTGGAGAACGCGCAAGATGGATTAAGCCATATCTGAAGCAGGGCGACTGGCGGCAATGCCGTCCAGCCTTTTCTATTTCTACAACTATTAAATAATGAATACTGTATTGGAATCATGACTGGCCTTTTAAAAAGTATCTTGAAGAAGCGGAACAATTGTGATAGATACTTTTCCTCAATGCACTACTTTTGTATGAAATTATTGGTTTTCAATAATGATACTAACCATTGCTATTTACCATTCTCAGCCATAATAAGGTTGTGTATATTAAATAGCATTGTGCACATAATCAAAAAATGCTAAAGCAATATCAACCTCATTCTTATACCTAATCCAAGCTTTTAGAGAAACAATAAATTGGAGGGCTTGGAAAACTTGTTTGGCCTATATTGACTCTAATAAGCTGGGAATATGGAAACTTCCTGACAATGGCCACAACCAATCTCAAATGCATTTGTTTCCATATCCCCAGCTTATTAGAGTCAATATAGGCCAAACAAGTTTTCAAAGCCCTTCAATTTATTGTTTCTCTAAAAGACCCAGCAAAATCTAAATGGCGTGTTATGAAGTTAATTTAAAGTCAGTTAAACGTCTTGCACATCTGAGGGCTGATTTTTATTTCATAAGGCACTCAACAAGATCCTATGGACGTAATACAAATCTAATTTAAAGTCAATTAAAACTCTCACATAGTTTTTACAAAGTTCTCACATGATAACCACTAATGTACAATGCGTATTGGAAGCAAAAGGGCATCCTAGGTGCCATCTTTCGTGTTCATAATATGTCACTATAACATGAATGAGTGAACACGTCTCAAAGGACATTAAGTTCTTCGGCTGTCATACAACTCGCTAGAGCGGTATGGCTGTTATGAAGAAATCTATTAAGCAAATTGAAGATGCTGCATTTAATAATCAGACCCCCCAGCATTTCGCGATTTCGCGATTTGCAAAAAAATCGCGAAATCGGCAGTTTTGTAAAAATGCCGCGATTTTTACAAAACTGCCCGCGAAATTTAGAAAATGTGCCCAAAACACTGAATGCATGCATATTTTACCCACCGTGGCAGTCTCAAAGGGCTTCAGCCCCCCTCCCTCCCCCGGAGTGTTTGTCAGCCCAGGCTGAGACAGCCCCGGGCTGGCGGCCGTCTTGTCTTAAGGCAGCTGCACCCGAGTACTTAACAAGTGAATGGTCTTTTAAAGACCTGTTAACTAGGCTTTGTTCTGTTATGTTTTCACCCCTTCAAGCCCCCTGCCCCTCCACTCTGCCTATGCTGTAGGAATTTGACACCCCCTCCTCCTCCCCCTGCAGATGCCTTAAGACAAGAGGCCGCCAGCCCGGGGCTGTCTCAGCCCGGGCTGACAAACACTCCAGGGGAGGGAGGGGGTCTGAAGCCCTTTGAGCCTGCCACTGTTTTGAAAATGCCATAAATAATAGTGGCAAATGCACGCACCAATTATTTATTTGACATGTGGAAAGGGGGTAATGGCAAATCAATAACCATGCCGGCTGCATCCTACGACAATTACAGGAGCAGCTGCTGCCAAGTTTGTAGTATTGTGCCAGCAGCCTTCACCTGCCGCAAAGGTTGATGAAAGCGAGAGATTCCCACCGTTGACAAATCATTTGATAAATGCCCGGATAGTTTTCCTGATAAGCTATTTGACTCATTATTTTTTTTAATTTTTTTTTATTGAGATTATAAAAGTCATTCCATTTAGAGAAAGTACTTTTAGGCAAAAGAAACGTTTGTATTTTGTTTCTAATTAATGACTTCACTGTAGTCAGTAATCTGCATGAAAGATCTGGATTAGACCTACAAGCCGTGTAGGTTGCCTTACGCTGCCATTATTGTGCTTTAAATATTGCCACTCTTTCTGTTATCAGCCTCAGAAGGTTGAAAGTCAGAGTCAACAATGTATTTTTTTTTTCAACAATGTATTTTAACTTCTTGACCCCTCTGGTTACTTAGAGATCTTGTTCTCAGGTACATTAACCCAATGAGATGATGCTTTGTCACACTCTGAACAATTCCATGTTTTTACTCTAAATGATCGTTGTAACACAAGTACAAAGACAGTGTAATATGCTGTCACTGTAATCCTGTTTCAGCAGGCATATCACTTCTGGAAGCATGAATGCAGTGTTGTGAGGACTAGCCTTGAAATCCAAAAATACAGTTCCATCACCCAGACGAATGGGCAGTACAACCTGAGAAGAAGGGGTTCATTTTGTGTAGTAAAATGAAGTCTTGTTGTATAAAAGAGTTTGAAGGCGCTGCCAGCCTCCGGGGACAGGAGATGTACATGCATATGGTATGCACATCTCCTGTACAC
The DNA here is from genome assembly GCF_964263255.1 of Lissotriton vulgaris. Lineage (NCBI taxonomy): Eukaryota > Metazoa > Chordata > Amphibia > Caudata > Salamandridae > Lissotriton > Lissotriton vulgaris. The sequence goes on along the minus strand of NC_141687.1, from coordinate 1,399,933,392 downwards.
TCGTGCCTTCTCTTGTCTCTCTTCGGGACAGAAAGCAGAAGCAATAGAGTCTCATAGCTTCATGTTGCTAAATAACTCAAAAACAAAGATATCTGTGTTTGTTGTAGGAAAAATGGCCAAAAAAAATGCCGCAAAATTGCCGCTAAATTTTCATATTTGTGCCGCTAAATTTCCATATTTGTGCCGCTAAATTTGCTAATCCATGCCGCTATATCCTGGGGGGTCTGAATAATAATGAAGAGAACAGATTTCTGTAATATTCTAATCTCAGAAAAAGAGGAGTCAGCAATTTTGTTACAATTATTTAAATTGAAGAGGTTCATCACTATTTGTGTCATATGAATATGCTGTGATCTTTACACTTACTACTTGAGAAGGGCAACATATTTAACACACATCTCAAAAAAGTGTAATTTCTAAAACTTTCATAAAAACGTATTGCAATCTAAAATCTGATTTTCAAGGCAGAAGATATAGCTTCAAGTTCATAGTTAGTAGCAACCTTTTATCATACACATGCTAGAAATCCAAACATAAGGATTTTTATGCTGATTATGGTTTGCCTCTCCAGAACAAAAATAAAACACATGTAAGCAGATCTTCCACTATTTCCCAATCAGGAATGAGTTCCACAAGAATGAAATCACTATTTGCTGTGAGTTGATATTTCTTGGCACAGTAGTAATATTACATGATTTCAGTACCATATGTAGTTCTTCATGTTTATTGAAGCCATGTTTGAAGAAACTAATGCAAAGATCCAAAAGCGTTCCCTGAATTTCTTTTCACAATTTCCCCCTTTCCAATGTTTTCTAATGCTTTCAATTGCATCAAATGAAACCACATTCAACTTAGATTTATCGCCAGATCGGGTGGCTTAGTGTTATAATGTGTTCACTGTACGGGCTGGTGTTCGACCTCATGGTCACAGGTTTAAATCCCAGATAGTCCTTTCATCCATCTGAGGTTCATAAAATGAGTACCATTGAGGTGGGTCACAATAAACATCGGTTATTCAGTGCCAAGATACCTATGGGTGAATGCGTGCTTTACAAATACATGTTATGTTATTTACAGGGCTCCTGAGATGTAAGGACACCTCATAAGGATTTTATGTGTTTCTTCGATAGCTCTTTCAAAGGCAGGATTGCTAAACCCACATGTATCTATTGACAGGTACATATAATAATATATATCGATCTTTATATCTATCTATCTACAGGTATATATAGTTAGGACCTAGTTACCATAGGAAATTCTGAACATTCTATTGGGAATAACTTTGGCGCCGATTGAGGGATCTGTCTGTAATTTTCTTTAAATTTGCCTCGCTGTGCTCCGCTCCTTCCCTGAAAGTTTCGGGGGGATTCGTCAAGCGGGGCTGAGAAAAAAGGGGGGTCCCAAAGCGTGTTTTCCCCATGTTAATTTCCGTAGGGACATTCTGACAAGGCTACAGCTCGAACGGCTGAACGGAATTACACCAGATTTGGCAAAATGGTAGGGCCTGGTATGCAGCAGTGCCTTTTGTATGTTTGGTGGAAATCCCTCCAGTAGTTTTTGAGAAAATTGAATTTGAAATTTTTCAAACAGCATTTTCTATGGGACCTTTAGACACGGCTACTGCCCGAATGGCTGAAAGGAATTACACCAAACTTGGCAAAATGGTAGGGACAGGTATGCAGTAGTGCCTTTTCTATATTTGGTGAAAATCCTTCCAGTAGTTGTTGAGAAAATTGAATTTGAGCAAATTATATATCTATATGCGCTCAACATTCTATTGGGAATAACTTTGGCGCCGTTTGAGGAATCTGTGTGTAATTTTCCAGAATTTGTGCCAGCTCTGCTCCGTTCCTTCCCTGAAAGTTTCGGGGGGGATTCGTCAAGCGGGGGCTGAAAGAGGGGTCCCAAAATGTGTTTTCCCCATGTTAATTTCCATAGGGACCTTTAGACACGGCTACAGCCCGAACGGCTGAATGGAATTACACCAAACTTGGCAAAATGGTAGGGCTTGGTATGCAGATGTGCCTTTGCCATGTTTGGTGAAAATCCCTCCAGTAGTTCTTGAGAAAATTTAATTTGAAAATTTTCAAATGGCATTTTCTATGGAACCTTTAGACACGGCTACAGCCCGAACGGCTGAACGGAATTACACCAAACTTGGCAAAATGGTAGGGACAGGTATGCTGTAGTGCCTTTTCTATATTTGGTGAAAATCCCTCCAGTAGTTGTTGAGAAAATTGAATTTGAGCAAATTATATATCTATATGCGCTCACCGTAAGCGCACAGTATGCGTACAGTACGCGTACGGTACGCGTACCCTTACGTGCGTGAGCGAGTTTCTGATTGGCTGGCAGTCGACTGTCAACTTTCCAAACTGTCCAAACCAGGAAGTGTCCACCATCTTGTTTTTCAGGAGTATTGAGGCACAAGAGAGCCCAAAACAAGAGTGGAAAACACAAAAAGAGGGCAGGGAAGAGACCCCCCAACCCTCTAGCCCTTCTCAGGGGTTCCCAAAAGGACCCCCAAGGGCAAATTTTTTTTTTAAAAAATCGAAAAAATCGCACCCCGCGATTTAAAAAATAAATGAAACATTTTTGCACTTGGTGGTCCTTCTGGGACCCCCTGAGAAGGGCTAGGGGGTCAGGGGGTCTCAACCCTGCCCCCTTTTCGTGTTTTCCACTCTTGTTTTGTGCTCTCTTGTGCCTCACTTTTCCTGAGAAACCAGATGGCTGCTCAGGTGGTCCCAGAAGGATAATAACATATATAAACGTTATCCGCTAATAGAATTAGCATTTACAAAACCTTTGAAATGTAATAAAAAAAAATATAGGTTTCACGCCTGATATAGTTCGGAATTAGCATTTAAAAAACCTTGCAAATTCACTTAAACAACCATAGGTTTCAGGCCTTATATAGTTAGGAATTAGCATTTAAAAAAACCTTGCAAATTCACTTAAAAAACCATAGGTTTCAGGCCTTATATAGTTAGGAATTTGCATTTTAAAAACCTTGCAAATTCACTTAAAAAACTATAGGTTTCAGGCCTTATATATTTAGAAATTAGCATTTAAAAAACCATTGAAATTGCTCCCTTATAGTTAGTTGTACTAACTATATTTCGCGCACCCGCAATACACTGCTGATGATGTCACATATTACATCATTCATGACATCACTGATGACATCTCAAATGACATCACTGATGACATCTCATTTGACATCACTGATCACATCACTGATGATATCATTCATGTGATAATACGATGCACCTCCTCACACTCTAATATAACCTTTGATATACCCAGTGTTAAATATAGACTACCATTCTTGAAACCATTGACACACCAATACCAGTTACTACATACTCACTCACTGATTCCTATGTCTACACACATATTCACTCATTCACCCATAGAATCACTCATACATACAGTCACTCATCAATACAACACTATCATATGCACGCATACACCGATACAGACACTCACACACTGCCACTCATCCATGGAGTTACTCACACACCTAGTCAGTCATGCAAAGAATCAATCACACTTCCATTTCCTCAACTATACAGTTATACACACAACACCTTACGTATTCAAACATATACTAACACATACTTACTCTCTTATACAATCACTGATACAAGTACACAATGATCCATACAGCCACGCACACATTCACTGGCTCTCATGTATAGTCATTTATATATGCCAACTCTCACATGCACTGTGTTTTACATATGTACTTACTTGGACATGTAGCACTGAGATATCCATTCACTCACCAACACACCCATGCACACAGTCAACCGCCCATATTGCTGTTTCCACATGCACTCTTGAACTCGTACACCTAGTGAATCAACTGCTCACACATCTATGCACAGAGTCACACACCTCCCAGCCACCCACACACACACTCAGTCTCCCATTCAAATACTTGGGCAACCAATCAATAACCCATATAGCCACTCATATAGCTACTGATAAACACATGCAGCAGCTTACACAACAACAGACATACTGATGCACACATTCAGACAGTTTAGTCACTAACCCATGCATTTAGTAAGACACATTTAATCACTCACCAATACAGTCAGTCACGCACCTACTAAATCCTTCATCCAGACACTTTACATCCACTCATTCTTCAATATGTAAAACATATTTAAACTTTACAGAAACACACAGTCACTGGATGATGTCATCAGTGATGTCAAATAAGATGTCATCAGTGATGTCATTTGAGATGTCATCAGTGATGTCACTGACTATGTCATGAATGATGTAATATGTGACATCATCAGCAGTGGATTGCGGGAGCGCGAAATATAGTTAGTACAACTAACTATATACGAGCAATTTCAATGGTTTTTTAAATGTTAATTCCTAACTATATAAGGCCTGAAACCGATAGTTTTTTAAGGGAATTTGCAAGGTTTTTAAAATGCTAATTCCTAACTATATATATATAGAATGGGCCGACAACAACCTAAAAAGTTCAATGAATATGTTACATATTCTTATCAAGTATGCAGAATCTGATCGCAACAAACTTTTACTTGAGATTGATCGTATAAATGGCCTTTTGGAACCGTCAGGTGAAACTGATCTCATCACTAAAACCAAAGCAGAAATCGACGTTCGCATAAAAAAGTTGGAGGAATCCATCATTGAGAGGAAGATCACAAAATTTGCCCGCGATAAAAACGATTATGCCACTGGCAGGATTTTTACCTTTTCAAGAAAATATGACAATTTAAAAAACAAAAAGCTGTGGCAAGTAACGGCAACACAATAAACATCCAACCTACAACATCTACTAGCACCTTACTAACTGACAACAGCGACAACTTGTCATTAAATTCTCTAACCTCTGCAAGTGATGAAGAAAGTATACCAGTGAGACCTACCGCAGGGGCTGGCGGTCGAGAGAATTTTTCATTGATTGAAGAGCTGAATTTTGTCAGCGAGGACCGGCGTTATTGCCTGCGCTCCCGGCAACCTCAAACAAAATCAGGCAATCAACCAGCCAGCGCAGGCGCTCAAGGAGGCGGATCTTAAAGCGCAAGTACCTCGCGAGGAAAAACAAAAAGGAATTGGAGAAGATAACAAGTATGTTGGAAAATACTGTCATTAATCTTACTGATCGTACTTTGACTACAGCTGAACAACAACTGCTTTCACTTGGACTCTCTTATTGTCCACCCAACAGGTTCCCCTACAACCAGACACGAATAGATGTCTATAAATTCATCCATAAGATCAAACTAATAAAATATTTCAAACTGGAATCCAAACGGAATCAAACCAACACTGCGGATACTGATGTGGCATCAACATCTTCCCTTCTAGTACGGGACATTACGGGGTTGCAGAACCTGTTGGATTTAGCTTACGACAATGATTCACAACCAACTCCTACTGTGAGTCAAAACATTGATGTCGGGCGCTCAGCTACTACACCCTTTCGCCCTAAATTGACCTTTCTACCTATCATGCCACGTGATGCTTTGGATATTTTTTCGTGAAAGGGTTATCATTGAACTGAAAGCTCTCAATAGAGAAATCATGAATCAAAGGAAACAAACCAACTATAATGACAATCAATACCACCAACTTGTTAGCAAACTTAAAAAAATTAAGGATGTCATAATCAAAAACGCTGATAAAGGGGGAAATACGGTGCTCTGGCGAACTAAAGATTACATCATCGAGGCAGAAAGGCATTTATGCGACACTTCATGTTATCTTCTGTCAACTCAATTCGCCATGAACAGAAGCCATGATACAATTCGCAAAACAGTCCAATCATGGAAAAGACTGGGTCTGCTAACAAAAGATGAATGCAATTTTTTAACAAAAGATCATCCAGTCACACCTGTCCTATATTTCCTCCCCAAAGTGCATAAACAACTGACTCCTACTCCGGGACGCCCAATAATTGCTGCCATTGGCAGCATGAATGAAAATCTCTCCAAATATGTGGATTATTTTCTGCAGCCTCATATGCACAATCTCCCATCGTTTTTGAAGGACACCACGGATTTTCTGAATAAGATCATGGAGGTGGAATGGTGTGACAATGATCTGTTCTTGGTAATGGACATTGAGTCACTTTACACCTCGATTCATCACCAACAAAGAATGCATGCTTGCAATCATTATTTGGGCAAGAGAGACATTTGTTTTCGGGGCCATAATGCAATGATAATGGAAATGATTAAAATCTGCCTCAACACTACCTTTTTCAGATTTCAGGGCCAGATATACCAACAGTTGCGTGGAGTGGCGATGGGCTCCTGTTTCTCGCCCAGTTACTCATGTTTACATGTGGGCTGGTGGGAGGAACACTCGCTCAGGACCACGCACCAACGCTGGCTACCCAATATTGTACACTATTGGCGTTATATCGACGATGTCTGTATAATCTGGAAGGGGTCATCAGTGGAAGCAAATGCATTTGTTACTGATTTGAATGTCAATGATTTCAATCTCAGGTTTACATCTACTATTACTACTGATGCAGCAGAATTTTTAGATGTACACATTTTCATTAAGAACAACAGAATTGAAACTCGTCTACATAGAAAGGCAACAGCGGCCAACGCAATTCTGCATTCCCGAAGTGCTCATCCTGCCCATACCATCAGCAGCATTCCCTATGGGGAGTTCATACGCATTTGCAGGATTTGCAGTGACAAAGATACTCTTGACATGTGCCTCCGTGAGTCTAAACAACGCTGCACTAACAGGGGCTACTCCGATTATATTTTGGAAAGAGCCCTTCAAAAAGCTTGCTCATTTGATCGCAAAACACTCCTAGCACCCAAGGTTCTCAGTACTTCCACCTCCGAATGTAGTGTGAGGCTTATTACCAACTTTAGCACACAGGAACGCAAGATCAGACGAATTATTTGTACTGAATGGCCCATAATACTAACTGATGTTATTCTTGGGCCATTGCTTCCTAACACACCTAACATAACATTCAGAAGGGCACCTTCGATGCGTGATGCACTCGACAGACCGATGCCAGAGGGACCAACTAAAAAAAGTCTTGTCAGCAAAACAGGCTTTTTTAAAAACACCTCCTGTCGTGCTTGCACTTTTGCCAAAAACAGTACCCATTATGTCACAGCATTCAGCACTACACCTATTCCCATTCGTGAATATCTCACCTGTAGGTCCGAGTTCGTTGTATACAAATTGAAATGTACGTGCAATCTTGAGTACATTGGAAGTACTAAGCTTCCCGTACACCAATGCATTCTGAAGCACATTCGTGCGATTGTGAATAGCGATAACAGTTACCCTATTGCTAGACATTTCCGTTCAGTACATGATAAAAAGCTCAAAGATTTTGAATATACGGTTTTATGTTCGGTACCTCAACCCGACCGGGGTGGGGACCGCATGAAGCTACTAAGGCAGAAAGAATCACATCTGATACTGTCCTTAAATACTAAGGCCCCTAATGGGCTGAACTTAACAGAAGACCTGAGTAATTTGTTATGAACTGTTCTATTCATTACAATGTACTTGGTCCCCATTAATACCCATGATGTTCTCTAGTTCTGGATATCTTTAAGATCTGTTTTTTCTCTTTTTATATTGTTTTCATTTCTTAGTTGGCCGAGTGGCTGCAGCATTTTTTTGATTTAGTCCCGTCTGGTGATTACCTTTGAAATTTACCACTTGACAATAAGTTGTTAGGTACTGCTTTTCCCAGATTAGAGATTTATATTGTGTGACTAAATTGATTCATTCTGTCATTTTTTCAGTTGTGGCCTTTAGGTAGATATTTAACAATTCTTATTGTTCTTTTTTGCACTTTTCTTTCCAGTATTTTGACATCACAGTTTCTTCTCTATTCTCTGATTTTATTTTTTATTGTGCAGACAGTATTTTTCACGGCTACCATCACAATGTGTTTATTCATGTTATTTGACTATTGACTTGATATTACATCATGGATATTGTGTTTAGATTTAATCACTGTGAACACTCAGGATTCTTTTCATTCTATGGCACCATGTCGTTATTCCTTTGGATGATCAGTTTTGTTAGTTCACAACGAAATAGGAGGTCAAATGACATTTATGTATATAAAGTACTATTTGCTCATTAATGAATTTATTATTCTCCTAATATGCACTTTGTATCCAATGTTTGCTATTTTTATGGATTTTCTCATGATCACATTTTCAAACATATGAACTGTTATTTGACTTTGTAAATACTAGTCTGACCTTTATGTTTTTGTGCACTTGCTTGTTAGTTAGTCTTTCCACAATTTTTATGATGAAATGTAGAGAAGGCGTTCACTACCTTTTTTTGTATTGTCCCACCTTTATTTCAACTATATAAGTGTTTCTGTGTCTTGGGCGCGCTATGTGAACAAGCTCCCTTGTGGAGCGAAACGCGTCATCTTTATTAAATAAACCGTCTTCCTGCTAACTCATTTGAGGATTTATTGTTTACTGGCTCTACTTCGTTGTACTGTGTGAGGCTCAGGAGGTCCAGACCTATCAAGTTCCGCCACCCATTGACGGAACAAGGACTGCTTTCTTCATATATATATGTATATATATATATATCTTTACAGTCCCAGCGATAGTCTGTTTACCACATATATAAACCCACCATACACAATTCCCACATTTAAATAACCCTGGTATATCAATTAAAGTCTCATCTGTTTGTACCATTCATTTGTGAACAGATGAGTGTGTCACTTGGACATAGGGTGTCTTTTAGAGATTTGCCTCGCTTAAGAGAGATTTCAGGTCTGGTTTTAATATGTTTAGTCAATTATTGTCAAGAGATAAAATATACCAGTGTTTCCAAAACATCTGGTATATCTTAGACATCTCCTGATTATAATATGGAATCAGACTCTCTGTACCTTGATCTGATTTTACATATAGAGAAGGGTTTGTTTTGTATAATAAATCTTCTGTCTTAAACAGATTGGCTCTGTTTGCAACTTTAATAATCGTGTTTGATCTGTAACTTCACATTATTTCAATTTCAATTCAATGCAATTCAAAAGACTTTATTTGACATCATCTCTAATAGATGGTAATTCTTCTAAAAATAATATTAACAGAAGATTTGGTGGTGTCAGCCGAAGTTGAGTTTATAATGCCTATATCCAGTACCTCCTGATCTTGGGGAGTAGGAGATTGCTGGTGGTTCCCTAGAGCTGTTTGCCCCTGATCAGTTATAATTTTATCTTTATGCACCATGTCCCCTCTGTATCAATTTTGAATAGGTACATTGATTAGGGGGAGGGGGACTGGAGAAGAAATGAGTCAATCTAGGTCTTCTAGTGAGCTAAAAAGTTCTTAGTGATTACTCACTGGGACAGTGTATCTGGGCCAGTCATTCCCTGAGGGTATCTCCCCTATAAGGTTGTGTTTCGAGGCTCGAGGAGGTTGGTAAAAATACCCCAGTAGCAAAATATTGGTAGAATTACATGGTTTCCGGCAGTATCAAGAATAGACCTCACTAATCTTGGGGACCTAAAAGTTAAAACCACACAATCACCTGTTAATAACTTACTGGGCTTGCCGACCCAGGGTATTCTACGCACCATTTTAAACTCAGAAAAAAGGACATTGGTCATACCAGGCCGAACACTCAATAGATGTAACAACTTGTTCCCCAAAGTTGACCAGGGTTCAGGAACATTAGGCGGGAGAGGCTGGACATTTGCCAACACTATCATGTAGGCAGTGGCTTTGGGTGGAAGATGTTCAGATTGTTGTTTCAGGGATCTCCCTGGTTGGTTCTATGTGAGTACTGAGGGTTCATATCTCTTACCCCGTCTACTAGCGTAGTACCCCCCATTACGGTTGATTGTACATTTAGAAAATGTGGGCCCTGCATGCTCTTAGAATTTGAGCCATCCAAACTAAGCAAAGGCCTTACCTGTTCCGATGTGGATAGTAACAATCTTTGAGTAAGGGGGTTAACCTGAGCTGGATCTCTGCCCGTACTAACATGCAAACTAGGACACTGTGTTTGTCCTCGACCACTAGATGGATCACGTGTATGTTTGCTAACCACTGCACTGTTTCCCCTAATAGGCAACATGTCTCCCCCTCTACTTGTGTTTTGACAAACTGGAGTATTATTAGTTGCAAGCCCTTCCAATTTGGTAATTCTATCTTCAATTCGAGATAGCTTGATATAGCGAGAAGTGGGTCAAACAGGATGGACACCATTGTCTCCAGCCTCTGCCAAAAAACATCCTCCTGTAAGCATGTGGATGGGACATTTGTTACTGCAGGAGTTGAGGTTGAACTAATTCCTTTGTCACAAACTCTATCAGTGACTCTAGTTTTACATCTTACGACCTTTGGTGAATTCTCTTTTTGTTTTTGTCTCTACGGACTCGTAGCCTTCCTTTTCTTAGAAGGCGGTTCATAGCTGTTATGTTGACCTGTGGCATCCTTCTGACTCCTAGTAATTACAGTGGGCTTGCTTATTCTATTAGTTGACTCAGGGGGTGTGACAGATTCAGTCTATGTGGATGGTGTCTGATTTCCTTGAGGGGGAGTATTTTCAATATTATGTTGCAGAGGGAGCCCTTCATGCGTTGTTTTATTTGAGGGTTGCTGCGGTTCTAAGGATAGCCTACGCTCAGTTAACTCAAACTCATGAATCAGAGCTGATTTCACCCTCAGAAGGAAAGCATCTAGTGTCCCCACTACTCCCTGCCCTGTGGCAAACTTGTGTTTGCTCATTTCATACAACTCTGTGATTAATATGCAGTACCTTACAATGAAATTGACTATTTTGTGTCCAAAATGTTAATTGTATGGCCCAGCCCGGCCTTTGACGAGAGCCCAAGGCCGTTTTTATGCACCTCCAGGCATAGGGAAACCATGTTGGCACCTCCTGGCACTTGGAGCCCTGGGAGATGTAGTTCAGATGGGTGGATAGTCCTCGAGAGCTCGTCAAAGTGACTCGGCGAAGAATAAAGTGCTACTGCAAACTGAGAAGAAAAAGGGCACATTAGATATCTTTTCTTTATGTTGCCTAATGTTTGTTTATATTCCACACCAGAACAACAACTTTTACATTATCTTAGCATTTCACCATAAGGTATGGTGATGAAGATTTGTGATGAAGTGGATGAGCAGAATTGTAGTGCAATGTACTTTTTTACCAAAGATTTGTGTAGATTCTACTAATAATCGTACTGTCACATAAATTTCTCAGTCCAGGAAACAATTTTTCTCGCTATTGTGCTCTCAGTTTAATGTTAGAAGCATTGTGATTTAAACATTGATAGAACTGAATTAAATCTTTCTCTTACCATTCCATAAAATAAAATTATAATAAATAAAATCTTAGTCGCAGCAAAATTTGGTAATCGTATATCTGTAAATGTGAAAAAAATAATCGTTCACTTTCAGACCAGCTCAAAAACAATGAGGCATGCGAGGGCACAAAGTGAGAACAGTTCTGCAAATTCGATGGAATAGGTCCCTCTCATAGTAAAATTAATTATTCAGTTTAAAAGCAGTCATTTCTAATAGCATCTTGCTATATGACAGTACGTTAACTGGCCTGCTATTCAAGAAGAGCTTCATAAACGTTTATAATGGTATACGAACCATTGTAACTAGAACCAACTTATATTCTCATGGAATGTTATGTACTACTTTCAGAAAATCTATGATTTCCTTTTAGATGAAGGCAAATCTTTAACAAGTGGGGCTATGAAATTGTCTATACATTCTGATAATCTTTCTGTTTATGATCCATTGCTATATAATATTGTTCTGCACCACCCCTGTGTCATTCTAATTTCCTTTGTATCCTTCCATTGCCTAAAGTGGGCAATGGTTTGCATAAGATGGGCTAGTCATGCTTCTCACGTTGCAGTTTTGTCTACACATGCATCTTCACTAATTCCTGTGCTATAAATAAAAAGTGGATGAAAGGAAGTAGCAAATAGGCTGGATAAAAATAAACTACACCAAGATGGTTGTCAGAAGACTGTTGACTCAAAACATTCCATAGCGGGGGTGTTTTGTAACATTGGAAAGATACCTAAGGCATTATCTCATGAAAATCTGTAGTGTTATAATAACAATAACAACAACAAAATAAAATCATACTTCATTATCAGTTTCTTTATGTGGCACCGCAATGTACTAACAATAAAGCAACTGGACTATGATGTGTAATGAATACAACCAAATAATTCCCAAAAATGTCTTACCTGGTGGAATATGAGACCTAATTAGTTTTTAGCTAATTGTTAATTCTTTTAAATGTTTAATATTTAAGATTTTTATGTATACATATTTATTTGACTTTTGTGGCCAAATGGCTGAAAAAAGTATTGTTTGACTTGACTTGAATACAACCAGGAAATTTTGATATTTGGTAAAGAATATTAATATAAACAGAGTGACATATGATAAACTTGTAAACATTGGCCTAATGCTGAAAAAATAAACTTGTTCAGCAACATTTGTGAAGCATGTTACATGTGATTCATACTATTTATTGTGTGAAGTTCTGGCATTTGGTGGCTAGAGCTACACAGGAGCAGCACATTATTATATTTATTGTTACAGCCTAAATGGATTACAAAGATTTACTGATCACGTAATATGTGCCAAACGCCAAGTATTGCGCCATTTGCCAAAAATTATGTTCCTAGTGCATAGTACAGAAATTGTTCAGTGTTAAAATCATCATATGCCCTATTTCCTGATGGGGGTTCAAATAATAATTAACCCTGGGCAAAGCACTACGCTACGCTCGCGTAGTTTGCAAAGTTTCCGCTACTTCGCACTACGCGAAATGCACGTAGCACAGTGCAAACGCGTAGCATAGTGCCGCAGTCATTTTTCTGCTTGCTCGTGGTCCTCAACGTCAATTTTAGGACCGCGAGCAAGCAAAATGACATCCCGGCAAGACTTTTTCTTCATTCGCGATCAGCAACATCAAGTTGCAGATCGTGAGCATGGAAAATAAACCTCCCGGTGAGATTCTGAACGCGGGGAGGTCAGGTTTCTCATTGCGAGTGGTCCCGTATGCTCGCGACCGCTCGTGATGAGAAACTACCAGTCCGCGTTGAGAAAGTGCTGGATGCTTGTCCGCACTGTGCAATCATTGAAAACAGCATCTTGCACAATGCGAACAGAATACTACGCAAAACGCGAAGTGCTACGCGTAGTTTGTGTAGTGCGAGGTGCACTTCGCGTAGCTTCGCGTAGTGCTACTTCGCGAACTACGCCTAGCCCTAATAATAATCATATGTGAATATCAGTGATGGACATTTTTTTTAGCCCTATCTCAAATGCTGTATTGTATGAGGGCCTTGTCCAGGAAAGATTACAGGACAGTCATCTGAAAATACCAGAAGTACTGACAAAGCCAATTGGTCTGCCGCTTGTTGCCTGCCTTTTGGCTTTATTGAAGCTTGTTTTGCTTCGTCATGGTTTTTGTAAAACTTGATTGCTTTTGAAGCTATAGAATCCTCCACAATATATAATTTTTTTTAATCTAAAAGCAAAATTACTTTTGGGGTCTCAAGAAACTCACATTGCATTGTTGTTTCTGGCCCTGAAGGGAACTACTCTGTTTGTGGATGTGATCCACATGAAAGAACAGAATGCCATCACTCAATGTGAAGTTAACAAAAGACCAAAGTAGGCTGACTCATTGCCCTATGATGTATGCAGTAGTGAGTGGAAGAAAATGGCACAACAGATCAATTCGCAAGAGGGTTAACTGAAAACCTCTATAAGTAAGTATGCTATATGTGTATAGTTTTAGTAAAGTCAAAGGTTTTTGCTTGATTCCAGTTTTCAAAATTGCGATTCAAATGATTCAACCTAATTCTCATCCAGGTAGCCCTTGAAAACCTTTCTCTTATCAAGACTGAAACGTGTTGGTAAAAATGAAATAATTCTGGGAACAAAGCAGAATCTAGAAGAAGCCACTAAACATTAGTGTGGTGAGCTTTTCTGGACACATTAGTAGTAGATATAACCCAGGATGGTCGTAAGAATTGTTACTCCTATTTTGTCGCCTTACTTTTAACATAATCGAAGAAGCTTAAATGTTGGGAATTGGATTTACTGTATGAAGCCTTTTGTATGAGGTATAAACTAGCATACGGTGCCATGTGAAAATTACAAGCAATTGGAAATTAACAGTAAAATGTAATTAAATTGCATTTGGCTTAAGCAGGCTTGACTCAATCAATCAATGTACCTTTCTACAAAATAACAATATAAAGGAATCTCAATGCCAGATGCAAAAATACAAATTATAATTAAGGCTCCCTGTTTTCTGTTTTAATGATTGTTACAGATAAATACAGACAGAACACATTTATGTTCTTGTCTGTATTTTTTTTAAATGTGGATCAATACAGAAATTGGGTTGCTTTTTGAGTAATTCTAAGTACTGCCTGCCATGATTACCAGGCCAATAGATGTGTGGATTGATAGATAAGGTGGGTAAAAAATAAAGAAATTTTAGTAAAGAGGCTTTAACAGCAGTAGATATGCATAAGGTTGATACTGAAATTTGCATATTTTCATATAAGGCACTGATTTGTCTTCTGCGGGTGTTCACAGCACAGAAACCTGGCAGGCATTCAGCTATGAGTGCATATTTATCGGTTAAATAAATGTAGAAATATACTAATTTCGGCTTAATTATTTCACACAACTCAAAATGCATAAATGGATAAAAACAGATAAAACTAGCAAAGAATAAATATGGATAAATACTGACGGAAATGGCAAAAAAATCAATACCATAAAACTGGGAGCCCTACTTATAATTAAGGCTCCCTGTTTTCCGTTTTTACAGATTTTTACAGATAAATACAGTCAAAAACCAAATTATTTTGCTGTATTTTTTTAAACATGTATTAAAACGGAAATTAGATTCTTTTTGAGTCATTCTAAATGTTGTCAGTTAGGGCTGGCAAGTAAATAGCTGTGCAGATTGACAGACAAGAGGGTTAGAAAAAAAGAGGAACTTTAGTAAAAAGGCTTAAACAACAGTAGATATGTACAAGGTTGACACTAATAATGTGTAGGTTTTCATATAAGTGCATTCATTTATCATCTGTGGGTTTTCATATAATTAAAACCTCTAAGGCATTTAAGCATGAGTGCCTATTTATCGGTTAAATAAATGTGGAAATATACTAGTTTCAGCTTAATGTTTCCACAAAACCCAAAATAGTTATGGATAAATACAGATAAAATTAGCAAAAAAGAAATATGGATAAATACAGACGGAAAAGTCAAAGAAATAAATACCATAAAACAGGGAGCCCTAATTATCTATACTACTAGTATAAAGAGAGAACAGAAACCTTTTGGCAAGGTAAACACGGGAACCACAGCGCCAATCCACACACCCAATACATTGTTGAAATCCTCAGGGTGTGTAGATGGACATAGGCGACATTAAATTAAAAAAAACGTAAATTAAAAAATAAAAATTTGTAAACAAAGTAGTCCCCTAAAACAAGAGCCGGCCGCGACGTAGCGCTGATCACGACCTAGACGTAATGACGATATGCAGGGAGGAGCGGTGACATGCGGCGAGGAGTGGCGGTGAAGTCCGGAGCGGGCGGCTCAGGTAAGGCAAAGGCAGGCGGGAGGCGGGAGGCGGGCGGCGGGCGGGAGGCTCAAGGCGCGAGGCGGGAGGCGGGAGGCGGTAGGTGGTATGGCCAATGTCGGGGCGGGTGGCGGGCGGCGGGCGGCGGGCGGGAGGCTCAAGGCGCGAGGCGGTATGGCCAATGTCGGGGCGGGCGGCGGGGGGAGGCGGGAGGCAGGAGGAATGCGGTCTGGGCAATGTCGGGGGGGGTGCACAGAGGCTTAAAATGCTGCCCCCAGCCCCCTTCTGCCCCGGGCAAAGCCGGGGCGGGCTGCTAGTAATTTATACAGTTCAATTGGCCTCATTGAGCATCTAAGGTTCTTGGCTAGCTCAAGTTTGTCTGTCCCATGTAGACCCACATAAATGTACCTCAGAAAGGACAAAGCTAAATAAATCAATTGTGGGGCAATACACAGACAAGAAACCCTAAAAGAAAAATGGAATGTGATCAACGTGGCCATCATATAAATACATAGGGACTTATTATGATCTGCCGGCCACCATACCGTCAAATGGGACCGACCGACATAGGTGCGGCGGTCCCACCATGGAGATTAGGATGCCACGGTGGCGGTGGCATCCCGCATACATTGCATTGTGGCGGGCGGTGCTGTAAGCAGCACTCGTCACAATGCAATATATGCATGTTGCGCATTTGCATGCACAATGTGGCAGGCACCCGTCACAATGCAATATATGCATGGCAGGCACTAATTTTCCGCCGGTCAAACAGGCAACTGGGTGGAAAAGGGCTCCATATCATGATGGGTGGTGGCGCATTTCTTTCCTTGCGGAGTCTCCGCCATGGAAAGTCAGGTGGAGATCACTTTCGGGGGCCCGTTGCGGGTCCCCAGGGGTTGGGGGGGTTGGGTGTGCACTTGGTACTCCCCCTCCATTTTGGTCTTGTGCTTCCTAAGTATTTACTTCAACAACGCTCTTGAACTTTGTACCAGAAAGATTGAAAAATGAAAATCGCTATGAAACAGCAGATTGAAAAAAGAACTTATATGTCTAAGTGGGCAATAACTGTCTCTAGTTTTTTTTTACAATACTTTATTATGTATCAAAAGCAAATGTATTTTGTTTGAATGGAAGCACAGCATGTAGACCAAGAATGTCAAACATAGATGTGCACCTTTTCAAGATAACAACTGACTATGTAAATGAGTTTCATCTCAATTAATTATCTATTAATTTATCCCAGCTGGCAGTGTGCAAATCTGGCTTGGATAAGGCCCTCCTTGACTTACGATGAACACCTTTGGAGCATTGAAAACAAATTGGATTGCTCAATAGTATTTTATTTTGTATATTATTGTAGGGATTGAGGAGTACTGCAAGTTGCTTGTTTTGAAATATGTTTGTGCTACGTGAAATTGGTCAATGTTTGTTGCATTTTGTTTGTAGTAATAGTGATCAATTTCATGTATCTCTAGTTTCAGTATTTCAATACTGCTGTAATCCTGAACTCATATAGACAAAAAGCTAAACAGCTTTGTTCTTACACTGATGTTTGAGTTTATGTTTTTTGCTGCAAAGTCATGGTAGGGCTATTTCTTCTTCCCTTCAAACTACTAATGCAGGTTTACTGATGGTTTTGTCACCGGGGTACTCAGCAAAGGAAAATGCTGTTTGTAGATGTAAGGAATCACTGTAAAACATTTATATATTTCTCAAGTGTTATAGACTTAATCATCTTTTTAAATGTATATATTTATATTTATTTTCACAAGCTACCTTAGGAAGTTATAGGTGCATATTTTCTAACAAGGGAAAGTCATCTTTCTATATAAGATTAATCATCATTTTACATTTATATATTTATATTTATTTTCACAGGTTGTCTCAGGAATTTATACATGTATATTTTTCAACAAGGGACAGTTATATTTCAAATGGTACTCATAATGTTTATCATCAAGCACCTTCATAACCACAATTTCTATTAGCAACCCAGTTCATTCAGTAATTGTAAAACCCTTTGAATCATATTAGAAATTTCAAAGATACATGATATTTACCAATAAGAATGTTGCGTATTCTTTTTTCTACAGCTAGTGGTCTCGTACTAATGTCAATAAACGTTTGCATGTCTTGTCTATAAGTGATCAACCTCTTAATATTATTGTTGTGGTTCTTCTTCTTCCTGTTATTTTTTTCTGTTATCTCATTCTTGTTCTTATTATTATTATTATTGATAATATTATTATTGTATATTGTTACCACAGTAATAAAACAATTCTTAATACTTCCATTATTATGAAAATAGTTTTTAGCCGTGAAATCACATTGGACTATATTCAAATAGTCACAGACTCAACATATCTAACAATAAACATATTTCTTGTTCTTCTGTTTTTTTACAGCTCCAGCCTATGTTTATATTTAACCAACCATTTGTAAAACGGGTTAAATAACAACCACCGAACAACTTTAATAAATGTTGCCATGTCACTGTTAGCTCAAAGAAGAGGGCTGGCTGAGGCAAGTCTCTATAGAAAGCCAGAACACAGAGACAGGAGCCTAAAGTATCAGTTTAGAGAGGTTGGGGTATCAAGCCAAAATCGAAAGAAAATGCGTTGTAGGTACCTCTTCCCAAACAATATGAGAGAGTGTGAATGGAGACCAGTGCAAATGTTTGGAAATGTGTCCGAGAAAGTCCTGCAAGTTCCTTGGGTCTGCCCGGGAAGCAGTGGCATAGTATAGGAAACGAACAATAACTGTTTCCCATTTATTTATTAATTAATCTCTTCATTTAATTATTTTTTTATGTAGCAATATACATGCTCGGTAGCAATAGCTATCCAATAAAATAACAAATTATTTAACATATGTTTAGTACCCATTTCTGATATCCTCTTTCAGGGCTAACAAGACCTCCACTCCCTACAGTCTTAGATATACAATAAAGAAAGGGTGTGACTTAAAGTTTGGTGAATGGGCTACTCTTTTGCAAATGAGACAGACAATCTGTCTGCCTTATTACAAGTGCATGATGGCCTATGGCTCTTGTACTGAATGTTCACATTCAATTAGCCCTATCATTACTCTTGTTATGGTAGGCTTAACTCTCCCTAAGTTTGTAATTACATTGGTGCAGTTCTCAAATATTTGGGCCCAGTGTTCTGTCAAATGTACTCTACATGCCATCCTATGAATTTGATCAGTGTCTTCTTGTCTGCCTCTAGGACAATTTTGAGGGGTGAGATGTAAAACTCAAACATTGTTTTCTAGTGATGTTTTTGATATTTAACAATAAACGTCGCATTTGCATCATCATAATGGATTTATAAAGCAAGACTCGATTAATGAGGATCCTAGGAAGGTTGACAACTTATCTGTGTACCTTTGCAACCATGTAATATCATTAAGAAAGAAAGAACTATTCAACTCATTGATCCTTACTTTTTTGGACAATATATCACCGATACAGCCTTTCAGTATGTAAGACAAATTATACTGTTTTGTTAAAATTCAATTTTCTCTTAATTGTAGGTATTCAAACATTTGTTGTTTAGGGATCCAAAGTTATTGATGCGAATGTTTAAACATGTTTACATCTTGTTCATCAGTGATTTGATAAACAAATTGCAGTGCAGAGTTACTCAATAATTCATAACTTTTACTCTGGCAGAAGGAAGATAAGTGGACTTTATTCCATATCAGCCACCACTCATGCCATTTGAGATTTTGAAAAGATAGATTATATAACTCCAATTGCTTCTCAGACCTAAAAATATTCCCTTTCTTCGGAAGCATAACAAGTCTCCATAACATTGGTTCATAATTCAATAAAACAATCTCTAATTATTTAGATTTTACTATTGCTTTGATGCTATGTATTGTATGGTGACTTTGATCTTCTCAAAATGTAATTTGTATCACACACATTTTTCTTATGTATTCTTTTTCTCCTATTGCTTCATCTTATAATTTAGGTGCCAAGATCTTATTGCTGTGTTCTGTTGCAATTAGGTAGGACTCGATAAACAATAGAAACAAAATCAAGTGGTTGAGTCAGCTTTCCTGTCAGGTTCTTAGGATATTGGGAGCAATTCTGACATTGGATCATTCACTAGCACACACATGAGGGTATTTATTAGTTTTTCAATCCAATACAAAAAGGTGAAGTCTAACTTATGTATGAGAAACTTTTTATTTTAAAATAAAAATATGTTTTACATAAACTAAATCAAAAAGAGAGTTTTCACATGCAAGTGGCTAAAGGCAGAAGACGTTACAACATTTCAACATTGTAAAGTTTTCTATCGAATGTATGCAAGTTTGCAAAAAAAAGGCTGCCAACTTCACACACTTCTAATAGCAATGCCCAGTCTCTAGAGAAGGAGGAGGTGTATTATAGCATATACCTCATTGCGAGTCACAGAGGTGATCAAAGGGCAGAATAAATGTAGCTTACTATTTGTTTTCCCTAAATGACTGACTATGTGCCTTATTTGTGACCTGGCTTTCAGTGTAGCAGTGGTAAGATACATTGCTTAGTCCTTCTAGCTCGCAAGTTAGATCACAAGGGCCCCTATGCATCAGGTACTCCTCTTTTCTTATGAAGAAAGAGCAGCTTTAGACACTGTGATAGCCAAATGTGGATCTTTATTTGCAATTATGTCAGTACAGTAACATTTGCTGGGTTCTGGAAAATACAGAACTTAGTGAAGTGAGGTACCAAGTTTAATGGTAACAAGGCAAGTATTGTCCGAGATAAATAATAGGAGTGCGTTGCACTGAGGAAAGTAGAATCTGAACGAATCTGGAACAATATGAGAATAAAATTAGATCAGAAATTAGTTTGCTGGAAAAATTGGAGAATACATTAAAATTTACCAAATTGGGTAGTTTTTCAAAGAAATAGAAAATAGATATCCCTGAAATGTGCAGGAAATTTAGCTTAGTTCAATTGTACAGTCTGAACAACCAGAATTTATAGTAATGCATTGAAAATGTCATGGAAATACAAATTATTCATGCACAAACAAATAAGTATAGCTTAATTTTCAAAATAGTTTTCAAAAGACCTATTTATGGTTTACTCCAACTTTATATGACATTGGACATAAACCTGCATGGAGATGTTTTCAAAGTGAAGAAATGGCTAATGTGAAGAACTTGATTTTGAAATTACAATTTTGTAGTGGGTCACATATCAATCACCTCTCTGAATGTATTTGTTAGACATGCATGGTAGAGTGATGCACCAAAAAAAAGCTACAGACTTGGATGCACATTTTCAAAAATGAAAAAACAATGAAACTACTTACAGTAAACAAATTATGGGTGTGTGGTAAAGAAAAGGGAATCTTTAAAAATGTTTCTAAAATGTCTGAAAACTGACCTCTTTTTTTAAAAAAAAGTCACTTGATAACTATTATTGATATTTGGTGAACCAATAATAACAGATGAAAAAACAAATTATTTTCAATTATATTTCTAAGTCCTTGGGGCAGAGAGAGAGACACTAATCCTGTGTAAATGGAAATCAGACAGCTATGAATCAGCAGTTTGACAAAGGAATTAACAAACCTAGTCAACATGGAAAGTATAACATTTACAGCAGCCAGAAACAAGTGGTAAGTTTGTGATAGTATCTGGGCTAATTGTTTTTCTTTCTTTGAGTAATTACCACCAAAGTTCATGATGAGATAATAAATACAAAAACAAAAAACAAAATTATTAGAAGGTTATGTTATATAAGTTTTGAAGAGTGTATTTATAATATACCTTTCTGTCTATATTTGTGTACAATACTGTATTGTTTATCATCTTAATTTATGGTACTAAAAACTCAATAAAAACTATATTAAAAAATCAATTGGAGGCACACTTTTGTTATGTGATATTATGAGTTCAAGTGTCTATGCGTGATCTGTGTGCGCATGAGGATACATTGTAAACACATATTCTTGTGTACCTGAAAATTAGGATGTGTGCCCATTTCTGGCTATACATGTGGGAACCAATGTGCCGGCCATGGGGATGTAGGTGCAGTGACTGTGTTCTTGAGGGTGTGAATACATGAGTGACCTCATCTAGGGCCAGATGTAGGTGGGAGATTTTGGCCATTTACCATTCGGTAACGGCCGAATTCGGCCGTTACCGACCGGTAAATGGCCATGGAGATGTAGGGGGATAAAAAACATGCATTTTCGGTAATTTTACCGAATCGGTAATTTTACCGATTCGGTAAAATTACAGAATCGGTAAAATGACCGATTCTGTATATTTTACCGAATCGGTAAATATACCAGTCGGTAAAATTACCGAAAATGCATGTTTGGTATGTAGGTGCCAATTTTAACATTGACACAGGGCTTTGAAAATCGGTATTTTACCATGCAATACAATTGCATGGTAAAATACCTATTCAGGTGTACATGCACATCTGTGCATGTACACCTGTGCCATGTGACACACATACATGCCCTTAGGGCATGTATGTGTGTGACATCCCCTGCACCCTTGCAAAATTCGGTATTTACCGATTCTGTAAATACCGAATCGGTATTTGATATTGAATCCTATGGGCTTCAAGGCCCATAGGATTCAATAGCAAATACCGATTCAGTATTTACCGAATCGGTAAATACCGATTTTTACCGATTCAGTAAAATTTACCGAATTGGTACCTACATTAGAAATACCTACTCTTAATTACTGAATCGGTAAAATTCGGTAATTAAGAGTCAGTATTTCTGATTTTGCTACATCTGGCCCCAAGTGTATTTATCTGTATTCCTCATTGAAAAGTGAGAAGATGCATTGGTCATACAATGAAAGATAAGATTAGTAATGCAGCACAAGACGTAGTGAAAGTCCTGAGATTTGGTTAATACATGTTACTAAGAGCCCCTCTCTCGTTTTCATATAACTGTAGCAATGTGGGGAGTGTTGAATATGTCAGTTTAAGCAAGTCCCCACACTATCCTGATCATATGTTTGAATCCTTAATGGGCCTAATCTTCCTTTAATCCTTCCAGGTCTAACAAAATAGTTCTCATTGTTTTGTATGTTAAATTATCTTCACAGTAAGCGATTTGTTGAGAATGATTTATTGAGCGTTGTAGAGATATCAACAAACAATCCCTTGCTGGGCAGCAGCCAGGACCAGCCTAACACAGAACCCTCAAGTGTAACATTCTAACATCCTAGTAATGGCATAAATGTACCTTGCATGTAGGCTCAAAAGAAGGAGTGTGCAGTTTAACACTACTCTTTCTCAACATAGAATGAAACAGCCAGGACTCCTGAGGCGGAAGCCGGGAGCGAGAACAACGCGGTTTTTTTAAAAACCCTTTTAAAATTTGCTCTAATTACTTTGCTCTGATCACCCCCCACTTACCTGCACTTCTCGAACAGCGCTTCACGCTGCAACGACTCTGTTCCTGGGTAGCCATCCTCGAGGGCGCGGCGCGTGATTGATACACGCCCCCTCGGTTGGCCACGCCCCCTCGCTGACAACATAAATAGAGCGCGCCAACACTAGGCGCTGCACTAACGCTAGGACTCCTGAGGCGGAAGCCGGGAGCGAGAACAACGCGTTTTTTTAAAAAACCCTTTTAAAATTTGCTCTAATTACTTTGCTCTGATCACCCCCCACTTACCTGCACTTCTCGAACAGCGCTTCACGCTGCAACGACTCTGTTCCTGGGTAGCCATCCTCGAGGGTGCGGCGCGTGATTGATACACGCCCCCTCGGTTGGCCACGCCCCCTCGCTGACAACATAAATAGAGCGCGCCAACACTAGGCGCTGCACTAACGCTAGGACTCCTGAGGCGGAAGCCGGGAGCGAGAACAACGCGTTTTTTTTAAAAACCCTTTTAAAATTTGCTCTAATTACTTTGCTCTGATCACCCCCCACTTACCTGCACTTCTCGAACAGCGCTTCACGCTGCAACGACTCTGTTCCTGGGTAGCCATCCTCGAGGGCGCGGCGGGTAATTGATACACGCCCCCTCGGTTGGCCACGCCCCCCCCACTTCCTGTTTAGCTGCTATAAATCATGTGTCTTGGTAGGAAGGGCAGCGGACGAGCGCAGCGGGCGCGACGATTGCACGCCGAAGGCGCGCCTAAGGCAAGCCCGTCTGCGCCCGTCCGCGACAGGCCGGGACTAGGGGCGTCCCACTCTGCCCCTCACATCACCTACACCCCGGACCTACTACGCAGCTACCAAGGTCCTTGGCCCATTTCGGCCACAACCAGCTCCCTCATCACCACTCTTGGTATAGCACCCCCTACCCAT
Organism: Lissotriton vulgaris; assembly: GCF_964263255.1. NCBI lineage: Eukaryota > Metazoa > Chordata > Amphibia > Caudata > Salamandridae > Lissotriton > Lissotriton vulgaris. Next base: position 1,399,909,474 of record NC_141687.1, on the reverse strand, counting down.
CTTCCTCACTCCCCTCCCACAGTCACTTCTTCTCCCACTAACTGTGGAACTGTTACTCCCTTCTCCCCTAAAAACCTCACAGTCATCTACCTCAACACCCGATCTGCGGTTGCCCACGCGCACGAACTTTCGGTCCTGCTGGACCTTCAGACCCCCGATCTCCTCTTCTTAACTGAGACCTGGTTCTGCGACGACTCCCTCCCCGCACTTCTTTCCACCTTACCGACCTCCTACTACGCCCTTAGGGCTGATCGTCCATCAGGTAGAGCCGGGGGCGGCGTGGCGGTCGTCGCACGTACCGATCTCCCCTTCCAAATCCTATCCCTACCCTCCATTGCTACCACTGAATTCCTAGTGATCCGCACTCTCTCCACTTCTCCCCCTCTAACCTGCTTCCTCACCTATCGTCCCCCCCAGTCCCCCCTACAGTTCCTCCCCGACTTTCTGGAGGTTCTGGCCACTATTACTGTCAACAACTCTTCTATTTTACTCCTTGGTGACTTTAATTTCTAGCCCTCTGATCCCGCCGAATGCCCCTCATCAAAGGAATTCTCCGAAACCCTTCACTCTCTCAACTTTACATCCCACGTCCACTCCCCTACCCACACTAAAGGTCATCGGCTCGACCAGATCTGGTCCCTGAACTGCCCTGTGGAATCACTTTCTATCTCCCCTTGCCCTTGGTCTGACCATCACCTGATCTCCTTTCTCCTTCCCATTCTTCCCCCAGCTAAGACCCTTCGACCCAAAAACACCTGGGTCCGATCATGGAGTGGCGTCAACCTTGAAAACTTCTCCTCCCTTCTGACTAATTCTCTTCCCGCTCTCCAGGGTCTTACCACTGCTTCCCAGGTTGATTCCATAAATCAATGGCTCACTCACAGCTGCGACTCTGTTGCCCCGCTCAAACGCATCACCTCCAAACGCGACAAAGACGCCAATCGGTGGTTTAATAATGAGCTCAAAACCACCAAATTAACCGTCCGTCACGCAGAGCGGGCCTGGAGAAGAAACTATTGCCCCACCTTGAAGCTGGAATACACCAACATCTTGAGCCAGTATAAAAAAGCCATCCTGGAGGCCAAAACATCCTACTTCTCTTCGAAAATCCTAGCAGCAGAGAACCAGTCCAAAGAGATTTTTTCCATCGTCCACAACCTGGCGTTCTCGGACAGAACGACTCTCAAACCAGCCCCATCCGAAGACCTCTGTCTCTCTCTTAACGATTATTTTATTCTTAAAATTTCCACCATTAAGGCCAACATCCCCCCTCCTTCCCCATCCTTTGTTGATCCTCTATGTCCTCCCCCAAAAGGTGCACTAACTGCCTTTCCCCCTATCACTCGGGAAAGCTTGACCTCTGTAGTGCCACTGATCAAATCCGGCTCTCCGCTCGACCCCTGCCCTGCCCACATCCTCCGCCACGTCTTTGTCTCTTGCCCAGACCCTCCCCTCCATTTCCTCAATAGTTCCCTCTCCCAAGGCATAGTTCCCAGCTCTATGAAATCCGCGGTCATTGTGCCCATTCTGAAGAAACCGGGGGCAGATCCTTCTGTCCCGGCCAATTTCCGCCCCATCTCCCTCCTACCTTTCCTGGCCAAGGTGCTCGAGCGCCATGTCACCTGCGCTCTGAGTTCCTTTGTGGAGAAACACGGTGTCCTTGCCACCCGTCAAGCCGGTTTTCGCCCCGCACACTCCACTGAGTCTGTTGTTATGTCGGTCCTCGACACCCTCAGGGAGGGTATGGACACCAGTCAGCACCAGGCGCTTGTGCTCCTCGATCTCTCAGCCGCTTTCGATACGGTGGTCCACAACACCTTACTCTCCCGTATCGCGGCGGCGGGGATCGGGGGGAGTGCCCTGGTATGGTTGTCCTCCTTCTTAAGTGACCGCACCCAGGCTGTCCGCCTGGGTGACTATACAGCGGACACCCGAAGAGTCCAGTGCGGGGTCCCCCAGGGTTCCTCTCTCTCTCCCCTCCTATTTAATCTGTATATCGCCCCTCTTATTTTCTCTCTTCAACAGATGGAGGTCACCGTATTTAATTATGCGGATGACCTCCAGCTGGTCTTTAATCTCTCTTCTCCTTCTGCTACACTAAACTTTCAAACTGTCATGCTTCACATCAGGGACTGGATGAACCATAACCATCTCAAACTCAACCCCGATAAAACAGAACTGGTGTTGACGGGTGGTTCATCCAGCCCCTGGTCCCCCCTCTTCTGGCCCCCCTCTCTTGGTCCTTCCCCTGTTCCCTCTTCCTCAGTCAAAACCTTGGGCATTAAACTCAATTCGCAACTCACCCTTCACTCCCAGGTTAGCTCTGTGGTTTCTTCTTCCTTTCTCTCACTGCGCACTATTCGCAGGGTGTCCCGATTCTTCACTTTCTCCGCACTGAAACTCATCATTCTGGCCATGGTGGTGTCCCGCCTGGACTACGGGAACGCCCTGTATGCTGGCATTCCCGCATACAGCTTACGCCGCCTTCAACAAATACAGAACCAGGCGGCCCGCCTGGCCTTCAACCTCCCCAAATTCCACCACTCTACCCCCCTCTTGAAATCACTGCACTGGCTCCCCGTGCGAGCTAGAATTCAATTCAAGCTCGCATGCACTACCTTCCTGGCCCGCTCCAGTTCGGCGCCAGCTTTCATCTCCTCCGAGATCGTCCCCTATGTCCCCACTAGGGCTCTACGATCCTCCACCCAGTCCCTCCTCACCATCCCACGTTTCCGGAGAAAGAAGTGGGGTGGATCTAAATTTTCTGTCCTCGCCCCTACCCTCTGGAATTCCCTTCCCCTTGAACTTCGCTCCATCCCCCTCTATTCGCAATTCCGTAAATTGCTCAAAACCTATCTTTTCACTAAGTCCTTTGACTAATTGCCCGCTTTGACCTCCCTACCTCCACCCTCAGTCCCCGTTAGCTATAGCGCCAAGAAGCCGCTGGTATACGTGCGCTTAAGAAGAACTTTTAAACTCAAACTCAAACTCAAACTATATACATGATAAGCCTATGTACATAAAACCCCATAAGGGAATATTACAGTCTAGGTAGGTGAAAATACATACACTAACAATAAACATACAACACTCTGCAAGGTAAACTACATTCTGGAAGACCCAGTGGTGGAAATGTATAATCATTCATCAATATAGGTTTATATATGGCACAGACAAATTTCCCCCTCAATGATATACTCTTATTCATCTCATAAATATCCGTCCCCCTTCATACTTCTTGTCCATTTTGACCCCATTGTTTAGCCACATCCATCTTCTCTATGGTAATGTTTTCCACGCTGCTCTATTGTGATGAGAATCCACATTCATCTTCATCCTTTGTATTCTATAATTTTCAGAATAATATCAAAGTCCTTTCTACATATACCTTGGATAGGTGCCAGGGCATCATACATAGAAATATCTTTTGAGGTAAATATCCTGCCCTAAATATGATTAGTAAAAATATTCTCCCTTTGGAGGTAGATTTCTATTATCAACTCTAGCGGAGCAACATCTTGTATGTCAATATTTAGGACAAGGTATTTATGTCAGTCAGTAGTCTGACAATGATAATCTGATATCAAAAACACACCTCAGACTGCCCACCACTTCACTTGCGTTTTCCTACAATTCTTCTAGTCATACCTCATTTATAGTTGGCTTGATACACTTTGACTGTTCCAGCCACTGTCACTTCATCTGCATTCACCTTGCTTATCTAGCTCTTCAACCACAACAGTGGCATTTTAGAGCTTTCCACCCAGTTCCTCTGATTCTCAGATGGTAACCTTATCACCAACACCATTAGGTGCTGTTAACTGTGCCCCCAATATGTTTTTAAGCATTCATTACCAATACTTTTTTTACTTCTGCCATTTGCACACACACTTTCAACACAGGACTCTTCTTCACAATTACATGTGCACTGTGTGAGTACAAAGCTGTTCCACAGTGTCAACGCAATATTTTGCAAGAACGTTTATTTCCCCCAAAAAATAGCTATAAGCTATTAGTTCAAGCATCCGTTCTCTGGTATATTAATCCTTGAGAAATTGTATCATAACTGTTGTGCTTTCTGAGCTAATACTGTGCCAACACCCATTTTGAATTATAATCCACTATCACCAGGATACTCTTTTTCACCAGACACAATCACTCAAATGGTCCTATCATAGCTGCCCTTAACTTGCGGCAACCGTTAATTAGCATGTCAATCCTTGGCCACCATCATATCTGTGAACTTGATGAGATTTCTTCACTAAATGGAGCTCATGCCAATGAATTGCAGGATTTTCCATCAATCCTTCAAGAGTTATTAATCTATTGTCATCACATTCTAAACTTGTTCAATTTACCATTTCCATGAACAGCATTCTCTCATTTACCTTCCTCTACTCTCCTCTTCTTCCTACTCCTTAACCACCTTCCTCATTACTACTCTCAGTATCTCATCACCTGCTACTTCCCATTCTTTCTTATTTAACTCTCACTTCTCCACCCATACGACTTGAGCTTCCTCAAGCTTTTCAACTTCTTCAAATGGTAGTTGGTAGAAACAATAAGCAACTTTGTTTCTTGACTTTCAGAAATATTTCACCTGGAAATAAACGTGTTTCTCATATTTCTACATCTGACCCTTTACAGGAAAATACTTAACCCAATAGCTTACGGTCCAGCTTAACTATGAACAGTATTCACCACAAGTAGTACTTGAAGTGTTGAGTTGCCCACCAAGGCCCGCAGACTCTCTATATAACACCAAGGGGCCAATTCCAATCGGGGTCGGAAAGCTCTCCGACCAAGCCGGACTCCTGCAGTCCGCCCGAGCGAGTACGATGCGGCCGCATACTGCCGGACTCCGTTTGGTCGGACTCTCATAAAAGTGAATGGGAGCAGGTCGTACGATGCGCACATGGGCTCCCTTTGACTGAATGGGTACATCTCACACAAGGGCGCCCCCTACGGGAGCGCGTCTGTGCCATCCGCATCGTACATGCCTGTGTTGGGGAGACCCTTGGAGTCGTAAGGCTGCGGGCGACGAGGGGTCCGATGCAGACCCCCAATTGCAGCTTCAAGGACATTTTGCCAGCCGGACACTTCAGCTCTATCCGGCTGTCCGACACGTGCATCGTACTGGCTCGGTCGGAAATCGCCTCCATTGCACGGCACAGTTTGCTTATGGACGAGGTGTACGGAGTGGTTCGGACCCGGAATCCATTCAGTCAGCGATCTTACGTTTCTCGCATCGTACTTGCTCGCTCGTACGGCTGTATGAGTCGGGCAGAGAACACGCGTACGGCTCATACTTTTTCCATCCGGATCACATTCGGTGCTCTTCCGAACAAGATCGGAATCGGCCCACAAGTAATATTTGTGATACTCTCTGTGGATATGCTCTGGTAAAAAACAGCATTTGCTCCCAAAAAGGTATTTAAAATGGCCATAATTGTAATAAATCAGGCAATTCAAATACACTTTTTGCCATGCCTTCCTTGTGAGGAATACATCCCCTCATTAAGGAAAGTATTATGGTCTTTATTTCCTTGGTAGCAGTCACTCCCCGCTGTTAGGAGTGTGTTATAGTCTCTCTTTTCTTTTAAGGATTTACTCATCTCAGCCCAAAAAAATATTTCAGTCTGTCTCTGTTAGTAGGGGTAAAAAAACAGCAATCATGAAAGTATTATAATCTCTACTTCCTTATTAGGAATCCATCTCAGCATCAGAAAGGTTGTGCATTAGTATTGACTTCAGTTTAAATTATTTTTAAAGTTCGTTAATCTCAGGATCCCCATCTCCATGTAAGTTATGGTTTGGACAATACTCATCAGTTCTACATTATTTTGTGGACTGACACAGCTTTGATATTTACATACCCAGTTCAGTTTGGATGATCCTGCCCCATTTTCCAATTGGAGGGTTATGGGTAACACTCCGCCCCTGTCTTGCCCCTTTAATGTTGAGTCTTTCCTTGGGAGCCCCAGCTCCCTTTTGTAGGCCAAACCCTCTCTCTGCAAGGAGTGCTACTTTCAAACAGTAATTGTGACGGCGCTATGTTTATGTGCTATGTGGCCAGACAGGGTCTCCCCAACTGGGTAGGCCGACTCTTTTCCCAGTAGGAAGATCAACTCCCAAGCCCTCCAGAAACTTCCATAATTCTCTTCCCTCTATGTTCATGTTATTGCTGATCACAGCGCCAAGCAACCAATCGGTGATAGTGCGCTCTAGAAACATTTTAATAACATAACATAACATAACAAATGTGTTCCTGGCAGTCAGCATGCTGTAATGCATACCACTAGGTGACACAGATACTTTATGGCCAGGCAGTGGTACGCAGTCAACCACCTTTCCACCTATCTGGTTTCTCTCCTCACATTCTCAATGCAAATGCTAACATAATTTCTCTGAAACTATAAAATAATTGTGTCTAGCCTTTAAAATGAACATTCATGGTCACAGTGCTCACTCTCTTAACTTTAAAATGTCCCACATACCTCCTCTGAGACTAAGCTTGATAACCTTAAATGTATTTTTGAAATTCTATACCTTTATCATTTTTTTAATGGGGTAATCTTTCTCACAACATCCTTAACAACCTTCAAATAATACTTACAAAGTTCAAGTTTAGAAATTACTTGATCCCTAGGTGCTCGTGTAGACATTTTCAATACTACCTCCACCAGATCCACTTGGGAAACATCCCTTACAGAGAAAACGCTTGAACCTAAATATGTCCTGTGGCTTAAACTAAATGGTATTTACATTTTTTTTAAAGTAGACGAGCTCTTGTTCGATTTCTTGAAAATTTTAAACAGAACCCTACTGTGCTCCTTTACACTCTCACTTTAAACCGAAATGTTTTGCTGGAAGAACATAAATGTATTCACCCCTGCTAAATGTTCCTCATCTTTCTGAAAACAAGCAACAACAGAGGCTAACTCATAGGGCATAACCATGATGATATATAGACCTCTGATGGTGTCACAAATGAGGTGACATATTTAGACCCCTTATGAAGCCTTACCTGAGAAAATGCAAAGGAATAGTTTACCACCCTATAAACCATGACTAGTGCTTCTGAAACGATTGATAGAGAATTCTTATCTACCCACATTTTTTATTAAGATCACAGAGGTCCACACAGATGCAGTGGCCACTATTCCACACCTTGTCCACTAAAGTCACTGGACCCAATTACACTGATGACTCATTTCTTTCCATTACTTCTGTCCTGACCATCTCCTCTAGCTCGACTCTTAAAGATTCAATGTTCAGATATGCCCCATACTTTCTGCGTAACAGGAACCACACTCTTCTTTTCTACAGTCTAATGTTCAAACCCTTCCAAAACTACTAAACACTTGGGAATCCTTCTACAGATGTTCGTTCTGTCCTTCCAAATATCTCAAAACCAACGTTACGTGTTTTTGCTGTGGGATCATGGTTTAAACGGCCTGCCTCTAGCCAAGAAGGTTCTGATTCCTGTTTGACACCTATATCTTACACACTGTATCTCTCCCTTTGCATTCATTGATTTTACAGAGTGTACCGCATTACACTTTGTGCTCCCAGAAAACTTCCTCAAACATTCCCTCAAATAGAAGTTTATGGAAACCCTAAACCTGACAGCACAATGACATTCTTTCCATCCAACGAACTCCTACAATCACAGTGGTATAATGCAAAATGACGGGACCCCCCAGCAAAACGTAACAAGGCACCCTTGAGGTTCCCTTTATTCACAGACATTCATTGGCAAAGGCTGGATGTGGCCCTTATGGAGGTTTGGGGCCTCCTTGCATCACAGGGGCTGCAGGGATCTGTGTTATACCCTTGCACATTAGGCTTATAAACTACAGGTCATATTTACTAGTAGTTCACACAATGCAGCACAGCAAGGCAGGTTGTTGTACTGTGATGGGTTGATGGGAGAAAGCTCCACAGTGCCACATTTATTGCGCTGTTCAGGTCCCTCTATGAGACGGCACACTTGTGGTTGCCTAGTGCTAACGCAGGTACTCTTGCGCCAAGGTAAAAGGGTGCCTGCATTATGGGCAGAATTATTTTTGTACAGGAAGGCATACATTCCTGCACAAAAACACTTGTTAGAGGCATATTTATTTTTTCATGTGTGCTGCAAAATGCAGCACAGATAGAAAGAGGATGCAATGTCATGTAGGCATACCATATTAACTCAAATCCAGGTTTACAAGCCTTTGTTAATGTGGGTTTGAATCACAATACATGGGTGGATGCACAGGAACGCCCATGCTTCTCCCATGTTATGCCTGCCCAAGGCAGAGCAATGCAAGAAAGCGCTGTATTCATGGCCGAACAGGGAACACAAACCGTCCCGGGCAATTCAGTTGGACCTGCCTCGGGGGGGGGGGGGGGTGCGAGTGGATTTGGGTCTAATGAGAAGCACTTCTGATGGCAGCTTTACTGGTGCTGCAAAATATGCCTCCAGTAAAAAAAACGCCCCTACCGCTTGATAACCGTCCCCTACACTTCCGGCCCACTGGGAAAATGCCTGGTGCCCGCTACGGCCAGTCCGTCCCTGGCTGGGTTGCGTTACTTGGTATTTACTAAACCAAGGCAAAGCCACTGAAAATGACAAAATGTATTTCGCATCATGGCTGTGCACAAACATGACGCAATTCTGATGCAAAATCTTAGTAAATTTGGCCTTAATATCCTTCACATTGTTCACTACTGTTTCTGACACATCTTTCACCTCCTCCATTTGTTGTATATTTTCCAACCTTACATAGCGGCTTATTTTCTCACACCTGTGATATTGCAGTGTTTTGCAAAACAGACATTATTGGACAAGCGGCTTGGTTTACACACTTACAGTGTCTGATTTTCACAGCACTCATTGCACTTGTTCTGATGCTGTTCCTCCTCTGTAGTCTTATCAGCTCCTCCTTCCTTCACCATGGAGATCTCATCCCCACTGCTGTCACCATTAATCCCTTCTAACCATTTACGCACAGTCCAACCCTTCCACAGTACGTACAGCCTCTTTTAAATCTGAATTCTTGGCTAGAATTGCTACACAATTAAATAGTTCATGCACTGTGAAAATGGATTTCAGATAATCTTTGCCACGTTCCTCAACCAAACTTTGTAGCTCTTCTCTCACCCATTTTCCCTGAGTACTGGATTAGAGCTTGTATCTCTCTAACTTTATTTTTGACTGTTGAATTCACATCTTTCAGACTGACATTTAATGAAAGGCTCCTGCATCCCCATTACCATACCTCAAGGTTAACTCTAGGATACTTAAATAAATACACACATAGATATCAATCACCAAATTGCGCATGCTGTCTAGAATTTCTCTTCTCCTTTAGCTATCCTCTACGAGTTAAACAATTTCTGCCACTTTTTTCAATTAGTTAAAAGTCCCACTGCCCCCTCTAAAAAAACACATTGGTGGCTGTGACATGCTCACTGCCATCATGGGTACACAACCATTTAAAACAAATAACTGAAATAACAAGCTAATATAAATAACTAGTAATGTAAAACTCAATGTTATTATCTCAACTCAGTAACCACCAATAAAATAAAAGTAGAGGCCCGTTGCAAGTAAATACCTCGGCAAAAGGGTTTCTGATTCAGCTTCAACTTGATTCTCGGTCAAAAACACTGAAAAAGAAACTTGCTGGTCTCTACTTTTATTGGTCTCTGTGATTTCCAAGTTCAGGAAGCACTTGTGTTCTGTGAGAAGCTGGCCTGGTATTTGATGTCCACTAATGTAAGTGGGCACCTTCACAAGTCCAGACAACCCTTAAGGTGATTTGAGAGTCTCAGACAACCGTAGAAAGCTATCCAAGTGGTAGCTGTGGAGAGCAGTCTTCACGCTTAGTCAGGAAGGAGTTTAAAGCAGCTTGTTTTACCAGAATGCAATCTTATAGTATAGATTAAATGAAAAGAGAACCACACAGTAGTTATAAAAATATGTATTTATTATATACCACCTAATACGTTACAGTATCTCCCACACAGAGATAGACACAAAGCACACACTACTTTAGCAAGGAAATCACAGTAAATATCACTAATACACAGCGGGCCCCAGGGGGGACCAAACCATATACTAACAAAGTGGTATAAGAGCCACAACTCGAGTCAGGACCATGTCGAGAGGACGTAGAATTGCTGGGACCCCAAGGAACCACCCAAGGTGAGTAGATAGGGACACCACGGAGTGCGTATGCAGTGCATGAACATGACCACGGGCTCCGTACAAGTCTATGTGCAAGTTGCAGTTGGAATTTTAAAGATTGAGGACCCTTATCAGTGGACCCTGAAGAAACCCCATGGAAACCAGCAGGTTGGAGAGCCACCCCAACAGTGGATACCGTGGTATCCAAATTGCGAATGCCCACCGATGTCGGGTGCTTCACGATGGATGTCGATGAACTTGACTCTGCAACTGTAGGGACCAGGCAATGCTGAGGACAACCAGGAGCCAGATACGAGCTGTCCCACGGTGGATGTCGAGAGCTATGGGGTTGGTGTCCGACGGGAGCACCAACAAGCCTTGGCAAATGCAACCCATGCAGGAAGTCAAGAAAGTGGGCAATTCGGACCAGCAAGGTCCAGGAGACAGACCATAAGCCAGGGAGTCAGAGCAGTCCCTGAGCAATCAGGGAAACCCAAGGAAATCAAAGGTGAGCCTCAAATGGACCCACATGCCAATGGCATAAGAGTTAGGGGACAACCTTGAGCAGCTCACCAAAAGAGGCAAGCCACGATGCACACGATGCGGTGTGGCTGAAGATTCTGGTCACAGGAGGTGCTCAGGGCTGGGACTACTTGGAACCCGGAGATCTTCTTGCAAAGATGTCAACAAGCTTGTGCAACTGCAAAGGTGACGCAGTACCCAGGGGTTTGGTTATTGCAACCCCCACTCGAGCTGCTGGCCTCAAACATGGTCAGAGGGGAGAGTAGGCCTCAGGAGCTGAGGAAAACCACCACCTGAGTTGCAGAACCCCTGGAGTCCAGAGGAGCTCGGGATCTGTAGACCGGTCATCTTTGTTTTGCACCAGAGACGGAGCCAATTGGTTGAACTGTACTATGCACAGGGACACCAAATGTGCCCCTCATGCAGACTTTCAGGCTTTGGCCAGTGCAACCACCCAGTCCTAATACACTAAATCATGTCTGGTAGGTGGTCACACCTCCCTGTGACAGGATGCCTATTGTTCTGCCTTCCCCTGCTCGAGCTTGGCTGAGCAGCAGGAGGGCAGAAATGTGTCTCTGGTCTGCAGCAACCCTTGTGTGCTGTCCAGAGCTAGAAGGCAAGTACTGGGACTACCAAGAGCCCCCACAAAGGGTCTTCCTGGTGGGTGGAATCATACCCCCACGCCAGCTACTGGTGTGGGGGTATGATTCTAGCATATTTGACACCAAACACGATAGGGTTTGTTGCAGCCGTTTTGGAGATAGTCATCACACGGTCATGTAATGCCCCTATATATTAGTAAATGGCTGCTTCACTGACAACCCGGGAGAATGGACTCCGTAGGCTGCAGGGGTGTCCTGCTCATGTAGGGGCACCCTCTCACTCAGAACCAAACAACCAGCCTTCAGGACTGTAAAGTCCTGCTATAGGAGTGACTTATAGGTTTTAAGTGCCGTGACCCTTAGATATAGTGAACCTATATCTAAAGTAGGTGGTGCATGCACCAACTTACATAGGCTGCAATGGCAGGCCTGTCGTTCCATTTTGAAAGGTCTCTCATGGATGGCATAATACATGCTGCAGCCCATGGGAGACCTCTGGGGTACCTATGCCCTGGGTACATGGGTACCATATACTAGGGACTGACAATAGTACCCCAGTATCCAATCTGGGTTGTACATATGTACATAACCTAACAGTTTAGGGAGAAAGCAGATAGACTGGGGTCCTGATTAGCAAGATCCCAGACAGACAATTCAAAAACAGCATTAAATCAAGCAAAAAGTGAGGGTAACCATAAGAAGCACATCCTGCTTTCCTACATGTTCTAAGTACAACAATTTCAATAATCACTTCTCCTGATGTGCACCAATCACTACACTATATCCAGAACATCTACTCACATAAAAGTTAAAGTTTTCTCTACTTACACCTCCCCTTAGTGACGTAACAATAACTTCCGCAGCCCCAGCGGTGTTGGGGCAAGCTCCAGATGGCCCCCTCCAGCACTGTGCATTGGCGAGCCTGAGAGCTCCTGACTGGGTCTGAAGCGTGGGGGGCCCCTCCATGCACGCTGTTGCCCTCCATGCACTCAAGTTTTGTTAAGCTATTGCTCCCTCTGCAAGTGATCTCCTTCTGTTATTATTCCCAGCATCCAAAGATGGAACGTACGTGTGACCACTCTCTTCTGTAATAGAAAACACCTGCTAATAGAATATAGCCACCATTCATGCAGAGCAGGTATGTGACTAAGAAAGATGTTCATCAACTTAGTGGTCCATAATTGCCTCAATGAATGTGTGTACATCAGAAATGCAGGGATTTATGACTTGATTCTAGCCTCCTGGTGCCAAAGCCCAACTGCCCCACATGATGCAGGGGGACAGATATCACAACGCTTGCAGCAATGGCCTAGCTCGTGCCCGATCTGTGCATTCCTGACCAGCTGACCCTGCTTGTACAATTAACTGCCTCTAATGGGAAACAGCCTTTGCAATGAAGGCTGAACAACGATAATGTCTTTACCATGAATGTTGTACAACAAATGTTTTTACGAGTATGCCTTTACCACGAATGCCTTAACAACGAATTTCATTGAAAATGCATTAAAGGTAAAAGTCATACTCGTAGTAAATTAAAAAAAAAAAATGTAAGTATTAAAGGTAAGTATTATGTGTATTTGGCATGTAGATACTAAGGAAGGACTACATCACAGAATTGGACAATCGCAAAAACTGTTAATCAAGCAACTAAGGTCAATTTTGTTTGTTTTGATTATTGTGATCATTATTGGTATGAATACATCATCCTAATAAATAGCACTTATATCCAGAAAAATGCCTGCTAAATTGTCTCTCTCAGCCTGGCTCCTACATGGATAATATTTCACATATTATGACATCTGTGCCTTTTAGTGAGCATTCTATAATGTTATATTAAGGTTGAATAAATCCGCTATAAAAGATGCGTGTGTACTTCGTTTAAATAAAAGTAGACTGAACAATAAAACATTTAATAATAATGATGGCTTCATTATTGGAGTTTGGCACTCAAGTACAAATACCAGGGCATTACATAGTATGGCAGATATTGCAAGGGATCCCGGGACACCGCAACAACAGTTTTTGAGTGGATGGCACCGTGAAATTTCATTACAGTCTTTGAGGAACATTGGGGATCTTGATAATTGTCAAAGTGAAGAACAGTTATTGAGAGATTTTATTTGTCATTAAAATACATTTGAATACACCTCCCCAATTAAAAATAAAAGAGCAGTAAGGAATTGTTAACTTCAGTAATGTTGTGCTGTAGATTATTGTATTATGCTGTATTTTCTTTTAGAAATAATAAAATACTTTGTGTGGGTGTATGTTCTCGAACATGTGTTCGCTTGAGTTTGGGTAGAAAGGATGTATGCACCTGTTGTTAAGGTAGAATCAATTTTCCATTAGAAATACATTTTTGCATGGTTCATAAATATGCTCCGTTTTTGCAATTTGCTATAGACTTTTTACAAATACTCTACAATCTACAAGACTTTTGAATTTGGTGCAGATTGCTCAAAGAGAGAAAAGATATAAGCGGTTTCCCGAGGTTAGTGTTCTTTGGATTGAAAATGGAAATCACAATAGGCAACTTTAGCCATCAAAAAAGAAAACCAGCTGAATGAAGGTACACAAAATTTGCAGACATGGAATGAGTGGCTCTGTTTGGTACCCTTTGATAATTTAGTGAATTTTCAGTAAGCCATTCTTGAGATATAAAAGCAAAAGAAGTGGACAACTGGTCATTTGTCATTTCTGTATATAATTCTATCAGATTTCAAAATGAGAAACAAGCATTGTCATTCGACAATGATTTGGGAACCATCATTGTCATTGACTGTTGCTTTTCTTACCCTGAGATGTCCTATTTAATAAATGTCCCTTCACCTTCATGGTGTGTCGGGAGAGGTATATGGACCCCACACTCCCTCACTTCTTCCCCGCTGTCTTGCCCAAGAATATGGGAAGAATTCTCAGGCTTTGGGTTATCAATTGCTCACCATGAAAGCCAGAAGCTGAGCCAGTGTCTCTAGCCATAACATCCTTTGCCAGTGATGTGGCCCTCTTTGCACAAGAGCATGGCAGAGATTTTCCATGTTGTTTCTGTTTTGATCAAAGGCAGATGCGACCTACTTTAGTTTCTTAAAATGACGGAAGGGTCCTGTCAGCTATGCCTTTATGTAAGTGCCTTCAGAGTTCTCGTTGTGATGAAGGCTAAGGTTGGTAAATACACAGGGCAGATATATCATTGAGTGGCATTGCCCTTGCGCCCTGCTAAGGGCGCACAAGAGCGTTGTAACTACTAACTCAGATTTATCAAGCCACACAAAGCCCCCTTGCTTGGCCATGGGTGGCTTCATAAATCTAGAGTAACGCAACGCAGAGCAAATCGCAGCGTTTCATTATTGTGCCCTAGGAAGGTTTTCCATGAGTGGAGCGGTGGTGTTCCCACGCATTCACCCATGGATTTTTGCATATTCCCAGAATCACCATAACGGGTAGACCTGAGAATGCATCAAAATGCTATGCCTCCCCAGTGGAGGAACAACTATCAGAAATATCTTTCTTTCTCCTCATTTTTAGGTCACAGCTGTTCGGTTTGCTAAAGTCATCTTGTGGGCATTCAGAAAGCTGACGTACGAATGCATTCTGCCCGTTGCTTATCAATGTTTCCTCATTCTATGTGTGCCGCAGAATACTTCATCCATAGAAAGAGAAAAATGTCTCAAATGATTGTTTTTGTGCAAGGGTGCCTGCACAGGCACTAAGCAGTGCATTGTACACTAGCACAAGGAAAGGACAGGAATGCGCCGTATAATTGTTAAATATGGTGAATTCCTGCCCGTTCCCTTTCATGCAGTGCTGAGAGGTGGCTTGCAGTGCTGCATGAATTAATTATAAATCTACTCACACCCTTTCCGGGCTTTACCCAAGGACTGGGAGATATTTTTGCTCTCTTGCTCTCCTCGAGCCTTGCGTAAGGAAGGCGGCACATTTTCAGCCACTGCTTTTTGCCCTATTTGCAATTAATAAACCAGCCAACAGGAAGGTTTTTAGCTGTCCCGGTCCTCTCTGGCCTGAATGCTGCTGAGCACGAAGATCTGAAATAGCTGCCTCCATGAGTTCTGTTCTCAGTTGCAAACAGGTCAACAGCAAGATGTCACTGTTAGCCTTCATAATGCTTCAGGGCAGACTCACACCTGGCCTAGTGCCCTGTTCACAATTTTGGTTCTCCTTAACTCTCTTCTATTCAGGGTGAAGGCCCTTCTTCACACGCAAGAAAATTCAGTAAAGTAGAATGGGTATAGCTGTCTGCTTTCAGGAGTCTCTTTGCCCACTAAACACTGCAGGAGTAGCAGCCACCCTAATCTCAACTGTGAACAGGGCACAGGGAAGGATGTCAGCTGTCCCAGTCCCCTGGCACCCACGTTTTTTAGACTAACGGATGAGTGATATAGTGGCTTCCATCCTGGTGTCATGTTTTCATCTGACTACAGGACAATATCACTACTATCAGATGGTCTAGTCCTCCTTACCCAGCAAATTGCTTTGGGGTAAAGAGGACAGGGCAAACGTACAGCTATTCCAGTGACCTGTTTGCAACAGTATTCCGCCTTCCCTCTCTTTCCACAAGGTGACGGTCCTTCTTCACCCACATAAAAATGAATTTATTTATTTATTTATTTATTTATTGACATTTGTAGAGCGCGGCGAATACCCGTGGGCGTCTCAGCGCTAATTAAGGGATGGATCAGCAACTGGGTAAAGAAGATATACATGGCTATTGGTCAAATAACCACGTCTTTAGCTGTTTGCGGAATGTGAACAGGGAGGGACTTGCTCGGTATTTAATGAAGATTAGAAGGATCAGGACAAGTGCTAACTGTTTTGTGCCTTGTTTTCAGGTGTGAGAGAGAGAAGTCTTTACTGTCTGATTAATAAAAAGAAAAATCTCTATTATTAAAGTAAAAATATAAAACCGTATTCACATTAATTAATAAGATAATAAGTTAAAAAGGAATTATAAAACAAATCCAGTTAAAAGGATCATCAAAATTCAAAAAGATTATACTATAAATAATATATGATATAGTGATAACATGCCGTACTGGATAATTGAAACATAAACACATCATTAAAGTAGCTTTTCGTGCTACTGATTACATACCATATTGAAAAAATATCATCATTGAATAGAAATAGGGCACTTTATTCTATGAGCAAATAGATGTTCATTAAGGTATACTACCATGCATTTCGGCTCTCTCTTGTGCAATTATTAAAATGTGTCTGTCCAGATCTATAAAGAGCCTTCGTACTTGCTTCTCCAAACTGAGCTACGTTACAGTCGCTTTTCATAAGTCAGATAAAACTATAGACCCTTGAAACTTGAAACTTGAAACTATAGACCCTGTAGTTCAATAAAAATGACAAGATTAATTAAGGGCTTGTTAGAGTTACATTTCATAGGTCAGATAAAACTATAAACCCTGTAATTCAATCAAATTGAAATAAATAGTTCTTCGAAAGAAAACGATCAATAAAATCAATAAAGTGCATCCTGATCAATTAAGTGCCTCTGTGCTTACATCTTATACAACAAAATAATAAATTGTTAATATCACATTTCATCAGTAAAATAGTAAAGTAATAAATACTGTATATCAAAGGACAGATGATGATTCAATAAAGTGTTTCCGTACATTTGAGCCATTACTACCTTCGGACTTAGTTTAGTGAAAATTTGTGTCCAAACTGATAAAATATCACCATGCTTACATCTGAGGACTCCATTGATACTGTCAATAGGTGAATGGATAGATAGTTGTACATGCGAAGCATTACTCTTTTCATATCTATTTATGAAGGTTTTGGGTCAAAATGTAGCATTTTATCTGCTACAAGCATAGCCATAACACATTTACTTATTAGGCAAATTGATTTCCCAGAGAGACTAGTATAATTGATCGAACGTATCATTCTTGCCCCATTTTCATTAAAGACGGGTCTCAATAATGCTTGCCGCTCCTGTTGTAATTGGGGGAAAATACATACAATGTGTAATAGCGTTTCATTGGAAAGACCACATAATCTGCAACTGTAATTTGACCAGTTTTATATCCATCTTGGAGTTCCATCCTTTGTTGGGAATCAGCCAAATCTTAGTCTAAGAAATTTGTCCCTATAAATGATTGTATATGAGAGAGTAAGTATGGATGAGGCTCTATTTTATTAAACAAATTATTGACCGACCAGGTATGCTTTTATTCTTATTAAGGATGAGAAATTCGTAGATTGATTTAATACCTGTTTAAAAACAGTTTTATTTCTATCCAAATGACCAAAAGGCAGAGAGTTAAAAGTATGTAAACGATCAGTTAGGTTAGATCTCCAAACACTCGCATAATCGTATTGTGTAAATTCCTGCCAACACAGATTTGCAAGAGTCAGATAAAAATAATGAATATAAACAATTTTAAAACGCGGATTGTCTCACTAGGGTTTGTTTTCAGGTATGAAGGAGGCAATGGATCAAATGTAAGATGACCAGCGAACAAATGCACTACCTTCTCAGTATGCTCCTTGGGGACAATAGCTGTAATATGTGAGATTGACATCCTCTTTGAGGCTTAGAAAAACAAATGCCACATGAATCCTTTGCTATTTGTGTCTTGTACTCCCCGCTGGGCACTAATATATTGATGACAAATTCAGGACAAAAGTGCAGTGTTTTCAGTTTCTCTGGTGATTCCAAACACCGGGTAAATTAAAAAAAATGTAATCTGTGAAGAGAGATGAAACCCCTTTTTTTGTTCTAAATTGTAACCTACTAATGAGCTGTGTACAGA
The DNA here is from genome assembly GCF_964263255.1 of Lissotriton vulgaris. NCBI lineage: Eukaryota > Metazoa > Chordata > Amphibia > Caudata > Salamandridae > Lissotriton > Lissotriton vulgaris. The sequence goes on along the minus strand of NC_141687.1, from coordinate 1,399,891,382 downwards.
CTCTAAAGCAATGGATTAAAATGGAAATGTTGGTGGTGGATGCCAAGCCTTGTAGGCCAGTACTGCAGCAGCTATCAATCCATAGTACTGCATGAGGTTCTCATTGATCCTCATTAATGCCTGGGCCCATTGATGATCTATGCTCATTAACGTTTATGCCATTAAGTTTCATTACTTCTTATTGTCATTGAAGGTCATTATTTCAGAAGGCAATTGATGTTGATCACTGCATGTGCTCATTAAGGCTCATTAACGCTGGGCCACTGTCGCTCATTAATGCTGCTCCATTGAGTCTCATTATTGGTAAGTGCTTTTAATGTTCATTATTGCCCGCAGACATTGATACTCATTAATGTCTGGGACCATTAACATATTATCACTGTTTGGGACTATTAAAACCTATTCTTTTTTTGTGACTCACAATGATTTTCATTGCCGCTTTGAACAACCATTCCTAGCTATTTTGAATTTGATAATTATTTATGGCCATTTTTGATGCTCCTTAACAGTTGGCCACATTGATGCCCATTACTTGCTAAGGCATTAAACTCCATCGCAGTCTGATGACATTGACACTTATTGGGGCTTAATACTGCCAAGGGGCAATATTGTTCCTTACTCCCTCTTGGCCATGCACAGAGACATAAATATGTATTATTCAAAGGTGGCATAATACTCATTACTTGCTCAACTCTTTCGCGTCCTTTAATCTATGGGCCATTACCACTCTTTACAGGCTGGGGCTATTAATGGTTATTAATGTCAGCAGCATTAAGGGCCCCTGAATTTACACATGGGTGTTCTGAATTGTACACCCAACATTGCAATTGGGGCCTCTGAGTGTCAAAATTCACAAGCAACTAAACAATGACCAATGATTAAAAACATGATGACAAAGAATGCTGGGCACAAGACATGCATGCGGGTATAGCAACTGTGCCAGGTCAAGTTGACACATGACATAGCTATAGCCTAATTCAGTTTTGCCTAGCAGGAGTTGTTGGTGCATTGACAGGACATGATAGGTGGGTAAAGGTCAAGCCTCGTACCCAGAGACCACCGGTCACTATAATGTGATCTGCATTCGTTGGAAGTGGACTGTGCCCAGAGTGTGGTAGGTGTAGAAGAAGGTGTGTCCATAGAGGGTCTGTACAAATGGGGAACAGGCAATGGCGGCCTATATGCCCACTGACCACTGACATGCTTTGTGAGTTCTGCTTTCAAGGAAAATGGGATACAGGACATTACTGAAAGCCTAACCCACTGAACGAAGCAAGGTGAGCATCGCTTTGGCTATACCTTGTGGTCTTAAGAGTAGGTGTTTCTGGCAGAGGGCATGACAAAAGTCATATTCTGTGCAAGGTACCCACTGGCCTTGATCTGCACATACCAGGCAAGGGTATATAGCTCAGAAATGAATGAAATGAGTGTTAAAAGGAAACCATATTTGTTTCCCAAGAGAACATGAGTTGATGGGCATTATGGTTATGATCCTTAACTTTAGAATACAATTTTTACAGGTTCTTGTAAGCTAATCAACCATTATGGGTCCTCAATACATTGATTATGACCCCCACAAATGACTTCACCGATTATATTAAAATAGACATCATAAGTGAGCTCACCGGGGGCAGCACAATTGAAATGGCAATAGTTGCACCTTTTCTCATCTGCTAATATACAGACTTATTTCAGCATATAATCGGTGGCCATTCTAATGCTGACAGTGGTACTGCAAACTTGCAAAAACACTGTATGTCTGTAAGGCTAACTATCACTTGAGATAAGGCAGCCTCTCTACTCTGAACCTTTGGGTTGAGGGCACCTATTTCTTAACAGTGGAATAGTAGTCTTTAGCCTGAACGCATGCACCTTGAAAGGATCTTTTCAGTAGATTTGAACATTTCCTCTTTTAATAAGCTCTGTAAATATATACGGTTTGTGAATGTGGCTATTGCCCTATTTGATGTCACTGTGGATGTAATCAATCGTGTCATCTGTGATGTCATCTTTAATATCATATACACGTTCGTGAGCAGTAAAGTTTGGACTACTATTGCGATGTTCTTTTCCATAACTGAGGAATTTTCTTTGTTTTGGAGAATAAGTATAACACCACTTAAAATAAAGATTTTTCAAAAAAGGTTTCTTTTTTATTACAATGATAACTGATCTTAGTAGACAACTAGGCAAGTATCACAATCATATATATATCCTAAGCTAATCTTACACATGAACGTTGGATCATAACAAAGTCAATCAATACATGTAAAACTTAATTCAAGATTGGTGAATATTGCCTTTATTACATTATCTATTTTATCGTGAATTGAGTTGTAATCTACACAGCACAAGGTCTTGGATAAATTGAAGCAAAAAGTTTCCATGCTACAATTACCGTCACCCAAGGCATAGTAAAAATTCATACAAAATGTGAATTTGAAATAAAGCAAGTAAAGGCTAAAGATAATAGGCAACTTTGTGCAGCATGTATTTCAATAATACGGTTTCCTAAATAAATCTAGCATAACTTTAGCAGTAAAGATAGTGGGCCTCTGTTATCATTATTATTAGTGTTATTATTATTATTATTATTATTATTATTATTATTGCAATTGGTTGTGATTACGGAGTGAATTGTACATATGCAAAAATAACAAGGAAAATCACCAATATCCTTAAAGTTCTCCATACGTTTCTCAAACTGAATGTAGAATATTACCTAACTCTGAAGATGGAGGACTAAGGCATCATGATGAAGTTCCCAGTTTGCTTCAGGAACTGACCTAAAATTATTCTGTTTTACATAACAAATATTATCCTTCTTTCAAACCGGCTGTATGATTAGGCATAAAAATAAAGCTGCTGTGAGAAATATGGATTACTAGTTGGGGTGGTTGTGAGAGCTTACCAAGTGATAATGTCCCTATTCTGTGGCAGGTCCAGTTATGGTTCTTCAAATCACACTTCAGCTCAATCCTTGGTAGATGTGGCACAGAACAGTCAGGCTTAACTATAAGAAAAACAAGTGTAAAGTATTAACCAGTACTCAAACAGTCTATAAGTAAGCAACACAATACAATAAAATTCCCACTTCAATTTAGCAAAATAAAATATAATTTATCTTTAATCAGAGACCAAAATGAAAAAATCTAATGAAGAGAGCCTGAGCTAGTACTTTTGCAAGATTTCCATAAATCACTGATTTTCACTCTAAGAAGTTTTAAAAGTTAAATTAAAATTGTAAATCACTGCTTTTCACTATGAGGGGTAGTTTATGAACCTTGAACGTGAAGATCCATGGAAAAGTCAAAGTTTTAAGCTGACCGCAATGGAAGTTGGGGTCAGATGTGGGTGCCGGGTTTGTCAGGTCAAGATTATACCTTCACGCTTAAAAAACTTTCTAGTACTTTTTTTTTGGTGACGTTCAGGTCAGGTGGAGGAACCTCTGCAGATTGACTCCAGCTTGGGGTATGACTTCGACAGGTCGGCAAAGTACAGGGGTTAGCTGAAGCCTTGGTTCTCTATAGTGTTCAAGGCTACCAACAACCCAGCAAGTAGTGGTAGCCTATGAGTCTCACACTTGGTCTCAGAAAAATAAACATTTGCACTCGGTTTGCATCACAAAAGTGACAGAAACCTGCCTCATAATTTGAGGGTGATTTACTTTCCAGTGCAAAACTTGTTTTGTGGTGAAAAGTTAACTGAAAGTAATGAAAAACTCTGCTTTGCCCTACTCTGCATCGCTGGGGTGTTCCATGGGTGGTACATGGGCATTTGCATGCAACCACCCATGGTTTTTGACACAAAACCCTATTTACGAACAATAGTAGATAGGGCTTTTTGCCAAAAATGAAGGTCACTTAGAAGCAAGTGTAAAAAAGGGGAATGCTTGTATTTCTCCTAACCTTTACTATTTTGCATGTGTGTTGCACTGTACAGCACACATCTGAAGAGGGATACATTTTAAAGATTAACTAGGCACTGTAGTTTGTACTGGAAGATCACCCTTCCAGTACAAAACCTATGCTAGACTCACGTAGACATCCAGTATGGCAGAACTTGGGGGAAAGCAGGATAGTGGCATAGCTTAGTAGATATTCAGCCTGATTCATCAACGGGCCGTTTTACGAGCCCCTAATAGCGAATCATAGCGATTCGCTTTTAAGGACTCGCAAAACGGTAATCATGTAGGAATCGCATAATAAAATGCGATTCCTACTGATTCCTTATTTGCGATTAGCAAATTGCTAATCGCAAATAAGGAATAACTCGTCATTCATTCCTATGGGCCAAAAGGCCCATAGGAATGAATGGGGAGTATTCCTTATTTGCGATTAGCAATTAGCTAATCGCAAATAAGATTGCGATTTGAAGGGTGCCAGGGGTGTCCACAGGACACCCTGTAGCACCCCTCAAATGAAATTTCACACAGGTGTTGCACACACACATGTCCAAAGGACATGTGTGTGTGTAACATGCAACTCAGAAAAATGCATTTAAATGCATTTTTCTGAGTTTTCGCAATTTACCGCGAGGTCTGACCTCGCGGTAAATTGCGGCAAGAAATTGCGAATTCGCAAATTTAAATTGGATGTTGAATTGCATTTAAGGAATCTCTAATAGAGATTCCTTAAATGTAATTCCTCGCACATTTGCGACATCGCAATTAGCGATTTTTGCATTTGGGATGCTGAATCCCAAATGCAAAAATCGCTCTCGCAAAGGGCCGGATTCTCAGAATCCGGCCCCTTGCAAGCGCAATTTAGGGTCATGAATCGGGCGGATAGTGCTTTCCTGCTCTCTCCCTCTCACGCAACGCAATGCAGCACAGCAAATGTGGGTCCTGTGCTGCATTATCTGGCAATTTTGTTAATCTGGGCCTCAATGTTATAAAAACTGTACTTTTCGACTTTTGCTCAAAAGGTGCAGTTCTGTGGCAAGAAAGAGTCCACTTTAGCAATAGCCATAGGTACAGTACATGAAAGATACCTCTTAGGAGCTAGGGGGCTGATTCACAGAACTAATCTGAGACAAAATCCTAAACTTACTACTTTTGGTATTCACAGAAGGCACTTACTCATTTTGGTATCCACAGAAGGCACTTACTCAATTCGGTATTCACAGAAGTTAGGAGTCCTAACTTTAGGACTCCTAAATGCCTTCTGTGAATACTGAAAGTCTCAAAATTAGGATTTTTCTCAGTTATGGGGTAGTAAAGTTAGGACTCCTAACTGTAGGACTCCTAAATGCCTTCTGTTAATACCGAAAGTCTTAAAGTTAGGATTTTTCTCAGTTTAAGAGTAGTAAAGTTAGGACTCCTAACTTTAGGACTCCTAAATGCCTTCTGTGAATACCGAAAATCTTAAAGTTGTGATTTTTCTCAATTTAGGAGTCCTAAAGTTAGGAGTCCTAACTTTAGGACTCCTAAATGTCTTCTGTGAATATCGAAAGTCTTAAAGTTAGGATTTTTCTCAGTTTAGGAGTCCTAAAGTTAGGAGTCCACACTTTACTACTTCGAAACTGAGAAAAATCCTAACTTTAAGACTTTCGGTATTCACAAAAGGCATTTAGGAGTCCTGAAGTTAGGACTCCTAACTTCTGTGAATACTGAAATGAGTAAGTGCCTTCTGTGAATACCAAAATGTGTAAGTGCCTTCTGTGAATGCCAAAATGGTTGTATGTTTAGGATTTTGTCTTAAGTTAGTTCTGTGAATCGGGCCCCAGGACCGTACTCTCCACACCTGGACCGTACTCTCCGCACCCGGACCGTACTCTCCGACTTGAAACATAATCTCCGTCTGGGGCCGGTGTCAGAATGCTCCAGAAGGACTTCGCAGAAGCAGCATAGAAGACTAGTCCCAATCGCCCCTCCACCAGTGACCCCGCTACAAGAGCAGAACTCACTATTAGGGGGAGGAAGGGGAAAGGGGAAATGGAACAGAAGAGACTTCTTGCGCTGGGACTTCACTGGCACTCTCTGGTTAACCCCGGGCGTCGTCTGACTGGAATTCCTCAAAATGCCTAATGCACAGAAATGGGGGAACAGAAATAAACAACCACTACAGTCTACTTATTCTTACACTGTATGTAAATAAAGAAACTTATCCTACCAGTGAAGCGCAAGGTTATAGCTACTCTTCTTGTGGGAGAAATACTCAATGAATTCTGGCTGGAAAACAAGGATAACTAAATTACTCTCTCTATACTGTATTTCACTTCTCTCTTACTCTCTCTCTCCTATAATAACTTAAGTACCTGAGTTTTTCTTACTCCAGCTGCATATGGGGGTTCTGTTTTTGGCAGTTAATACAGTTCCATAAGGCGCAAGTATTTAGCTGCTGGCCAAGAGAATTCTTCAACGCGCAAAAAGGTAGCAAGGAAGGAACAGGAGGGAGGCAAGAAGGGGAAAAGCGCAAGGGAGGTTATAGGCCAACTGTCGCAGCAACGGTAAGGCAACTGTCTTACTGAAGTGAGTTCCAGACGCCTTTCGTTGTTTTCGCTGTCAGCTTACTGCTTTCTCTGTGAAAGTCTTTATCAAACGTTGGAGGAATAATCTGCTTTACTTTCTGCAAGTCTGTCCATATTCCTCAGAACGTCGACGAATTCTGCCAAAAGTTGTTTTGTCCACTGTTTGGACCGAAGGTTCTCTGAGCAAGACTCTTTCCCGCAAATATCCGGAAAGCCGAGAAAACTAGGAATTTCCTCAGAACTCCCGTCGTGAATATAGACGCGGAGTCAAAAGGAACAGATGCTTCTTCAGGTGAATCTTCGATGAAGTGCGCCACACGCAGGTCGCGCAATTCCGAAGGTAAACTAGAGCAAGACTACACTAAGGCAAATGCGCGCCCCGGCACTGCAGCCATCTTAGGAGGAGCGCCAATACGGAATTGACATTGTAACTAACTGAATGCTATATGGAACCGGTAATCTCCTCAGGACTATTTACAAACTGGATTCCCTAATAGCCTTAACAAGGGAACCACACATTCACCCGTCTAAGCCTAGCCTGTACTACAGTTCTCTCTCTACACTGGGGAATACACGTTGATGCTAGGAGCTGAATCCTGACAGTACCCCCTCTCAACGACCGATTTATCGGTCTTGGTTTGTTGGGGTAACGGGCATGGAATCTCTTAATTAAATGCGGAGCATGGATGTTAGAGTCTGGTTCCCAAGATCTATCTTCAGGACCGTAGCCTTTCCAGTCCACCAAATAATGAAGAGTGCCTATTCTAAACTTGGAATCAAGAATTTCTTTGACTACATATTCCGCATGGCCTTGAATCTGTACAGGCTCTGGTAGTTTAGTTAAACGTATTTGTGGCTTAGATTTCTTCAATAAGGACACATGAAATACAGGATGAATCCTTATTGTAGGAGGCAATTTTAATTTCACAGTCAATGGACTCAAAACCTTTTCAATAGAGTAGGGGCCCACAAATCTTGGTTGGAATTTCCTATTCCCTTTCAAACGGAGGTTCTTGGTAGATAGCCAAACTAACTCTCCTACCTTATATTGTGGGGGAGCTCGTCTACACCTGTCAGCAAACTTTTTATAAGAGGTCTTAGCTTTCACTAAATTCTGTTCTGCAGACTTGTGCAATAAATGAATGTCAGAAAGTAAATTCTTCACAGCAGGTACTTGCAATTCTTCTCTAGTTACAAAGGGGTTAGGATGACGACCAGAATTTAAATAAAACGGGGAGTAGCCAGTTGACGCACTCCTCGCATTATTACATGCAAACTCTGCCATCCACAACCGTTCGGCCCACTCGCCACCCTGATCAATCAAAAACAATCGGAGGTATTGCTCTAACTCTTGATTCACCCTTTCCGTCTGGCCATCGGACTCTGGGTGATAACTGGTGGACAGTCTACTCTCTACATCTAGGCCCTTGAGAAAGGCTTGCCAAAAATGAGAGATGAATTGAGGGTCCCGATCTGAGATCACTAGTTTGGGAACCCCATGGAGTCTCACAATGTTCTCACTAAAAACCCGAGCTAAATCTGGAGCTGTTGGGACCCCCACCAGAGGAATGAAATGGCTCATCTTGGAAAATGTGTCTACCACCACTAAGATAGTATCAAACCCCTTGCTAACAGGTAAATCTACTATAAGATCCATGGAGATAGTATGCCAAGGATGAGGTGGTGTGGGAAGTGGCTGAAAAAACCCCTGAGGAGACTGTCTACTGGGTTTACTTTGGGTACATAAACCACAAGACTGCACATACTCTTTGACTTGAGAGGACAACCCAGGCCACCAGAAATATCTTTGCACCAAATCCAGAGTCTTGGAAATTCCCTTGTGTCCAGCTAAAGGGTGATCATGACAAAGTTGCAGTGCTTTCTGCTGAAGAGCCGTCGTGGGAAGATACAGCGCTTCCTTGAAATAGGGTAACTGTTGTTGACAGTGTCTTTCTTTTCCAAGCGAACTCCATTGTTGAATTTCCTCCTGAGTCAGGCTTTTACGAACTTCTTCTTGGAAGTCTGGAATGGAAAGAGTGCAAATGATCTTGGCTTCTGGAATGATGGGTTGAGGTTCCACTGCATGTTCACACTCTTCAGTATCCAAGCGAGACAAGGCATCCGCCTTCCCGTTTTTGGGACCTGGATGATATGTGATTACAAAATCGAAGTCTGCAAAGTAAAGGGGCCAACAAAGCTGTCGAGGTGTCAAGGTCTTAGCTGTTTTCAAAAACTGAAGATTTTTGTGATCAGAGAATACCGTCACCTTGTGTTTGGCCCCCAACAAATAGTGCCTCCAGTCTTCAAAAGCGTCTTTTACTGCCAACAGTTCCTTTTCCATCATGGTGTAATTTAATTCGGCAGAATTTAATTTCCTTGAGCGGTATGCCACGGGGTGCAGTTGTCCAGTTCTTGAATGCCGCTGCGACAGGACTCCTCCCAATGCTTGATCGGAAGCATCCGCCTCCACAAAAAATGGTTCCGCCGGGTCGGTGTGAAGCAAAATAGGAGCTGACACAAATCTCTGCTTGAGATCCGAGAAGGCCTTCTCAGTTTCCGAATTCCACTCGAATTTTATTCCTTTTTTAAGCAACCGAGTAAGTGGGGAGATTAACTGAGAAAAACCTTGGATAAAGCGGCGGTAGAAATTGGCAAATCCTAAAAATCTCTGAATCTCCTTGATGTTACTTGGAGCTGGCCATTTTTCTACTGCTTGCACCTTTCCAGGATCCATAACGATTCCAAGAGGAGAGATGACGAATCCAAGAAATTCCACCTTACTGACATGAAAGACACATTTCTCCAATTTCACATACAAATGATGGGTAAGTAGTCGTTCCAACACCAATCGTACATGTTTCGTATGATCCTGCGGATTCTGAGAATAAATCAAAATATCATCTAAATAGATGATAGCAATGTTATCGATCAAGTCACTCATAATGTCGTTTATAAAATGCTGAAAAACTGCTGGTGCATTGCACAACCCAAATGGCATTACACAATATTCAAATAGACCAAATCGAGTACGAAAGGCAGTTTTTCACTCGTGCCCTTCCTTCATTCGGACAAGGTGGTAGGCACCCCGTAAATCCAGTTTTGTGAAAATCTGTGCTTCCTTTATTTGATCCAGCAAAACAGAAATCAAAGGCAAAGGGTATCTGTTTTTGATGGTTACCTGGTTCAGTGCTCGGTAATCAATGCAAGTTCTCAGGCCTCCCTCTTGTTTCTTTGGAATGAAAAACAAAGGGGAAGATACCGGCTACTGAGAGGGATGAATGAATCCATTGGCAAGATATCGATCCAAGTATTCTTTGAGGTGAGCATTCTCCGTTTCGGTTAAAGCATAAATACGACTACAAGGGAGGCTGGCTCCTGGCTCTAAATCGATGGCACAGTCATATGAGCGATGAGGAGGTAAGGTTTCTGCTTCTTGCTCACTAAACACTGCTCCCAAATCTCGATATTCTACAGGAATATCAACAGAGGTAATCACTCCAATAGATTGTCCTCCAAATGACAGTAGAGATGCTTTAGTGGGTTCTTCTATGTGTTCATGAGGCCCATAACAATGTTCAGAACAAAAAGGTGATTGCATGCTTACTGTACGCCTCTCCCAATCAATCGTGGGATTGTGTGTAGTCAACCAAGGTAGACCCAAAATTAATTGGAACTGGGGTGCGTCTATCAAATTGAATTGAAGAGATTCCAAATGACCATCAGCTTGAATCAAAGTAATTTCTTCTGTATGACTGGTGATGGGTCCTGAGGTCAAATTGGAGCCATCCACTGCTCTCACTGGTTCTTGTTTCTCCTTGCGAATGGCTTTAATACCCATCCTACGAGCGTATTTTATGTCGCAAAAATTTCCAGTAGCCCCTGAGTCAATCATAATAGCCTCTCCAGAAATCTGTGTCTCTCGGAAATGAATGGTCACTTGTAAGATAACATGCGGAGTCAAGGTTTGCAGAGTGTTCAAAATGGAATGAGAAACGGGAGTCGTCTTATCCTCTTCTACCACCAGAGCGACTCCGCTTACTGATGGTTGGTCTCGTTTCCCTTCACTGGAATTTTTGGCCGCTTAGTGCATTCTTTCACAAAATGACCCGGGCCACCACAGTACAAACATAATTTCTTTAGTCTTCTCTGTTCTTTTTCTTCTTGACTCAAAGGTCCTCTGACCGCACCAATCTGCATCGGCTCTACCTCAGAAGATCCTCCTGATCCTTTCTCTAATCGAGTTCTGTCGAAACGAGGTATTGGAGTCTTCCAATCCTTCCTTTTTTCACCCTTACGCTCAGCTTGGCGGAAATCCAACTCTAAAACCAAATCCACCAACGCAGACAATTCTGTAGGGCGATTTGGAACCTGAGCTAAAGTATCCTTAATTTCGTCTCTCAACCCTCTGTAAAATAGCGCCGCTCTCTTTTCTTCTGGCCAATTAGTTTCCAAAAGCAATTTATTGAATTGTGTCAGATACAAAATCAAATCCTTAGATCCTTGGCGCAGTTCTAGCAGTTTACTATCGGTGGCCTGGGAAATCCTTCTCCTATCAAAGATTCTAAGGAATTCACTCTTAAAACGATCAAAATCGCTAAGCAGGGGATCATCCTTACTAATCAAAGGCATGGCCCAATTTGCTGCATCCCCACCCAGATAAGAAAGGATAAACGCAACCCTGGATTGAACATTAGGAAAAAGGGTAGGTCTACACATGAAATGTAAGGAACACTGAGTGAGGAAAAGTTGAGCCTTCTGAGGATCCCCTGTGAATCTTTCAGGAGCTGCTAAGGGTATCAACGGAGAAACCGAGTGAATAACCTGAGCTACGGTCTTGGGATCAGAGCTGGGGTTACTGACACTGGGCAAAGGAATACTCTGAGTCGGATTACCCATAACCAGACCATCCACCTTCTGTGCCAGCACTCTATTCTCCTCACGAACTGCACCTAACTCTTTTTGAATTCCCTCTAGTATGTCACCCAGGGTCTTCATATCCACCCCTTCAGCCATACTGCTCGGGCGAAGGAAAATACGTGGGCAGTTTAAACTGTCAGAATGCTCCAGAAGGACTTCGCAGAAGCAGTATAGAAGACTAGTCCCAATCGCCCCTCCGCCAGTGACCCCGCTACAAGAGCAGAACTCACTAACAGGGGGAAGAAGGGGAAAGGGGAAGTGGAAGAGAAGAGACTTCTTGCGCTGGGACTTCACTTGCACTCTCTGGTTAACCCTGGGCGTCGTCTGACTGGAATTCCTCAAAATGCCTAATGCACAGAAATGGGGGAACAGAAATAAACAACCACTACAGTCTACTTATTCTTACACTGTATGTAAATAAAGAAACTTATCCTACCAGTGAAGCGCAAGGTTATAGCTACTCTTCTTGTGGGAGAAAAACTCAATGAATTCTGGCTGGAAAACAAGGATAACTAAATTACTCTCTCTATACTGTATTTGACTTCTCTCTTACTCTCTCTCTCCTATAATAACTTAAGTACCTGAGTTTCTCTTACTCCAGCTGCATATGGGGGTTCTGTTTTTGGCAGTTAATACAGTTCCATAAGGCGCAAGTATTTAGCTGCTGACCAAGAGAATTCTTCAACGCGCAAAAAGGTAGCAAGGAAGGAACAGGAGGGAGGAAAGAAGAGGAAAAGCGCAAGGGAGGTTATAGGCCAACTGTCGCAGCAACGGTAAGGCAACTGTCTTACTGAAGTGAGTTCCAGACGCCTTTCGTTGTTTTCTCTGTCAGCTTACTGCTTTCTCTGTGAAAGTCTTTATCAAACGATGGAGGAATAATCTGCTTTACTTTCTGCAAGTCTGTCCATATTCCTCAGAACGTCGACGAATTCTGCCAAAAGTTGTTTTGTCCACTGTTTGGACCGAAGGTTCTCTGAGCGAGACTCTTTCCCGCAAATATGCGGAAAGCCGAGAAAACTAGGAATTTCCTCAGAACTCCCGTCGTGAATATAGACGCGGAGTCAAAAGGAACAGATGCTTCTTCAGGTGAATCTTCGATGAAGTGCGCCACACGCAGGTCGCGCAATTCCGAAGGTAAACTAGAGCAAGACTACACTAAGGCAAATGCGCGCCCCGGCACTGCGGCCATCTTAGGAGGAGCGCCAATACGGAATTGACATTGTAACTAACTGAATGCTATATGGAACCGGTAATCTCTTCAGGACTATTTACAAACTGGATTCCCTAATAGCCTTAACAAGGGAACCACACATTCACCCGTCTAAGCCTAGCCTGTACTCCAGTTCTCTCTCTACACTGGGGAATACACGTTGATGCTAGGCGCTGAATCCTGACAGCCGGATAAAGTGTAATCAATGGGCCGGATTGCAATTTTTACAAAAAGGAACATTAGGAATGTGTGATAAATGGTAGACAAGGTCATGAAAAACAGTTTGGGCAGGGAAAAGGGTACGGCCAGACACGACATCATAATCCAGAAAAGTTTTCTCCTTTGCATCATGGTACATATAGTGCCTAATTTGCACTGCCCTCAGTGTTGACTGAGCAGTCAACACTGTTATGTTATTTATTTCTATTAAAAATAATGTTTTACGAGGTGAAAGATGGCGGCCGGTCACCTGGCCAAGTGAGCTGGTTCTAACGCTCTCCTCCTCCGGGCAATTCGCTGAAAAGTTACTCCCATGGACTCTTTGTGGTGAAGGGAGCTGAATGGGGTGAAAGTGACAGAAAACTTTGGGGCAACAGAAAGGGAAATTCCATTGTACTCCCGAGCTGCCTACCTTTAAACTTAGAAGCGGGAAGTTGGCCCGGGATGCTGCGGTGGCCTCTCCTGTGCCGGGATCGTATTACGTGCTGGATTCTCTTTCCTCGGAGAGGCTGTGGCTTGGGCTGCGGATCTTGCTCTTGCGGCTCGGCACTCGGGCTTGTGTGCCCCTTACATCCAGGTATGCCGCCGAAAAGTCAGCCTAAGAACCCCGCTGCAGTTACGGGGGGTGTGACAGCTGTGAGAAGCTCTGGTAAAGCAGGCGGCACAGCAGCAGAATCGTCTGGGGGCCGCATGGCGACTGGGAGCCCAGCACACATCGAACCTGCAGTTCAGGCTCCCGCAACACTGAAAAATGCTCAGATTTTTTTAATGATGCTTAAAACTAAAATTGACAAGAATAAAATGCCTAAACTCTTGACTACTGCAAAACGCAACCAGCAGGAAGCAGAGGCTCCCACATCTACTCCGCCCCCATCTCTGACAAGGCTTGTGGTACGGTTTTACTATCCTCTTTGGGGGGGGCTGGCTCTGGCTGTACCTGATGGGGGCCTCTTGAATGAAACCGAGGCTCTAAAAGCTGGGGAGGCAAAAGGGGATAGCAGTCCTGGTACCTCCAGTATCCCTCTAAATCCGGAATCCCAGTCTGACAGCATGATTCAACCCAAGGGAATGCTGGGAGCTGTGGTCCAGCTTGCAACAGGGGAGGTTGCCCAAGGGGAGATTCAAGGGGGCACGGGGGCTCAGCAGCAGCAATCTAGGATGGTACGGGAGGAACTGCCCATAAACACCGCTCTTTTGAACCCCGATGGAGAGGCTGATGCGACAACTTCTACTCTTTGTCTGACTATACTGGATCTTCAGAGGCGGATGGCAGTCTGGACAAGGACTGGACGGATGACGAGGATAGCGAGTCAGGGGATTGGCGTACTAGCAACGCCTTAAACGCAGAGGCAGTCCCCAATGGACTATCTACTGTTTGTAAGGCATCTAAGGCTTTGGCCATAGGGTCAAATACTGGTTCCTTGGTGTGGGACTACCCGTTCACTGGTCAATCCGGGTTAGTAGACTCTCCTACCACTCAAACCGCAATCTGCTCTAACCCGCCACTCGGTGAGATTACACTTGGCACCATCTACCAGACAATAATTGCACACCGGGAAGAGACTCGGCAGGAAAGCGCTCGCGCCCAGGGGGCATGTCGCAGGGTCCAGAACTCTATACGGAGGGTTGCCAAAACTTGTTCCTCTAGAATCGGGGAGGAAGAAGCAAGGATCTCGACTCTTGAAGACGATATGACTATTCAAAGAGGCATAACAGACTCAATTAAATCTTAAAGAGACAATGTCCAGTGGAAACTTGCTGACCTTGAAAACAGGGCTCGTAGAAACAACCATAGGGTTTTGGGGGTACCGGAAGGGATGGAAGGGTCTGATATTAGAAGGTTCATTGTGGAATTATTTTGTGAAGCATTTCCGGACGTTAAAGATTGGGACTGGCAACTCGAAGTTCAGAGGGCACATCGTTTTCCATTCAAGATAAGACAGCGTGCTGGTCAAATGGACAATAGACCTCGTGCTATTCTTATTTGCCTGAGCAGTTTTTTGGCTAGAGAAAAGGTTTATGATTTAGCTAGGTCGGATAAGAGGCGGGCTGGCAAGGGCTGTGAGTTCTTTGTCAGACCCGACCTTTGCCAAGCAACGGTTGAACGGAGGTGGCAGCTCCGGCAGCTAAACAGCACCCCTGCAGTTCAAGGGGGCCCAAGTATTTTTGCTTTTCCCGTCCAAACTAAAAGTCATTTTTCAAGGCCAGTTCAAATTTTTGTATCAGAAGTTCAGGCTGAAGAATTTCTCAATGAACTCTAAGTTGTTAGTTTTGCGGGCCCCTTTTTTTTCTCTATTACTCCTATTTCTTCTGAGGAATTCCATGGGGAATACTTGCTGTGTTTTAGTGGAGGGGTACCTAACTGTGGGGGTCCAGGGTTGTTACTTGTGTGTGTGTGAAATATTTTCTTTTCTTTTGGTCCCCTATAGGTAAATCCCCAGTTGGATTTATATCTGGCGTTAATACCGTTGGAGGGTTTGGGTTCAAACCAGCTTCTCCATCACTAGGACTTAGGTCCTAACGCCATGTTTGGGGGTGGTGGGTCAAAGGTCGTTTTGGGGGGTGAGTTTGGGGGTCGGTGGGGGGACATAGGCGGAGGTAAGGGGGTAGCTGGGCAGGGGGGGTGAAAAAAAGCTTGAATTTGCAGATATACCATGGCCTATTGGCTAAAAACTTTAATATGTTTGTCAGTAGGATACACACATTCTTTCGAGGGGTGGTGGAAACTGATCGGGCTTGTTTAGGTGTTTTTCTCAGAATTGATGGCCCAGGGTAAAATACGCATAGGCTCCTGGAATATTTGTGCATTAAATGATGGTAAGAAAAGGGCATTGTTTTCAAGAGTTGTTCATTCCTTGCGATTAGAGGTACTTTGTTTGCAGGAAACCCATGTATTTTGGAGTGATCGGGACTATCTAAAAATTCCGGGGATGATTTAATTGGGTGCTCCGCCAGAGTTCTAGGATTAAAGAGGTGGAGGTTTTATTAAAACGGGGATCAGGGCTTTGTAAGAAGACCGCCCAAGACAATGCCGGGAGATGGGTAATCAATCAGCTGCAACTAAATGGCAGATCCTTAACTGTATGTACAGTCTACTCTTCCAACCTGGATGATCCGGCAGTAATGCATCATTTGAATATTGAGCTGGCTCTCTGTCCCCAGCCTGTTTGCCTCTGTGGTGATCTGAATATTCATCTCCCTGCTGATTTTGATTTAATGGGGGGGCGAAATTATGCTGGTAAAAAGCCAAGAGTTTTTAGGTCTCTTCAAGCTATGGCTCAAGAACATTACCTCACAGACCTTTGGTTTTACCATAATAAACATTTCAACAGATACACATATTTTTCTGCCCCCCACAATAAGAGGGTCCGACTAGATAACTGCTTTATGTCTGAACAACTTGTAGCTTCCACATCTATTTCAGTCCTTCCTAGGATCTTATCAGATCACAACCCTTTGATCTTGGAATTTATTTTTACCCATACAATAAGAGTCCCAAAGGACTTTTGAGAGGAAGCTTTTGCTGGAGAAATCATACATAGACCATATGAGGAACTGGATAGTGGAATTTTTTAATATTAACAGAGGGACAGCCTCGTGCACTAGCGTTTGGGACACGCTAAAAGCGGCAGTTCGGGGGGAAATGAAGAGCTTTTCGTACTCTCGGCAGAGGCTTATTCAGGATGAGATCAATAGGAGAATTGTTGAATTAGGGGCGGCAGAGTCTCAACTTATGTGTGCGATTAAGGAGGGATGAGATACAACTCAGGGGAAGTTGCAGGTGGCTAGGGTCAGGGCCTCTCTGTTGGAGTACTTCGGTCAGGACCTTGCTGCTAAGTACATGCAATTTCGTTCTATGGTGTTTGAGTTTGGGGAAAAATCAGGTGGGGTCCTGGTGAAGCGACTTCAGCAGAGAAGACTGGCCAACCGTGTCAATAGAATTCAGGATTCTCAGGGGCATATTCAGGATACATCAGACGGAGTCATGGAGGTAATTCGGCAGTTTTACTGTGTTCTATCTACAGAGGAAAATATAGACTCCAACTCAGAAAGTGTAGCTGAGGCTTTTTTACAGGACCTAAACACGTTACATGTCACTGCTCAGCAGAATGAAGACCTCTCTGCCCCTATAGATTGGAACGAGGTCGAGTTGGAAATTAATTAATTGGCCAATGGCAAAGCTGCTGGCCCTGACTCCATCCCTCTGGAATTCTATAGCTTGTTTCGTTTAGGACTCTGGGATGATATGTTGGAAACTTTCAGGGGGCACAGCTTGGCCATATACCAGCTACATGGCATCAAACTACTATTATTTTAATTAAAAAAAGGGGAAGCCGAAATTAGATCAGTCGTCTTTTCGCCCTATATCTTTGATTAATTCAGATAATAAAATATATTCGAAAATTTTAGCCACTAGACTGTCATCGGTGATTTCACCAATAGTGTCCCTGCGTCAGCATGGTTTCATTCCAGGCAGAGACACTGCTGACCATGTCCGCCGTGTAATTGCACTCTTTGACTGGGCCCAGGCTACACAATCTCCCCTTGGTGCAATCCTGGTCGACGATTAAAAGGCGTTTAACTGGGTAGTCTGGGGGTTTTTATGGGTAGTCTTGCAGTGGAAGGGGTTCAGCCCTGAGTTTATTCAGGCAATCCAAGCACTCTATATCACTCCAGAGGCCACTCTTTCGGTTTCAGGGTTGCTATCAAGGCCGTTTAGCATCAGCAGGGGCACTAGGCAGGGGTGCCCCTGCTTGCCCCTACTGCTTACCTTGTATATTGACCCTTTTCTAAGCAAAATTGAGGGCTCATTTGATATTCTATCAGTTAGGGTCAATACGTCAGAATATAAGGTCTTGGCTTACGCTGACAACATTATAGTTATGACTAGTAGTGTGTCATCAGCTTTCTTAGCTATTAAGAACTTAGCAGAGCAATATGGCCAGTTCTCGGGATAAAAACCTAACGTTGCTAAGACGCAGGTTATCCAATCAGCAGACATGTGCCCCTCTGAAGTACCAGTTGCTCAAAGTGCATTGTATCTTGGGGTTAAAATCACACCTAGAGTTGAAAAGATTTCTGATTTGAATATTTTACCTGTTATCGAGTCTGTTAATACCACCTTGGTCGGATTGGATTATCTGCATTTGTCTTTATATGGCAGGGGGAACGTTTTGAAAATGTTGATCCTGCCTAAGTTTCTTTATCTTTTCAGAACCATACCGCTGGAATTCTCTCAAGCTAGTCTTGCTCACGCTGAGAGATGCTGTTACAGATTTCTTTTGAGGTATCATCAACCACGTAGAGCGGCTAAGTGGATGCACTTATCCAGTGATCGTGGAGGGTGGTCTGTGCCGAATTTAGTGCTGTTCTGGTGGTCAACTTTTTTCAGCATTTTGCCATACGTTTATTTGGGGATAGAGCATCGCTGCTGTCTTTTTGTAGCCCTTCTATCTTTGAAATAGGGCTTGGGGAAGATGTCAAGAGGATTTTGTTACAGGTTTTGGAACCCAGTTACTATAAGAAAACAAAGTTTAAGGTTGCTATAGCAATATTTACAGTCTGGCGTAAGGTCCGGCGCAAATGGTCCATCCCTAATCTTAATTACTAAATACTGTTTGTTGCAGCTAGACTTCTGCCCCATATCTTTCAAGATCACATTACATTCAGGTGGATGTCGAAGGGACTAATGTCACTGGGTGACTTAGGGAGTGAAGGATCCATGGCCAGTTTTCTATTTTTAAAGGAGAAGTTTTCCTTAACACCTTGGCTGCTAGGGGTTTTCCCATCCTGTGCTGAACTTGCTTGAATACTATAGTTTCATGACAAGGTCAGCTCGTCATAAGCACAGCTCCACTGTGCCTCATGACGAGCTGACCTTGTCATGAGCATGGAAGGGGTTAAACACTCATGATTTTTTTAAATATTTACAAATTCGAAGCTTTTTGGACAAAATGAAGGATCAAGAGTCCAGTTTATTTAGCAAGAATTTACTCTTGGGACTGATTTTGAAATGAGCAAGAATTGGTACTTTGTATAAGCGCTTACTCTGAGGCCTTCCCGATGACCTTCCCTCTCAAAATGCTAAATGGGAGCTAAAGTTGGTTAAGGCAGGGCTTGATATTTCGCAGGCTCTGAAGTTGGCAAATAGTGTCCTAATATCAGGAAGTTTATGCTCCCAATGCTACATTGCATTATTTGATCTTTATTATACACCAGCCAAAATTTCTAAATGGGGAGGGAGTCCAGGTCATTGCTGCCTGAGGTGTGGTGTGTCAGCCGCTAATGATGTACACATGTTTTTTTCACTACCCTAGCCTTACCATATTCATTCAGGAGGTAGAACTGTTTATTAACTCTAGACTTGGTATTCCAGTTGTACTCTCCTCAGAGTTTGTTATTTTTGGTTGTGAGAGTAATTGTGTATTGGTGAGATCAAGATATGCATCTGCCCTTTTTATTTCTATGTCTTTAGTGAGACTCTATAACATCAGAGTGGATTAGCCCCGATGCTCCCACCTTTGTAAACTGGAGGGCAAGGATTCTTGCCCTTTACAATTTAGAGTCAGCAGTTTTCCAGAGGTGGGGCAGGAAGAGGCGGGAACAGGGCCAGAAAATCTGGGCCCCGTTGAAGGAATGGCTTGGAGCTTAGTGTAAAGGTTCTTGATGTTTGATTTAATGTTAGTCTAAAGATGATTTCTATGCCTTTTTCATTTTCTTTGTCTCCCCGAAAAAGTCTTTGTATGTACAATGTGAAGCCATGATTTATAATTTGTTACTTGTTACTGTGTTACTGTCTGCTCTTTTATGCTTGAAAATAATAATAATAATAATAATAATAATAATAATGTTTTACACTATTACCATTACACTATTTAAAAACGTTCATTATTTTGCTGATGTCAGGTAGTGATCCTTTTACACAAACACTAACCATCATCTAATCTCTGTAGTGCAACTTTGGCACTAATAGGATAACAAAGGCATTATCTTAGCATTTTTCATTTCACAGAGGCAAAAACCATGCACTCATGCAATCACCAAGACACTACCCCTCCACTTATGCAATCACCAATGTTTTACCCATGTACTCATGAAATCACTAAGGCACTACTGTTGAACTCATTCATTCACCTCTAATGCTAGCTCTGCACTCATTCATTCAGTGATACACTACCCATGCACTCATCCAATGACCCAGGCATTTCTGTTGCAGTCATCCTTTTACTCAGACACTACCCATGTACTCATCAAAGCAACCAGACATTAGCCATGCACTGATAAAGTCACTCAGGGACTACCTATGCATTCATCCAATCCCTCAGACAGTACCCCTGTACTCATGTACTCATCCAGGTACTGCCCATGTTCTTATGCAATCACTCAGGCATTATTCTTCCACTCAACCATTCACTGAGGAGCTAACCATGCACTCATCCAATGACCCATGCATTAACGTTGCACCCATTCTTCCACTCAGGCAATACCCATACACTCATCCAATCACTGAGGTACTACCCATGCACACATGGAATCAGACAGGCACTACTCTTGCACTCTAGCATTCACTTAGGCAGTACCCATTTGTTGTAGTGGGCCTCAGCAAGGCCTACCAGTGCTAGGGGTTATCCCTTCTCTGCAAAGAGTCCTCAGACCAATAGGAAGAAGTTGGCACAGAAACTGGAATAGGAAAGACAGAGTTTATTAAACCTCATGAGGTGGAACTACATTCACACAGCACCCTTCGATAATGTATGAAGTAGCACACTGAATGGAAGGAGCTTCGTCCTTTGATACCCACTCAGGAGCTCAAATGAAGGCGGTACAAGTACAAAATGCTGGTTTTAAGTACATATAAGGTCATACAGAAAGGAAAGTATACAGGCAACAAGTGGGAGGAGCCAACAGTTTGCTAATTCTGGTGGACACTTCCTGACAGTTACAGACTACAGCAGCTGCAATCTCAACTGAGCATGTGCGAAGGTGGAGGATGCTAAATATATCTCGTCTCTAGGCAGATTTCAAGAGCAGCTAACAGAAAGGTAGCACATGGCGAGCACATGGCAAACAAAATGGCTGACAGAAATACAAAATGGATTTCACAAAACGGACAAGATAGTCTCTAAATACAGGATGTCTTCTGCTAATGCTTAACCTAATTGCTGCCAAATTACAACAGACGACCCTTTCAGCATTAGCCCTAGACATTTGTTTATCTGGGGTAATCTAGATACGCATCCTGTACATTGATGCTCATCATCTCAGTGATTTCTTTATTTAACATTTGTTGTGCTTTTATTTCTGCAATCTTTCTTTTGCAGGTGTACAAGCAGTGATACACATGGAGCAAAGCATAGGACCACATTGTATACAAGTACAGCATGTAAATAGTATCACCAGCAGTATACATAGAATAATCAGTAGCTTCCAGCCCCAAGTAATAAAGAGTGTCCATATCCAGTTCAAAAATGTCCATGTAACAGTCTCTGTGTGAATTTATGCAGCAATCTTATGCACTTTTGACATTGCATCATATACTGAAGGTGAGTGATCTGGTATAAATAGGCAACAACTGCTACCGATGATGCGACATGCACCACCTCGATCAGCCAAAATCACATCAAGCACCATTCTGCTTTGGAGTGCTACAATCCTTACAATTTGCAGTTCCTCTCTAATATTCTCAATTGCCATTGCTGTTTGATTGGTGACAGCTTCCACAACACGAGTCAATCTCCTTATCTTTCTGCCATTCAATGCAGCACCCACAAAGAAGAACAGTCCCAAATTGAAATCAACATATTGTTGCAAAGTGGTATCAGTCTGATCGACCTCATCTGTACTTATTGTTCGTTTGTATCTATTCTTGGAAATGTCATTATACAACTTTAAATTTAAGTGATACGATGAAGGAGCCAAGAACACAGGTGGTAACAAAAAGGATATGTAACATACCCCAGACTCCCCAACTGGTAATTGATTGTATCCTTTATTACCACACACAAAATACGTGTTATGTGAAGACGTAAAACTGCTGTTATTAGCACCTTTAATAGTCAATGTCAAAATACATTCACTCTGTCCTACTGGAATTCTTCCAGCACTGCCAATACATAAATCTGCTTTAGCTCTGGTCACAGAAATTACAAAAGGTCCAGTGTTCTTGATGCTCCTCATATTCGTGAAGACATATGGTGTCAAAATATTGTCCGGGTGATACTCTTCTCATTCCCATTTAGTCCCTTCAGCTTGAGGATAACCATCTTTATCCTGATAGCATACCTTATTTAAGTGAAAGATAATTCCACCTACGGAAGGTTTTCCGGAAGCAAACAGAAGTGCATACCAAGCTTGACAAGAACCATTATGGGAAAACGGTAGAGGAATAAAAGGTGTTCCTCCTTTCTTTTGGTTTGCAGGTATTATTCCACACACCCAACAGTTGGTAGCATTCGTGGCATTGTGCGTATGATGCAACATCTGGATGAATGTATTATTTAGGTAGGATTGTCGATGCTTCTGCTCATGGTAGGGAAGCGTGAAGTAATGATGTTCCACTGGAACTGGAGTAGTGGCAACAAAAAGCTGTCGAGCAGGAGCCACTTTCTCAACAAACCAGGTGATTATTGCCATAACCACCAGAGTAACAACAAACCCTAAAGCACAAATGATTCTTTTGTTATTCATTTCAGCAACAGCGTTAATTGATCTTTCTAAAAACTCGTTGAAAACAATCGTTGGAGCTCTTATCCCTGGGCAGCCGTTGATTTCTTCACCATGGGCCAAGACGGGTGTCACTACATTAGGCAGGACTGATCACCCCCCTTGCCATATCGGCATTCCGTTTCACTAACCCAGGGCGGTAGCTCAACCAGTCTTTTTCCTAGGTCTCAGCAGATATCAGGATTCTCCAGCGATCGTGTGGTCCGGGAAGACTTCTGCAGATTCGTCAGGTGAGATATCTTGACCTTGCTCTGGTCCTCGCCACCTCGGCTCCAAGCTGTGCCATCTGTCGAAGACCTTGACCATCATGTGGTCGCCAGGACAGAGTTCATGGGCCTCACCTGTAGATCTGTCAGGAAGCGCTTCTCGAAAATGTTGATGAATAGAGATCAAACTGTCGGTTAACTGTGCCAAATAATCATTCAACAGAACACAAGGAACATCATGTATGGGGCGTGGTCTAGCAACTCCCCAAATGTTCATCGGTCTCACAAATACTATCTCATAGGGTGTAAGCCCAGATCGTGAGTGTGGCACCGATCTTATGGACAACAATGCCAAAGGTAGTGCATCTGGCCATTTTAAAGACGTGGAAGCCAGTATTTTCGCCAACTTCAATTTTAAAGTAGCGTTGTACCTTTCCACTAATCCTGCTGATTGCGGGTGGAAGGCTGCATGGAATTTCTGCTCGATCCCTAATCTTTTCAGGACATGCTCAACAACTTGCCCAATAAAATGAGGTCCGTTGTCACTCCACAAAAGCTTACAAACACCATATCTAGGGAAAAACTCCTTTAGAAGCACCTTTGCTGTGGTGAGAGCAGTATTATCCTTTGTAGGGTATGCCTCTATCCATTTGCTGAAGGCACCTACCACCACTAGGACATATTTCAGATTATTGCAGCGTTCGAGTTGGATGTAATCCATCTGCAAAACTTCAAAAGGTGTGGTTGGTGTAGCAAACCCTCCTGTAGGAGTCTGTGTCCCTTTTCCAGGATTATACTGCCAACAAATCAAACAGGACTGTACTACTCTTTTAGATGTGCTGGCAATTTCAGGATGCTCTCAAACTTGCTTAAGCAATTTAGTTATTGCTAGAGCTCCAACATGTGCCAGCCCATGTGCCATTTGAACCATAGGCTGCAGGCAATTTCCACACATTCATTTCTTTGTTACGCCAACAGCCCTCATCGTCTAACATTCCTTCTTTAGACCATTGCTCAAGTTCTTCCACAGAGGCAGATCTCTGTATATCTAATACTTCCTCTCTAGCATCATGCCAATGCTCAGCTTGTGATTTCACTACGTACATGGATGTAGTGCTTCGCTGCATCGCAGTCTCATGGGCTACGCGATTTGCAAGGGCATTGCCTTGTCCTATTTTGTCAATGATTTTCTTGTGTACGCTACACTTCATAATAGCAACTTTCTTTGGGTATGTAAGTACAGTAAAGAGATTATGCACCAATTCTCCGTGCATTATCTGCATCCCATGGGATGTAAGAAAGCCTCTTTCCTTCCAGAGTAGGCCAACATCATGGACCACTCCAAAAGCATAGCAGCTATCCGTGTAAATGTTCACACACAAGTCAGTGCTAAGTTCACACGCTTGTGTCAAAGCTAGTAGTTCAGCTGCTTGAGCCGACTTCTGAGGTATGCGAGCTGTTTCCACTACTGTCTCAAGCGTGGTAATTGCATAAACAGCTGAAGTTTTGCCATCTGGAAACTTCAAACAGAACCCATCAACCCACAGTTCCCCATCTACATCTGAATGGGGCGTATCTTGCAAATCGATGCGACCCTTTGTCTGTTCCTCAGTAAGGAATTTACAATTGTGAGGCTCCTTTGACTGAGACTGAGTCGCAGGATATGGCAACAAAGTGGCTGGGTTCAGTGTCGCACACCTCTTCAAGGTAATATGAGGTGCTAACAATGTCAATTCATATACTGTCAGACGAGCACTAGTTAAGTGTTGTGTCATAGTCTGATTCAAAAGGGCATCTACTGCATGGGGTACTAGCACCAACAGTTTGTGTGACAAAACTATCCCTTTACTCTGACGAATGGACACAGCTGTCGCTGCAACTGAACGGAAGCACCCGGGCAACGCACGAGCAACAGGATCAAGGACAGCTGAAAAGTACGCGCAGGGACGCTGCTTGTCCCCGTGTGTCTGTACTAAAACTGACAATGCACAACCATATTTCTCGTGTACATAGAGTGTAAAAGACTTCGTGTAATCTGGTGTGCCTAACACTGGTGCAGAGCAAAGAGCTTGTCTTAACTGACGAGAAGCGTTTTGGCATTTATCTGTCCATGAAAGGGGGGTCGGAGTGTTTTTAGTCAAAAGCGCTAGCAGGGGTTTAACAATGTGTG
The DNA here is from genome assembly GCF_964263255.1 of Lissotriton vulgaris. NCBI lineage: Eukaryota > Metazoa > Chordata > Amphibia > Caudata > Salamandridae > Lissotriton > Lissotriton vulgaris. The sequence goes on along the minus strand of NC_141687.1, from coordinate 1,399,866,466 downwards.
AAAAGCCCAATATCAAATGCCTACAAAACGAAGTCAAACCAATGAACGTACGGACATTTTTCAGTGTGGAAGGTACTGGGGTATCTAAAATTGCTTGAATGCGATCTGGTGTCAATGCACGGCCCTCCTTAGACAGAAGGTGACCTAAGTAGGTTACCTTCGGTCTACAATATTGCAATTTCTTTCGTGATACTTTATGATGGTGTGTAGCAAGAAAAGAAAGCAAAGACAAAGTACATTTTTTACACTGCTCAGGCGTATAAGCTGCCAACAAGTTGTCATTGACATATTGTATGAGAGCCACTCCTGCAGACAAAGTAAAGGAATCGATTTGTCATTTTAAGGCTTGACTATAAATTCTCGCACTCTCAGTGTACCCTTGAGGAACTCTATAAAATCTGTATGATCGATTATTCAGAGTGAAACTGAACAAATATCAGCCATCAGGATGAATAGGAATCGAGAAGAAAGCCTTCTTCAAATTGATTACAGAAAATGTAGTTGCTGTTGGAGGGACCAGGATAAGTAATGTCTATATGTCAGAAACCACAGGGTACTGCTGTACTATAAATCAATGATGAATCTATAAATCCTGGTGTCAGTATCTTTTTTCAAAATGGGAAGAATCAGACTATTGCAAACATTGTAAGCAACTTCTTCCACAACCCCCACTTTAATCAAATGATGAACAATGCGTGTAAGTGCTTCTTCTCCTTCTATAGAAATTTTATACTGAGGCAGTCTTGGCAAAGAAGCACCCTCCTTGACACTAATATACACTGGCGGAATAACCATTTGCCCTACATTGGTGTCTGAAGTAGCCCACAAAGTACTAGGTAGTGAAGCTAATGCAATGCAATGCAATGTCCTCTTTAACAATACAGGATCTCTCAATCACAGGGTAAATGTCATTCAAAATAACCCGTACTCCTTCCAGGGAATATCGTATCGTAGCCCTGAAATATTTGAGCATATCAAGACCCACAATAATATCTGGTGTGTTTGGAGAGACCATAAACGGACATGGAGCAATAAACGTATCAACATGGAATGTCAGTGGTTGCGACAGTGGGCTAAGGGAAGATGTTCCATCGAAACCTATTGGTGTAATAGTTAAGCCAGACAAGGGAGCCCTAGGAACCAGTTGTTTAGACAAGGCGCTACGAGTAGCTCCTGTATCAACCAGAAACTGATCCGTAGAACCCAAAACATATGCTGTAACATAGGGACCCCTCTGATCTCCTGGAACTTCAACTGATTCCTTACCCCATCCTAGGCAATCCTATGCATAAGCAGAATCTTGTAAATCAGACGGCACATAGTCGGACATTTGATATTGGTTCCTTCTATCAAAAGTGTTAAACCCATCCTGCCCACGTGTATTAGCATCAAACCTAGCGTGATCATTCGTGCTTCCTCTAGGCCCTGAATATCCTGAGCGATTTCTCATTTGTCCCCGACCACGTGGACACTGCTGAGCATGCAGTACTGGACAATCAGAGAGCCAATGCCCAAATTTCTTGCAGTACGCACACTGATCAACAGACAAATTCAACTGAGTATAGGAAGGAAAGGACGAACCATAAGATCCACGTCCACCTCTATCATTACTTCTAGAAGGCGGGCCATAAGCTTAGGCCAACATAACCTTCGTTTTTAACTCTTTAGTCTTTTTATCCTCATTACTTATAGCTTCTAATTCTTGTCGTTCATAATACTGAGCCATAGTTAGGAGAGAAACCGGAGAAGAGGTAGTCCATGAACTCTCATTGGCCTTCAGGCGACTAGCTATTCCTGGAAAAAGGTTTGTAACATATTTATCAACAAACAGATGGCTACCCGTGTCATCTGTCAATGACTGGCCACTGAAATCGTGGAATGCCTCCTCAAAGCATGTAAAGAAATCTGAAACCGATTTGTCTGCCTTTTGCTTACACAACGCTAATACAGTCCAATCTATCTTTTTAGGGGGAATAATCATTTTTAACTTAACTGATATAGCTGTAGGGAGATCTAGAATTAACTGACATGGTTTTTGTGCAGGTTCTCTATCTTCATCTGAATGCTCTAAATCTTTCCACAATGCTCCAAATGTTGCACAATCATCAATTTTACGCACAGTTCTCCACATATCAGGCGGTAATATTAGTTAAAAAACAAATCAATATCAGGCAAAGTCATAGTACAAGAGGTAATGGCACCCTCAACTACCTCATAAAAGGCTGCTGGATTCTTTCGCGGATCAGGCAATGCATTTTTAAGGACCATAACATCTGCTCTATTCCAAGTAGTGTAAACTCAATTATGAATAACATAACCTTTTGCATCAATAGAAGTCTTATCATCACTTGTACCCATTCCTTTAGGAGGAACATATAAAGGCGCGGCTTCCAGCATGGGTTTCACATTAATTACAACATTTGTATCTGTTTCAGGAGTAGAAGTTCGTGCCATGCTGATTTGGGATGTTTGTGCAACTGCATCTGCTGCCTTTTTCTCCTCTCGCAAAGGGGCTGCTTCAACACGCAATTTAACCAAGCGTCTGATCGTGTCAGCCACCTGGGAGAAGACAAAAAGACCTTCACTTAGTTGTTTACAATCAACTGCTACATTATCGGGCTCCATTTTTGCAGAATATTTTCTAAACCGTTCGATAACTTCTGCGGCAAATGTATCGGTAAAATATATTTTCTCCCTTTCCTGCCAACCTTTTATACTAGAGGTAATCAATTGGGGTGGGGAGAAAGAGATAGGATCCTTTCAAACTCCTGTTAGATTGCTTTTCATCAATGGGGGAAAGGATCACTTGTCCTGCGGAAAACTTAGGTCTGCAGGTTGGTAACTGGGTGTCTCCCAATAAAATGACCCTCATACACGTGTGTTTTTTGGCTTGCTTGCGTTAGCGGTATATGAGGTGTCCCCGCTTATATCACACGTGCGTGCGTAATCATAGGGTCAGTTCATTTGTGTGCACCCTCCACCAGGAGGTTTTACCTTAAGTTTTAAGGCAGTAGTGATCGTGGAAATGGGGTGATCAAGGTGGTGATGAGTGATTTGATAAAAAAGTCTGGACTCTCAGAGCTAGGAAGTTTATTAAGTCTGGATTCCAGCTTTTGTTAAAAGAAAGTTCGTGCTGCTACAGAATCTGTTTATGAATTCAAGCGCACTCAAAGGTCATATAAAATGACCACCTTGATCACCCCATTTCCACCTGCAGACCTAAGTTTTTCGCAGGACAAGTGATCCTTTCCCCCATTGATGAAAAGAAACCTTTTATACTATCCAAAAGTTCAGAAGCAGTGGCAGTACTACGAACGGCTTTACGAGCAGCAGATCTAATCTGAGACGCACGTTCAGCAGATAACATCGAGCGAGTTTCTCTAGCTTTGTCCTGGTCTGTAGGAGAGTCCTCATCCGACTCCTAAGGAGCAGAAGGAAGAGTATACGGGGGTGGACAATGATCTAATAAGAGAGAATGATCGTGGTGTTTATTAAGAATAGGAGAAAGCGGTCTACGAACAGCGTATTGGCCATTTACCTGTAAATGACGCTCCCTATCTTCCCTCTCTTTAATTTCTCTATTTTTCATTTCCAATGCTTTCGCATGAATGGTCTTACGTTGTTCTTTTTCAATCAAGGCTTGCTCAAGCTTCATTCGCTCACGCACTTCTTTCTCCCACATTCGCACACAGTCAAACATATCTTGCCAAGTCTTTTGCTTAAACATTTGTTGCTCCACATACTGAATCTTTCGCAAATCAAATGACCCATGCATTCCATAACGTGCTGTACATTACGGGAAGAGAAATACCATACTTAATATACATGTCCCTATTAGGCGTCCCCTCCGGGGGGGGGGGGGGGGGGTGTTGTGCTTCGTCGAGTTTCAAACCGGTACCACTACAAAAGCAACACATCCTACAAAGTGTGCTGGAAACAGGCATGCCAAAAGTAGTGCAGAATATGCAGTATTATAATCAAAGTAGCGCTTAAGGTACTATTCGTATGTTGCGCCATTCAAACAAATTCAAATAGAGAAAAATCTCCTCATTACCTGCCTATATGAATTGCAATACATACATAATTATCAAACAAATACTAATATTGGCCAATCTTACAAACAAAAGCCGCAGTAAGTGTTACTAAACTACCTTACCAATCAAAGGCATCAAAAATCCAACAGCAAGTGCCGCAGAACGGCTCTTACCAATCAAATGGTGTCCAGGTTCCAACTGCCAAGTTCTCAAAATGACCAAATGGTCACTGCATGGCGAATCCATAGAAGAGATCTCAGTCGAGGACCGGCGCCACCTGGATGGTCAGATCAGAAAGAAAGGAAAAACGCCATGGTTGCCAAGACTTGGGTCTCCTCCGGCAGCAATTGCGTCCAAAGCGAGATTCCAATCCTTCGTCTCGACCACTCCTTCGGGCATCCAAGTCGCCGATAAGCCCCACGTTGGAAGCACCAATTTGTACAAGTGGGCCTCAGGATTGCCTACCTGTGCTAGGGATTCTCCCTTCTCTGCACAGGGTCCTCAGATCAATTGGAAGAAGTTGGCACAGAAACTGGAATAGAAAAGACAGAGTTTATTAAACCTCATGAGGTGGAACTACATTCACACAGCACCCTTCGGTAATGTATGAAGTAGCACACTGAATGGAAGGAGCTTGGTCCTTTTATACCCACTCAGGGGCTCAAATGAAGGCGGTACACGTACAGAATGCTGGTTTTAGGTACATATAAGGTCATACAGAAAGTGTACAGGCAACAAGTGGGAGGGGCTAACAGTTTGCTAATTCTGGTGGACACATCCTGACAGTTACAGACTACAGCAGCTGCAAGCTCAACTGAGCATGTGCGAAGGTGGAGGATGCTAAATATATCTCGTCTTTAGGCAGATTTCAAGAGCAGTTAACAAAAAGGTAGGATAGAGCACATGGCGAGCACATGGCAAACAAAATGGCTGACAGAAATACAAAATAGATTCCACAAAATGGACAAGATAGTCTCTAAATACAGGATGTCTTCTGCTAATGCTTAACCTAATTGCTGCTAAATGACAGCACATGTACTCATCCATTCACTCAGCACTACCCATGCACTCATCAAATGACCCTGGCATTACTCTTGCACCCATACTTGCACTCATCAAATGACCAAGACATTACCCTTCCACCAAACCTTCCACTCAGGCACTACTCATGCACTCATCCATTCACTCAGGCAGTACCCATACACTCATGCTGTGCAGTTTTAGAAATTGGATTTTTGGTTGGCTAGGGCATGTGCCAAAGTCGGGCGGATACCACCACTCTAGTCAGAATAAGGGAGTTACACTCTTAAAATAACCCCTGCTCACTCCCCTGGTAGCTTGGCACGAGCAGTCAGGCTTATCTTAAAGGCAGTGTGTAAAGCATTTTCACATAACCAACAGTAATACAGTGTAAGTATTACAAAAGTATACCACACCAGTTTAGAAAAATATCCAATATTTTTATATACTTAAAACAAGAACAAAAACGATAAAAATCCACGATACAGTAATTAAAAATCTTTGGTTATCAAAACATGCTTGAAAAACAGTTCCTTTATGTCGATAGCTCCGTCCGGGGCTATCACGGTGTCGTGAGCAAACAAATCCAAACAGTTCTGGCTGACCGCGGTGTTGCGGGCCAGCTACGGTGTTGGGAAGACCCGCAAACAGTACCTTTTTAGAAATGCAGGGTGTTGGCGACCTCTCGCTGAGCGTCCGAAAGCAGGGCGTCGGTTCCGGAGGTCGGTGAAGGAGTCGCCAGGGCCCTCCAAATCACACGTGTTGCATATCGAACTCTTCTCTGTTGAAGTCAGGAGCGCTGGCGTCGGCAGGCATTGGGTGCTGCGGTGCGAAGTGCAGTGGTGCAGCGTGCTGTGCCCTCAGGTTGCGATGTGTGCAGCGGCTCGGTGGCGGCGTCATCGGTGAAACCAGGGTCACAGTGCGAAGTGAATGAGGTGCTCGTCGCGGTGCTGGCAGGTCTCAGTGCAAGCAGCAGCATTGTCATTGCTGAAGCGCTGTCGTTGACTGACGAACTGGAGTTGACAGCGCCGGAGTAGGTAGGCCAAGGCTGCGGTGAGGAATGAGAGGTGCTTCATGTAACTTTACGAGTGGTGCCCTCAAACCACGGTGCAGCAGCGGACTTTGATTTAGGTGTGTAGTGGCGGCGTCGGGGATGCCAAGGCGTCATGGTGAAGCGAGTCAGTGTGGTGTGCAGGGCTCACAGGTCATGATGCGAGCAGTGGCTCGGTGGCGGCATCAGCAGGCGTCGTCAGTGAGACCAGAGTCGTGGTCCGGCATTACGGTGGTGCCTTCAGGACACGGAGTTGGCAGCGGCGTTGTCGACATCATCGGGTTGCTTTTTCTTCTGTTGCAGCACAAAACACACAGTTACCAGTGCTGAGGCAAAGGAGCTTGAGGTCTTTGCTGTTCCTGTGACCTATTGAACAGGGGACAAGCTCTACCTCAAGCCCTTGGAGAAACTCACCATAGTAGATTGCAGAAAGTTCAGTCCAGTCCTTTCCCTGCCCAAGACAGAAGCAGCCACTACAGGCCAACACAGCAAAGTACACAGCAATGGGGTAGTCCCTCTTCACAGCTTCTCCAGCTCTTCTTCTTGGCAGTCTTCTTGGTCCAAAAAAGTTCCAAAGTTCAGGGGTCTGGGCCCTAATATTTATATCCCAAAATCCAATGTTCTCTTAGGTAGAGAGTGTCTGTGCCCAGTCAGAACCAGTTCTGCCTTCTCTGGTGAGACTTCCTGGCAGGAGGTGGAGACGGCATGGTCAGAGGCAGACCAGGCCCTTTGAGGTGCAAGGAAATCTCCTCCCCCTTCGCCAGTTGCAGCCCAGGCATATTCATCCCTTTCCTGACCCACCTAGACTATCTGGAGCCACTCCTGCTCCCCAGCCTTCTGTCATCCAAAAACAATACAGGCAATCCACATTCCAGCAGAGGCACATGGGATGACTGAGCAAGAAAAAGAAAATGCCTACTTTCTAAAAGCAATACAAAAGAAAAAGTACCTGGCCTCCAATTCAAAAGACTGATTTTTTATTCAGCAGATTTTGGGTACAAAGCATTCAGTCATTGTACCTTACTTTATCAATTGTAATTATTCAACACATTTTTAAACAACATAATTTTTCTTTGGTGCATTCAAGGTTACACATTTTATCGTACAGAACATAACTCATTTAACAAAGTAAATTACATTTGTGCAAAGTATAACAAAAACATAAAAACAATCCATTAATCCTCCTGGACATTTTCACATGGTTACACCAGTCAATAATACTAGTGATCAGCCTGCCTGTGCTAAGATTATTTACACTTGTTTTGTTTTTCAAAGCACAAAAGCGGACTCGCTACAGGGAAATCAGTATTTTTATTCTCTCTATGGGTATATTGTTTGTTGGTACACCCTCACAAGAGTCCCACTTAATATGGTACTTTCTAAAAGTGGTATTTTCAAACACAGAATGTAAAAATCACCTTCACGAAAAGATGCATCTTTAGATTCTGAGTTCAGGCATACTAAACTTTAATTTCCTACCTAATTCCCTGAGCCAGTTATGTTTATAAGATGTTATAAAGAAGCTCCCCATTCTGTCCTATGAGGAACAGTGAACATTGCAATGGCGGAAAACTAAATTGGCCGTAATTCGCTATCAGGACATGCCAAACACACCATGGCATGTCCTACCTTTCACATACACTGCACCCGGCCCACAGGGGTACCTTGGATCTACCTTAGGGGTGGCTGACATGCAAGAAAAGGGAAGGTGAGGGACTGACAAGTGTATGCACTTGCCAAGTCAACATGGCAGTTACAAACTGCACGCAGACTCCACAATGGTGGGTCTAAGTTACCTTTTCAGGGCTACTCATGTGGGTGGTACAATCAGTGCTGCAGGCCCAATAGCAGCATTTTATTCACAGGCCCTGGCACACTCAGTGTACTTTACTAGGGACTAACAAGTAAATAAAATATCCAATCATGGAAACACCAATCCATAACACTATTTACCACAGGAGCACTTGCACTTTACCACTGATCAGCAGTGAGAAAAGTGCACAGAAACACTACGCCAGCAAAAGCAGAGTCAAAACCGGGAGGTCAGAAAGCAAAAACTCAGGGGAAACACTGCAAAAGATGCAGAGTCTAACATGCGTTCAACACTGAGGGGAGCACAAGTTGTGCACTGCATGTACCATGATGCAAAGGAGAAAACCTTTCTGGTTTGTGATGTAGTGTCTCGCTGTACCCTTTTCCCTGACCCAACTATTTTTCATGACCTCCTCAACCATTTATTACACATTCCTAATGTATCTTTTTGTAAAAACTGCATTCTGGCCTATTGATTACACTTTATCCTGCCCCAGCTGGAGATTACGGTGCAAGACGGAGAGCATGGCCCTAGCAGGAGAGTACGGCCCGGGTGCGGAGAGTAAGCTCCGGGTGCAGAAATTCCCACCCGAGTGCGGATGTAAAGTTAGGAGTCTGTAAGTGCATTCTGTGAATACCAAAAATCGTAAGTGCCTTCTGTGAATACCAAAAGTAGTAAGTTTAGGATTTTATCACAGATTAGTTCTGTGAATCGGTCCCTAGGACTTGATTGCTCAGCTGCACCAGCGAAGCCGAGGTCAAGTCTTGCGACTAGTGGTCAGCTGGGCACTGTACAGGTGCAGGGTGTCTTTAGCTTTTGTGTCCCTGAAACTTAACAGGAGGGTTGCCAACTAGCCCATGGAGTCCACTCACTGGTTCTTGGCATAAGTAGGAGCAGGTCCTGCCCTTGTGGTCTCTCTCTGTGGTTCAACAGTGGTTCTGTTGTGCTGTATTTGCTCAGTAGGTGCAGTGTTCCTCAGTGGTACACCAAAACCTTGGCCATAGAATATAAAGTAAGCATTCCAGATATAATCACCGATCACACTGGCGGTCATCTAAAGCAGATTGGGTCATTTGGCTTTCACTATTCTTTCACTTTTTACACTGTTCTTTTTACATCTTATAAATATTCCCCCGTTCCTTTCTTCTATATATGATTGAGTTCTAGTTTTGAACTTTTTGAAAAGAAAATGAAATGAAGGCATAACAATATTGCTCAATGTATGTAACGCTTAATTTGTGTCAGTTAACTGATGTGACACAATTGGTGATTTTAGACTATTCAATACAGTTCATATGAATACATTAGGTAATGTCAATGTAACTGGTGCGTGGAAGATTACGTATTTTGCCAGGGAACTATCTTCATTTAACAATTCTTTTTTAATAGGAGCCTTGTATAAATAACAAATAAACTGTATGTTTAAATGTATGGTGTTTTTTGTATACTGTGTTAAATAACATTGAACATTGATATGTAAAGAATAAACTTTTGTATAATTTTAATTTATTGTTGTCACATTTAGTTCTTTCAACTAGACACACCAAACAAGAAATGTTGTACAATTTTTGCCTAGAAAAATATTTTTCTTTGTGTTCCTCAGTGCAGCCTTTCTTTGTTATGACCACAGATTCTGCAGGTGCAGTTCTTATTCTGTTCTTTCTGCGACCATGGTGTTCTGTGGCTGGATGCCAGGGGGCACTTTTATACCAATGTATAGCTTGTGGGTGAGGAGACTTACTAACCATTTCCCATTTGCCAAACCTACCCACTTTTATATGGGGGTTGTCCCTAAGCAATCGTGTAATGCATCTCTCAGCCTAAATCCTAGAAGTCGGGACCCTTCTGCCCTGGGACAGAGCCTTGACCCACCCCGGAGATATGTCCAGAATAATTAGCCACCCCTCCTGGAAAAGCGGTTCTGCAATGGTTGTCCTACCTTCTTGAAGAAATGTCAACCTGGCTATCTGCATAAAGAAGTGAGCAAACTGAGGTGTGACTCACATTTGTCTCTCAGAGACAGTAGTCTCTTTGAAGCTGGGCCATCTGTGGCCAGGATCCTAGGGTAATCCTACCACCTCCTCTCTCCAGTAGACCATTTGTTCCAGTTCCTGGGAGCCATTGACACCTCTTAGCAGGAGGTCAGCAGGCTGTCCCAGATGACAACTGCTGTAGTTAACCAGAAATGGCTACTACTTGAGGTTTGGGGCAAGAAATTGGTGACTCTCCAAAGTCACTTTTGCATGAAAGTTTACTTTAAATCTGACTTCAGCAATAAGTCGGGTTTAATGTAACAATTTGATACCTTGAAGTACTATATTCAGTGGCAATTTAGCAGTTAGCGTTAGGGTAGTGAAACCCCATGCTAGCCAATGGGATTACTGGATTTACTACAGTGAAAAATGACAATATCAAGTATTCACTGTCAGGACATGTAAAGTTTAAATGCAAAATGTACTTCTTTTTAAGATCTAGCACGCTACCTTATGGTCTAGTAATGCCTGCCTTAGGGGTGACATATAAATATTCTCAAGGAAGGTATGGACTTGGCAAAAGGGTTATTTGCCAATTCGAGTTGTACGTTTAAAAGCTGCCTGACTACGCTGCTGTAGCAGACCTAGACCCATGTTTTCACTTTGACACAGGAATTGTGGCACAGTAAGTGCTGCTGTCCACTGGTGACATTTAAGTTACAAGCACTCTCTACACTTTGTACCATACACTAAAGACTTACAGGTAAGTTAAATATGCCGATAAATGGATAGCCAATTGCACATCAATAAGATATTGAGGTTTACACCTTTAATAACTGACAAAAAACCACCAATAGGGAAAACACCCTCATCAGTTTAACTAAAATGCCATTCAAAGAAAAGAAAGTGAATAAGAATGAGTCATTTTATTCATTTCCGAAGAAGCCAACACAATGTAACTTTATTATACAAGGTATACAAGGTAGCAGCAAGGAAGACGGGTCTAAGGGTTTTCTGCTTAAGTTTTGTTGTTTAGGGATGTCACTAAAATATTGTTTCTTCTTCCTTTTGTTCTTTTGGGAGTGTTTAATTCATTCCCTGATTGGTGAAATGGAAAACTCATAAGAATGTTGTCCAATATATACTATTACATTTACCAACAGACACAGGATGGTTAAAACCCTTTGATATATCAGCCCCCTTTTAACAAGTTAGGATTGATAGCAGGTCACTTGCCAAACATCCCAGGTTTGAAACATATAATGCAAGATGTAGTGCCAGGTGCCTGTGAAAAGAGTGCTGTCACCATGCACTTGAGCTAATGATGAAAACATGACATAAGGCTTTGCACATACCAACAAAATTCATGGCTGCAAGGTGTCCCATTGTTATGTGAGATACCTTCAGCTCCTCCTGGCTTTTTAACCATACTGCAATTTACTGCTCGGGTTTTAGGTCCCTTAGAATGCAGGTCTGCAAGTTAATCTGGTGTGATTCAAAATGTTAAAGGATTCAGAAAGTACTATGCTGCTGGCAGGGTTGGCCTCCCCTACAATGACATAATATTCAGTAAGGAGTAGGTGAATGACCCCCAACTATGTCCAGGAATTTGTTTATTAAAACATTTTAATATAGCACTCTGATTTTTATATCCATTAATAGTCCAGTAAGCTAAACAGAGTCCTGACAGAGTGAGTATGAGAGGTAATGAGTTGTGAAGCAGGATAGTGAGATGTGAGTGATAGTGCAATACACAGACTTTCTATGCTTCAGTCTCATATAAGTCCATTGGGCACACTGCCATTGGAAAGACACTGCATACCCAACATTACGTCTACTTTAAATTAAATATGTGCTTTTTAACAATCACTAAACAACAGGTTTCATAAAAAGTTTAAAACCCAGTTTATCTCAATTGGAGAGGGGTAGGCAGCTGAATAAACACATAACCACTGATTTCAAATGGCTTGGAAAACACAACTGAAATCCTCAAAACATAAAAACTGAAAGCAGGACAGCCTACACATAAACTTTGGGGGAGCAGAGCAAAAAAAATTGATACTTGTATAGCGCACTACTCACCCGCAAGGGTCTCAAGGCGCTTGTACGAATACCGCTGTGGAACCCATCCTGGCTTTCTCTGTGAGGCATCCACTCCTGGGCACCCCCAAGGTGGAGGCCAGGCATCCTTAGCGTTGTGGGGGCCGTTGTGGAGATTAAGCAAGCTATTGCCCAGAGTTGCAGAGTGGGACTCCATGATTGGAATAGGCACCGAGGCGAGAATTATCAAGGTCCGTGGAATTTTGAGCCCAAGACCCGCCGAGGCGGGGAATTTAACCCTTGGTCCTGGGCTAGAGCACAGCACTGGAGCTTGGTCAGCAGGGCCAGATGCTCGTCAGAGTCATAAAATTAGCAACTTCAGTCCAAAAATTTGGAGTGCGGATATAAAAATAGGCACTTTCATACAGTTGTTAACCATTATCAATTTGAAAATTAACATCAAGCAAACCGATAATTTACAGCTGGAAATTTAGTTAACAAATAATGTCAACTTCAAATTAGAAAAACAAGTTTACCTAAATTGTCATAGACTCAGATGAACGTATCGCAAATAAGCTGGCCAGTTTATACTTTGAAAGCCAAATACACGCAAATATTATTCCCTGTTATTTATTTCTCTGCATGAAGATCACAGATGTTACCTGAAATGAGGATGTGTTCCGTTGGCCTTAGCACTTTTAATATACATCTTAATAAAAAAAAATGCATTCATGTATTACTTATTTTTTATTGGCTAATTGTGATGATGAAGAGGTCACTTCAGACCATGAGGCAATCAGTGAAAGGGAAGGAAGGGAAGGTGGAGTACAGGTTAGGGGGTTGCAAAAATATTTTTAATCAGAAGGTATGTGTGACAAGACATGTTCAGTGGGGCATTTAGACAGATGGGTTGCAAGCTCTAAGCCAAAGAAGGCTCATTTTAGTAATCCCCCACTGATGCTGTGAGGCAGTTCAAGAGGATTGAGGGTTAAAAAACAAGTATTTGGTCACAATGGAGTTATATGACGAATCTTGAAACAACAGGGAGCAACCTGACTTGCAAAGTATGGATGTAATAGTTGGTCAGAGAGTGTGGTAGGCGGGTTCCTTGTTGTACAGTACTTTGTATGTGATTCGGACGGACTGATGCTTGCAGTAAAGATGATGTACAAACAAAATGCATGATGATATTCATTATTGAATTTAATTCTTACAAACAAATCATCATTTGTCAATTTTCGGTGTCTGTTTTGCTAAAGCATCCTGGAGTTAATCAATCATCAAAATTCTCTGACATGTGAGAAGAAGAAATGAAGAGACCTTAATCAATGCTACAGAATTCAAATCAGTTCAAATCTGTAATTTAAGTTATGATGTTGATGATATCTGCAATAAAATAACAATGGCACTTTTATTAGTTTGTATATATTGTAATGTCAATGATATGCAAAAATAAATACAAAATTGTTACTTCCTCTGTGGGACTCGTGATGGTTTGAAAAGTGTTTTGTATGGAATATGAAAATTAATTAGATGAAACAACTAGAATTGGAGTTCCATGGCTCGAAGATCTAAAAAATGTGCAATTTGGTACACAAGGGCCAGAGCCCAAAAAATAATTTGGATATTTTCCTGAGAAATAAAATTACATAAAATAATCCGAACGGGAATCATTATCAAATTCAGTGGTTATCTCAATTTATTAGTACGCCCCCTATGCTCGTATTCATCCATTAGGTGACCCTGAGGTTTTAAACACTTTGCTCATGGAAATCAGTAGAACATAGCAACTGCTTTTGACAAAATATAATAACCCTGAAACACATGTAGAGTAATTATTACAAATCGCTTATGATTTGTTTAATCATAAGGGCTTTTATTTTTCAATATTGGCTTATGCGAAATTGTCTTTATGCCTAGCAAGTACCATAAATAATTATGTTGGGCCACCATATTTGGAACAGTTTATGTTCTGCAAAACAATCGCATGCAATTCCATGGCATATTTTCATATTGCCACATCATGTATCTTTATCAATGACTGAAAATAATAAACATGCATTTTACTGCATTATTACTGGTTTTTATTTGGAATTTGTCACTCGAACTTGATTGGGACTGACTTCCTGCTGATAATACGATTTTAAATACTATTCCTTAGTCAGATAGTCAATGTCATCTGAAAACCATGAACAGGACCAAAACCAAAGGACTATCTAGGTGCATGGCTCTGGAAGTTGTGGTTTCCACAATTCTAGAAACAAGCCTAAAGCCCCCAAGGAAGCTCTCCTGCTGCTGTGATATACCACAGAAAATGGGAAGGTTGTACTGCCCAGTGCATGGAGAGGAGCTGACTTGTGACTAGAAAGAAGCCATGCCTAGCTGCTTGAAGCCTCCATAGTGGTCTTCGGAAAAAGTGAGCAGCAAAGGAACCATGGGAAACTTGCAGCTTATTTGGACAAAACCAAAACCCAGACACCTGCCTTGCTAGAGGGTTGATGACCTAGAGGAGACATTCCAAAATGGCCAGTGCTGCAAGTGTGTATTACCTTGAGTGTCTCTGTGCAGTTCACTGACTTTATCAGAGTCTGTATCATACCTGTTGCTGCTCATAGTTATAAAACCTTTTTCCCATTCACCTTAGACAAGTTGATGGGGCCCTTCTCTTCCTTAAAAGATAGCAGATGCAGAAACAAGTCCAAAGGTCATCGGCCCAAATGTATCTATATCCCCTTTCAGAGATATAAAATATGTCAGTTCCTTAAAATCTTTATCGGGGTAATTTGGCAGTCTAAAGTAAAAGATCAAGTGTGGAGAATGCTGTGGCAGCACTGCATATTGCGATAACCTATGTAAACATTTACATTTACAAAGAACATGATCATTTTGTTGGAGCAAGCTATCCTGACGCCTGCATTCCTTTGATCATGCCTTTGTAGGAACGTGGCTCTTTACATGATATATCAAAATGAGTTATATCATTTAAGAGTCCAGGGGTTCCCTCATGAATGGGCAAGACTTGCTCGAGCAATTCCACACACACATTCAATAAAAGATACACATAATTCAATAAGAAGATCCACACTAATCTATAAAAATAACACTTACTTTTATATAACTTTAGGCACCAAGATCATCAAATTCAGGTAAGTACTTTTTAAAATTGAATGTTTGAAGAAAACAGATGTTTGATACTTTAAATTGTAATTGTAGCACTTTGCGGCAATGTTAACCTAGGAACGAAACATACACTGCATACTGTCACTTAACAACAACTTACGGAACCCTACCCCTGGAATTTAAGGTTAGTATGGGGCAAGGTCCAAGGCAGCATTAACAGGTTACCTTGGGAGGCACAGGGGTGTCCGAGTGCAGATATGTATTTTTTTAAGCGCCAGTTAATTTTGATACTTTAAATCGTAATTGAAGCACTTTGCGGTAATGTTAAACTATGGAAGAAAGACGATTATTGCATTTCGGCTCTCAATGTCTTACATGCACCATTTTCTAGACTTAAGGTGAGTAGGGGGCAAGGTTCAATGCAGCACCAACAGTTCACTTCAGGCAGCACTGGTTTGGCCGGGTGCAGAGGTGCCTTACATCATCTGTGAAGTAGTTGCGATTAAAAGAACAGTCAGTTACAGGACGGAATTATAAAAGTGAATTCTTCTTTATTCAAACAAAGGGGCCCACATCCTGTAGTTCCTTTCTCCAGTGGATACCAACTCCAACTGAGGAAAGTGAAGCTGGAAACCACGGTGAAGGAACACAGAACCATGACCCATACCAAGTGTAAACAGTACATATTGCATCACAGACTAACTGGCATGAGCCTGAATTAGAACTAGTAAACAGCCCAAACATTCCAAAACTACACCATCTCCCTCCTTATAAAACAATAAACAATAAACATTCAAAGAAAAATGAATAATCAGATGTTGCAATGTAAAACAAAGAAATAAAGTAGTTTAGCTCATATAAAAATCTTTTAACCTTGCAGGTAAAGATGCATTGCGCTAAAGCCTTTCAGAAACCATTGTATCCCAGTGTTTGCTGGTAAGAGAAGGATCTGATTCAAGTACAGCTTCACACAAATTGGACTCAGACTCTGTGTGTTCTGTAAACCCCTTCATTTCAACATCTAAATGAAGTCATTACTGGTACTGATCAATCAACTTCACCTCACATGCTATAACTATGAACTTGACACAAAAATACTCCGTAAGCTGGAAAGCCCCAAAGACATTCGAAACTCCCAAATTTTTTGTTGCCTCTGAGCCATTGATTAGTGGATGACATGGAGCCACCTCAAACTGAATGCTTCCAAAACGCAAATACTCACATCTGGCGATTGGAAAAATTATGACTCACTCACTGCCTGGCCTGACAATCTGGGAACATCATCTAAAGTATCAAAGGAAGTAAGAAACCTCATTATTACCATGGACTCCAAGACATCAATGAATGCCCAGATAAATAAACTAGCAGGAACAAGCTTCTTTAGCATAAAAACTCTGCAATGCATCTTTCCCCAGCTGGGATTTCCACAAAAGGTCCAGGCTACTATCTTTCTTGTTCTGCGTAATTTCGATCACACCAATAGCCTCTACCACGGATCATCTTTAACAATGATGAAAAGAGTACAATGGATTCAGAACTCCGCTGCTAGAGTACTCTTACATATAAAGCCACAAACTCATATCTCCCCTGCCTTGAAGGCACTACATTGGTTACCGCTTGCCAGAAGATCCACATTTAAGCTGCTTTGTATCACCCACAAAGCGATACATGGAACAGGACTGCTCTTCATCAGAAATAAAATCCCCAAATATATTCAACAAAGGAACCTCTGTGTTAGATTAGCACCTAGCTTCAAAATCCCAACACACAGGAAAAATAAATGGCACACCCTTCTCTGTTCAAGTAGCCAAACTATGGAAGTCTTTATCCCCAAACATAAGATCCACAGATAACTACCTTATCTTCAGAAGACTATTCAAGAGTTGGTTCTTCTCCATATAACCACCATATAAACATAAATATCCAGCATATCCCTACGTATATAAGCATTTATTTGGACTATATATGTTTACTTACATATGTGTAGTGCCCTGTATAAATGTGTATAATAAATATTTTTACAAATATATAGATATTCATTAGTTCTGCTTAACAAATGTACATATTACTTAAGGTTATATTATTCTATGTTTAACTTGTATATAGGTCACTGCGTAAATAAGTAAATCTTTATCATAAGTATTTATCTACAATTGCTTCACTATAGAATTACCAAAAAACCGATAAAAACAAATCAACTAACTTAAAATACAGCAACACTTGAAAGTCTGAGTTCATTAAATACAAATTCAATCTACATATATTACCTTGCTTATACATATATACCTTTCATGTACTTATGCATCTTTATGTTTATTACTTTACTTTTAATTCAGCATTTCCAATGCACTACCCTATATCTCTCTCAATATATTCTCTACCTCCAATCTCTGTCTCATCCCAAACCTCATTCTACTACTCTCCTAATGCACTACCCTATTTCTCACCCTCTACCTCTCTCAGTATAACCTCTACCCACACACTCTCACTTATCCCAAACCCCATTCAACTAATAAGGCCCCCAAATAACCTTTTATAGACTCTTCCCTCCTATACCCCTCCTTGCATCATCTTATACCTCTTTTACTATTCAGATCTACCAAACAAGCCTTTCTAAAACCTTCTGACTCTTCCCCCTCCACCTCCCCATTGCCCATCCCAAACCTCCTCTTACTGCTATGAGCTCCCAAAAAACACCTTCAAACCCCTTAGCTCTTCCATCCATCCACTATCCTTTTTTAATTCAACTAACAGACTAACATGTCCACCGCTCAAATTAATTTCAAATTTCCCTATACTAATTCCCCACTAATTCTGTTTGGGTTCCAGAGTAGCATCTTACCTATTGAAAAGCGCTTTGACACCTCATCAGGAGTAGAAAGCGCTATATAAATGCAAACCCCTCTTCTATCCCACCACTATCACCACTATCCGTTTTCAATCAAAAAAACAAACTCACATGTCCACTGCTCAAATTAATTTCATATCTCCCTGTACTAATTCACCACTAATCCTCTCTAGGCCCCAGAGTAGCATGCTACTCACCAAAAAAGTGCTTCAACTCCTCTTCAGGAGTAGTAAGTACTATATAAATGCAATTACAATTACAATACATTGTTTTCAGATGCTTGATAACCTTGAGTCGTCTCAGAACTACCAGTTTTCACAACAGGTAGGTCCATGTCTTAGCTCTTTATTCCGATTAGAATCAGCAATCATAAAAATACAATAAAAACATCAAGACATTCATGACCATAGCATAAAAACCAACAAAATTACAATATCATGCAGAAGCGAAATACACCCCTGCTTAAAACCTAGACAAATGCCAACATACTGTAATAGTATTTAAAAATTACAGAGCTGGTCTTGCTTGCTGAAAATGAAAAGGCATGAGTAATGGATGAATATATTTATGTAGCAGGTCGGCCCATTTAGGGCAAATTAAAACAAAGTGCAAAGTGTCTAGTGCAGAGGACACATCACATGTACAAGAGGGGGGATTGGATGGCTTGTGCCATCCCGCTAGTAATTGAGGGAACATATTCAGACGAAAGTATGTTAAAAACCTTCTGTGCATAAAAGGCATATCCAGTGTCAGGAAAACTACATTTTTTCCATAGATTTCATCATAACATAATGTGTATAGCAAAGTTTATGCTGTGAACCTAAGGTTCTAATTTCCTGAGCATGTACCTTAAATGCTCTCTTAACACATGCTATATCTGGTTTAGAAAGCAGCTCTGAAGAATAAAAAAGATGTGGTTTACCCAAATTTGTCAGTGTTATTTTGAAATAACTTAACCAAGGATTGCGCAGGCTCTGGTCCATATTCAGACAATCTCTCAGAATCAAATCTGTTGAATTCCAACTCATTTTTGACCCATATTGAAAGCCATAAAAGTATGGGGTGCAAATGTATATAATCAGCAATAAAGCCTGTATCTATCTCATCATGCACTATTTCTGCAGGTCCATGTCATGCAACGCAAACCAACTTGCCTCTGTATCTTGGGCTATGTCAGGATTCCCTTTGTGTTTGCTTATTATCTTGGCTTGCTCAGGGGTAAGTTTCACCACACGTCTCTTACCCCAACATCCCTTTCCTTCAATTTTGATTGAACCTTTATCTACTCTAGTCTCCCTTACAGGGACAGAACATTTTGTGTCGCCTTTCTTTACCCTGTGTGAACTTCTTATCATTACCTAATCACAACCTGAAAGTCGACAATTTTAACTCCATATGGATCATCATAATACTTCATTTGAAGGTTCTGTGCTTGTGACATTCTTACCTTAGCAAGACTGTTACGATCACTCCAACAACATTTTTCTCTGGTTACCAAATCTGTAATCCAATCAGGAATGTTTCACTTTGGGTGGTACTAAAGGAAGCTATAGACTAGGCCCAAACCTTTTATCTAATCCCTCAACAGGTATTTTGTTCACCACAGCTGTTTGTACACCCTCTTTAAGGAATCTATTTATCCTCTCCACTAAACCATTAGAAGTGGGGGGAATAGAGTGCCTCTTGCATATGGTTAATGTGGTACCAGGCAATACATTATTTCATTACAGTTGAGGTAAAGTGAGTACCATTGTCTGTCACTAATTCCCTGACTATTCATCCAAAAATGTCCGACCAAGCGCTGCCTCTGTCCTTGAACACCCAAATCATTAACCTACAACGGCTAAATTGGAACGAAGAAAACCTCTCCAACCTAATGGCGTCATGTAACGCATTGCTTTCCCTATCTGATACATCAAATGACATAATAAAGAGCTGGGAGTCCTTCGTAGTAGATATAAATAAGAAATTTCAATCTAACCACAGAGGACAAAAAAACATAAGAAACAGTGGAGGGAAATGGTTCACCCCAAAATTGCGACAACTAAAAAGGCAAATGAATGAATTTCTTAGGGCTGAACGCAAAAAGGAACTTCATTTTTCACAACAAACTTTGAAAACAATTGAAGCCCTAAAAAAAGAGCTAAAAAGAGAGACCAATCAAGCCAAGCGAATATATAGGGAAAAACTAGCATGCACCATACTTTATGCAAGTAAGTTGCAGGACTCAAAAGTCTTTTGGGCAAAAATAAACTTCTTGCTTAGTGGCAAACATCGGCAGTTTAACTCAGACATGACTGATCAGCTTTGGCGCAGCCACATCGATTTATTATATAATTCCACGGACAACATAGCCACAGACAGCAAAGTCGAGTCTCCCCCAGAGACTCCTCCATCAAGCCTGTGAACAACAGCAGATTTAAAGTCCTTTGATCCTAAAGCTACCAGCGAACCATTAACAATAAAGTACACAGGAGAAACTGATTTGATCACACCCACGCAGGTTTCTAACATCATAAAAGCAATGGAAGCAGACGGAGCGCCTGTACCAAATGGTCTTCCCAATGCCTTATTCAGGAAAGACCCCACGTTTTGGGCCAGCCAATTATCCTCCTTATTCAGTCACAGTCTAAGGACCGGGAACATTCCCGAATCCTGGAGGGGCAGCATTCTACACCCAATACATAAATCCGGGTCCCACTCAGACCCTAACAACTACAGGCTAATAGCCTTAATAGATGTGGAGGCTAAGATCTACGCGTCAAACCTACTGGTAGAATTGGAAGCTTGGGTTAGCAGCATAGGGCTAATCCCCTGACACAAACAGGCTTCTGCCCAGGAATGGGCACTCTTACAAATTTATCAGCGATAACCCTCCTTGCTAAAAAGGCAATTGACAATTCAAACTCACTGTACACTTGTTTTCTGGACCTAAAAGCGGCCTTTGACAAAGTCCCTAGATCCAAACTCTGGGTCAAAATGAAAGCCTGGGGCCCGCCAGCAAAGCTAATGGGAGCAATCATAGAGCTTTTTTCACACACATGGGTCCAAGGGAAAAAAGGAGACGGCCGATGCCTGACAAAAAAAATTTGGACGCTCAACGGCTTAAAGCAAGGCTGCGTATTGGCCCCCTGCATCTTCAACATCTAAACCGTGGACCTAGAAAGTGACTTACGTTCTATCCAGAGAGACCCACCAAAATTGGGCAACTCACCCATAATGAGTCTACAATACGCAGACGACATTGTGCTCTTGTAACAAACTCCTCTCGGTCTACAACGCATGATCTCTAAACTCGCGACATAACTCTCGAATGCACATCTATCAATAAATCTTTAAAAAAAAACATCCTATGCTTCTCCGGATCTTGCAAGAAAAGACAAAAATGTGCCTGGAAGATAAACTCCCCCATACTAACTCAGGTAGACCAATACAAATACTTGGGCATTTTACTGGACCATAAGTTAAAGTACAAACAGCACTTGGAACAGGGGAAATCAAAAGTCAAACAACTCCAATTTGCCTTTAAAACCGTCCAAAAACATTTATGCGGAACTTCCACCGGCCACATTTTAAAGATTTTAGCTGCTAAATTTCTGCCATCGCTTACATACGGCTCTGAGATGATGGCAACCCAGGACTCCATAGTCCTAAATCTCGCCCAATCCAGCCTGTTCAAAAACCTTTTTTCAATTCCGCGCCACATTTCCCAAGCCCACATATGTTTGGAATATGGTCTTACAAATCAGTTTCCGGCAAGACAAGGAGCCCTTGCAAAATACTACTGGCGAATGAGGGACGCAGAAGATCACTCCCTGGCTCATCTTTGCTGGCTAGAAGTTGAAAAACAGGCAGGGCTCCCCAATTCCACATATAAGTCCCTTAGGCAAGCACTTCATGTGTTAGGACTGGAAGAATCCTGGCTTTTACCCATGACTTACACTGCTTTTAAACAGTTAACTAACAAAGCAATCAAACAAGCGTCATTACTAATGGACAAAGCTGCAGTGGTTGGTAAAAGCCACGCTTGGATTGTCTTGCCATCATACATCCATCTGAAACCCCACCAATATTTGCAAGACTGCTTCAGGGACTATTACAAAAGGAAATTAAGTCTGCTTTTCGAGTAAAGACCTCACCCCCAAATGGCTACGGACGTGGCCAACATCCGAATGTCGCCTTTGCGGCAATGGCGTAGAGTCACTAATGCACTTAACATGTATATGTCCGGCACTTCAGGTACTAAGGAACATGCTCCTGTTACCACTCTTAAGAGACGCTCAGGTGAGAACTTGCAGGGTGGCTGTCATTAAATGCCTTAGCGGGTCTTGGATTCAATTATCCTGTAATACTATACAATTTCTGAAGTACGCCGCTCAAGAGCTGGAAAACAAGGCACCAACTAAAGAGGACTCAGGATAATAGCCCTGGCCATGGACCCTCTTTTTTTAAAAATTTTATTTAACGGACACCTTATTCTCCACTCACCAGTATAGTGCATGTATTTTTAACCTGAGTTAAAAAAGTGTAACGTGATTCAACTTACACCACTTTCCTAAGTTTTACTTTCCCTTCTAGAACATTCTTTATAAAGCTTGTGTAATTTTATGTTACTATTTTTTAATCCGATTTGTGGTTTATTTTGTGCTGTTTTAAAGATGCAAATGTTGATCGCATGGTGGTAAGTTCCACCCTTTTATGATTTTTTTTACAAATCAAATAAAAGTACATTACTCACTCTAACACTAATTCCCTCGGTGTTCCTTCTATGTAAAAAAGTCTCTGTAAAAATGTAATGACATTAGTTGTTGAAGCATCTTCTACAAAGTCAAAAAATACACATTTTGAGAAATAGTCAACAAGGACTATCAAAAACCTTTCATCTGATGGAAGAATCTCAAAAGGCCCAGCAAAATCCAAAGTGACCTTGGACCAGCCATCTTCTGGTAGTGGGACTGTGTGTTGTAAGGGGAGTTGTTCAATGCTTGTCAGACAACAAAAACGTGCTACATTTGGAAACCCAGTTGGAGACGTGAGTGTCCAAAGATGGCCACCAGAAAAACTGTTTTAGGTTTTTGCATGTACTACCAGCACCAAAGTGCCCATAATGAGCTGCCTTGGTCAGTTTATCTCATTGTGACAATGGGGTAATGAACACATCGTTCCATATGAGAACCCCATCAACCAATGACAACTCCTCTTGGATCTGAGAAAAAGGTTTGAGAGGTGGAGCAAGAGATCGTTCCCTGGGCCAGCCTTTCGACATACATGAAGTCTTTAACCAACAGCAACACTTCTTTACTCAACGCATCCATTCAAACAATCTTGGAAATGACACCAGAAGACAATTCCAATGCATCATCGAAAGTAGCTACAACACACTCAATACCATTTTTAATGTCTTTTGCATCAACGTCACTCAACCTGGAGAGGCAATCAGCTCTGGCTTTTTTGCTTCCAGGAATCTGTGCAATAGTAAAATTGTACTGCTGAAGTCTCACCATTCTGGCCGATGCTTTGTCTGAACCATTCCCATTTAGCATGTGAAGTAATGGTTTATGGTCTGTATAGAGTGTAAAATGTGTGCCCCACAAGAAGGCTTTAAACTTTGCGATTGCCCAGGAACACACTAAAGCAAAACCAAAGGGGATGATGGACAGAGTTTTGAACATTGCAAGCACTCACCCCAGTCAATTGATCTGGGTTTAATCCATTATCATTCTTTAGCTCACTCTGCCACCCCAGTTCAGACATGGCCATATGCAAACCAGTCTGACCCTGTGCCTCATGGGAACAGTCCAGCCCGAACTGCCAAGCCATGTCTTCCCTGGACCGGAAACAAGCATCCTGGGACTGGTTTCCGGCTAATCAGCCGTCATCAGCTAGGCTAGCTTGACTGACAAAGTGAGCAAGGGACCCACGTCTGGGCAGACCCTGCCAACTTAGGGCCATGTCTGAACTGGGGTGGCAGAGTGAGCTAAAGAATGATGACGGATTAAACCCAGATCAGTTTACTGGGAGTGAGTGTTTGCAATTTTCAACACCAACGTCCATCATCCCCTTTGGTTTTGCCAGGAACACACTAGGGCCTCCTTCTCTATCATGCTATAGGCCCTCTCAGACTGTAGCAGCAGTCGTAAAGTAGAAGCAATTATGAGTTCATTTCCTTAAACATTATCAGTTAACACTGCGATCAACCTTAGCTGACTTGCGTCAACCATCAGTATGCACTCACACCCGGACTTGTAAGAAGCAAAAGCTGGGGCTTGAACAATCAATTTCTTGATAGTCTCAAAAGTTTGAGCAATTGTTTCATCCCAAGTACATTTCTCATATTTTTTTTAATAGCTTGCTTGTGCACAGCTGGACATCAAATGCATATCCCTAAATGAAACATGAATAATACTTGCTTATTCCCTAGAATTAGTTCAAGCCATCATTATCTTTTGATGGAGGTACCTCACTGATTGCCTTTACTAATGAACATTTTGGCATTATACCAACGAGTGATATGTGATGTCCTAGGTAGACCAACTGTTGTACTAAAATACTACACTTATCAAGCTTCACGGTAATGCCAACCTGTTTAAAAACATGCAGAACCCTAGTTAAAGTTGGATTGTGTTTCCCCAATGGACATTGCAAATATCAAGACATCGTCCTGGTATGCCTGTGTACCAGTTATGCCTGAGAGTATAGTATACATCAGCTTCTGGAAGACACTCCCTGCAGATGCTAGACCGAAAGCCCCAAATGGGGTAACAAAGGTGGTCAAATCTTGAGAGTCTTCAGCGAATGGGACCTGCTGGTATGCTGAGCGTAAATCTAACAATGAAAAGAATTTGGTGTTACTCAAATTACCTAGTAAGTCTTGAATTCTGGGGAGTGGATGACAATCCACCAGAATATCACTATTTAGGGTGCGTAAGTCAGAACATAAGTGTATTGTCGGCTTCCTTTTTACAAATTATCACAATGGGACTCGTCCACTCAAATGACCAACTTATCTAACACCATTTTAAGTTCTGCCATCACTATTAAGGTGACAGGTCTGGGTTTCTGTGCAATGGGTACTGCCTTTTATACTGTGCTCAAAACATTGGATTGTACCTATCTTGGAATGATAAGCTTCTTTATAACACTTTGTAATCTCTTTAATGCTTTCAGAAGAGTCTACAATAGTAGCCACACATGTGGGTTGACCATTACAGGATTGTCAGCTCCCGGGACCACCATCAGACCTAATTTGGCTAAATCCTGCCAGCCAATGATAAGTTTACCCAGTAAAGCAACATATTTCTTTGTTTTAATCTGTCTCCCAAAACTCTCTAGTAGTTCAAGAAAAAATCCCAACATGGTAATATCTTGTTCCCCATAGGCTTAAGGAATTCACATCTGTGGGGCACAAGGTTTTGGAATCAGACCAGTATTTTGTGTACAAAGTATCTGAAACAGTTGTGATGGGGGGGCCAGATTCAGCCATCATCTGAATCCTGATGCCCCCAACAAGTGATTTGCATTACGGATCTTTGACTGGTTTGAAGTTATTATCAACAGTATCTAATGCAAGTACCAGTTTTGATAAATCATTAGTAACATGAGCGGGTGATACCACAGTATCAACTGCATGAATTTGTACACTGCCTTTACATCCGCATATTCCTTGAAAGTCTCCCAACTTATGACAGTTATTGCATCTTTTACCTTGTGCAGAGCGGGCAGGATAATTACTCATATAAAACATTGAGTTACACCTAAGAGAAGAGCCTGTCCCTTCCTTCAGAACAGTGCTAGTATTTGTATCCTTATAGGATAAAGCATTTACAATGTCAGCATCCTGGACTATATTGACAGTAAGCGAAAATGAATCAGTAACCATTTGTTTTCTAGAAATAATTGATCTCTTAATAGATTTAGGTAAAATCTAAGATCGATGTAAGGGTTGGATCTCTGCAACTTAGGAGTCACTCCTGACTCTTTCTGAAGACACTATAGCAAAGTGCAGAAACATAGTCTTCCACAGTTTCTTCCTGAGTTTGGTTTCTCTTGAAAAATATTAAAGCGCTCCAAAAGTACACTGGGTTGTTCTGTGAATTTTTTCTCAAGTCTCGCAATGTTTTCAGTATATTCATTCCAATCTTCAGACTCCTGTGATCGTATCACTTTTGGCAAATTTTCAAATACTTGTTGACCTTCAGCACCCAAATTGTTAAAAAGAATTGCTGCTTTCCCTTTACGTGAAAATGTTACGGCTTCCAAAGCAACCAAATAGCTTTAAAAAATCCTAAATTGCTGTTTCCAAGTTGATGGCGGTTTTCCAAGAAGCTGTAGAAAAGGTTGCATATGTACTAAATTGTGTAAGATTGCACATGGTGATTGGCAGAATTAGAGTGGTTAGAATAGCAATGTGCATACAGCATAGACACTTAATAGTAAGGAATACTTGCTACAAATTCAAAGCACAGATTTCAAAGTGTACATAGCAGGAAGTTGTAAAGTCTGTGAAGTGGTGAAGTTTTATTCAAAAGCGAGAGCAGTAGGTTCTTGTTAGAAAAGCTATTCGATTTGTTGCCAAAGTGTGTGCGAGAAAATATGCGTGTTCTCGTTTGAAACCAAAAAAAAATGGCTGCCACATTTAGACGTGAATGTGCTTACGTCTGGATCCGTGTTTCCAAGGCAAAACACAATAACAGAGAGTGCAGACGTGTCTGGCGTAGCAACACGGTTGACAGCTCATGCGCGTGCAGTTGAGAGCATGTGACCATTTGTTAACACTCTCATACATGTCAGGAGAGCACCAAAGTCAATGAGAGGCCGTCACGAGCTACCCCTTAATCCTCAGAAATTATATGAGGTACGGTTGCAAAGAAATCCTCCAATGTGTTAGTTTTCTTCTTCTTGTGGTTGTTCTTAGAAAATCGCATCAAAATAAATTTTAAAATGTGACTGCGGGCTCCTTGTAAAATTGTTTCCAAAATAAGTGGTGCCAATTAAAAGAACAGTCAGATGCGGCATTACATTATAAAAGTGGATTCTTCATTATTCAAACAAAGGAGCCTACGTCCTGTAGTTCCTTCCTCCAGTGAATGCCAATTTCAAATGATTAAAGTGAAGCTGGAAACCATGGAGAAGGAACACAAACCGATGAACCAATAACAAGAGTAAAATTACATATTGCATCACAGGCTAACTGGCAATAGCATGCAAGGCTTAAGTAGAACTAGTAAACAGACTAAAAATTCCAACACTACAGTTGGGTGCCCCATTCAAGTCTATGGTGATCGGTCCGTCAGAAAAGAGGCTTCAGGCTCGGACTGGGGAACCAGTTGGGCTGAACAAACAAGGGGGGCTCAGGCCTCACAATGCTTGGGGACACCATCCATCCTCTTCTCCACCGACCAGGAGTGACAGGTGCAGAGGAGTTTTTAGGCAACTGGTGTTCATAATCAGGAGTACCTGCGGTAAATGGGGGAAAACAGAGTTTACAACGCTGTTGTTACCACACAGGTAGGTAACAACGCGGTTGTTACAATGACCGCGTTGTTACCATGTGTGGCTTTACATCGCAAGTCGTTTCTACGACTTGCGCTAGGTGGCGTGCAACACCAGGGAATGTGTTGGATTTTAAGTCCAATAAATTCCCTGCTGTTGCGCTAACTGGAGTAGGAATAGTAATTCATACTATTCCTAAATTCATTGCACCATAAATCACAAGTCATAGAAACGACTTGCAATGTAAAGCCACGCGTGGTAACAACGCGGTCATTGTAACGACCACATTCTAACCTACAGCATGGTATTTGCTTGCAGTGTAACATCATATATTCGTAAAAGGGGCATGCGATCAGAGGATGCAGGCGGCATCAGGGAGTCCACAGTGGGCAAGTCCAAAGTCAGCTTTGTTTCTGGAGGGCTGGGGGACCACACTGGCACCATTGGACAACTTCAGCTCGGGCTAGAAAGCAAGGGAGAAGTGGCACATTCGGCATTGGGTTTTTGCCGTTCCAAAGTCTCACAGTCTTCTTTGGGGTGCCTGCAGAATGCAGGGAAGCAGCTCTGCTGCTCGATGGGAGTCCCTGGGTCTTTGTTGAAGGCTGGCACTGGCACCATTGTGGGTTTATTAATATGAGATGTTTGATACTAAACATCCCAATTTTTAGGGAAGCCTCATGTAGCTGGGGAACTGGTTGTCACCACTGTCCAGCAAATGCTTTTCAAATGGCTTCCCTGATCACTTGTACTGACAGTAATTAATGTGACCAGCATGGGGCATACCTGCTCTCACAGTCATGCCCTCAGATGTAGTATAGTGCACCTTGCCTTAGGGAGTTCAGGCCTGCCTTGGGGTGACTTATCTATACTACAGGCAGTGTCTGCAGGCATGGCATACATGCTGTGTGTTATGCTTTTGTCTGCACCGAGACATGCAGCCTGCAGTGACAGTTTGCATGAGCTTGGTGAGGGGTCCCTTAGGGCTGCACAATTTGTGCTGCGGCCCTTAGGGACCCTCTTTAGTACCTCAGGCCCTGTGTACCAGGGGTACCATTTACTAGTGGCTTACAGAGGTTACTAATGGTATTGTCAATTGGGTAAACAATTGCACATTTGTGGGATCTGGTACTGGGGACCTGGTTAGAAGGAACCCAGTGCACTGCCAGTCAAAATCACATCTGATACCCGGCAAAAAGTGGGGGGGACCATGTCAAAAAGCATTCTTTCCTACATTATTCATTGCATAATCTCCACAGTCCCCTTTTAAGACTTCCTTTATCATAATTGGGATGTTGCACACCTTTTGTACTTTCGGGATGGACTGTCACTCTTTCTACTTTGTATGAAGAACAATCCTTCAAAAAACCAAGTCAAATACCTTGTTGAATGTATGGTTTTACTCCAGTTATTTCCCCTCCTCTTTTCTTTCATACTCCACATTCAGGACTTGTTATGGGTGACTTTTGTCTGACTTAAGGGGTCTCTGTTGTGGCCAACTAAAAGGAATAATTTCTCCTTATAGTATATACCATGACAGATATTTTCCTGCTCTTAAACTCTAATTCCTTTAACCAAATCTATTGATTATTGCCATGGTTAAATTACACACTTTCAAATATTGGTAATAAATAAGTACTAAATCAACACCAATCAATGAAGATCTGGACCTCAGACCTGCAAATATTTACACAACTCTCCTACCAGTTTGCAATATACAGTATGCCCAAGCATTAAAGGGCTGCTTATAGCACAGTTTTTGTAATACATATTACCTAGACACTGCTTCATCATTTTCCTTCATCAGTTTCACTCCTCTGCTACCCATGCTACTTCAGGGGAAATCGGTGCATTATCTTTTTTTATTCCCCAGCAAGATGCCCTCTTTCCCTGCATTTCAGCAATACTTGTAATATGGCAAAGCACATTTTATCTATGGCCATGTAAACTCTGATTCCACAACTAAAACATGCATCATCCTTCCTAATAATTGTCAATCTTCCCCTCCCCATTCTTGCTTCATGAACCACTTACCTTTTCACTTTAATGTTATCCATTACACTGCTTTGCACAGGTCTCTCCTCCCATAATGTCAGTATTTTTTTATCCAATGTGTGATGCCTTCTTCTTGGCATGCAATTTCAATTGCTATCTCCAGTGTAAAAACTTTAGCCAACAACAATTTCTACTCCATCATTTTTTGTTTGTTCTTTTGACCAAATGGTACCTTAACATCTAATCACAGTAATGCAGATAGTCACATGCCAAAGCCAATGCCCATAAGACCATTGTATGAAAATCAACAGGCCCCAGCAGTTTGCTCTACCTAAGAGAGTTTTCCACTGTCATGTCACTATCAGGGTTCATAGCAGGGTACATCCTGAAGAAGGAATATGTGGCCAACCACGCTGCCAGATCTTCTTTTAGTTGGCAGGAAGTGTTGCTCAAGTCCTCCAATAACTTACATGACCCCCTCTCACACAATCGGCTTCAGACACAGAACAGCTACAAAATGCCATTCCCCCTCTTACTGAGACGCTTTAGAGACAGGGGGGCCTTTACCAGATGAATGTGCCCTTAGCACTCCTCCCCCTGCCTGCTGTGGTCCTCCATTCATGTTGTCCGGATTTAGAGGTCATATAATATGTCCTGGACGCTCCTGCTGACACATGCCCAATGTTTTAGCAATACTTTGATTCAATACCTCTCCCTCTTTTAAGGTACTTACACTCTCAGCCCTCGAGTGTAGCTCTTCCACCAACTTGGTGTGCTGCATAGCATCTTCAGTAGTCACTAATCCGTCCCTTTGTGCCAGTCTTTCAGCAGCGCCTGGTGCCTCTGCCTCTGCTACAGCCTGCTTTCCATCCAAAGCGCATAGCAGCTCCAACACAGTAGCACCAGGGAGGCGTCGTCCTGAGGAAACCCTGCCTCTTCCTTTCTCTGCTGCCGTCTCATTCTCCGGCACTGGCCTCACTGAAAAAGGCGTCTGTCTTGGACCTTGTCTTCCCTTGCTGCCTGCCGGGTCTACAGTCGCTTTCAAGGGTGCAGCGGGCTTCCTCTTTGTGGCGCTGATGATCTTGAGGCCCATCAGTGTGATCGCTCTCACACGGCAGCGCTGACAGCCCGTGTAGGTGAAAACCAGCTTTGTTAGCCGATCAAGTACGGCACATCACTCCAGCAGCAGCGAGGCCCCCGGGCAGCCTCCAAGTCCTGATGAGGAGTTGGCGACGGCACTGGAGATTCCAGCATCAAGGGGCATGGAACTCCCATGGTACATAAAAACTTTAAATCCTTTTTTCCGCTGTCAGTTGATGTTTATTTCACTGTGTTTGGTGGCAGGTCTGCTACAACGGCCTCAGGCAGCCGCCATCTTGCTTCCCCCCCACCTGACAGAGCTTGAAACCCAAATCAGTAATCTTGAGACGGGAGTGACTGACAAACTTACGCAATCTAAAGAATAAGAGAAGCAGATCACAGATATCTAATGGACGCTGGAGAACCATGAAAATTGCCAGCGGCGTAATAACCTGAGGGATCTTGGAAATCCTAGAGGAGAAAGGAGGGAACGGGCATCAGAAGCTATATGCTAGATTTCTTCAGGCAAGCATTTCCAGAGCTACCAGACTGGAACTGGCAGCAAGACGTCTAACGAGTACACAGGACACCTTTTACCTTGAGTCATCCAGTCAGGGAGGGGGCCAACCAAGGGCTATCATAGTTTTTTTAGGGAATTTTTTTTAAGGCAGGCGGTATTCAAAAAAGCTAGATCTGAGTCCAGGAGAAATGTTGGGGATGTCTAATTTTTTGTTAGACCGGACTGTTGTCACACCACCGTAGAGAGAAGGTGGCGACTCCGTCACCTAATTAAATCCTTCCAGGATAAGGGAGCCAATGCCTTCCTGAACAATCTGGCCTTCCTAAAAGTGGGTTTTTACATCAGAGATAAAAGCCAACGAGTTTTTGATAGGGCTGAATTCAGAACATACTAATGTCCTAGGATAAAACCAGTCTAAGGGAAGTCAGGAGAGGTTTAGGATGGAATATCGACATCTCTATCTTCAGTCAGCATGGGGATACTTCCTGTTTTTCTTCTTTCTTTTTTCTTTCTTTCTTTACTCTCCCTTTTTTTTCTTTTGTCTTCTTTCTTTTTAGAAATATTGAGATAATGCAAGGGGCTGAGTCCCCTTTCCAGGGTTATTAAAACTTAATATGCATGATAATTCACGGTGTCAGCAATTCGCTCTTCATCTCTCACCAGACTGATGTGCGGTCTGGATTCTTCGCAAAGAGGTGGGGGTAAGGGAGGGGGCAGGGTGTTCAGGAGAGAGGGGAGGTAAGGGGTGCGAGCACAAGGGTTTCATGTGGGCGGGGGCACGGGGGAGAAGCCAGGGGAAAAAGTGGGGGAAAAATCTCATAGAGGCAACTAAGAAGGTATCATAGCAGGGTTGTAAACTAACAAGGATAATGACAGAAATTGGAACAAACTGTCCTCACCACTGCTAGGTGAAAAGGCTCAGAGTTAAAACCAATAAGGATTACTCTTCAAGACCAGATGGGTAAGATTACCATTTGTTCTGTTAACATAGGGGGCTTAGTGAATAGGACCAAGAGGTCTAGGGTCATGGAGATTATAAAATCTATCGACACGGATATTGTCTGTCTTCAAGTGACGCACATGCCATGGTATAAAAGAGGACTAATCAAGGCAAAGTGGTACTCTCTATTGGCATGTTCTTCTCAAAGCTCAAACATCAGAGGGGTGGCCATCTGTTATGGCTGTCTTTTTGCTAGCTCTTTGGAGAAGGAGAATGATGGAGAGTGACTCCAGCCTATCACCCCCATAGCATAGGGATTAGGCTGATAGACAGGGACCCTGTCTTACATATATAAGGGTATTTTCGTACCATTTTCCTTAGAGTAAGGCTTATGAATTTAAGTTAGGGGATAGATATATAAATAGTAGTCATGATTCGCTCATTTGCTAACATGCTGAGCTGTTTTTCATGGAGCTATGCATATTATGGGCTCCGTAGGCCTTAAACGAGACAGACTCCATTTTGCTTTCTGCCCGGTAGCTTGAAAGGGCCTTCTAGGTCAAGAGTGATGTTTTAGTTTTAAGCTGTTGTTCGCTTGGAGAGAACCGGTTCAGGCTGACCCTTATCGAAGGAATGTATTTTTCTCCACTCCGAAGACACAACTTCAGGCCGGCCGGCTGGGAAAGTGTCCTTGGTACGGGGAGGTACAAGAATTTGGTGGGCGGCAGGTACTGGCCGTGAATTTCCATGACGGAACGGGCTTTGATATTAGCGAAGGTGTTAGTCAGTTTGTCAGTTAGTCCGTAGGCGGCATCTAGCCGTTAGTATCTCTGCTATTATTCATTCTCATGGTGGACAAGTCGCCATCTTTGAAGTCCGAGAAAGATTTAAGACCGAAACTCTCTGAGATAGACTGAACGAGAAGTAGCGCGGAGCGCACTGATACAGAGAGAGAGAGAGACGGTAGCTAATAATCAGCAAGGTTCCGAGGTCCTGAGGGGAAGCAGACGAGGTTGAGCCTAGCGGTGCAGACGTGTACCTGTGACGGCTGAGGGTGACTGCAAGGCGAGCCAGGACACTGAGACGAGAAGGGAACCTAGATGACTGCCGAATCCAAACTTCATATTAACCAGGTGATGTCCGTCCAGTGCTCATAGATGGTGCACTCTAATCTTTACCTTTTTCTTGCAAATGTTATGCTGCATAGTAATGTGATTTATGTCTATTGTTAATAAATGCCAGTTATCAAAAAGTAGAAACGGACACTAGTTACACCTTATGACCATTGGTATAAGGGATAAAGATCAGAGTAGCCTCAAAAAACTCTATGTTTTGTGTTGGAAGAAGGTGCGGTATATCTGGTTCGTCCGCCCCACATTAGAGTTGTGGCAGTTATCATTGGCTACTCCGAAGTGAATGTGCCAGCCTCACCCGAGGCACCTCTGGTCTAGGGTGCAGTGTCCAGAGATTTGAAGTGAAAAAAGGGTGCAAAATAAAGTGTGCAAAAAAGGAAAAAATAGTTAAAAAGGGGGAAAGGAACAGCCCGAAAGTTCTTTAATGGGGGTTGTTTCTACCACATTAAAAATTGAGTGGTACGATGTTAGACCGAGTTACTAGGTCTGATAGTATAAATTCACAAAATACGTCGACATGTTTCAGCTCCGTTAGGCCAGGAAGGGTCTGCGGAGCTTTCGTCAGGACTCACAAACATAGATATATAGTACTTACACTATTTGTGTAGTCTTATTTGGCGTGCAAACACTCTTATTTTGGTTACACAATGGGGAAATTTTCCTTCTTAATCTGTAGCCAAAAGAGTTTTGCTTCTCCGGGGTATCGCTAAACTGACACTGAGAAGATCAGAGCCGCGTGTGTGGAGAATTCCGCCTTGTGCTGACTCTGCCCCGGGGCAGAGTCAGTCCCCATTGTGTAACCAAAATAAGAGTGTTTGCACGCCAAATAAGACTACACAAATAGTGTAAGTACTATATATCTATGTTTGTGAGTCCTGACGAAAGCTCCGCAGACCCTTCCTGGCCTAACGGAGCTGAAACATGTCGACGTATTTTGTGAATTTATACTATCAGACCTAGTAACTCGGTCTAACATCGTACCACTCAATTTTTAATGTGGTAGAAACAACCCCCATTAAAGAACTTTCGGGCTGTTCCTTTCCCCCTTTTTAACTATTTTTTCCTTTTTTGCACACTTTATTTTGCACCCTTTTTTCACTTCAAATCTCTGGACACTGCACCCTAGACCAGAGGTGCCTCGGGTGAGGCTGGCACATTCACTTCGGAGTAGCCAATGATAACTGCCACAACTCTAATGTGGGGCGGACGAACCAGATATACCGCACCTTCTTCCAACACAAAACATAGAGTTTTTTGAGGCTACTCTGATCTTTATCCCTTATACCAATGGTCATAAGGTGTAACTAGTGTCCGTTTCTACTTTTTGATAACTGGCGACTAACCTTGGGGAACGAAACGGAGACATCGATCCCTCATCCCTCTTTTTGATTATTTACTATTGTTAATAAATACCCTAATTCATATAGAATTATTGTGTACCTGGTGTTCATGTTCAATCTAGGTAAACCGCACTTCTAGTTGAAAGCTGTTTAGGTGAACGGATGAGAAATCCCGATCAGGTAAATGGTGATCGAATAAAAAGGGAGTGAGTGGACCTTTGATGCCAAGAGCAGGGAGTACACTATATAATCTGGAACCATATTCAAAATTACTATTTTAGTTGTGTCCCGAGTAGATTGCCGAGATATCATCCTAATAATGGTTCATAGGAATGTGGTCGTCGTTGATATGCGGCGTTAATGAGAGCACTGGGTGGGAGACCAGTGCCGATACCCACTGGATTGTGGCTTGAATAAGTGAGAACGCCAGGGAGGATACTGGCGCTTAGTTTCACAGGATTGTGAACAGTTTGGAAAAGGGAGCATTGGGTTCTGCAGGCCCATGTGTAGACATACCGGATTGTGTGTCAGATCTGCCCTAGGGTAGAACGGTCTGGGTTGGGGTGACCGCGAGACCAACTGATGTGAATAAGATATTGTAGAAAATCCGTATATGTATATGTATATTGTCATTCCCCATCCTTAGGTGCGACCTGTATATTTATCTGTATATCTACTCATTGTGAATATGATCTAAGGAGGGAAGGTGAGTACGTTTTGGCTGGGTCACAGGGGCCCCTAGGGGCTGATCCCATCTAAACAGAAAATCCGGCCATTACATCTGGCGTCACGAACTGTTTACGAAGCCTGTGTGCATTGTGTTGTTTTAATCTCGTTGGTTTGCGCTCGGCTCGTACGTATAAAATTTTGTTTATAATTGTGTATATAATTTTTGCGTGTTATTATGTTTGCGAAAAAATCATCGTTGGTTTTTAAATTACCAATCCAGATTCCCGGCTGGGAGTCTACGCCCTACGAGGCTTTGGCCCGTGAGTGGGCTGATTCTACTGGTTTAAGTGAAAATTGGTCTTCATGCTTGGAGCAGGCGGAGCCTGCTGATGTGGTTTCGTGCCTACAGAAAGCGCCAGTAGTGAAGGGTGATGAGCTTCCTATTTTAGGACGCAGAGGGTGGATTGTTCTTAATGCATACAGAATATTGCATGAGAGGTTTGCTCAACTACGGAAACAGTTTAAAGATTCGGAAGGACAGTGTGTTGAGTTGCAAAATGCGCACACTTTGTTGCGTTGTCAAAATAAATTGCTTGCCGATAAACTTGAAACATATCAGACCATTGCTGAAAGAGCTGCGGTCCGTATTGCACGATACAAATATAAACATCGTCGTGGACGTGTGTCTTCCCGCAAAGTGCGTATGGTTGTAGCAAAAGCTGGAATGGATTGGAACCCCGATGAGTGGGATGGTAATATCTGGGATTCTCATACTTCTGACTCCTCGGCAGAGGAGGGTGACAAGCGCGAGTCTTCTCGCTCCGGACGTGATTGTAAATCTGCTTCATGTATTGATTCGACTCCCGATTGTGACCGTGCTCGTTCTTCCCGTGCGGATGACGTAGCTTGCCCTGATTGTGCTGTTAAATCTAAGACGCGGGCTTCCTCGGACGCTCTTCCCGCAGTTTCCGCTCACCCGATTTTTCGACGAAAATTACAACAGGCCCCTGGTAATCCGGGTGGTATAGCTCTTGATTGTATTGAAGATTTTACTCAGCAGGAGGTCAGTGACATTCTGCAACGATTTAGATAACGGCCTGGTGAGGCCTTGCTTACCTGGATGGTGCGTCTTTATGAGCTTGGTGCTGCCGGTATTATGCTCGATGCTGTTGATTGCTTACGATTTTGCTCTTTGAGTTCTGATTCTACGATTCAGGATCATTTTCGGAATTATGCTGGTGCTGGTCAAATTTCTTTGCTCCAGCTTGCGTCTGACGGCTGTAATCATAAATATCCGACTGAATCTGATTGGCCTACTGATGAAAAACCTTGGTACACTCTGCGCAATGCGTCACAACGTTTGAAAGAGGAAGTCATGAAAACGTGTATCTTCCTTAGTACTGCTGACAAGTTATTGGATGGTCTTTTAACATCTTCTGTGCGCAATCGCATAATCCGTGCTTCTCCTGTTGCTTACAAGCAGGTCATGATGACATTATTGATTAACCAAACTGGCAACCCTTTGTCTGTTGTGCTTGAGTCTGTTC
Source organism: Lissotriton vulgaris (assembly GCF_964263255.1). Taxonomy (NCBI): domain Eukaryota; kingdom Metazoa; phylum Chordata; class Amphibia; order Caudata; family Salamandridae; genus Lissotriton; species Lissotriton vulgaris. The sequence goes on along the minus strand of NC_141687.1, from coordinate 1,399,829,854 downwards.
GTCAGCTTGGTGAGCTGGGTGAATGGTTTAAACCTGAAAGACAATCTCGACCTGAGGGTCGTACTGGTGGGGACTATAAGTTCTCTAGACGTGACATGTTTCTTGCTCTCATTGCTGATGGTGTCAAAAGAGAAGACATTGATGGCGAGCCTAATAATCGCTTATGGGACATGTTTCGTAAGCGTGGTTTGGATCGAAAGGAGGGTGCCCGTCGTGTGCGAAAGAATGAGTGTGATCGTGGTTCGGATGACAGTGGTGATGAGAGACGACGCGTGAATTCTGATCGCCGTGATGATCGGCGCTATGAACGTGAGGGATCCCCTCGTCGTAATGATGGGAGGGGGAGAGAGGATGATCGTGAGAGGGGAAGAGATGATCGTGGTTCTAGCAGACGACGAGATGCAAGGAGTTATTCCCCTGACGTACGAAAGAGGGAGGATCGTAACAGGCTCTCTGACCGTAACTCACAACTTTTTGAACCTGACACTAATCCGTTTCGTACTGGAGACGGATATGAACAAGAAATTCTAATACCTAAGAAAACTGAGAACATTTACCCTGATTTGTCTTGGTTGACAGAACGCAGGAAAAATGACTAGGAAATAGGTCAAGCTCCGGTACGCAAGTGGGCTCACAGAGATTTCAGACCCTATGTAGATATTGAGATTTTTTGGAAACATCGTAATATCCAAAGGGCCCGAGCGTTGGTTGATACTGGGGCGGAGGCCACTTTAATTCATGGTAAGTCGAGAAAATTTAATGGACAGTCTTTCACAATTACCGGTCTGGGTGGTAAAGAGACACCCGCAGTTCAAACTGCACTTGAAATTAAAATTGGTAGAATTCCTCGTAGAGAATACTCTGTGTTGGTTGTGCCACTTTTGGAATACATTATTGGAATTGACATTTTGAAAGGTATGACTTTGCATTTGGATGATGGGTATTATCAATTTGGTACACGACAGTACATTTCGACCAGACCCGTACGGGTTGGCCGTTTACGCATGCCACCTATTAAAATACCTTTAGCAACGAAAGTGATTTGTCAAAAGCAATATCGCATCCCTGGTGGTCATGAAGAAATTACCGCTACGATTCAGGATTTGGTTGACGCAGGAGTCATTACTCCAGTCACATCTGCTTGGAATAATCCCGTTTGGCCCGTGCGCAAAAGTGACAACTCTTGGCGCATGACTGTTGATTATCGAGAATTGAATAAACATGCACCTAAATTGACTGTTGCAGTGCCTGACATTGTCACACTGATTCAGAGAATTCAAAAGCATCCAGGTACGTGGTATGCTTCCATTGATATTGCTAATGCGTTCTTTTCAATTCCGATTGCCCCCGAATGTCAGGAACAATTCAGTTTTACATGGAATGGACGTCAAATGACGTTCCGGAGTCTTCCTCAAGGATATGTACATAGTCCTACAATCTGTCACCGGCTGGTGGCGGAACATTTGTCTGAAGTGCCCACGAATCCACAAGTTCAGATTTGTCATTATATTGACGACATTTTGATTCAAGGTGAAACGCAAGATCAGGTACAGTCCCATTTAGATCACATCATTGACTGTTTGCGAGCGAAAGGTTGGGAAATTAATCCTGATAAATTACAAACTCCATCCCAAGCTGTAAAATTTTTTGGAATTAATTGGCATGAGGGTCACAGAGAGGTGATTCCACAGGTTAAACGAAAAATTCTTGATTTCGCTGTTCCCAGGAACAGGAAAGAAGCGCAATGCTTTATTGGATTGTTTGGATTTTGGCGTCAGCATATTCCCCATTTGAGTCAAATTTTGGCTCCACTGTATCGAGTTACTCGTAAAAAGAATGCGTTTGAATGGGGTGAACCTCAACAGACTGCTTTTAATTTGGCTAAAGAAGCTATTCAGTATGCTTTGGATTTGTGGCCCGTGTGTGAAGGTGATGTGGATTTGAATGTGTCCGTGGAAGGCCTGTATGCCAATTGGAGTTTGTGGCAAAAGCAGGGCAGACAAAAAGTGCCATTAGGTTTTTGGACCAAAAAGTTACCAGAGGCTGGTGAGCGTTACTCACCTTTTGAAAAACAGTTGCTTGCTTGTTATTGGGCTCTGGTGGATACCGAGCAGTTGACCATAGGCCATGCTGTGATTTTGAGGCCTGAAATTCCCATTATGCAGTGGGTTTTGAGCTCACCAAAGTCCCATCGAATTGGACATGCTCAGGAGGCTAGTGTGATTAAATGGAAATGGTACATTCAGGACAGGGCACGTGTGGGTCCGAAAGGTGTGGCGGTTTTACATGAGCGAGTGGCGCAGGCGCCCTCCAATGAGGCTGAAAGTGAGTGTTCGGTTCCCGTAGTGCAGGAGTCTCCCGTGAAGTGGGGTAAATCATTTGATGATCTGTCCGCGGAGGATAGGAAACATGTGTGGTTTACGGATGGTTCTGCAAAATTCATTGGTGACAAAAGACATTGGAAAGCTGTCTCTTACAACCCGATTACAAAGAAATTGCTAAGCACAACTGGAGACGGTAAGAGTAGTCAATATGCTGAACTCTATGCGGTTTACCAAGTTTTGAAACAGGAGTTACCAGGTACATGTCATATTTTCACTGATTCCTGGTCCACTGCAAATGGACTAGCGGTGTGGCTGCCGACATGGCATTCTCATAATTGGGAATTGCACTCCAAGGAGTTATGGGGTAAAGAACTATGGCAAGAAATTTGGGAATTGCTCCCGCAGAGTACTGTAACAATCTTTCACGTGGATGCTCATACCCCAATTGACTCCCTTGACAAATTTTTTCATAATATTGCAGATGAACAGTCTAAAATTTCTGAGGCAGTGGTTGACATGCAAGATTCTGATTTGGCGGGATTGGCGAAGTGGGCCCATCAGAAAGCGGGACATTTTGGAGAGAAAGCCACTAGCAGGTGGGCTGCCGATAGAGGAATTCATATTCCCTTTTCTTTAATTAAAGATGTCATTCTACATTGTCCCATTTGCCAGCATTCTAGGAAAAAAGAGGTGCCTCAGATTGTTCGAGGCCATTTACATCGAGGTAAATTGCCCGCCCAAATTTGGCAGATTGATTATATTGGTCCGCTCCCTATGAGCAGAAATTGTCAATATATTTGCACAGTGGTTGATACTTACAGTGGCCTTTTGGTCGCTTTTCCTTGTAAGAACGCTACCCAAGTGAACACAATTAAAACCCTGGAGCTCATTATTCTGTACTATGGTGTCCCATTCCAGATTCAATCAGACAATGCATCCCACTTTCGTGGAAGATTGGTGCAGGAATTCTGTACGGAAAACAATATTGACTGGGTGTTTCATATTCCATATTATCCACAAGCTTCAGGATTGATTGAGAGAATGAATGGCTTGTTGAAAGAACAGTTGCGCAAGTTGACTGATGATCGTTACAGCCAGTGGAGAGATGTTCTACTTCAAGCTTTGTTAATTTTAAATAATCGTCCTTTGTTACATGCTGAATCTCCTTTGATGCGTTTATTTCCTCCACATGTTGATGCAAAACCAAATTCTGTGGCGAACACTGTCACATATTGGGAAATTTCCCCCGGTGCTTTGGCTCCATGTAGAGCGACCCCAGGTTCTGCAGGCCTCGACCTGCATGCATTAAATGATGCACAATTTCCAGGAAAGGATCGAATTATTGTTGAAACTGGCATTGGTGTTTCTATACCTGCCGGTAGTTTTGGATTAATTGCCCCTAGATCTGGCCTGGCCCTGAAAGGTGTACAAGTACTCGGAGGGGTGATTGACAGTGATTATCAGGGAGAGATTAAGGTTCTCCTGCTTAATAGCAGTGAGACGGATTTGTTCATCAAAAAGTCTGACCGTGTTGCTCAGTTATTGATTATGCCTGTCTTCAGTGGTGAGATCAAAAAAGGCTCTGCCCCAACGTTGCTAACTGTGCGAGGACAAAAAGGCTTCGGATCGTCTGATCTTCCTGGAGCTAAAATATGGGTGCAATCGCCTAAAAATCCCCCTGAACAGGCTGATATTATTGCGACCGGTCATGACAACACCGTTTTGGTGATGAAGCCAGGGAAAGATGGCTGGGAAGCTGTCCCAGCTGACAAATGTTATTTACGAGAATGATTAAGGCCTGTGTTTGTATTCTTTCAGATCATTCTTTGGATTGCTGCTGTAGGATGTGTCGGCGCTGGACTCCTTTTGGCTGGTTACGCCGGGAGAGGAGAGGATCCACCGACGCCGGTTGATGGGATAATAAGAGCCCCGCGGTCTGCGTGGCAGACATCTTCGAATTTCTGGATCACACTCGCGAAGCGGGTGACGAACTCTCCGCATTTTTGCCTTACACCCATGAAAAGCGTTACTGACATTTTAGCGACCTGTCTGGTAGCTGTCCCTGCGTCCACTGAAACTCTTCGCCATATTTTCAATGTATCACATGCCCGACCTAATGTTATTCTGGGTGATTTTGCGGCACATGCATTTTGTCCCTCATGTACTCTTCTTCCAGATCTTGATGTCCCGATTGATTCCAGAATTACTACTTTTAATATTACCCCTGGAGATCTTTGTTTCATGATGACCTGCAACCCTAAAGCTATTACCGAGTGTCTGCGGCTGAAGCTCCAAGCCGCTACTACTTTTTCATTTCATCAACGTTTGTTATGTTCGAAGAGACTTCCAAATTCATGTCTTTCAGTTAAGAATAATATGACTTGTAAACGTTTAGTTGTAGCCACTAGCCATTATCGTTCAATGCTATTGCCAGCTGGATGGCTCTTTTCTTGTGGGAATTCATCTTGGCCCTATATTCCTGCGAATATTTCTGGTGGCCCATGCGCCATCACTAGATTAAGTTTGCTAATGTTTTCCTCACACCCTTCTTCACATTCCCGTATTGTCCGAGATTCAATGTCATTACATGAAGACTGTGATTCCTCTGTTCATCTCTATTCCAGATCAGAGTACCTTGGTTTAGCTTTTTCCATTATTGGAGTGCCTGCATTGGCCGTTTATAATGCCAAAACAATCGGCAAAATGGCCTGTTGGATGGTTAAGTCAATTAACCAAACGTCTACTGTTTTATCAGACTTATTATTAGATTCCCAAGGTGAACGTAGAGCTATTTTGCAAAACCGTGCAGCTATCGATTACTTATTGTTGAAACATGGGCATGAGTGCTCCGATTTTGAAGGTCTATGCTGTTTTAATTTGTCTGACCATTCTAAAGCTATCCAATCCCATATTAACAAACTCCACGACTTGACTGCAGAAATTAGAGAACATATAGATCAGGGTTTCTTTAACTGGCTCTTTAACTGGCTCCCTGACATGCATTTCATACGACAAATTTTAGAGGGGGTTATTCTTACTATTTGTGTCCTGATAGCTATTTGCTGTTTTATTCAGTGTATCCCTTCCCTGCTACAATTTTTTAGATTTAGTAAGGGTCGTAGATCAGTTAATTTTGTTTCATATTATTCGTCTACTGACGTTAGCTCCATTTAGTTTGTGGTTAATAGACTGGAGTCAAGGGGTGTAATGTTATGGCTGTCTTTTTGCTAGCTCTTTGGAGAAGGAGAATGATGGAGAGTGACTCCAGCCTATCACCCCCATAGCATAGGGATTAGGCTGATAGACAGGGACCCTGTCTTACATATATAAGGGTATTTTCGTACCATTTTCCTTAGAGTAAGGCTTATGAATTTAAGTTAGGGGATAGATATATAAATAGTAGTCATGATTCGCTCATTTGCTAACATGCTGAGCTGTTTTTCATGGAGCTATGCATATTATGGGCTCCGTAGGCCTTAAACGAGACAGACTCCATTTTGCTTTCTGCCCGGTAGCTTGAAAGGGCCTTCTAGGTCAAGAGTGATGTTTTAGTTTTAAGCTGTTGTTCGCTTGGAGAGAACCGGTTCAGGCTGACCCTTATCGAAGGAATGTATTTTTCTCCACTCCGAAGACACAACTTCAGGCCGGCCGGCTGGGAAAGTGTCCTTGGTACGGGGAGGTACAAGAATTTGGTGGGCGGCAGGTACTGGCCGTGAATTTCCATGACGGAACGGGCTTTGATATTAGCGAAGGTGTTAGTCAGTTTGTCAGTTAGTCCGTAGGCGGCATCTAGCCGTTAGTATCTCTGCTATTATTCATTCTCATGGTGGACAAGTCGCCATCTTTGAAGTCCGAGAAAGATTTAAGACCGAAACTCTCTGAGATAGACTGAACGAGAAGTAGCGCGGAGCGCACTGATACAGAGAGAGAGAGAGACGGTAGCTAATAATCAGCAAGGTTCCGAGGTCCTGAGGGGAAGCAGACGAGGTTGAGCCTAGCGGTGCAGACGTGTACCTGTGACGGCTGAGGGTGACTGCAAGGCGAGCCAGGACACAGAGACGAGAAGGGAACCTAGATGACTGCCGAATCCAAACTTCATATTAACCAGGTGATGTCCGTCCAGTGCTCATAGATGGTGCACTCTAATCTTTACCTTTTTCTTGCAAATGTTATGCTGCATAGTAATGTGATTTATGTCTATTGTTAATAAATACCCTAATTCATATAGAATTATTGTGTACCTGGTGTTCATGTTCAATCTAGGTAAACCGCACTTCTAGTTGAAAGCTGTTTAGGTGAACGGATGAGAAATCCCGATCAGGTAAATGGTGATCGAATAAAAAGGGAGTGAGTGGGCCTTTGATGCCAAGAGCAGGGAGTACACTATATAATCTGGAACCATATTCAAAATTACTATTTTAGTTGTGTCCCGAGTAGATTGCCGAGATATCATCCTAATAATGGTTCATAGGAATGTGGTCGTCGTTGATATGCGGCGTTAATGAGAACACTGGGTGGGAGACCAGTGCCGATACCCACTGGATTGTGGCTTGAATAAGTGAGAACGCCAGGGAGGATACTGGTGCTTAGTTTCACAGGATTGTGAACAGTTTGGAAAAGGGAGCATTGGGTTCTGCAGGCCCATGTGTAGACATACCGGATTGTGTGTCAGATCTGCCCTAGGGTAGAACGGTCTGGGTTGGGGTGACCGCGAGACCAACTGATGTGAATAAGATATTGTAGAAAATCCGTATATGTATATGTATATTGTCATTCCCCATCCTTAGGTGCGACCTGTATATTTATCTGTATATCTACTCATTGTGAATATGATCTAAGGAGGGAAGGTGAGTACGTTTTGGCTGGGTCACAGGGGCCCCTAGGGGCTGATCCCATCTAAACAGAAAATCCGGCCATTACACCATCTTAGCCAAGAATAAAATAGGATCGGCTAAACGGAGAGTGGTTGATACCGGTGGAAGATGGGCCCTGGTAGAACTAGATCAGTGAATAACGATAGGTACGGTCTATGGTTCATATCAGGATGAACCAAAGTTAGTAGAAGATCTGAAACTAGAGCTTGTGTCCTGGCCCACCCCCCTGATTATGTGTGGTGATTTTAATACTCACTTAGGAGTGGGAGCTCTGTGACAAACAGATATCAAGGACGGTAGCCCTGAGTATACAGAGCTTTGTCATCACTTATGAGAAGTCATGGATTAACGGACGTATGGGACTCTAAGTTTCATTCGGACCCCGGGTACTCTTATTTTTTATATCCCCATAACAAATATGTCCGGTTCAATTATTTTTTTATATCAAATCAGATTTTTGATGGGGCAGGGATAGAAACATTGCCAAAAATAATGTCCCATGATTTTAGAGATAAAGGCCCAGCAAATGCAATTACAGCAGCGCCAATGGACATTTGATCAGAAGCGGTTGGTACACCCAGACTTTTTTGGGCATTTCAAAAACTGGATAACAGATTTTTTAATATGAATAGATTTAGCGCTTCACGCAATATGGTATGGGATGCGTTTAAGGCAGGGCTGAGGGGGTGATGGTTAGTTTTGTCTCTCAAAAAAGACAGTAACAGGAGTTTAAGAGCAAGCTACTGCGCACCAAGATCCAGGACTAAGATATTGTGGTGGGCGATGTGACTACTTTGCAGCTAGATATCACAGTAACTAAAGTATACTAAAGTAAACTTAATTTGGCAATATGTTCCCAGAAAGCAGCAGCAAAGTATCAGACCCACAGGGCTGAGAGGTATGAGTTTGGGAAAACAGTAGGGAGACTTCTTGCTCTAAAGACGAGATAAATAGTGGCAAAGAGTCACATAGCTTCAATAACAAGTGGGGGGATTACATATACAGATCCTGCGGATGTAGTTACTGTGTTTCACAAATTTTATCAAGATCTCTACACCGAGGAGGAACAGGCCTCTCTGTAGAGTTCGCAGGGGAGGGTTCAATATGAAGAGGGTAGAAGGCTGGATAGGGACGAGAGTGATAAGCTGGAATCCGCATTGGTATTGGAGGAAGTGCAAATAGCAATACAGCAGCTGGCTTCGGGAAAAGCAGGTGGCCCGGATCAGATTCCACTGGAATTTTATAAATATTTTCAAGCAGAACTGGTTCCCTTATTGCTTGATCTATTTTTGGTGGTGCAGTACTCTGGATGTCCACTGGACTCTTGGAGGGGCACTAATATTATTATCTTCCCAAAGAAAGATAAAATACCCAACATGCCTACCTCATATAGACTCATCTCTTGAATAAATGTGGATGCAAAAATGTATTAGAAAATCTTAGCAATTCTCCTTCGGGGGTCATAGCCAGTCCTGTTTTGCCTTGGCAGCATGGCTTTATACCCGGCAGAGACACAACAGATCACATAAGGCACTACGTGGCTCTGTTAGATATCATTAAGGAAACTAACGGTAATCTGGCTATGATCCTCCTGGACGCGGAAAAGGCGTTTGATCGTGTGTTATGGGAGTACTTATGGGGAGTTCTGGCTGCTAAGGGATTTGGACCAAGGGCCACCACAGCAATTCAAGCAATGTATAAGGCACCATATGCAAAACTTCAGCTGAAGGGAAAAGAATCCAATATCATAAGAGTAGGAATGGGAACAAGGCAGGGATGCCCCTGCTCCCCATCCCATTTTCTTTATACATTGGCCTTTTCATTTAACAGATCATAGAGAATCAAGCCATTATTCTGGCTTTAATCCAGGGGTTCGAAACTAAAGTGTTAGCGTACGCAAATGACATTGCGCTAATAACTTCAAACCCAGATACGGCAATAAAGGAAATAGAAGCCATGGCTATCACATATGGACAGGAGTCAGGGTACCTACTGAACAAAACTAAGACTCAAATATTATGTACTGATATTACAATCTTTCAGGGTAATCGGTGAGTACCCACGACTACTTACCTTGGGGTCAGGATTACTCCCGATGTAGGTTGGATCACACAAATTAATTTTGATCCAATGATCAATAAAATAGCATCGGATCACCGGCGGATGAATTCATTATATCAGACCATCATAGGGAGGATCAACATCCTCAAGATGGTAATGCTTCCCAAAATATTTTACTTATTTTGGTCACTTCTAGTGGAAATTGAAGGGTCATTAATTAAAACACTAGATGCTATATTTAGCAAACTTCATTTGGAAATATGGTAAGATTAGGAGATCCTTGAAACTTCTCACTTTGCCTCAAACACGGGGTGGATGGGCCGCTCCTAATCTCACTTTTTACCACTGGGCAGCGCTACTGTAATTTAATATATACTTCTCTTTAAAAAGGATACTAGAGAGAGAACTGCAGAGACTGATGATCTCCCAACAATCTCTGAGATGACACTTGGGGAAGGGGCTAGAGCGTTGTTGCTTCGCCAGCTCAAACCTAGTTATTTTAAGAAGGTGATCCAGCACCAATACCCAAAATTGATCAGGGATCAATACTCAACAACATCAAATACAATGGCTCATACACATTCACCCAGAATCCCTGATGCACTGGGGTCAATTTATACGTTCTAACAATTCTTTCTCTTCATAAATTCTCTCCCTATTATGGCAGAAAAATTCTACAATCCAATTCATCATATAATAGTAGAATTTTGTATCCAATAACAATTTGCGATCAAAAGAAAATTCCCGGGGCTTACTAGCTGCACAGGTAGAAGATAAAGTCAGAACCACAGGACCATGGTCAGACGTGACTCCTGGATACACCTGTATTCGCATGTCAGATAACATATGTTGTGGAATAAAAAAATAATCTAACCGCACTAGCTTTTGGTTTTCTACCTATATACTGATAACTATCATTGCACAGCGAATTTGGTTGCAAATGTATATTCAGATCCCCACATAAAATTATGGGGGAAGGCCACACGCTAACTCCACATTAAGAAAATCTAGAATGGCAGATTCATCAAAATTAGAACCGTATACGGAGCAGAACGTACATTTCAAAGATCCAGCAACACATTCAGTTATTGTCCATCGACCGAGGCCATCCTCTAATATCCAGCCTGTACCAGCAATTTGCTTCTTTGACAGTATTGCCACACCGCTGGAAGTACACGTGTGTTTAGTACATACTAAGACATTGAACCCCAATTCAGTTAAAAGTTTCTGTTTGGCCCATACTACATGCGTCTCCTGGAGACAAATAATATCGTTTATTTGGTTTTTGTAGCCACAGCTGTGCTTAGACTATGCATAGCCTCGTGTTGGCTGCAAAAAGACGCACCCTCATTTGAAGCTTGGCGGGCGAGGTTCCTCTTTATGTTTAATATCGAACATAGCTTATATGCCCTGAAAGTGAGGCGGAAAAGGATACTGGGGAAGCAAATCTGGGGGCTGGTTAGTTCCTATATGGAAGTGGAAGGTTGAATATCCCTGACTCTTTATGTATCTATATGTATTTTGTTCAGTGTTTTGCTAAGATTTAAGATACTTTGGTTCTGAATTTTGTATAATCTCTGATATAGCTGAATTTTTTTTTCAGACTAATTTCTGCATCAAATAAATTTTCTCTGCCTTGCAATCTGTTGATGTGAAATATTGTTTTGTACTCATGTATTTTCCATCAATAAAAAAATTATAAAAAAAATTGAAATGAGACATCTTTTTGGGCGTGCAAAGCCGGTGACTAAAATGGCCGCCTGGCTTTGAAGCTCTGACGAGCGTCCCAGCTTCCAGATGTATTCCTGTGACTAAAGCCGACATTAGACGACAAATAATGCTATAAAGGGTAGCAGAAGATGTCCTGACCCCGCCGACAAAAGAACAAAGTTGCGAGGTGCCCGAAAACTCCAGCGACGGAGATGAGCTAGATCTGAGGTGCGGCCCAGCCTGCTGTGAACTACTCATCCAGCCTCCTTCCTGGAAAATGAGGCCTGCATGGAGAAGGGACTGAACTTGTGGCCAAGCCTGATGCCACGGCCAGCCTTCAACACTGATGAGGAAATGCTGCACCCCCCTTTCCCACTCGCCCGGAGTCAATCGGACCATAGCTGCCTCCTGGGGAGTGGCACACAACACCGCAGCAGCGTGACTGTTGTGCGACCATAACCACCTGCCCATCTCCTCGCTATACAGCTGGCCTACATGTGACGCGTGGCGGTCGGAGAGGCCTGCACAATATCAATTACAGGCCAACTAGCAGCAACTCAACCGCTTCCTACGGAGACCGCATTGGCCTCATGGCGGCTCCCACATCCCACCCGCTGCGACTCGTGCACTCGCTGGCTGCAGCAGAACCCACCTTTGTACTCTCTCACTGCCAACCAGGGCTCTGTACCGCAGACCCACCTTTCCTATTGCAGCCAGTTTGCACCCCCGCCTGGGTCCGCTCTCTCAGCTTCGGGGACTGCAGACACATGAACCCCCACTCCTGTTGTATGAGGAGGACATGTATATTTACAAATATATAGAGGACACGCACCATGCCACCACTGCGTGCCTACTGCTACTGAGCCCCAGGGGTCGCTGGGGGCCCTCCTCGTCATGCAAGCACCACCATCCAGGTTGGCAACCCCTGGCCCGAAGCGTGAGCCTAGGTTACAGAAATGCTGTGCTTCTGCCATAATTTTCTGCCTGGCCCTGGTTCTCACCTGCGCTATTTCCTGACTGACTGGGTGCACGCATCACCGCAGCCTTGCATTTTTGTCTTGCGTAGCACATCTCCCAGCAGGAGAGAGGTTGGATAGGCTCAAGAACACCCGCTAAAGCCTTGCGAGTCACAGCTGTGCTGCTCTGACGCGGCATGGGCCTCAAAGATCCCAAGCAAAAAACGCTACAGTTTGAGAGACTGGTCGACACAGCCCCGCAACATGGCCCCACCATGGCAGAATCTGCGCAAACCTCAGATCATGGAGATGGCCCCCCGGAGGTGACGGCCTCTCTACTCCAGGAGATGAGAACCGGCTTTAAAGCACTAGACAGCCGATTTGACTTGCTTGACAAGTATATCTCCAGTCTTGGTGCCAAGATCCAGGTGCATGATAGACGGCTCCATGTGGCAGAGGCTCGCATATCAGACATCGAAGATGGGACTGCACAATCTGCTAAATGTCTGGAAAGGGTTGAGCACATTCTAAAGGAGGTGGCCATCAAAAATGAAGATCTCGAAGCACGTAGCCACCGAAACAACCTGCGCATCCATGGTGTTCCAGAGACAACCCCAACTGGCCGCATGGATCTATTCGTAGAGACTTTGTTGCTTGGGCTGCTCGGCAAGGATTCCTTTACTCCTGGCTTTGTGATTGAGAGAGCACACAGATCATTGGGACCTCGCCCAAACCCCGGTCTCCCCCCCAGGCCCATCGTGGCATGCATCATGAACTTCCGGGATCGAGATGCTGCACTTCGACTGGCTAGGGAGAGAGGAGACATAGACTGGCAGGGCTCAAAGTTGTCATTTTATCCAGCCTTTACAGCCATGGTGCAAGATGCAAGGCGCAAATTCAACAGGGTCAAGGCCACCCTGAGGAACTTGGGACTACGATACGGTATGCCATACCTTGCCAGACTGAAGGTCAACGTGAACGCCAGGGCTCGTATCTTTGAGAACCCTACGGAGGCGCAAGATTTCTGCCGCGTTCATAAACAAAATAACAATCAATCCGCCAGGGTGGGATCTGGTCCTTCCCCGCCACACAGTGGATCTGATGCAAGTGCCGATCTCTTTTCAAGTTCTGGCACGGGATTATTTAGCCCCCTGACTCACGCCAAATTGTACTAATGCCATATTGGGAATACATCCTACACCCTGCATTGTTATTACAATTAGCTGGTGGCTTGCCTGGGCATTGCTGCCCCCCATGGTGTATCCTTTGAGATCGGTTTGGTTCACTCTGGGGTCCTGCTTTTGGGGAATAACATACCAGCGTAAAGTTATTTGGTACTTCACGTTTGCCTTTACTTTTGGGAATGGCCCTTCCCCGATTGGCTGGGTGGGGATGTTCGTATTTGCAATACATGTCTATTGAGATATGTTGAGTTATTCACTGCTGACCATCACTGTTCACTGTCGCTACACTACTGTGATGAAAATGTTGCACTATGTAGATGGCCAGGTTTGGTAATATAGAAGGTCCTTATGACATCTCCCTAATGTCTTGGAACGTACAGGGTCTTAATAACACTCGAAAAAGGAGGCAGGTAATTCACTATCTATTTCGACATAAGGTGGAAATTTCTTATCTACAAGAGACACAACTCCTTAAAAGAGATACCCCACACTTTGGAGCTAGTTGGGGTGCATCTTTTGGGGCCATAATTACCAACTAGCACTTACCTGCACTATAATTGTATCGCCACCCACATTTTGCAGGATTTAGGACTTCTTGTAACCGCATCGCAGCGTTTTGGCCGCCATCTTGGGTGTGGGTAACCAGGAGGTGCCGATTAACGGGCGCCATCTTGGGTGTGGGGCCAGAGGTCTGCCTCGTAGGACTCCCGCGCTCAGAGGAGTTAATATAAGCAGGAACTTCTTCAGTTCAGGTAGACTATTACTTGCCACTGCACGCTCGCGTAAGCTGCTGCTACCTGCTGATTTTCTAATTTTAAAAACTCACTTGCACGTGCACCTACACTATCGCGCTGCTCGAATTTAGGACGCGGTCGCCTTTTCGCTTATTGTGGACATCTTTTGGGGCCATAATTACCAACAAGCTCCTACCTGCATTATATTTGTATCGCCACTCGCATTTTGCGGGACTTAGGACTTCTTGTAACCACATTGCGGCGTTTTGGCCGCCATCTTGGGTGTGGGTAGCCAGGAGGTGCCGATTAACGGGCACCATCTTGGGTGTGGGGCCAGAGGTCTGCCTCGCAGGACTCCCGCGCTTAACGGCTATATAAGATGTGCCTTCCTCAAGCGCGCAGCATTGATGCGCAGCGGGCGCGCCGATGGAGTGCCGGAGGTGCACCAGAGGTAAGCCTGTTTGCACCCGTTCTCGCACAGGTCGCGCCTAGCGCTAGCCATGCTGCCTCTGATACTCAACTCCATTTAACCTACTCTAGAGCTGAGCTAATTCAGTTAGGTCAACATCTCCTGGCAAGTCATTCGCCGGGTTCCATCACCGAAAACTCTGGGGTGCTGTCTTGCGGTCTGCTCAATGTCCGGTCGCTCTGTAAGCATTATGTTGAAATCGCATTTCTAATTGACTCCTATGGGCTGGATGTACTTTTTCTTACTGAGACGTGGACTCGAGCAGACAGCGAGGTAGAACTTGGACTGGCCTGCCCTCCGGGTTATAAAATTATGCATTGCCCTAGGCTGGGGAATAGAGGTGGAGGGATAGGTTTCATCTTTTGAGACACCTTGGCCTTTTCCCAGTTTGAGGTAAAGGCGGTCCAAAGATCGAACTTATGGGCTTCTCGCTTAAAGGACACAAAGGTGTTTTACAATCTGGATTCCTAGGCTATAGACCCCCGGGTAATGCATTATCCAAAATATCAGATCTGATTGATTTAATCTATGATATTTCCAATTCCCACGCCAGACTATTTATTTTGGGGGATTTCAATCTGTGGCCTAATGGGCCTTTGGATACAGCCTACAGAGAATTGTGCCAGGCCTGCAGCAACCTTCAGTTGCAACAGCTGGTACTTTCTCAGACTCATATGAAGGGTCACGGCCTAGACTTGGTTTTTGCGGAAACCACCCAGGTGGTGATTAGGGATATAGCCATCCAATGTTGAACGGACCATGCTCTAGTCCATTTCCCCCTTTACCTCTCCGCCGATTCCTTGAGAGAGAACGGTTCGGACCCTACCGAAGTTAGTAGGCAATGGTCTAAACTTCTGAACAATTCTGGTCTTCCTCTTTTGCTTCCCGGAGGTTTTATTTTGGAGGAGAATGTGGAGGCAAGCTATTCCAGCTTGTGCCAGCAAATTACCAACTCGCTGGAGACGCTGGTTCCTCTACGGAAATCTAGAGTCAGACGCAGGCCTGCCATGCCATGGTATTCGAACAGCCTTCTCCAACTAAAACTCCGGTGCAAACAGGCAGAAAGGGGATGGAGGAAGTCTTATTCTGAGGCTGCTAAATCCCTCTACAAACAAGCACGGCTGGACTATAAAGCCCAGATTAAGGGCCAGATGTAGTAGCCCTTTACCGATCGGAATCGGCCGAAAATACCGATTTTCGGCCGTTTCCGATCGGTAAAGGGCTAGGGAGATGTAGGTGCACATATTCGGTAATTTTACTGAATCGTTATTATTACCGAATCAGAAATAAGTACCGATTCGGTAATAATTACCGAATCGGTAATATTTACCGATTCGGTAATATTTACCGATTTGGTAAAATTACCGAAAATGCTATGTGGGTAGCCAATTTTACATTGGCACATGGCTTACAGAATCGGTATTTTACCATGGAATACAAATCCATGGTAAAATACCGATTCCTGTGTACATGCACATCTGTGCATGTACACATGTGCCATGTGACAGACAGACGTGCCCTTAGGGCATGTTTGTGTGCCACATTGCACACATGCCCGTTTTGGGGGTGCTAGAGGGTGTCAAAGTGACACCCCCTGCACCCTTGTGAATTCTTTAATTACCGATTCGGTAAATACCGAATCGGTAATGCCTAATCATTCCTATGGGCTTCAAAGCCCATAGGAATGAATGGGCATTACCGATTCGGTATTTACCGAATCGGTAATTAAAGAATTGTTAAGGATTCGGTAACGAATCCAGATGTTGGGACCTACATCCCATTTACCGATTTTGAAATACCGAATCGGTAAAATTCGGTATTTCAAAATCGGTAAATGGGATTTACCTACATCGGGCCCTAAGTGCGCTAAAGCAAAATATTTTGAGGATATGCTGTTGAAGGCATCCAATAAATCGCAGACCCTGTTTAAAATAGTTAATGACCTTTCCAGGCCAACTTGCGCGGCTAACAATATTCCAGCCTCACAGTCTCTCTGTGACTCCCTGGCAACTGCATTCGAGGACAAAATTGCCAACATCCTGAGTGGTCTTTCTAACTCAGGCACTCCTTGTCCCCAGCCTCCAGTTGCCCCTGCACTGTCTCTTACTTCAGATGAGTCAGAAGAACAGGCAGGTCACCGGCGGCTGGAGAGTTTTACTCTTCCTCTGTTCGATGAGTTCTGCGCATTAGCAAACGGCGTGTCCTCGGGCTCTTCCCTTGATCCACTACCCCACACATTTTGGAAATCCTTTCAGGAGGAACTCTTTCGCCCCTTATATTCCATCTGCCACCAGTCCTTTAGCACTGCCACGGTCCCAGAATGCTGGAAGTGGGCAGTAGTTTCCCTTCTCCTAAAAAAAAACACTCTTGACCCCACCTGTCTGGCGAACTATCGGCCAATCTTGTTGCTTCCCTTCCCGGTTAAGGCCATGGAAAAGCTCATGACCCGGTCTCAGTCCAGCTTTCTGGAAAGTAACACCTATCTGGATGTGGCCCAGTTCAGCTTCCGGCCGGCTCACGGTACGAAGTCGGCGCTGGTGGTCGTGTTGGATGCTCTCCGCTCGGGGTCGACAATGGTCGGGCAGCCTTTTTAGTGCTGCTCGACATGTCGGCCGCGTTCGACCCGGTCAGCCACTCCATTCTTGTCAGCAGGCTAGAGGAGATCGGGTAGCGGGATTGGCAGGGGATTGGCTAATCTCCTATCTCCAGAACAGACACCAGGTGGTGGCTCTACCACCATTTAGATCAGGCATCAGGAGAGTAGGGCAGGGTGTCCCCCAAGGGTCAGCGATCAGTCCCATCTTATTTAATTTGTACCTCCGCCCCTTGATCAGTCTGATCAAGTCTTTCAGCATCTCGGTGATTAATTATGCAGACGACACCCAGCTCATCTTCTCCCTTGAAGGAAAAGATGCCGTGTCCACGGAGACTTTCCATCGATGTATGACCGCTATTGCCGACTGGTTGAAAAACAACTCTCTCCAGTTTAATAGCCCAAAGACCGAGGTACTCCACTGTTCATTGGATCATACCTTCAGAAAAAAGCTGAAGACATTTTTGTTCCAGGTCTAACCACATAGTTTAGGAACTAGATTGGAGCCTTGGAATTCGATCTCCTGCAGGTTCAGCAGTCAAATAGCGCGGAGATACTCCCTCGGGAGTCTATTCAAGCGCTCTACAAACCCGCAAAATAAATAAATAAATAAATAAATACCCCGCGTCCTTTACCGGCAGATCTCTGGCCTTCATCCTCCTTGGGCACAGTGGTGGCGGCGGACTCTGCTCGCAACCTCGGAGTCATGTTCGGCCCTAATCTACAGTTGGATGGTTTTGTCAACAAAACCATCTCTACCTGTATGATGTTACTCCGTACTCTGCGAAAAATTCTTCCCCTGCTTCCGGCTCAGGCTAGGCTAGAGGTGGTGCATGGTATTATCTTTAGTAGGATTGATTATTGCAATGCACTGCTTCTAGGGGCCTCCGGTACTTTGATTAACAAGCTGCAGCGTATTCAAAACGTAGCAGCGAAGCTCGCTCTCTCTAGGCAGCACGCAGATTCTTCCTCCCTCGCGCTTAAGGACCTTCATTGGTTGCCAGTTCAGCAGCGAATCTACTTTAAAGCATCCTGCCTGGTCTTTAAGGCTTTGCATGACCAAGGTCCAGTCATGCTACAGAACCTCTTTTCGTGGTATCATGCAGCAAGACCATTACGCTCCTCCTCGGCATGTCTAGTGGTGGTTCCGAGAATCCATAGGCTACGGATGGGGGGCCGCTCCTTTGGATATGTAGCTGCCTAGCTCTGGAACTCCCTTCCCTTGTCCTTGAGGAGCCTTAGGGGTTTTCCATCTTTTAAGAAGGGATTAAAAACCTACCTCTTCCCCAGAACAGTGTAATGGTGTGATTGTGTATCTGGTTCAGTAGAGTCAAAGCGCCAGGATACCCTCTGGGTGACAGTTCGCGCTATACAAATGTGCAATACATACATACATACATACATACACATAGATACTTTGCCAATTACATCAGCTACGCAAGGGGTACGGCCATTTTAATACATAGGAGGGTTCCATTTTGCTTTAGCACCATGCACCAGGATGCCGAGGAAAGGTACCTTGCAGTATAGGGGTCTCTGATGGGTAGGAATGTTACACTGGTGTGTGCTACGCCCCAAACACTGATGCCCCTGATTTCTTTCATGCCCTACACACCCAGCTTACCAGGTTGGAGCTGCAGACTTTGCTTCTTGGTGGGGATTTAAATGTATTGCTCAATCCTGGGATGGATAGCACCTCCGTGGCCCCAGACTCTTAACCCCGAGCCCACCATGCCCTTCTGGAGCTTTGCGACTGGTTCACTCTATTGGATGTCTGGCGCAAACGCAATCCCAACACCACAGAATATACCCCCTAATCAGGCCAACACAATACCTGGATGAGGATTGATATTTGGTTGCTCTCCCCAGATATTTACAGTTGGTGCACTTCAGTTGAGACCCTCCCAGGACTTAATCAGACCACTCCCCAGTTGCACTACATCTTAAAGTCCCCCGCCCGGAGGGCTTTGAAAGCCAATGGCGATTTCCCAGCCGCACTTTACATGGCGAAGTGTTCAAGGCAGAAATTTGTGAGGCCATTGAGGAATACTTTTCCATCAATACTGGGTCGGTAGACTCCTGGGCAACTCTATGGGAAGGCTCTAAAGCCGTTATTAAGGGTGCATGCATTGCCAAACACGCAGGTGTTCTTAGAGACCTTCGTAACACACTGTCACGTCTCAAGCGTGAACTCACAGTGTTGGATGTGGCTTCCACACATCCCACACAACCCACTTACAAGGGCCAATGCTTAGCTCTCCTGGATGAAAACAGAGAAACAGAACACCGGGAAATGTTGTACTTGGGGAAATACCAAATGGCCAGACGATATGGCGAGAGGCCAGGCAGAGTCCTGACCCAGCTACTGAGACCGCCCTATCACAAGACTTACATCACTGAACTATGTACACCTGACAACCACACACACACCTCCACGACGGACATTTGAAATAACTTCCTGGAATATTTTTCGACTCTGTATTCCACCACATTGGGGATCAATCATGAAGCACAAGAGGGATACCTAGACAAGATTGCACTCGTCTTTCTCGAAAGGTACATGCAGGACTTACTCGTGGAACCCATCTCTGTTGCAGATGTGATGGGTGCCATAGACACTATTTGTGGCTCCTCTGGCCCCTGGGTCACATGGATTCACAGGAGACTCCTATATAGAATACAAGGATCTCCTTGCCTCAAAACTCATTGAGGTCTATGCCGAGGCTCTGGAGGCACAACTCCTTCCTCCTACACTCCGGGAGGCTGTCATAATCTTGCTTCCCAAACTCGGCAAGGATCCCACGTAATGTGGTTCATACAGGCCTCTGTCCCTTCTAAATCTAGATTATAAAATATTGGCTAAAGTCATTTCTAACCGGCTGTCCCAAGCAATGGAATTTATCATATCCTTGGCTCAATTCGGTTTTGTACCCCATCATTCAACCTCACTAAATCTTAGAACACTCTTCGCGGTTATACACAGGATCAATCTAGACACTCCTTCAGCAGCTATTCTCCTCGACACAGAGAAAGCTTTTGATTCATTAGAATGGCCTTTCTTCTTCACTGTGATGCGTCGTATGGGCATGCCCATGGGGTTAATCGCTACAACAGCATTATTATATAATAAATCAACAGCAAGGCTGCGCTTAAATGGCACACTCACCAGCCCTTCCAGCTCGCCCGGGGGACCCGACAGGGTTGTCTCTTGTTCCCCTTATTGTTCATCCTGGCTATGGATCCATTGATGCACCACTTTCAGGAACAACACTTACAAAGAGGCCTACAATTCAACACCGGCCCTCTCCTGGTTTCACTATAAGCAGACGACACAATCCTGTATGTCAGACACCCCCAAGATAACTTAGACGCACTGATCAGGGAAATTATTAGGTTCAGCCGGTTCTCGGGCCTCAGCATCAATTGGCGTAAATCCGAAATCTTTCCTGTAACAGTCAGCACAAAACCGTGGGAATGAGAATTCCCTCTGGAGTGGTTTACTGATTCAGTTAAATGTTTAGGAGTCCATACTCATTTGGACACTACCCAAATAATAAGTCTAAATTATTATGGTTACTCAACTCAAAGACGAGCTCAGTACGAAATTGACACCTGAAGAACTTGGTCAAACGCTCGAAGAAGTTAATGCTCAACTGGAGAAGAAAGGAAGTTAACGAACGCAAGCTAAGGAAATTTAAACGGGATACCGTTGATTATAAGCTCGGCGAAGTATATAATTGGGCGGAGATCTACACGGCAAGGAGACAACAGCGATCCCAGTATAACATAGTAACTGACGGAGACACGACTTCCTCAGAGGACTCCTCTCGCACCAGGTTCAACAGACAAGATCCCAGAGTACCGCCACGTCCTGAGCAACAACAAACCAGCAGTTCCACATCTAACTTATCTTGTGTTTCCAGCACAGCTCCGGTGCCTTTTTTAGGATTAGGGACCGACAAAACCGGCGATCCAGGCGGACCCAGTTTAACAGGATCTCAACACTCCATAGCCAAGTCAACACAGAGTCACAGAGTCTAGTAATAAATATCTCCCAAACTGACATTTCTAACTCGCAAATGAAGGTGCTACAGGAGGGTACTTCTTTTGTTCCTACGTACATTACCAACAAGTTAGAAACTCAAGTAAGTTTCTACAAATTTATGCGGACACTCAGGCTCAAGCATTTTTTTACCAACATAGTGTACCACAATCGACGGAGGAATCTCTTATGGATTTACGACCCAAAAGTTCTTTTTTGGCCCCTGTGAGCCATAAAACTCTCGACTTGTTCGAGGTACTAGTACAAAAAGATCTTCAAGTCATTCACAAGACCAAGTCTCATCCCAAGCAAAACTTATCTATTAATGACAAACAAGCTATTACACAACTGGCTACCAATCCCGACATTACCATCTATAAGGCAGACAAAGGCGGTGCCTTAGTCATACTAGACACCCAATTCTATACTTACAGTGTCAACATCCATTTACAAGATGCAAATACATATATGGAAATTGACACAGACCCAACTGTTGAATATACTACTGTACTCCAGACCCTCATTGATAAAGAAAAAGCATTGGGAACGATCACAGAAAAAGACAGAAGATATTTGATGAAGTTACATCTGCAAATTCCTTACCTATACATGGTCCCCAAAATTCACAAACATCCGTTGAAACCCCCATTCAGACCCATTGTCAACACACGCAATTCTATCCATGAGCCCATCGGGACCTACCTTGACCGTCACCTCCAAAATTCGGTCAAACAGATGTTCAGCTATTTGCAAGACACCACGGATTTCCTCAAGAAAATTCAAGACATCATCATTGATCCTACTGAACCCGTGCTGCTGTGCACGATCGACGTCAACTCTCTATATACATCCTTTCCCCACAATCTGGGCCTTCAGGCAATTGAAGCTGCTTTACTCAAAACACAGAAACCACCCGATCTACAAGTTTTCCTGATGGAACTTACACAATTTACATTACCACACAGCTATTTCAGATACAAGGACAAATTCTACATCCAACTCTCTGGTGTCACCATGGGCAACTGTGCGGCTCCTTCATATGCCAATCTGTTTATGCAAGACTATGAGACTGAACACATATTGACTGTCCCACTTTGGAAAGACCATCTAAAAGTTTACTATTGTTACATCGACGATATCTTTCTTATTTGGAAAGGCACAGAAGAACAACTGGTCACTGCCATACACCAACTCAACAATATCAATGCAAGAATACAATTCACTCATACCATCAGTGCCTCAAGAATCTCATTCCTGGATGTAGATATTAAAATGGGCTGCACCAATCTAGAAACATCAATTTACACCAAACAGACAGATCGCAACAGTTTCTTACATTATTCCAGCTTTCATCAGCTCAGCCTAAAAAGACATTTACCCTTTTCACATTTGCTTCAGGCCAAAAGAATAGCATCCCCTGAAGATAGTGTTAAAACCGACAGCACCACCATTAAAAACAAGTTTTTTGAAAAGCGGTTACCCGGATCACATCGTACAAACTGCCGCAGGCAGAGTAGCAAGTATTGATCGCGGTACTCTCCTAACACCTAAAGTTTCCACTAATCTGCCAGAACCTAGATGTGTATTTGTTTCAACATTTTCAACAATTAGCCTATCCATTAAACAATGCATCTGAAAGCACTGGCAAATGCTGCAACTTGAACCTGATTTTAATCAAATTTTTGACCAATTTCCAATCTTTGCCTACCAACGGTCAAGAAGCTTGCAACAGATGCTTAAACCACGACTCACAACACCCACTGTACATAAGGGCACGATTCCATGTCACAATTGTACTAATTGCCACAGTACAATCCTTGGCAACACTGTGATGTACCCTACCCAAGGTAATCCGATTCGCATGCAAGTAAATGCTACTTGTGACACTATGAACGTGGTGTATCTGTTAAAATGCCCTTGTGGTTTGCCATACGTAGGCAAGACGGAACGGAAGATGAAAATCAGACTCACTGAACACTGTAGGAACATCAGGAACAACAATCTCAAATCAAGTGTAGCAGCTCACTATGTACAATTGTAAAACAGTCCAAGCCAGATCCGTTTCCAAATCCTCGAGGTGGCGAAAGAGCCAACCACCATTGATCCACGGAAATTTCTACTCCAACGAGAACTCTATTGGATTTACAGACTTTGCTCTATCTATCCTAAAGGACTCAATGACAGACTGGAATACAGTAGTTTTCTGTAAAACTGTATCTCTCTTGGTATACTCTCTGTATTTGATCTTGATGTTCTGACTCTCCTTTCTTCTTTCTTTTTTCCCCCATTGGTCTCATCTTCACATTAGTTTCCGGTCTTCTGTTTCTGGTCTAGGTTTCCTTCCTCACTTGTGCACCTTTCCTCTACCATATTTCAATGTTTTTCTAGATTCTTACACACCCTGTTCTATCTTGTAGGGTCACATCTTTATCCTTTGACTATGCACCATACGTACAACGCAGTTATCTCTTCATCCTTTACAATAATAATTTTGCTCACCCTTCCTCACCCAACCCTTCCTTTTCTTTTCGATCTTTGTTTCATTTTCATGATTTTTGTATCTTTACAGCATCTTTCCCAACATCATCTCACTTATTTTTGACTTCATACGTTCCGTCCATCTCGCTCATGTTGTCCCCCCCTTTTCTTTCTTCCAGTCTTGCATTTGTCAGTATTCTCCCGCACTTCTTTCACACATCCCTGTTGCTCATTGCTATGCTGTTCTTGTGGTTTTTACTTTCACACATTTTCTTCGTCTCTTCATTTACTTTGATACGCTTGTTTTCGCATCTTTTATTTTTCTTGTATCATTACACCTCTCCTTGCACTCTATTTCTGGTTATTTTATTTCATTTCACTTTGCTGTTGGCCGCTATTCTATTGGCCCTCGTTGGGATTTTGCTTGAGTCTTTTTTTCATTGCATTTCCATTTCATTTGCATGTTTACTCACATCGCCTGATGTACCGCGCATGCACCCTGCAGCTCGTCCCAGTAGCCTTTTTTCATCCGTCCCCTTTCTATTTCTCTTCCTCAACCTTTAATACGCATGCTCACATGAGCACCAATTTCACTTCTGCACTTTGATGGCGTTCCCTCAGAGCACGGCGTTTGCGCACATTCCATGTAAACACTGGTAAGCTTTGTTGCATATTTTCCTGTCTTTTCACCCGCGTCTACCTGTTGTTTCACCATGTTTCTTCAGCACTCTCGGATAGTGGTCTCGTTCTACTACTGGGTCTTATCCTTTAACCACAGTCTTCGGTGGCACTTTTTCACATGGAATAACCAAACGAGCATGCTTCTTGTATCTTTTGGCAATGCCCTTCTCTGTTTTCACCGATTATTTACCTGACAAAGCACTCTCTCAGTAGACACCGCGCACCTGGTTTCCGCCCGTCTTACAACCTGCATGTTTCCTAACCCGGCCTAATTTTCTTGTAGTCATCTCCCGGGCCCTGTATTACCTCCAGACATGGTTTCACGTTTATCTTCCCGGATTACGGAGCCCCTGAAGAAGAGCCAGTGAGGCTCGAAATGCATCGGGGATACTTAAAAACTTTCAACATTGTCCATAGTTGATGTGTTGTGGATGTCATTGTTATGAACTGAAAATTACTCACTTTGGATGATCTTATTCTTTTCATCATATGATTCTACAATCCACAGTTGAAAATGTACCCAATTACAAAGTGATTAAAACTTTGTTTCTTCACCTCGATTATTTTGTATGAAAATGATTGAAAAAAGTGCATATGAACTCAGGCGTGCTCAAGTTCTCCACCTTACACTCATAAGGTTTATCCTTTCTTTAAATTATGGGCAAGCCATAGACACGCTTACGACACAAATAGAGAAACGGCTGAGTCTACCCCTGTCACTCGCAGGCCGAGTTTTGATTCTGAAGGTGGTAGTACTTCCCAAATTTCTATATCTTTTCAACAACATACCATTTCCTCTCCCTAATAGCTTTTTTCGTACGCTTTGTACCCTTCTAACCCACCTGGTCTGGGGTGGGAAGCAGGCACGAGTCAGGTAGTCAGTCCTCACGCTGCCATAGGATAGAGGGGGATACAGTGTCCCTGATTTCCAGCTATACTATGTAGTGGTCCAATGTAGTTACACTCACTCATGGTTTCACCCGGACGCCCGGATTCCATATTTGAGGCCAGAAGCAGACCTCGTTCTCCCAAAGCGGCTTTCAACTGTCCTACCTACGGGTGTCCCCAGAGATCCCAAAGACATCCAAACCGTATCCTCCACCAGCTGGGCATGGAATAAACTATGCAGAATCACGGATGTAGATATACTGTACTCTTCGGCACTACCCATTGGATTCCAATCACGGGTGAACGATTGGTACAGCGTACCCTTGCAACATTTGAACTTTCACAGTTAGGCGATTTATCCCAGGGGGTCACATCTTTTCACTATCAGAGGATGCTCGTTTCCAATCTGGGAGCATCATGGACAGGTTTGTCCTGAGCCGCATTAGATCAGCCCTACGTTCCACCTTGCCGACCTTTCCAATTTAGCCGGCCACGTTCCCCACTCTCACGATGATTATAGAAAACACAAATAGCATTCACTTAATTTCAAAGCTATATAAGACATGTGCTGCTCTGAAAGCTATAAATGACGTCAAAGTCCTAGCACTTGGGAGGCCGATCTGGGACGATTAATCACAGATGAGCAATGGGCCAAATGTTGTACAGACACACAGGATGTTTCACTAAATAGTAGGCACAATCTCCTACATTTCAAATTCCTGTGCGCGTATATATTTCAACCCTGCTATGGCTCACAAAATAGACCCGTCCAAACCACACAACTGCCGTAAATGCTCCGCAACTCATGCCGACTTCGCACATCTCACCTGGACATGCCCGAAACTGCAGCACTACGGGGAACATATACAACACACGCTAGGGCAAATGATCAGTCTTCCTCTGATCCCCACTCCGGAAGTGGCCCTACTGGGATATACAGTCAACTTCCCCAAGAAGATCAGCTTGTTCGCATCCCTGGGTCTCCTACTAGCGAAGCGGGAGGTGGCGGTCCACTGGGGCATAAGTCTGTTCCCAATGTCCAGAATTGGATACACAGCCTGGCCTATTGCAATGTAAATAGCAAAGTATACGCAAGTGTGATGCCTTGTACATTCCGTCCTAAGGACATATGGGGCCCCTATCAATCATACATTGAGGCCATACACCAGGATACCGGCTCCCAGCTGGAGCAGGCCATTGTTCCGGAGCTAGTGGGATAAACTTGTTATTACATAATCCATCGATTTATTGTATTACCTGTCCAGATATATGGCAACTTAGTTAAATGAAGGACACGTCTGCTGTGATTTATGGATGGACTGGAGGTTGAGGAAGACAGACTTTCTTGCTTAAAATGTTATGCTAATGCTACAGCTTTTACCAACCTGGCAAATAAGACCAAGATAGTAATTTTTTTATAACATGTACTGTTCTATCACGACAATGTATGACAATGCACAAGTGAACGAATATGCATATATGCTTCTTTTGTATTTGAGAAAGCTAAAAAATAAAGTTAAAAAAAGAAATAAATGAGACATCTTTTATTGGCTAATCTTTAATTTCAACTTTCCTTCTATTTGGTTGATAGACCAATTAGTTGAATAGTTGATGGCAATGATGACTACTAACTTTACAAGCATTTAGTCAATAAAATGATCATAGACTCCACATTAATAATGAATTTTTATCTAAAAAAAATCAAAGGTAAATGCTCAGTTGCATTTAGGTCACAGATTACAAACACTGAACCTCACGAAGTAACAATTATATATAATATTTTAGAACTCATCTAAATTAAACAATGACTTTATAAAATGACGGAGTGGATAGAGTAAGAGACAACAGTTTCAGCAAATATTCATGCCAAACAATATATATCTGGCAAAGGGAGAGATGAAGAGACAATATTCATCTAAATAATACATATCAATAAATCATGGATGTATGACGTTACAACGCATACTATTACAACGCATGGCTTTACAGCGCATTTTTTACAAAGCAATAACCTTTACAACGCATGTTTCTACAACGAATACTATAACAACGCGAGATAGTGTTATTAGTAGTAAAGTGCTATTACAACGTATTCAATTATAACGCATACCTTTACAACGCATAAATAATGTTTTTTTTTTTTTTTTTTTGTAAAATAAAACCTGGCTTGGGATGCAGGGAAATTAGGGGTTTTGGGTGGGGGAGTGTTTTAAAATGTAGAGAAAAACTGAATGTTAATTTAATGAAACACAAAGCATTTTTTAAAATGAATACGCGAGTATTAAAATTAATACGCGAGTATTAAAATTAATACTCACGTTTAAAAAAATACTCATTCATTTTTAACTTTTGACAATCTTACACAGGCAACCAATTATAAAATATAATAAACTTACAATATATAACTAATTAAGAAAATAATTATTCGTAAAAACAAACATTTTACATACACATAGTCGCCATTTTAAACAGTGTAGTTCCAAAATTTGTCCTACAACTCTTTCCATGAAAGTAATACCACAACACTACTTTCAAAATGGATGCCAAAACGGAATGAAAAAGTGAAAACCACACATCTTTAGATGAATTTTTAAATTTTAAGTTTCCACAGTAATGAAACGTATTTAACCCCTTCGATGCTGATGACGAGCTCAGCTCGTCATCACCCACGGGTGGCGTGTGCTGAGGACGAGCTGAGCTCGTCATGTAACGCGGTAGTTTAAAAATTGCCGCACAGCGCAAAAATCGCCGCAGCAGCGATGCGGTTAAAAAACATAAAACCAACGCTGTCTTTTTTAAAAATAACAATGACACTGACTAAAACTTATAAATACGAGCAAGACACCATTTTAAAATCAGTTGATTATTAACTTCCAGAGTGACCAGACGCCAAAAGCTGACCCTCTGACCTGTTCATTGTGATAAGACCCGAATCCATTTAAGAAGCATTATTTATCGAAATACAAGTAAGTTTCTAAAACGAATACCAGAAATGTTTACTTGAAACATTTAAAACGCTGCACCTAATAAGTTTTAGTTTCTAATTTAATGTGAAAAAATAGCCCCAAGCTATTACTATATTTATGGATACATATATTAAAAAAAGCCTCAAAATATTTAAAGCTGACTAATATCTAAAGTAAATTGTTTATTTAATAAAATGATTATCAAATAAATAAGAATATATATTATTTTTCAAACATCACAAAATGATTTATTTTTTTCCAAAGTAGAACTTCTATAAAGTGTGACGAAAAAGACAACTTTAAAAAAATTGCATTTTACAAAAGGAGCCACACTCCTCATCAAGAATAATTTAAAGGTACTTTTTTAAATTATAGAAAACACAATTCTAAATTAGTAAGACGAAAAAACGTTTTCTAATCCACACATATTTAATCTGATTTTCACACAGAAATTCAATAACGAAAAAAAAATACTTTCATCTTTGAAAATTCAAACGTTGAGTTTTAAAGAAGGTAAATATTTTATACTTAACATAACAGCATTTTATTTCTGTCTTCATTAATGAAAAAAAGATTGTGAAAGTGTCAGAAAGTGTAGAGGTAAAAATAATTCAGGTTACTCCATGAAGGTGCAGCAGTAGGGAAAATGTGGGATACTGTAGGGGTATCATTACTATTCTAACTCCAGGAAGGTGCAACAGTAGGGAAAGTGTAGGATGGTGTAGGGGTATTAATTACTATTGTATCTCCAGGAAGATACAGAAACAGGGAAAATATGGGATAGTGCAGGGGTACCAATTACTATTCTAACTTCAGGAAGGTGCAACAGTAGGGAAGGTGTGGAATGGTGTTGGGATAACAATTACTATTCTAACTCCAGGAATGTGCAACAGTAGGGAAAGTGTGGAATGGTGTAGGTGTATCAATTACTATTCTAACCCCAGGAGGGTGCAACAGTAGGGAAAGTGTGGGATGGTGTAGAGGGAACCAATCCCTATTCTAACTCCAGGAAGGTGCAGCAGTAGGGAAATTGTGGGATGCTATAGGGGTATCAATTACTATACTAACTCCAGGAAGGTACAACAGTAGGGAAAGTGTGGAATACTGTAGGAGTAACAATTACTATTCTAACTCCAGGAAGGTGCAGCAGTAGGGAAAGTGTGAGATGGTGTAGGGGTAACAATTACTATTCTAACTCCAGGAAGGTGAAGCAGTAGGGAAAGTGTGGGATGGTGTAGGGGTAACAATTACTATTCTAACTCCAGGAAGGTGCAATGGCAGGGAAAGTGTAGTATAGTATGTAGGTACAGTAAAGTAAAATGTAACTTATGCACAGAAATGTTTTTGACTGTATCGCAAACATTGAAATAAAAGATTACATTTTCATTTCTTTCTCATTTTTTCAGATACCCACAAAAATCCTCTCAACACCAAATCAAAAGACGATTCCCAGAAGACCAAACAACAAAAAAGACCAACAAAAAACGAGAAACCAGACCAGAAACCAGACAAAGAAGAAAGCACCTAAATCAAAAGGTATTTAAAAAGAACACTCCAAACTAGGAAAAAATCATTAGGCAAAACTTCAAAAAACATATTCAAGAAAGCTGCAACAGTACAGAAAGTGTGAAATAGTATAGGGGTAACACTTACTATTCTATCTCCAGGTTTGTGCAACAGTAGGGAAAGTGTAGGATGGTATAGAGGTGTCAATTACTATTCTAACTCCAGGAAGGTGCAGCAGCAGGAAAAGTGTGGGATGATGTAGAGGGAACCAATTACTATTCTAACTCCAGGAAGGTGCAGCAGTAGAGAAATTGTGGGATGGTGTAGGGGTATCAATTACTATTCTAACTCCAGTAAGGTACACCAGTAGTGAAAGTGTAGGATGGTGTAGGGGTAACAATTATTATTCTAACTCCAGGAAGGTGCAGCAGTAGGGAAAGTGTGAGACGGTGTAGGGGTAACAATTTCTATTCTAACTCCAGGAAGGTGAAACAGTAGGGAATGTGTTGGATACTGTAGGGGTAACAATTACTATTCTAACTCCAGGAAGGTGTAGCAGTAGGGACAGTGTGGGATGGTATAGAGGTAACAATTACTATTCTAACTCCAGGAAGGTGCAATGGCAGGGAAAGTGTAGTATAGTATGTAGGTACAGTAAAGTAAAATGTAACTTATGCACAGAAATGTTGACATTTGTGACTGTATCACAAACATTGAAATAAAAAATTACATTTCCATTTCTTTCTCATTTTTTCAGATACTCACATAAATCATCTCAACACCAAATCAAAAGATGAATCCCAGAAGACCAAACAACAAAAAAGACCAGCAAAAAACGAGAAACCAGACCAGAAAACAGACCACGAAGAAAGCACCTAAATCACAAGGTATTTCAAAAGAACACTCCAAACTAGGAAACAAATCATTAGGCAAAACTTCAAAAAACATATTCAAGAAACCTGCAACAGTACAGAAAGTGTGGAATAGTGTAGGGGTAACAATAACTATTCAATCTCCTGGTTGGTGCAACAATAAGGAAAGAGTATGATGGTATAGAGGTATCAATTACTATTCTAACTCCAGGAAGATGCAGCAGCAGGAAAAGTGTGGGATAATGTAGAGGAAACCAATTACTATTCTAACTCCAGGAAGGTGCAGCAGTAGGGAAAGTGTGGGATAGTGTAGGGGTAACAATTACAATTCTAACTCCAGGAAGGTGCAGCAGTAGGGAAAGTATGAGATGGTGTAGGGGTAACAATTACTATTCTAACTCCAGGAAGGTGAAGCAGTAGGGAATATGTGGGATACTGTAGGGGTAAAAATTACTATTCTAACTCCAGGAAGGTGCAGCAGTAGGGAAAGAGTGGGATGGTGTAGCGGTAACAATTACTATTCTAACTCCAGGAAGGTACAATGGCAGGGAAAGTGCAGAATAATATGTAGATACAGTAAAGTAAAATGAAAGTTATGCACAGAAATGTTGACATTTTTGACTCTGTCACAAACATTGAAATAAAAAATTACATTTCCATTTCTTTCTGATTTTTTCAGATACTCACATAAATCTTCTCAACACCAAATCAAAAGGCGAATCCCAGAAGACCAAACAACAAAAAAAGACCAGCAAAAAACGAGAAACCTGACCAGAAACCAGACCAGCACCTAAATCAAAAGGTATTTAAAATGAACACGCCAAACTAGGAAAAAAATCAATAGGCAAAACTTCAAAAAACATATTCAAGAAAGCTGCAACAGTACAGAAAGTGTGGGATAGTGTAGGGGTAACAATTACTATTCTATCTCCAGGTTGGTGCAACAATAGGGAAATTGTAGGATGGTATAGAGGTATCAATTACTATTCTAACTCCAGGAAGGTGCAGCAGCAGGAAAAGTGTGGGATGATGTAGAGGGAATCAATTACTATTCTAACTCCAGGAAGGTGCATCAGTAGGGAAAGCGTGGGATAGTGTAGAAGTAACAATTACTATTCTAACTCCAGGAAGGTGCAACAGATGAGAAGTGTGAGATGGTGTAGGGGTACCAATTACTATTCTAACTCCAGGAAGGTGAAGCAGTAGGGAATGAGTGGGATACTCTAGGGGTAACAATTACTATTCTAACTCCAGGAAGGTGCAGCAGTAGGGAAAGTGTGGGATGGTGTAAGGGTAACAATTACTATTCTAACTCCGAGAAAGTGCAGTGGCAGGGAAAGTGTAGTATAGTATGTAGGTACAGTATAGTAAAATGTAACTTCTGCACAGAAATGTTGACTTTTTTGACTGTATCACAAACCTTGAAATAAAAAATTACATTTCCATTTCCTTCTCTTTTTTTCAGATACTCACATAAATCTTCTCAACAACAAATCAAAAGGCGAAAATCAGAAGACCAAACAACAAAAAAAGACCTGCAAAAAACGAGAAACCAGACCAGAAACCAGACCAAGAAGAAATCACCTAAATCAAAAGGTAAATAAAATGAACACTCCAAACTAGAAAAAAAAATAGGCAAAACTTTAAAAAACATATTAAAAAAAGCTGCAACAGTACAGAAAGTGAGGGATAGTGTAGGGGTAACAATTACTATTCTATCTCCAGGTTTGTGCAACAGTAGGGAAAGTGTAGGATGGTATAGAGGTATCAATTACTATTCTAACTCCAGGAAGGTGCAGCAGCAGGAAAAGTGTGGGATGATGTAGAGGAAACCAATTACTATTGTAACTCCAGGAAGGTG
Organism: Lissotriton vulgaris; assembly: GCF_964263255.1. Taxonomy (NCBI): domain Eukaryota; kingdom Metazoa; phylum Chordata; class Amphibia; order Caudata; family Salamandridae; genus Lissotriton; species Lissotriton vulgaris. The sequence continues at coordinate 1,399,797,655 of NC_141687.1, read as the reverse complement.
CAGCATTAGGGAAATCAATATCTATTCTAACTCCAGGAAGGTACAACAGTATGGAAAGTGTGGAATACTGTAGGGGTAACAATTACTATTCTAACTCCAGGAAGGTAAAGCAATAGGGAAAGTGTGGGGTAGTGTAGGGGCAGGATTTACTATTCTAACTCCAAGGAGGTGGAACAGTAGGGAAAGTGTAGGCTAGTGTAAGGGCAGGATTTACTATTCTAACTCCAGGAAAGTACAGCAGTAGGGAAAATGTAGGATATTGATCTATCTTATTTTTCATTTTAATCCACATAGTAAAATTAAACATTTTTTCTTCACAGATCATGTGTGCACAGGAAACAGCTTCCTACATAAAATCCAGAAAAGGAAACAAATTACTTAAGCATGCAGGATACATATATTGTAAAGAAAGGATACATTTTCCAAGATATCATTGGAGGTGTGTGCAGTAATACTCATCCCATTGCAGTGGCAGAGCGGTTACCCTTGATGATATCATTATTAAAACAACAGATCATAACCACTCTGCCTCTGCAATGGAGATTGATGTAAGGGAAACCTTAAATGAGATGAAAGAACTTGCATGCACCTCCAATGATTCTACTGGATCCATTTTAAGAGAGGTTGCACAGCATGTCCCCAGTCATGTTGCTAGTAATATGCCTATAATTCCTAATTTGAGGCAAATTATACAACGACAAAAGCAGGCAAGTAACACACAAACCACAACACCTCATACCTTTTCTGACATTGTTATTCCACATGAACTTACTATTTCTTTTGCTGATGAACCCTTCCTTCTCCATGACAACGAAAACCCTCAAAAACATATTCTAATTTTTAGTACACCCGCAACCTTGTTAAGTTAGAAAATAGTGAAATTTAGATGATGGATGGGACGTTTAAAAGTACACCCCATCCTTTCACTCAAATTTACACTATACACTCAAAAATTAACCATAATGTGATCCCCTTAGTATATAGTTTGCTGCCTGATAAGTCTTCTGCAACCTACACTGAACTTTTATCAGTTATTAAAAATACAACATCGAAAAGTCCTAGTAAAATAATTGTCGATTTTTAATTGAGCATGATCAATGTGATCAGTAAAACGTACACGGATACTCAAATTCAGGGGTGTTTTTTCCATTTTTCCCAGGCATTCTGGCGTAAGTTACAGAAAACAACCCTGGTTGCAGAATACTCAACAGATAGCAAACTACAAGTTGAGTTAAAAAAATTGACAGCACTTTGTTTTGTTCCACCCGAAAGTGTAGATGAGTACTACACTGCCATTACAGAATCTGATTATTACAAGGTAAATGAAGACAAATTGGCACCCATCCTAAATTATTTTGAAGACACATGGATTGGGCACCTAAGCAGATAGGGTCGCAGGAGGAAGCCACGTTTCCATGTGGAGTGGTGGAACTGTTACACAAGCTGTTTAGAGGGAGAAGCTAAAACAAATAATGCCATTGAGGGATGGCACAACTCCTTCAACAATACAATTAGCAAACCACACCCTAATTTCTACTCTTTTTTGGAAACTTTGAAAAAGGAGCAAAGTTTTCAGGAAAGGAGATTTTCACAAACATTATCTGGTAGTCTAAACCCACGAGTTACAAAAAAAACAAAGGAAATGTCTGAGAGACTATTGGGTATTATGCAACAGTTTTCGTTGTGTGTGGCTCTAGACTACCTTGAAAATTTTGCTAACATTCTAAGTTTCTAAATAACTTTTTCACCTTACTTTCCTGCTTTGCCCTAAATTAAATCAAACACTAATTACAATTGGCAATAACATTTTTCTAAAACATATTTACAAAATATACGTCGGGTCAGCCTACATTTTGTTGCCTTCTTTTTTTTTCACCTTTTTCCACCATAAAAAATCCAATTTTTGAAACATCCAAAAACCCCAAGCAATCCAAAGTATAAAGGAGATAAAAATTGTTTCTTTTTTTCCCAAAGTGAAAATCCATTCCAATTTTGCAACCATCTAAAAGCATATTTTGTTTCCAAAAAAAGCATTTTTTTAAAAAAAAATATTATCTTCTATTCTTCAAAAATTTAATCTTTAAAAAGCTTCTTTAAATAACCATGTATTTTTCATCTGAATTTTGGTTATAAGCACAACATTTTTTACAAAAGGTGAACTTCTTTAAAATCCAAAAATATCTAAACAGATATTTTCTAAAAACATTATTTGTATATATTTAAAAAAACAATATCTTTTTTCAATCCATTTTTGACTCATTCCTTTAACTTTTTCATCTCCTAAAGGAGTTGTTTAAAAAAAATTCTGATTGAAAATGTTATCCTACTTTGTAATTAAAGTCCAAAAAATCTTCCTTTTATAAAAAAATAGTTAGAAAACGATAAAATCCAAAAAATCAATTATTCTTCTGATTTGTAAAACCCCAAAAAATTCTTCTCCATATTCATCCAGATGAAGACCACGATAAAGAAAAATCCAACTCTTTTGCACTCCTTATTAATTGAATATATAGATCCATCTTCTTGTTTTTTTTTGAAAACATAGTGCACTTGATGGCGGCGGCTCACTAGTCCGCTGTGAGACACTCTCCCGTGCCTGAGTCAATGAATGGGCTAGTGGAGGGGCTAGAATCCCGTGATACCCATGAAGACACCGTGTGAAATGCGATGTACAACTGCGATGAACTGCGATGAACAACTGGAGCAGTAGAGGACAAGCTAGCAATAATTTCTTACCCTGCAAGATGAATAATGAGTGGCGCCTGTCTTAAACCACCCGGAGACTCATCGCACTTACCTGAGCAGCCGCGCTCACAACTTCATTTCATCACGTCAGCGATCGGTCTCACGGTGCTCAGACTCTATTTTCGGCTCCACCAACAGTCTTGCTGCACTTCGGGCATCGACTACTCCCATACGAAGACGCTGATGGCTCCGAAAAATGCAGCGGCGGCGGCAACAGCTGCCTCGAAGACCCGTGCAGCCAAACAAGCGCTACAAGACCAGAAACTTGCTGCCAGACGCGCCGGGTCACTAACGGACGAAGCTGCCGGATCGGATGGGGGACAAGCCCAGCTTCAACTTCACCCAAAACAGCAGAGAACTGTAAAGAATACTAATACTCCAGGGCGGGGTCCTTCAGTGGTAGACTTGCTCTGTAAAACGCCGGCCGGAGCTGGTCCCTCCCCCTCCAAACAACACGCAACAAGCGGAGCGCTGATTGCAGCTCCGCCAGTAACTCCAACAGCGCTCCCCGGCTCGGATTCGTCAACGGTGGCAATAGTGTCTGTGGCAGCAGCGTCTGAATTACCAGCGGATCTAAATTCTTTAGCAAGCTCTACACAGTTAGCTACTCCCGTAGCTACAGCTGACCCGCTATCACCGCCTTCACCGTCACTCCCGCTGCAGTGCTCAAATGTAACAGCAGATACGCCAGGGGGTGCCATGGTAGAGGTAGCTACAACAGAAAAAACCACAATAATTATTGCCCAACCACAACATCAAGCACCAGAAACAATACGTGCTACAGCTGAGCCTACAGCAACTACCTCTAACACAGCAGCATCTGTAAATGTTATAAGCGATGTAAGTGGCGCAACAAATATATCCACCGCTCCTCAGCCTGAAATACAATTGACATTGCTAAATCCTGTCAATGAGGAGGATAAATTAATATCACCCTCATCAACGCAGACATTTGCTGAAACCCAAGGCATCTCTGCACCAGTTGGGGAAGGAAATGTTGAAGACCTAACACTGCCTGGGCCTGACTATGAAGGTGGAGCAGGAATCACGTCTGATACAGATGTGGAACCTCTTGAATTTTACACTATTTCTGAAGGCCGTGAGGACCCAGGGTGGCACCATGACTTAGACTCTGATTTAGATTCTCTATCCGACCTGCATACCGGCTCCAGCTCCAGCACCCAAGATAGCGATGTGGATGAGCTATTGGGAGAAGCCACAGCCGGAAAGCACACAGTGATCAAAAAAAAGAGAAGCCACCATATCCCAGCAGGCCCTCACCGGGAAGGCACCCCCGCACTAGCTTCTAGCTCTCATGGAGCTTCTTCTTCTTCAAAGGAACAAAACACAACCTTAACTGCGGTAATGGACACTGTGTTGCAGGCAATCGCATCACACAGAGAGCAAACATCAAAGGATGGACGGAAAGCACAACAAGCTCTACAAAAGGTACAAGGAGTGGTACGCAAACTTTCAAAAACAGTGGCAGCATCCAATGCAAGAATGTCGGACATGGAAGATCGAATTGTGGTTATTGAGGCGGAAGCAACTGTGGTGAAAGAGCAGGTTGATGCCCACGACGCCGAGATGACTGACGTAAGGTGGAAGCTTGAACAGATGGAAAATCGTATGCGTCGCAACAATCTTCGAGTACTGGGAATACCGGAAAAAAGTGAAGGAGATGATATACGCGTCTTTATGATTCAACTCTTTAAAGACACCTTTCCTGAGCTATCTTCATGGAACTGGGAACTGGAAGTTCAACGGGTCCACAGAACCCCTTCTACATTGCGGCCTACCAACTCGCAAAGCAAATATCCTAGGGCGATCCTTGTCTACTTTGGTAACTTTTTGCTACGCCAAATCATTGCAGAGAAAGCGAGACCTGAGGCCCATCGGATCCGAGGCGACATCTCATACTTTGTCAGGCCGGACTTCTGCCACACAACTGTGGAGCGGAGATGGCGCCTCCGTCAGCTAATCAAACCTTTTTTGGACAAAAAAGCTAAGGTCTATTTGAACAATCCCGCCATACTCAAGGTGTTGTATAATGGTCAGGTAAAATTTTTTTCCTCCGAGATCAAAGCAAAGGCTTTTTTAGATAGCTTGACCTAGTTTTTTCTTGAGTAAATATGTTTTTTCTTTAAGAGCCCTAAAATGCATCGGTCATCTTGACTACAGTAAAGCCACCGGATGGTGAGCTTTGTTTTGCAATTCCTAAGTTAACACCAACTCCAATGCTTTTCGGATAAATCGCTTAGAATAGGACTAGAATATGCTGTATAATCTATTATCGGTATAATGAATTTCTCTCCTAGCATTTAAGGGTTTTTTCGCATGGCTCATTGGGAATAGCGTGGCTCTAGGATGTTTATTCTTTCATAGCTTTGCATGTTTTCCTTTTTTTTTACATACCCTTTCACTAGCCTACACATGTGTTATTTGAAGTATACAGAATTAATGATAAGGCACGGTCACAGGGTGTCTCTCCATCACTATAGACTCTAGTGAGAGTCTGTTATGCCTCATAGGGTGGAGTTCGTGGGGAGGTGGGGGGGTAAGGCCTCGGGGAAGGCCTTGGGGAGGGGGTTGAGGAGGGGGGGAGGGAAGGGGGGAAACCAAAAAAGAAAAATTGGCAAATTCGGTCATAGACTATGTTGTATTAAGAGTAAAAGCTACAGAAATGTTAAAGAAAAGCAAAACCGTATTATATATTTTAAGGAGAATGGGTGTTTAAAGCTTTTCGGGCTAGCCTTTCAAATTAATTTATGGGGAGAATAAGTCTTTGTACGTGGAATGTGGCAGGCCTCAATCATAAAGATAAAAGGGCCCAGTTATTTCAATTAATACAACAAAACCCTGTTGATATACTATGTCTCCAAGAGACACATATTGCATATTCTGATAGGAATTTACTTAAACTACCTGGTTATAACCTAATGGCAGCTACATCTCAAACATCCAAAACTAGAGGGGTAGCCATTTTCGCTAAACCTATAATAGGCCCCCCAATTCGTAAATCAGCCGATAAATATGGCAGATGGGTTATAATTCAGCTTCAGCTGGATATCACCATCTGTGCAATCTATGGTCCAAATTTAGATGACCCTGCTGTTTTTCGAGAGCTCGAAATTGAATTGGCCTCTTGGTCAGGTTCCCTGATCTTTTGTGGAGATTTTAACATCGACATAGGGTTGTCTTCTGGGAACTCTTTATCTCAAAATTATAAAGGGCGCAAACCAAAGGTATATACAGCATTGGATCAGATGATGAAAAGTCACAACCTGGTTGACGTCTGGGGTCTACTCCGGGGGCCAAATTTGGATGGCTATACATATTTCTTTTACCCCATAACAAATATGTTAGAATCGATTATATTATGTCAAGCATTAACCGTAAGGATATTATAGAAGTAATTAAATCACCGAAAACTTTATCTGATCACAATGCATTGACCTTTACCTTTGATACGGTTAATTTAGTTAAACCAATAAAACAATGGACTTTTGATAGGAGGCTACTGGTTAATCCAGAATACATAGCGTATATTAAATCATGGACCCAGTTTTTTTTTGACTGTAATCAGTTCAGTGCTCCCCGTATTATAGTATGGAACTGTTTTAAAGCAGCATTGAGAGGAGAGACCATTTCATTTGTTGCTAATAAGCGAAAGCTAGAAAAACAATCCAATTTGGAAATGATGCAGGAGTTGTCCAATCTTGAGGCCCATCACGCTTCCCAGCTAAATTTGTCTCGTAGAGGCCAAACCGATCCTACCGCCGATCCTGGGAAAATCTTAAAAAAAATAATGATCTTAAAAAATGAGATTAATAGTACGTTAATTCAAAAAGCCGCGGAAACCTATCAAGCCAATAAGGATAGATTATATGAATCAGGGGAAAATGTGGGGAAGCAGTTAGCACTACGCACACGACAAAAGCAATCATTGAGTAATATTAAAAAGATTGAATTTGAGGGAAATGAGTATACTACCTCCAAAGATATTGTTAAAGCATTTCAAAAATACTATCAAAAACTCTATAGTAGTGATATCTCACATCCTGATAATGAAATTACAACATTCCTAAATAATTGGCTCCCAGACCATATTAATCATCAAAATATCGATGAAGAAAATAAGATTCATTTGGACAGAGAGATTACAATCATTGAGGTGGAGATTGCATTAGCCGAGATGGCCAACGGCAAGGCGGCTGGACCAGATAAAATTCCACTGGATTTATATAAAATCCTTGGTAACCATATAACTCCCTTTCTGCTTGATTTGTTTCTAGGATTCCAATATCACACAATTCCCCCTGAATCTTGGAAACAAACAAATATAATAATTTTCCATAAGAAGGGTAAACCACTCCACCTGCCTTCCTCATATAGGCCTATATCTCTGATCAACTCCGACTCAAAGCTATACGCTAAAATATTTGCAAACCGTCTGAGTGGAGTCATCGAACGGCTTGTATCCCCGTGGCAACACGGCTTTATACCCGGCAAAGGCACTACAGACCATACTCGTAGAGCCATAACCCTACTTGACATCATGGGCACCACGGGGGGCGAGATGTCGATGATCTTCCTCGACGCCGAAAAGGCATTCGATCGAGTATCTTGGCAATTTCTCTGGAACATCCTGGAAAGTAAAAATTTCGGAAATGCTTTTATCAGTGCCATTAAAGCCATTTATGCCAACCCCACCGCAAAAATTTGTATAGCAGGAAATGAGTCGGAGGTCATTACGATTCAGAGGGGTACAAGGCAGGGCTGCCCATGCTCTCCGGTTCTATTTGCACTCTATATAGATCCCCTTATTCAAAAATTACTAACCTCAACATCCATACATCCATTACTTATAGGGTCCTTTTCTACCAAAGTTATGGCATATGCGGATGACATTGCCGTAATAACCACTAAACCGTCTGAAGCAGTCTATGAAATTGAGACAATTACCCAAGCTTTTGGGAAGTACTCAGGGTACTCTTTGAATAGAGATAAGACTATGGTATTGGCTACTAGTAACACTCAGTATGAAAGTACTCTCAGGGTTAATCAGGCCACTTATTTAGGTGTAATACTTTCGACAGAGATAAGTAACATTAGCGATATTAATTATTCTCCCCTTATTGATAAAATTAAAAGCGATCTAAGAAGGGTAGACAGTCTACACCTCTCCATTATAGGTAGGGCCAACTACATTAAAATGAATGTATTCCCGCGTGTTCTATACTTGTTTAGAGCAATCCTTCTGTTACCTGCAGCACACTCTATAAAGATTATAGACTCCCTCATAGCAAAGTTCATGTGGAGTTACGGAAAAATAAGGCGGGCCCTCCCCCTTCTATCACTTCCCCAAAGAAGAGGCGGCTTAGCTTTACCAAATTTAAGATTATATTTTTGGGCATCATTATTGCAATATATGGATCCTCTTTTGACCGCAAAACCAGGAGGCCCAACCTTTATAATTCCCTATATACCATCAATATATGAGCTCAGCCTAGGTAAAAAACATAAGGGACTTTTTTTAAGGCAGGTTGAAACATCTTATTACAAAAAAATTAAATTAAAGACTGTTTTAGATGCTCTTTCAGTCTGGAAAGCTATTGGCAAACATCTAGGGCTTCCCACATATACAAAATATACACCGCTATGGCAATGTAAAATTTTTCCTAATATCCTTAATGATAGTAGATCTCAGAGGTGGGAGCTCCTAGGTATTAAAACAATTGGAGATTTCTTTGGTAATAATCTCCCACTTTCTTTTGAGCTTTTTCAAGCGAGATATAATGTCCCCGCGAACGACTTTTTAAAATTCTATCAAATATCAGCTAGTATCTACAATACCAAACCAAAAATTCTTCCAGATAATATCCCATTATTTGACATTATAGGGAAAAAATCTACCAGAATTGGGGTCCTATATCAGTTACTTTTGGCCAATACCCCAGATGATCTAGAGCGCACGGAACAATCTTGGGCCTTAAAATTAGCTAATCCTAATGTAGATATAGATTTCTCATTAGCTCTCTCAACAAGATATTTTATAGCCTCTAACTTAAAGGCTCAATATTATAGAATCATTTATAATTTATATTATACGCCAGCTTAATTGTTTGCATGGGGGCTTAGGAATGACGATAACTGTCCTAGATGCAAACAACCACTAGCAAATCTCCTACACATGTTTGCTGAATGCCCCACATTGGTTACAATCAAAACTATGATGTTGGAATTTTGGACCCAAATTTTTGGGCACCGAATACATGATTCTATAACATTGCTCCTATTCGGTCATGATGACTCTTTGAAACACAATAGAGAAGAACAGGCTGTACTATTTCTGGGATACGCCGTGTTACGGATAATTCTAGCAGCTAGGTGGAAAAATACAGAGCCCCCTACCTTTAATATGTGGCTTAGTCGTTTTATAGCAATATATAAACAAGAAATTTCAATATATGCCACAAGAGGTAGAAAAATGAGAGCAATAGGAACACAGATTTGGGAACCTATTACTAGGTGGTATAATCAAGAAAGGGGAAACCAGATATAGGGCCTCTAAGTGATTTTGATCCCACTTTCTCTCTCTTTTTAGTATTCTTTTTCTCAATAGTTATATCTTTCCTTGTGGTAGAGCTTTGTTTATATATATTTATGTATGTACCTTGTAATCCATGTATACCACATCATTTCATATTACTTATCCTGTATATTTTTGTTTTATGGTTTGAATTTGCCAACAATAAAAAAAAAAAAAAAAAAGAAAACAGTGCACAAATATGACAGTACTATAATAGCATCCTAAATAAAGTACTACCTCCTAGCAGAACATTTTCTCACTATGTCACCCTTGCTATTTACCAATTTGATGCAGAAATCTGCTTCCATTATTTATAAATAGATCCAAATCTACCTCCAAAGAAAGCATATTCTCCCTTTCTCAACCTCTGCTAGTTTCCTTTTGGCATCAGAAAGAATGTTGTATTTCTTCTGACCAACCAAGTCAAAATAAACAATTATTCCCTCCTACCAAATCATACTCTCATTATGTCAGCCATAATACTTTTTAAAAAAACAACGCAGACAATGAAAATTATTTATCTAAAAAGTGTTTCTAACCAAAATTTCAGTAATAAATCAAAGAAGATTTTTTCATAGTAGAATAACCACATTTCACACTTTTTGTGTTGAACAAAAACAGCATGATATTCACATTCGTAGTATAAAATATTTCTATTGCATTTCTTTTTCTTATTTTTGCAACAAATTCTATTCACAAATAACTTTTCTCTTTAACTGTTTGCGACCCGACATAAGCATACTCTAATAACACGATTGGCGACATGCTGTTTAACCAGTTTAACATAACATTCTTAAACTGCAACCTCTCCTTATCCTATCTTTACAATATATGTATACTTTTTTACCTTAACATATATAAATAAAGTTTAAATGGTTTCCTACCTGGACGTAGATCAGCTTCCAGCTACTTCCTCCATCGATGCTCTTGAAAATGGCCGCTTACGTTCACGTTTACGTGGTTACGTCATCGGAAGCTGCAAAGATTGAAAACGGACTATTTAATTATATTATTTATTGAATTATTTATTGTTTTTTAATAAATATTATATTACATTAAAAAATATGTAAAATATGTGAAAATGTCTAAATAAAAAATGCTTTTTTTCTATATTTTTTAAATAAAAAAAATATTCAAAACTATGTGATCTTTTTTATAAATGTTTTTATTTTATCTTTACATCTAAATTCTATATTATTACTTGTAAAATAATGTAATTTTATCCTTACCTGGATGCTAATTCCATTTCCTTTCAAAAGATCCCCTTTCTTCTTCTTTAACACCTTCCTTTTCAGTTCCGTGGGAGAAACAGCTTCATCTATGGAAATAAATAAAGGACAATCGTGGGAACTTTAAAAAAAATTGTTTAAAATAATTTAACAACTAATTTTTTTTTAAATATATATATTTAACATTTCACTTTTAATACATTTTAATAATTTAATTTTTTTAAAAATATTTTTAATATTAATTGTAATATTTAAGTATTTAAATAATACCTTTACTCTACATTTTTTATCTTTAAATATAATAATTAATTATTCCCACATTAAAATTAAATTTCAAAATTTACCCAGTATATATATTTTTTAAAATACTAGAGTATTATTTCCCAAATTTGTTAGTTTCTTCTACATATATATTTTTAAAAAGTCTATATAATTATATTTAATACCTGAGTTCTTAAATAATACTTTATAAATATTTGCTCACTCTTAAAACTATTTGTTACAAAAAATAACATTTTCAATATACTTGTGAATATTAATACTCTTTTTTAAATTATAATTACTAAAGTATTATTTCTAAATACTGGAGTATTTTTACCATTTATTTATTTTACAAATTAAAATTAAAATTAAAAATATATTTTTTTAAAAAGTCTATATAATTAAATTTAATACCTGATTTTTAAAACAATACTTGATATATATTTGCTCACTCTTAAAACTATTTTGTACAAAAAATAACATTTTCAATATACTTGTCAATATTAATCCTCTTTTTTAAATTAATAATACTAAAGTATTATTTTTAAATGCTGGAGTATTTTTAACAATTATTATTTTTAAAAATTAATAACACAACTTCACTAAATAAAAATATTTTTAACTACAACAAATATAAAAAATCACAAATATAATTTAATAATTTATAAAAATGTTTTTTAAAATATAATAGAAAACATAATACTTGCGTTGTAAAGGTAATTGCGTTGTAAAGGTACTTGCGTTGTAAAAGCATATGTTGTAAAAGCATGCGTTGTAAATCCACTTGCGTTGTAAAAGTTTTGTTGTAATGGTAGTGCGTTGTAAAAGTTGCGTTGTAAAGGTTGTTTACCATAAATCATTAACAAGGGGGATAGGTGAAGAGACAAAAGTTTCAGAGACAAAATACATTAATATTCAGATTATGAGAATGATTCAGGCTAAATACAAACCTATTGATCTGTAGGAAAACCACCCCTATGGCCTAGCAAATGGTGGGGGTTTCCCCGAAATAGAAACAGGAAGCAAAGGATATAAGCACAGGACAGGTCAGCAAAAGCTAGGCCTCTCTGCAAACCGACGGACAGCGTTGCATCTCCCCTCTTCTTTCCTGTCAGCCTAAGCTCTAAACCGCACCCCTAAAGGGACCTCAATTATAAACTAAAATTGACATGTCCATCCCACTAATGTTGCAAACTAACATCTGACTCTTACAGGGATTGGTGGGTGTCGTTGTTACACCACCATGATTTCACCCCTTATTCAACAACTTCATTGTGAAATTAATTCCCATGGTCTGAATTTCAGTTTATTCACAGGTTCCTCATACAATTTTCTAACGTTTCCTTTCATTACAATAACATCTTCGCAAAGTACAACTCCTTCCCACGCTTGGGTACAGTAGTTGGCAGTCACCTGACACTCTGGCCTTCACTCTTTTATGTCATCTGCCGTGCACAGCGCGTCTTGCTTGCCTCATGTCAGAACAGAATCACTCAGTGAAGTTTCCCTCCTCCTATTTTGGACACGTTTAGAAAAATTGAGACTCCATCCAGCACACTAAAGTAGATGAAAATGAACATTTATTAATTATATGTTTATGAAACCTTCACTGTTTACCGCCCACCTTGCACCATTCCCCATTAACGTTGCCTAGCATAAGCTTAGTGCAAAAGCAGCATTAAAGATTACTTTAAAGCAGGATGCAACATACAAAAGACTGATGCACATGCGGCCTATTCGCGCAACTTCTTTGTTTATTCCAAAGCACAAGAGTTATTACAATATTATCCGGGTTGGTTCAGGCATGCATAAAGCAGTTCCCTTGTGTTTGTGTTGGTGTACATTAGTTTTGCTACATCTACTTGCTGTTAGTACGTATTATGGGGGTATTCATTTGAGCAGGGTTCATTTTTGCGAAAACCTGCTCCATCAATTCCCCCCTTTGATGGCTTTAGGAGCAATCATAAAATACCTACCATACCAAGTGCTATGTTTATTCACTTTAAAACTCTGTATTCTTCTCTCTTTTTATGGCACCTTCACCTAAATCTTTCATTAAGTCATAATACTAACCTTTCATCTCCTCTAATTCTATTTTTTCTCTTTTTCTCTTTCTTGCTCTTTGTTTATTCTTTATTTCTGTCACTTCTTTTCTTTCACCCTTCCATTTACAACATTTTATGTTGTTATTATCACTAAAAATGTTATTGCTATAGAGACTGTTGGAATTACTATTTTTTGCTTATAGACTACTCCCAAAGGTAGAAAACCATTCCCTTATAGAGGAGAAGCTCTTACCAAGCTTCTCCCAAACCCCGTCAACCTCCAGTTGGGTCAAATCTTCATGTAATTTTGTAACATTCTTTATATATCCCTCAATTCTGTAGTAGGGGATCTCTGTGTATAGTCATAATCTAGTGAATAGTACCGCCCATGTGCGTGGACCCCGGAGCAATCAAAAATAATCTCTTACAGTGTCGAAAAAATGCAGAACTGCACAGACACTTAAGAGAGAATTTAAAGACATATAATGCAGCCTATAAAAGGCTACACTGTCCAGTACTTCAGCTAGAAATTCCACCAAAAATCCACAAAACAGCAAAGCCTGTCCAGATTTCCCTTGCCTTCAGCACAAACCCCTCTGGAAGATAGAGAGGAGGACATGGACAGACAAGCCCCATAGGCTGCCATTATGTGGCTCAGAATAGGATACTGTGCCTTTAAGAGAACTTTCCAGAACTTCACAGTATCCCAGAATGCCCTGCAGGTCTCTCTTACTTTCAGTTCTTTTTTCCGGCTCCTGCAAGCAGGACCTTGGAGCATTGAGCTCTCCCTTTTCAAGGGTTTTGTTGGTGTTTTTTCACTAAATTCGATTTTGTGTACTTTTTAAGTACTTTGGTGTCTTCTTCTTGGCTGTTGCACCCTTTTGTTGTCCATAATGCCTGCATTATTTGACAAATGCCCGGAGTGCTCCAGGAAGAAGGCAAAGTCAGACCCCCATGAGGTCTGTATCCTCTGCCTTCCCTCTTCCCACATCCCTGAGGAGTGTGAGATCTGCCAAGGCTTCACTGGCAGGACCCTGAAAGACAGACTGAAGATCAGGCTTCAGGGACTCGAAGAAAGAAGACTGAAGGCGCAAGGTGGGTCTGGAGGGGCTTCATCTGCCCATGCTGAGGCCTGTGGGGGGCTCCCCAGAGGCAGGAAGTCCAGCACACGTACCCACTCTCCGTCGGGGTCGGTGGCACCCACCACGACGTTGAGAGTGAGGTCCAAGGCCGGCTCCCCGTCTCCCCAGGGCTCTGGGTTGAGAAAACGTCGCCCGTCGACGTCGAGGGACCTGCATAGGCCCCCGTCGACCCCCAGGACATTATCTTTATCGTTGTCTTCGACGTCGACGTCGAGCTTTCGGTGTCCACGGGTCCAGCGTTGGCGCATGCCGTCTGGGCGACACCGTCGATCGCCGTCGAGAGACAAGACATCATCGTCGTCGAGGGGATCCTCGTCGTCGAGACCGACGTCAAAGCGGAAGCGTTCGCCGGCGAGGCGGAAGCGTTCGCCGCCGAGGCGGAAGAGATCGCCGTCGGGGCGGTCGAGGCCGACGTCGAGGCGGACGAAGTCGACGTCGAGTCATTCCAAGGCGATGTCAAGGAGGTCACGGTCGCCGTCGAGGCACAAGAGATCACCGTCGAGGCATAGCGGATCGTCGTCGAGATGGTCCGGGTCGACGTCCAGACATGGCAGGCGTTCGACGCCGAGACAGAGGAGACGGTCGACGCCGAAGGGACGTTTGACGTCGAGGGACCGACGTTCGAGGTCTGATCACCGTTCGTCGGCGCCGAGGGATGGTGCTGTGCGGCCTAGGGCTGTGGGGGGCTCCCCTCAGTCCGGGAAGGATGGTGGGTCACCGGGATCGGTGCACTCGGAGGTGTATACTCCGAGGAAGTCTGTTACACCTCCTCCTCCGTTACCTAGAGGTCCGCGTCCGAGGGCTCCTACCCCTCCTCCGTTGCCTCCGCTACCAGCTCTTCCGACCGGGCCACGGGCCCCTGCGCCTGAAAAGCCCCCACCGGTTCCGCCGAGGTCGGTCTCGTTGCCCAGGCTCCCGACCCCTCCCAAGAAGACTCCTAAATCTAAGGAACCGCGTAAGCCCAGGTCGGCCGTCCCGGAGACTCCGGCTGACCGTCCGAGGCCCAGGAGATCGAGGCCGCGCTCCAGACGGAGAGAACGATCGAGGAGCAGACACAAGTCCTCCACCCGTTCTAGACGGCACCATAGGAGGCATAGATCCAGGTCCAGTGCAACTTCTAGGACCTGCTCCTATTCACCTACTCTGTCTGATTCCCCGGAGACTAGGGTGTCTCCGATCGACGACATCTGTACATTCCAGCAGGTTCTCCTGAGGGGGTCTGCAAAGTTGGGTATCACGGTGACGGCTCCTACACCTACGACGTCCGTGATATTCGAAACTTTGCACAAGAAGCACCTGTTTCGCCCTCTGTTACCTTTGGTTCCAGGACTGGTCGAACCGACACAAGAGCTGTTTCTTACACCTGCGGTGGTGAAACCTGCCCCGTCCAGACTTTTGAAGAAATACAGGGCACCGGACTCGGACCCTGCCTTCTTGAGGATGGACCCAGTACCCGACTCAGTGATAGTGACGGCGGCCAGGAAACAACATTCTATCTTCCCGTCCTCCACCGTGCCTCCGGATAAGGAGAGCCGCTGGATTGATTCGGCGGGAAGGAAGGCATGTGGGACTTCCTCCACCACGATGAAGGCTTCCAGCGACTCGGCATTACTGGGACGATATGAGTGTGCGCTTTGGGATTCCATGGAGCAGTTCTTGGAACTTGTGCCGCGTGACAGGAAGGAGGACTTCATGGAAATCGTCAAGGAGGGGATGCTGGTCTCGAACCAGGCCATCAGTGCTGCGGCGGATATCTCCTTGTTGGCCGCATATGGCTACTGCCACGGTATCAACCAACGCCGCCATGCGTGGCTCAGGCTTACGTCACTCAAGCCTGAGGCGCAACAGCGAGTGGCCAATCTGCCGTTTTCCGGGGACACACTCTTCGGTAAACACGCAGATGACGAAATGGCTCGGATGAAGGCCGAGGCGGAAACCCTGACGGCTGTGGGCTTGGAAAAGCCCAAGGACAAGAAACCCTACCGCCAGTTCCAACGGCGGTTCGGCTCGCAAGGGAAAGGAAGAGGACAGTCTTCGGGACAACAGCAGCAGCAACAACAGCAGCAGTTCAGAAGACCCTTCCAGAAACGCCAGAGGGGTAGAGGTGGACAGCAGTCCTCTACCGCAAACAAGGGCCCGACCGGGTCTCGACCCTGAGCGGTGACTTCCCCGTCATCCGTTCCCCGCTCCGGTGGGGGGAAGCGTTCAATTTTTTCTGGCAGAGTGGAGAAAAATTACTCAGGACAAGTGGGTGCTGAATATTGTTTGCAATGGATACAGCTTCGATTCATCAGTCCTCCTCCAGCAATCCCTCCGGTCAGCTCGCTGTATCAACTGCGCGAGCTGCAGGCGGAGGCCGATATCCTGTTAAGGAAAAGGGCGATAGAAGACGTACCTCTGTCTCAAAGAGGAAGAGTTCTGTACTCCCGGTTCTTTCTGGTTCGCAAGAAGGACAAGAACGAGTTCAGGCCCATTCTGGACTTGCGGCAGGCAAACAAGTGGATTCGCAGAGAGAAGTTTTGCATGCTGTCGTTGCATCAGATTTATCCTCAGTTGCAACAGGGGGACTGGCTTTGTGCCATAGACCTACAGGATGCGTACTTCCACATGCCCATCGCGTACAAGCACAGGAAGTTTCTGCGATTTCAAGTCGTCACCAACCATTACCAATACACAGTACTCCCATTCGGGCTGAAATCTGCGCCCAGGACATTCTCGAAGTGCATGGCAATGGTAGCGGCACACCTCAGGAAAGACAAGGTTTTTGTCTACCCGTACCGGGACGATTGGTTGATCAAGGCCTCCTCCTTCTCAGAAACTCAAGCAGACTTCCAGAAGACGTGCTTTCTCTTGAACAAGTTGGGGTTGCACATCAACATGTCCAAGTCGGTCCCGATCCCAGTCCAATGCATTCAATACCTGGGAGCCACCATCAATACGCTGTCAGCAAGCGTGTCTCCTTCGGAGGAGCGACGGAGATCGATCCTTCGGAAGGCTCAGGCTCTTATGACCGCTCCATCTACAACAGTGAGGACGGTGTCTTCTCTACTGGGATCGATGGCCTCTTGTATCTTCCTCACTCCTCATGCACGACTACACATGAGGCCTAGGCAGGAGTGCTTGGAGGACCAATGGGACCAGAGGAGAGGATCTTGGGATGACAGGATACGGCTGTCTCTGCATGCTCTTCAGTCTCTGAAGTGGTGGTGTTCAGCGGAGAATCTCCTCAGAGGGTTTCCCTTTCACAAAGACATTCCTACTCAGACTATCGTGACGGATGCTTCTCTCCAGGGCTGGGGAGCGCATTCGGGAGACCTACAGATCCAAGGCACGTGGTCTCAGACAGAGTCCACTTATCACATCAATTTCCTGGAACTCAGAGCTGTTCACTTGGCGCTGAAGGCTTTTCATCTGTCCTTCCGGACCAACTCTCTGCTTGTACAGACGGACAATACGACCACGATGTATTACCTCAACAAGCAGGGGGGTCGAGATCGCGCACCCTGTCTCGGGAGGCGCAGACGATCTGGCACTGGCTTCTGGCCAGAGGATTGACGATAACGGCTACCCATCTGCCAGGTGTACAGAATGTTCAGGCGGACGCACTGAGCAGACTGAGTCAGGAAAACCACGAGTGGGTCATAAACGACGACGTACTGGGAGAAGTCTTCGCAAGGTGGGGGACTCCAGACGTAGATCTGTTCGCCACCGCCGAAAACAGCAAATGCCGAGACTTTGCCTCCAGGTACTACCAGCAAGGGACGCTGGGGAATGCACTCTGGATCAACTGGTCGAACAGCTTTGTTTACGCTTTTCCACCCATTCCCCTGATTCCGGCGGTGCTCATCAAACTGTCCCGGTCCAGGGCACGGATGATCCTGATCGCCCCGGAATGGCCCAGACAGTGGTGGTTCACGGACCTTCTACACCGGTCCCTCCTTCCACACATACGGTTGCCGTGCAGGCCGGACCTTCTCACGAAGTTCGGGGGGCAGATGGTGCACCCCAACCTCTCGTCCTTGAGTTTGGCGGCATGGCTCCAGAGGTAGTGCAATATGGCCGTTTGAATCTGCCCGAAGATTGCATGGACATACTGAAGGAGTCTAAGAGACCTTCCACTCGGACGTCCTACGCTTACAAGTGGAAGAGGTTTTGTATCTGGTGTGTGTCCAGGAACTTTGATCCTACGACGTGCAAGGAAGATGTCATCCTTCCCTACCCGGTGGAGAGATAATCATGTAAGGAATGCTACAGGTCTGGCGTGTTACGCCTTCAAAAAGAACTGAAAGTAAGAGAGACCTGCAGGGCATTCTGGGATACTGTGAAGTTCTGGAAAGTTCTCTTAAAGGTCAAGTCAAGTCAAGTCAAGTGATTTATATAGCGCGCTACATACCCAGAGGGTCTCAAGGCGCTTGAGGAAGGGTGGGGAATTACTTGTCGAGTATCCAGGTTTTAAGTTGCTTTCTGAATGCTAGGTGGTTCTGAGTGAGGCGAAGGTGAGTGGGAAGTGAGTTCCAGGTTTTAGCTGCCAGGTAGGAGAAGGATCTGCCTCCCATGGTGGTTTTGTTGATGCGAGGTACAGTTGCAAGGGCTTGGTTGGAGGATCGTAGGTGGCGGGAGGGGGTGTAGAAGGAAAGTCGTGAGTTGAGGCATTCGGGTCCAAGTTCGCAGAGTGCTTTGCGTGCGTGGGTTAGGAGGCGGAAAGTAATCCTCTTGTTAACGGGGAGCCAGTGGAGGTTTTTCAGGTGTCCAGAGATGTGGTCTTTACGCGGGATGTCTAGTATGAGTCTGGCTGAGGCGTTCTGGATGCGTTGGAGTTTTTTCTGGAGTTTTGCGGTGGTACCGGCGTATAGGGTGTTTCCGTAGTCCAGGCGGCTCGTGACCAGTGCGTGGGTGACCGTTTTTCTAGTTTCGGTGGGGATCCAGCGAAATGTTTTTTTGAGCATGCGAAGAATATTGAAGCAAGAAGATGAGACGGCGTTGACTTGTCTGTTCATAGAGAGTGAGGAGTCCAGGATGACACCTAAGTTCCGTGCGTGGTCCTTCCGGATGGGTGCTTTTCCAAGGGCCTCTGGCCACCAAGAGTCATCCCAGGCGGAGGGGGAGGTACCAAGGATGAGGACTTCAGTTTTGTCGGAGTTCAGCTTTAGACGGCTGTACTTCATCCACTCGGCTACTTCGTTCATTCCTTCATGTAGGTTGGTTTTGGCGGTGTTGGGGTCTTTGGTGAGTGATAGTATCAGTTGAGTGTCATCAGCGTAGGAGATGATGTTGAGGTTGTGTTTGCGTGCGATGGCCGCGAGGGGACTCATGTATACGTTGAAGAGGGTGGGACTGAGTGAAGATCCTTGTGGCACGCCGCAGATGACTTCGGTAGCTTCTGATTTGAATGGTGGAAGGCGGACTCTCTGAGTTCTTCCGGCAAGGAACGAGGTGATCCATTCCAGTGCTTTTCCTTGGATTCCGATGTTTCTGAGGCGTTGTATTAAGGTGCTATGACAAACTGTGTCAAAGGCTGCGGAGAGGTCGAGGAGGATGAGGGCGGCTGTGTCTCTGTTGTCTAGCAGAGTTCGAATGTCGTCTGTTGCTGCGATGAGTGCGGTCTCAGTGCTGTGTTTGGCTCAGAAGCCGGACTGTGAGGAGTCGAGGGATTTGTTGGTTTCGAGGAAGGCGGCGAGCTGGTTGTTGACAGCTTTCTCGATGACTTTGGCCGGGAATGGAAGGAGCGAAATAGGGCGGTAGTTTTTGAGTTCGGTGGGGTCAGCTGTGGGTTTCTTCAGAAGGGCGCTGAGTTCGGCATGTTTCCAACTTTCCGGGAAGGTGGCGGAGTTGAGGGAGCAGTTGATGACGTCTCGGAGGTGCGGTGCTATAATTGAGTCTGCTTTGTTAAAGATGTGGTGAGGGCATGGGTCTGTGGGGGATCCTGAGTGGATAGAGTTCATCAGGCGGATGGTGTCCTCAGTGGAGATTGTGTTCCAGTCATTGAGGATGTTCAAGAGGGGTGGGGGTTCTGCAGAGGGTTGGGTGGGTTGGTCTTCGGGTCGGTTGTCGAAGCTGTTGTGGATGTCTGCAATCTTGTTGTGGAAGAATGAGGCTAGGGAGTCGCAGAGGGCTTGAGAGGGGGTGATGTCGTTGGAGTTGGCTGTGGGGTTGGTAAATTCCTTGACGATGTTTAATAATTCCTTGCCGTTGTGGGCGTTGCTATCTAGTCGGTCCTTGAAAGCGGCTTTCTTGGCATTCCTGATCAGTTGGTGGTGTATACGGGTGGCGTTTTTGAAGGCGTCCTTGGTGCTGGTGTTTGGGTCTTTTTTCCAGGCCTTCTCAAGGGAGCGACATAGTTTCTTAGATTTCTTAAGATCATCGTTGAACCAGGAGGCCTTCTTGCTGCCTAGTTTGATTTGACGTTTTTTCAACGGTGCTAGGATGTCGGCGCTGTTGGATAGCCATTGGGTGAGGTTAATGGCTGCTTGGTCGGGGTTTGAGGAGTGGGCATGGGGGTTTTGAAGAAGCGATGAGGAGATCTGGTCGATGGTGATTTTGTTCCAGTTTCTTCGCAGAGTGGGTTGAGGATGGTTGTTGGTTGTGGTCTTGTTGTAGGTAAAGTGAACACAGCTGTGGTCCGTCCAAAGGAGAGCTGTGGTGTGGCTGAAGGAGACATGTTTGCTGGAGGTGAAGATAGGGTCGAGTGTGTGACCTGCTATGTGGGTGGGGGTAGTGACAAGTTGTTTAAGTCCGAGGTTGGCGAGATTGTCCAGAAGGGTGGTGGCGTTGCGGTCGTTGTTCTTTTCAAGGTGAAAGTTGAGGTCTCCCAAAAGAATGTAATCCTCGGAGGGGAGGGCGTGTGGGGTAATGAAGTCCGTGATGTCCTCACTGAATTGTGCACGGGGTCCTGGTGGCCTGTAGAGGAGGGTGCCTCTGAGTGTGGTCTTGGGGTCGATGTGGATCTGGAAGTGAAGGTGTTCAGTGTTGGCGAGATTGACGTCTGAGCTGGTTGAGATGCGGATGGATTTCTTATGGACGATAGCGATGCCTCCTCCTGTTTGGTCTGTCCGGTCCTTGCGGATGATCTTATAGCCTTCCGGGATGGCAATGGTGATGTCTGGGGCTGATGTGGAGTTCATCCATGTTTCTGTTAGGAAGGCGACATCTGGAGAGTCACAGTATCCTATTCTGAGCCACATAATGGCAGCCTATGGGGCTTGTCTGTCCATGTCCTCCTCTCTATCTTCCAGAGGGGTTTGTGCTGAAGGCAACGGAAATCTGGGCAGGCTTTGCTGTTTTGTGGATTTTTGGTGGAATTTCTAGCTGAAGTACTGGACAGTGTAGCCTTTTAAAGGCTGCATTATATGTATTTAAATTCTCTCTTAAGTGTCTGTGCAGTTCTGCATTTTTTCAACACTGTAAGAGATTATTTTTGATTGCTCCCGGGTCCACGCACATGGGCGGGACTAATCACTAGATTATGACTATACACAGAGATACCTTACTACAGAATTGAGGGATATATAAAGAATGTTACAAAATTACATGAAGATTTGACCCAACTGGAGGTTGACGGGGTTTGGGAGAAACTTGGTAAGAGTTTCTCCTCTATAAGGGAATGGTTTTCTACCTTTGGGAGTAGTCTATAAGCAAGACTGTAAGAGATTATTTTTGATTGCTCCGGGGTCCACGCACATGGGCGGGACTATTCACTAGATTATGACTATAACAGAGATACCCCTACTACAGAAATGGAGTTACAGAAAAGAAACTACTCCTTCCTTTACTCTCATCTGGGATATGTCCAGCAATGTTGAACTTTCCACATACTACAGACTCCACCCTCTTTTGCCAATAAGATATCAAGGGCAAGTCTATTTTGTTAAACCATTGATCTGATTGCAACAATTTCCGTGTCATTCATCAAGAACCCACCAGCAGTATCCGTAAATAGACTATCAACCACTGTGGACAATTTTCGAATTTTGTGTGAATTCAGAACGACTCCAACTGAGGGTATCAGTGCAAAAAATATCACCTACTATGTATGAGAAACTTGCTCTTTTGTTACATGTTAGTCCTTGCTTTATTTTGTTTAATTTATGACTGCTTAGGTCCATGCGGTACACCTGGGGGAAAAACAATAGCAAAATAACAACTTCCATATCAATGTGCAGGCAACCTATAATAAGCTTTCTTGCCACACACACAATTCCTGGATAAACAGTATCAGGTCCACCTTTCAATACCCAACCTCCAGTGATTTGAAAGGTATGTTCAAACTCACCAGAACCTATAAAGTAATTAATATAGTTAGTTTTAGTTCTAAGTAGACACATCTTTTCTTTCTGTGACCAGTCCAGAAACATTGCCGTATATTTCTCTCCTTTCTCATAATTTCCTTCTCTCAAACCCTATGGAGGTACTCATGACTTCTGTTCAGCAGCTTTCTTTTGGAAACTCTCTCTTCTATCTTCTACCATTTCTATAAAAAAAATTCTCCTCAATTCACAAACTACATGTCAAATTATTCTTATAAGCATATATTATGTCTAAAGTGTTAGTAATATGGAAACATTCTCCCATATATTGTGCCTTCTTACCACTTAACACCTTGTTTAATTCTATAATAACAGGAACATTTTGAAAATACTAAACCTATATTGGAGAAGTGATACTCAAGTTTCCTGTTGCATGGAACAGGTTTGTAAGTATACTGCAAGATACACCATAGGTTAATCGAAGGTGGTGATAGGTCAACCCTTTCAGAAACAGACAAAGGTAATTAAATTTACACATAACATTCACTCACATTCATAGTTTCTATATACTCTTAGAGTAATTTGGTAAAGACGTTTAAAGAGAAATCACTAAGTGATTCATCATGTTGGAGAATGCTTCCATCAAAGGGCACTATATTAGCATTTGGGGTTTCATTAGTAACATCATTCATTCTTTTACTTATTACATCATTAGTATGGTTTCTTTTATTAGTTACCATTTGTATAGGTACAAGAACAGTTAATAATAACCTCACAAATGTTAATAACAAGACACTACATAGCAAGCTTTAATGCACCTGCGATTTAGACTAGATTTTGGAAGTTCAGTCACTTCTGCTTCAGCCATTTTGTTTCTATTTAACAAATAAAAATCTATCTAAGACTCTAAATTTCTAAAACAAAAAAAAAGGAAAATAGTAGTGTGATCCTACACCTCAAGGATTTCTTCTTTACCCCCTTCTTTTTTTCTTTTTCTTCATTCTACTTTAAGTCTCGACTTTATTTTCTTTCAATCCCAAAGTTGCACTTTATTTGGTCACAGTTCTTTTAAGGAGGCCTTAGTTTGCTTTCATCAACTTGCTCAGTGTCAGAATTTTCTTTTTCTTCATCTGGATCTGAGCTTTCAATTTCTTCCAAAATGACGTAAGTCCATTCAGGTGCTCTGTATTTTCTGCTTGGAATCCTTACTCTTCATGTTTTTCGTACTAATTATTTTCCTGACTCTTCTTGATCTGTTTGACTTGAGACCTCATTACTTTGTTCTGGTCTTTTTCTTAACCTTCTTTTTACTAGTGTGTATTTTAGTCTTTTCACTCCATTTGGCCAATTATCACCTTTTCTTGGTTTCTTTGGTTTGATCACTTTTTCACCTTCTACATCTGGTTCACAGGTTCTTTTGCTTGCTCTTTCTTCTGACTGTTTTCTTCATGGTTTTCAGTTTCTTCTGTTTCTTCTGTTTCAACAATGACTTCTCTCTCAACTGGGAACTCACTTCCTTCTGGTTCAAATCGTCACGCCAGGGGACAGAACTGAATAGATTGCTGAGCGGGACTGGATCTTTGATGACTGTTTGACTACAAGACCGTCCCATTTCCCTGTCCCCATGAGAGGTGGGCAGCCCACAGGAGTTTGATTGGACACTTCTTACTGAGAACACTCCATTTAGGATACGAATATCTAGAAGGTGCTCTTGTGATATATTGAATATTGTTCATATTATCCTTTTTATATTGTAGGGAGGGATATCAAATGCATATGTGCCCTGATGAAAGCCATGGACACTTAGGGCCTTGAATAGGCTGAAACACGTTGGCATGCTTAGGGTCATAGGACAATTGAATCCCACGGACACCCTTTTTTCTTGTTTTTAATTACCACTATCTCTCCATATTAAAGGGATACCTGGAGGGGATGGTGGTTTTTAATCTTTAAAACCCCCCGCCTTTTTCACATAAGAGCACCCGGAAAAACGGTTGAGCCCACACTGGCCTTAAGGAGCCAGGGTGCCCCTCTGATGAGGCATAAAACTATTAGAGTGTGTGAGGGGAATTTAACAAAGAGGTTGTGCTCCCAATATTGGTAGTAGTAAACAATCAACCTTATATAGAGACTAGGCCACCACCAAATTATTGTTCCTGTTTTCTGGTTGGGTTGGATACTTTTATAGTTGTGGTCAAATACAGTTTCACCTGTTTCAATTTCTGCTGGAAGTTCACTTTCTTCTGCATCACCAGAGAACTCACTTCTTTCTGGCTCAACGGCAGTCTCCTGAATTCTAGAATCTTGCGCCCACTCTACTCGACTTGTACTCGGCTGTTCACCATCTGTTTGTTCATCAGAATCTGTCACTCTAGATTCATCAGCTTCATACACTTCAGCCACTGGTCTTTGATTTTGATTCACCAGCTGTGGCACTTTCGGTCTTTCAGGTGGATCTAGGGTTCGTTTGGTGTGGCTCGTGTGAATCCAATTTGGCAAGCCTGCACACTTCACTGCCATTGTCATCACCAGGATGATTTTATAGGGTCCATGCCACCTGGGTTCCAGACACTTTTTTTATGTGCTTCTTGATGTAAACCCATTCACTAGGACTCAGATCATGAACTTGATTCCGATGTATTGTTGTGGCGTCTTCTCCAACCTGGTGAGACACAGAACGTACCAGTTTCAGCCAATCCTCTGCAATATCCAAGCACCAGATCATCAGATATATTCATCAATTTGTTCGCTGGTATATATGCCTGTCTCATTGCTCTTCCCATAAGGATTACATGGGGACTCAATCCAGTCTTTTTGTCAGGAATGCTTCTCAGACTCATCAGCACAAGAGGTAAAGCTTAAGGTCATTTCAGTGATGTGGATGCACACACTTTCCCTAACCTAGATTTTATAGTTCCATTGATTTGCTCAACTACTTCAGATGCTTCAGGTCGATAGGCACATTGCAGCTTTTGATCAATCTTAAATGCTGCACAAATCAGCCGAATTATCTCATTATTAAAATGTGTTTCTCTATCTGTCTCCAAAGTGACTGGAATTCCAAATCTAGGGATCAGTTCTCTCAAAAGTAGTTTGGTTACTGTAAGGCTGCCACGCCTCCTCGTGGGATAGGCTTCCACCCAACAAGAGAACAAGCAAACAATGACTAGCACATATGTAGTCCTGTTGAAAGGGGGCAGCTCAATAAAATCAAGGTGAAGTCGGGTAAATGGACCTCCTGCTCTCCCAATTCTTCCCCAACTGATAACTGTCTTTCTGCCTGGATTCTGCTGCTGACAGATAATGCACCTCTGGCAAAGGCTCTCTGCAATGACCCTGAACTTCGGATTATACCATGTATGCTTGAAAAGTCTGATCATTGCGTCTCTTCCAATATGTGCATGTCCATGATAAACCCTGGCCATGTGAGAAAGCAAAGATTATGGTAAAACTGGTCTTTCATCCTGATAAACCCATAGTCCATGCCACCTGGGTTCCAGACACTTTTTTATGTGCTTCTTGATGTAAACCCATTCACTAGGACTCAGATCATGAACTTGATTCCGATGTATTGTTGTGGCGTCTTCTCCAACCTGGTGAGACACAGAACGTACCAGTTTCAGCCAATCCTCTGCAATATTCAAGCACCAGATCATCAGATATATTCATCAATTTGTTCGCTGGTATATATGCCTGTCTCATTGCTCTTCCCATAAGGATTACATGGGGACTCAATCCAGTCTTTTTGTCAGGAATGCTTCTCAGACTCATCAGCACAAGAGGTAAAGCTTAAGGTCATTTCAGTGATGTGGATGCACACACTTTCCCTAACCTAGATTTTATAGTTCCATTGATTTGCTCACCTACTTCAGATGCTTCAGGTCGATAGGCACATTGCAGCTTTTGATCAATCTTAAATGCTGCACAAATCAGCCGAATTATCTCATTATTAAAATGTGTTTCTCGATCTGTCTCCAAAGTGACTGGAATTCCAAATCTAGGGATCAGTTCTCTCAAAAGTAGTTTGGTTACTGTAAGGCTGCCACGCCTCCTCGTGGGATAGGCTTCCACCCAACAAGAGAACAAGCAAACAATGACTAGCACATATGTAGTCCTGTTGAAAGGGGGCAGCTCAATAAAATCAAGGTGAAGTCGGGTAAATGGACCTCCTGCTCTCCCAATTCTTCCCCAACTGATAACTGTCTTTCTGCCTGGATTCTGCTGCTGACAGATAATGCACCTCTGGCAAAGGCTCTCTGCAATGACCCTGAACTTCGGATTATACCATGTATGCTTGAAAAGTCTGATCATTGCGTCTCTTCCAATATGTGAATGTCCATGGTAAACCCTGGCCATGTGAGAAAGCAAAGATTCTGGCAAAACTGGTCTTTCATCCTGATAAACCCATAGTTCATCATCCACTCTTTTTCTATAGCATGTAAGTTTCCAAATCTCCTTTTCCTCATCACTTGCCTCTTCTTGCATCAGTCTCACTTCATCCCAAGTTTCAAATGTTGGTGTTGTTGTGAACATAAGATGGCATTCAGTATTTCCTCTTTCAATTGATCTGTTTAAAGCCATTGTATTTCGTGCACAATAACGTGCAATTTGGTCTGCATATATGTTGCCTTTCGTTACATAATCATCTCCTGATTGATGTGAGGCACATTTGACTACTGCAATTCTTTTGGGCAATTGTAAAGCATCCAATTGTTCTTTCACAATGTTACCATTTTGAATAGAGGAACCTGAGGAAGTCAGGAATCCCCTTTGCATCCATAGCTGGCTGAAATCATGTACAATTCCGAATCCATATTAGCTGTCTGTGAATATTGTTACTTTCAAGCTTTTGGCAACTTTGCACGCTCTAGTCAGAGCTATCAGCTCAGCTTTTTGAGAGGGGTTTACTGCTTTCAGACATGCTTCAATAACTTTTTCTCGGGTGCAAACAGCATAGGCATTACATGATTCACCTCTTTCATTCCTCAAACACGACCCATCAACAAATATCTCACAATCTGATTCTTCCAAAAGACTATCTTCTATATCTGGCCTAGGTTTGGTGCAAAACTCTGTCACATCTAGACAATAATGATCCGCTTCCTCTCTCACTGTCTCACAACAAGAATTAGGCAATAGAGATGCCGGATTTACTGTAGTGCACCTGACCATAGTCACATTTTCAGGACCCAAAATCACTCTTTCGTACTTAGTCAGCCGACTAGCAGTAAGGTATTGTGCCCTGGTGCAAGTCAAAAGAATCTCAACAGAATGTGGCACATATACTTTGACTGGATAACCCATCACAATCGGTTCACTCTGTTCCAGACTCATGCAAGTAGCTGCTACTGCTTTCAAACATCCTGGCAATGTTGCAGCCACTGAATCCAAAGTAGCAGAAAAATATGCTACTGGACGTTGTGCCATTACATGTTTCTGAGTTAGGACTGAAAGTGCACATCCATCTCTCTCACAACAGTGCAATGCAAATTCCTTTGTATAGTCTGGCATTCCTAATGCAGGAACTCGACAAAGACTGCTTCTCAATTTTATAAAAGCATACGTACTTTCATCACCCAAAACAATTGTATCTTTCACATCCTTTCGTGTTAACCTCTATAGAGGTTTTGCAATCAGTGAGAAACCACATATCCACTGATGACAGTGTCCAACCATTCCCAAAAACATTCACACCTCTTTCTGAGTTTTGGGTGAATTCATTTGTTTGATCACATGGATTCTTTCTGGGGTTACTTTTCTAACTCTTTTTTCTATTTTGTGTCCAAGGTATTGTACGTCCTGTTTACAAAATTGCAATTTTGCTGGGGACACGTTGTGTCCTCCCTCTGCCAAATGGTTCAATAGAGCAGTTGTGTCTGTCACACATACCTCTCGTGTTTTTGATGCCACCAGTAGTTCATCAATATATTGAACCTAATTTCCTGGCATGACTAAAGTCTCCAGACATTTCTTCAGGATCTGATTAAAAGTTGAAGGGCTCTCTGTGTATCCTTGCGGAACTTGGCACCATGCCAAAACACAGTCTCAGAACCGGAACGCAAATAAACATTGGCTTTCCGGATGCAAAGGAATCGAAAAGAATGCTTGGCACAAATCAGTCACTGTGGACCTTTCAGCATCACAAGGAATCTGATAAAGAATAACTGCTGGATTTGGCACTACTGGACAACAGGGTACTACAATTGTATTTATTTTTCGTAAATCCTGCACTATCTGGTACGTCCCACTGAGCTTTTTGATACCTATAATAGGCAAATTACAAGGACTGCTCGTTATTTCTTTTAGGATTCCTTGTTCAATCATTTGATCAATTACTGGAGTAACTCCTACAATCACTTCTGGACTCATCTTGTACTGAGGTGTGTTCGGATACACAGCACTATCCTTCACTATCACCTGAATCGGATCTACTTTAGTCATTAGGCCAATTTCTTTTCCTGTAAAATCCCACACATCTGGATTCACTGCACTCTTTAATTCTTCAGGCAGATTCTCTTCTGTGAAAAGTGAAAACAACTCATTCACTTCTGTCCCTTGTTTCGCTAGCATCATCTTGAATTCTTCATCCTCATCCGGGGTCTGAAATGGAATACCATTGGGTGTACAATAGATGATACAACTAATCTTACATAACAGATCTCTTCCCAAGAGATTTACTGGGCTTGAGTCACACACCACAAACCAATGCATGTCTTTGAAGTAACATCTACTGGGGTTGTGACGGGCGTTTTAATATGCTTATTCGAGACTCCTACAACTTGGATAGTTTCTCCTGAGAGGAGTAGGTTTGGAGTTTCTACTGCTTTCACAGTAGAACGGGTAGCACCAGTGTCCACTAGAAATGTAATATCATTACCTTCTACCTTTCTGTCAACAAATGGACCTGACTGATCTACCGCCAAGGATACGCCAAGTTGGCACTCTTCCTCCCCTCCTCAGGCACCGCCATTGAGAGGAGTCTGAATCACTCCAATTACATTGCACCCAATACTGCGGAATCACACCTTGATTCTTACCCAGCTGGTCACCTCCGAGATATCCAGGGTTCGCGCTGTACCTCTGCACTTGAGCATTCACATTAGTTTGCATGGGAGCTTGTGGTACCTGTAACTGTTGAGCAGCTATCTGTAGCGGCTGCTGTTGAGTTACACCCACCTCATTCTGCATCTGTGGAATTAAATTTTGATTTCCCCCGTTAATCCTTTCAGTCCTCCAATGTCCAATCTTTCCGCACCCATGACAAGGAAATATCTTCATAGCTTCTTCTTTACTCATCTTTCCCTTTCCTTTACCTCCATTGTAATTCTGTCCATTCTGACTCTGACCACTTGCCTGGTTATTAGTTTGAGAACCATTATTTGCTTCATGCTGCTCTGCCACTTTTACCTGTGCCCACATCATTTTCTCTTTTACCTTTTTAGGTCTAGATTCAATGTCATCACTACAATATTTTGCATACCTCAGAATCTC
This sequence comes from Lissotriton vulgaris, assembly GCF_964263255.1. Taxonomy (NCBI): domain Eukaryota; kingdom Metazoa; phylum Chordata; class Amphibia; order Caudata; family Salamandridae; genus Lissotriton; species Lissotriton vulgaris. Next base: position 1,399,767,907 of record NC_141687.1, on the reverse strand, counting down.
ATCTAGCATGCATCTCTCAACAAATCATATGCTGCTGAATCATATTACCAATTTCTGGTCTTAATCCAAACACAAAATGATAAACGAAATGTCCCATATCTTTATCCCCAATATTTTCAATTCCACGATACTGTTTAAATGCTTGTAACAACCGTTCATAGTAGGCATGAACTGACTCTTTTGGTTCCTGGGTGGCTCTTTAAATTTTAACCCTATCTGTTTCTTTCGGGGAAATTTTCCCTTTTAGAAATGTGATCACCTGATTGTACTTTTTCATCACCTCTTATGATGGAGCACCTGATTTTATCTCTGGGATATTCATCCTTGAGTCAGATAACAGTGACCTTACACTTTGTCCATAAGTCAGCTGGTACAACAGCCCATCTAAATCCTTCAGCAGACGTTCAAGACCTTTACAAACCTTTCTACCTGTTTTGACCATTCCATGGGTTTCTCTCTCAGTCTGGGAAAATCGTTTGTGAAAGATAATATATCCTGTCTTGACCAAGGAACATGAACATATCCACCACCTGGTACTTCTCTCATTGGACACGCCCTTTCAACCTGCTCTGTTTTTTTCACGGGAAACATAGATGCTCCCTTCCTAGCTGCTTCTTCCTTCTTTTTTGTCCACCTATCTTTCCAGCAATCTACATCTCCCCATTTCTTTAAAATATTCATTATTTCCTATATCTGTAACCTTCTTCCAGATGCATTCAAACTTTCTAGGTCCTTGTCAGTGAAAGACAACATGTACGATTTCTGCAATACTTTTGACTTTTCTATATCTACTCCATACTCACTATCAGCTCAGATATTTTCTCATGTAAATTATTTTCCCTCCAGGTAATACTTTCACACAAAAACAACAACTCCTCATCACAGTAAGTCTCTAATCAGTCTGAACTTATCGTTCCAATAATCATTTCTTCCAAATCAACTTTCAACTGACTCACATTTATACTCTGTGGTTGAGGTTTTTGGCTTCGTCATTTCTTTTATCCAATTATTTAATTCTTCTGGTGAAGGACCTGCTGAACTCCCTGCTATTGGAGATACATGTGGCTATATTCTTCTTGGCTCTAATTGGATACTTCTCTGTGGGGTCTCAGTTACCACCTCATTAACTGTAAGATCGAACAATGTATTATTCTCAATTGCCTGTCCATCTTCATTTGTACCACTCCTGATCCTACTTCCTGACACAGCCAATGCATGTACTTTAGACACATTCTGTCTATCTCCATACAAGGGAACTACAGGAACAATTGCTGCTGGTACCATCAATGCATCTGCATTCAAACTTAGCTGATTCAATTTCTGAACCTGTTCAAGTGTGACCTTATTTAAAATGTTCGCTTTATTTTCTTTTACTACTTTCGCTATATCTGAGTCTTTCGGAGTCAATGCAGTTCACATTGGCGGGGCACTTGGAGTTACCACCTCTAAATTATCTTCATATGGCGGAGGTCTGTTGTTCAAGATAACCTCTATAAATTCATCATCATTAGTATCATTCATATCACCTCTTACACTTGGATTTTCAAAATGATTCCTCTTTTCCTTACATTTACCTCCAGTCCGCTCATCAACGGTTAAGACTGGGTACAACCCTTCTGTTACCACAGCTCTCCTCCATGTTCTCAGCTTTTCTTTTCTGCTCTCAAAAGGGTATCTGAACATCATACTCCTGTAACCTCTGTTACCAATTCTGTATTTTTCCCTCTCAAATGCCTCCACTTCCCATTCTTCCAATGATTCATACTAAATCAATCTACGGTATGGGACTAATGAATTCATTTAGTTTCTCAGATTCTGCAATATCCTCACATTAAATGTACCATGCTGTGGAAAGGCTAAAACACCATCACCTTTTGTATACTCTATCCAATTTTCCAACCACATACACGTGTCATATCCTCGTTCTAACATCATAAAAGAAGCAGGCTTTTTTTGAAGGCAGGATCAGAATTCACTCTCTAGTCACAATTGGTTTGTCTTTCTTGAAGAAATTCTTTAATTTCTGCATCAACTTCATTTTCTGACTTCCTCCACTAATGGGTTGAATAAACAAAAAACACCTTACCGTAATTTTACTTATTCTATTGGTTAACTTTCATCCTATACCAGAGTGGCTCACCCCTACCTACCAATCAGAGCACTGCTACTAAGCAAAATCTCAGCCAATACTAGCGCGGCTCACATCAACCAACAAATCACAAGTACATGCCTGCTGCCTGACCAATGTCAGCGCAGCTTTTCTGACATCAGTATTACTCCTTCTACTGACCCACCCTTTACAAATTTTACGGCAATATTTTTCTGTGTTTTCTTTAGACAAAATTTGATTAGTAACAACATAAAACAATGCTACTTTGTCTGTTCCACTAAATAAAGAGGTGGTCTTAACCCTTCAAAAGATCTCTCACTACGGGTCCCAATAACGACCAGCACTATTCTAACCCTTCAGACAAGCTCTAGGTGGACCTATCACTCTTCTAGTGGTAAAATCAAGATTTCACAAGAGGACTTTTTTGTGTGAAAAGGAGTTTTGCTATGCTCCTTAAAAAAGGCTAGAGTTTCGGAAGTCGACCAATAACTATTCAAACATTCTACTCACATTTGAAATTCCCTACTATAACACCTACAGCCCTCCGTTGCTTTTAGGTATTATTTCAACAGACAAAGTACTTCTGCAGTGTGATTTCTTTACCACACTCTTCTTCTGCCTACATCCAACAAATTCCTTCCCGGGATTTCTCAGGTATCTCTGTACCTGTACTTCTAGACAACATAGAACATGACACTAAATTTTCGTGTTAGGAACATATAATCAATATTCAATAATCATTACTAAACTAATCAATAATTAAACAGTCCTCTGCTACCAAGAAACTGATTCAGCGCCAATTCCAATAATTGATCAGGGATCAATACTCTTCAACATCAAATACAATGGACCATACACATCCACCCAGAATCCCTGATGCTCTGGGGTCAATTTATACGTTCCAACAATTCTTTCTCTTTATTAATTCAAATGAGACATCTTTTAATGGCTAATCTTTATTCATCAACTTTCCTTCTATTTGGTTGATGGACAAATTAGTTGAATAGTTGATGGGAATGATGACTACTAACTTTCCAAGCATTTGGTCAATAGAATGATCACAGACTCCTGTTAAAGTTAATAATGAATTTTTATCTCAAAAACACCAAAGGTTAATGCTTAGTTGCATTTAGGTCACAGATTACAAACACTGAACCTCAGGAAGTAACAATTATATATATTGTTTTAGAACTCATCCAAATTAAACAATGACGTTATGCAATGAAGGACTGGATAGAGATTGAGACAAAAGTTTCAGCAAATATTTTTTCCCAAAAATATATATCTAACCGAGGGACAGATGAAGAGACAATAGTTTCATCTAAATAATACATATCAATAAATCATTGATGAAGTGGATAGGTGAAGAGACAAAAGTCCCAGAGACAAAATACATTAATATTTAGATTCTGAGAATGATTTAGGCTAAATACAAACCTATTGGTCTGTAGGAAAACCACCCCTTGGCTTAGAAAATGATGAGGGTTCCCCGAAATAGAAACAGGGAACAAATGATATAAGGACAGGAACAGGACATGTCAGGAACAGCTAGGCCTCTCTGCAAACTGACGGAAAGCGACACATTTCCCCACTTCTTTCCTGTCAGCCTAAGCTCTAAACCACACCCCTAAAGGTACCTCAATTATACCCTAAAATTGATATGTCCAGCCACTAATGTTGCAAACTAACATCTGACTCGTACAGGGATTGGTGGGTTTGGTGGGTGTCGTTGTCACACCACCATGCTTTCACCCCTTATTCAACAACTTCATTGTGAAATTAATTCCCATAGTCTGAATTTCAGTTTATTCACATGTTCCCCATACAAGATACAATTTTATAAAGTTTCCTTTCATTACAGTAACATCTTTGCAGAGTACATCTCCGGTCCCACACTTGGGTACAGTGGTTGGCATTTGTCTGACACTCTGGCCTTCACTCTTTTATGTCATCTGCTGTCTACAGTGCATCTTGCTTGCCTCATGTCAGAATGGAATCACTCAGCGAAAGTTCCCCCCTCCCACTTTCGACAAGTTTAGAAAAATGGAGGCTCCATCCAGCACACTAAAGTAGATGAAAGCTAACATTTATTAATTATATGATAATGAAACCTTCACTGTTTACCACCCACCTTACACTATTCCCCAATACCATTGTTATGTTATGTTATGTTAAAAAATTGTATATAGCGCAACTAACACCTGAAGGTTTCTTGGCGCTTATGCTGAGGGAGCGGAAAAGAAAGGTCAATCAATCAATGACATTTATAGAGCGCACTACATACCTGTAGGGTCTCAAGGCGCTGGGGGTGGGGGGGGGGGGTGCCGCTACTGCTCGAACAGCCAGGTCTTCAGCTTCTTCCTGAAGGAGAGGTGGTCTTGGGTCAGGCGCAGGTCGGTCGGGAGGGAGTTCCAGGTCTTGGCGGCCAGGTAGGAGAAGGACCTTCCTCCTGTAGTCGCTCTTCGGATGCGGGGGACGGCGGCGAGGGCGTGGTTGGCTGATCGGAGGTGGCGTTTGGGAGCGTAGAAGTTGATTCGGCTGTTGAGGTAGCTCGGGCCTTGGTCGTGTAGGGCTTTGTGTGCGTGGGTGAGGAGGCGGAAGGTGATTCTTTTGTTGACGGGGAGCCAGTGAAGGTCTCTCAGATGTCCGGAGATGTGGCTGGTTCGTGGGATGTCGAGGATGAGTCTGGCTGAGGCGTTCTGGATCCACTGGAGTCTCTTCTGGAGCTTGGTGGTGGTACCGGCGTAGAGGGCGTTGCCGTAGTCCAGTCGGCTAGTGACGAGGGCCTGGGTGACGGTCTTCCTGGTCTCGGTGGGGATCCACCAGAAGATCTTCCGTAGCATGCGTAGGATGTTGAAGCACGCCGAGGAGACGTTGTTGACTTGCCTGGTCATGGAGAGGGAGGAGTCCAGGATGAAGCCCAGGTTGCGTGCATGGTCTGTCGGTTTGGGTGCGGTGCCCAGGGCGGGAGGCCACCAGGAGTCGTCCCAGGCGGAGGGTGAAGAGCCCAGGATGAGGACCTCCGTCTTGTCCGAGTTCAGTTTCAGGCGGCTGGTCGTCATCCACTCGGCTACCTCTTTCATCCCTTCGTGCAGGTCGGCTCTGGCGGCGGCGGGGTCGTTGGTCAGGGAGAGGATCAGCTGGGTGTCGTTGGCGTAGGAGATTATGCTGAGGTTGTGATGGCGTGCGATGGCCGCGAGGGGGCTCATGTAGACGTTGAAGAGGGTGGGGCTCAGTGAGGATCCTTGAGGGACGCCGCAGATGACTTCGGTGGCCTCTGACTTGTACGGTGGTAGGCGGACTCTCTGTGTTCTTCCGTCGAGGAAGGAGATGATCCATTCCAGCGCCTTGTCCAGGATTCCGACGTTGCTGAGGCGCTGTACTAGGGTGCGGTGGCAGACAGTGTCGAATGCCGCGGAGAGGTCTAGGAGGATGAGGGCCGCTGTTTCTCCGTTGTCCATCAGGGCTCGGATGTCATCGGTGGCGGCGATGAGGGCGGTCTCGGTGCTGTGATTGGCTCGGAAGCCGGACTGTGAGGGGTCGAGGGATCCATTCGTCTCGAGGAAGGCGGCCATCTGCTTGTTGACGGTCTTCTCGATGACTTTGGCTGGAAACGGGAGGAGCGAGATGGGGCGGTAATTCTTGAGTTTGGTAGGGTCCGCTGTGGGTTTCTTGAGTAGAGCGCTGAGTTCGGCGTGCTTCCAGCTCTCAGGGAAGGTGGCGGTGTCGAAGGATGTGTTGATGATGTCTCGCAGGTGGGGTGCGATGACAGCGTCGGCCTTGTTGAAGACGTGGTGAGGGCAGGGGTCGGTCGGTGATCCGGAGTGGATGGAGTTCATCGTGCGGATGGTGTCTTCGGTGCTGATCGGAGTCCAGGCGTGGAGGGTGGTGGTGGGGGGTGGTTGTTCGGTCTTGGTGTGCGTTGGTTGGTTGTTGAAGCTGTTGTGTGTGTCCGCGATCTTGTTGTGGAAGTATGAAGCGAGGGAGTTGCAGAGGTCTTGCGATGGGGTGATGTCATTGTTTCCTGCGCTGGGGTTGGATAGCTCTTTCACGATGTTGAAGAGTTCCTTGCAGTTGTGTGCGTTGTTGTCCAGCCGGTCCTTGAATGCAGTTTTCTTGGTGGCGCGGATCAGCTGGTGGTGCTTCCGGGTGGCCAGCTTGAAGGTGGTCCTGTTGTCCGGTGTAGGTTACCTTCTCCAGACTTTCTCGAGGGCTCGGCAGTTCTTCTTGGAGCTCTTGAGTTCGTCGGTGAACCACGGGACTTTCTTGCTGCCGGGTCTGCTGGGCGGGGTCCTCAGCGGGGCGAGCTCGTCCGCGCAGATGCTGATCCACTTCGTGAGGTTGTCGGCGGCCTGGCTGGGGTTTGCTGAGCTGGCAGGAGGGTGCTGGCTCAGGGAGGTGGCGAGCTGGTCTGCTGTGATCTTGTTCCAGCTTCTGCGGGCGGCCTGTTGCTGGTGGTGGTGGGTCGTCGTTCTCTTGAAGGTGAAGTGGACGCAGCTGTGGTCCGTCCATTGAAGCTCTGTGGCGTGGCTGAAGTCAATGTCTGTGCTGGAAGAGAAGACTGCGTCGAGTGTGTGTCCGGCGAGGTGGGTGGGGGTGGACACCAGCTGCTTGAGTCCAAGATTGGAGAGGTTGTCGAGCAGGGTGCTGGTGTTGCGGTCGTTGTTGTTCTCCAGGTGGAAGTTGAGGTCCACCAGGAGGATGTAGTCAGTGGAGGGGAGGGCATGAGGGCTGACGTAGTCGGCGAAGTCCTCGCTGAATTGTGTGCGTGGTCCCGGGGGTCGGTAGATCAGGGTGCCTCTGAGGGTGGTGTTCGGGTCGGTGTGGATCTGGAAATGCAGGTGTTCGGCGGTGGTCAGGGTGTTGTCGGTGCTGGTCGTGAGACGGATGGTGTTCCTGTGGATGATGGCGATGCCTCCTCCCATCTGGTTGGCGGTGCGGTCCCTCCGGACGATCTTGTAGCCCTCTGGGATAGCGATGGCGATGTCGGGAGCTGAAGAGGCGTTCATCCAGGTCTCCGTGAGGAAGGCAACGTCAGGGGCTGTGGCGTCTAGGAGGTTCCAGAGTTCGATGGCGTGTCTGTGGACGGAGCGGGTGTTGAGCAGGATGCACTTGAGGTGGGTGCTGCTGGTGTTCGACTTGGCGGGTGCTGGTGCGAGGCAGGTCCGGATGCAGGTGAATTTGCAGGCGTGGCAGCTGAAGGGTCCATGGGTGCGTCGTGGTGTGGCTTGGTGGCATCCTGGGAGTCGGCCGGTGTTTAGTGCGATGAGGGTGGCGGCGGAGTACGTCAGGCGGGTCGGTCGGGGTCTTCGTGGGCCAGGGGTACTGGCGCTGGTAGCGATCCGGTCGCGGACGGGCGCAGACGGGCTTACCTTTGGCGCGCCTTCGGCACACAATCGGCGCGCCCGCTGCGCGTGACCGCTGCGCGTTCGCACGGTCGCCATATAAGGCGAAGTGCGCGGGTGGGCGGAGCAGCTGGGAGGCGGGAGCGGGGAGGGTACAGAAGAGATAAGGGGCGGGGTAAATGGCGGTGGCGGGAAGCGGGGAGGGAGAGCGGAGGACGGCGAGGTAGGCGGGCAAACAGGAAGGAAACTGTTAACACGGCACAAAAATTACAATAAAACAAGCAGCACAAATGGAGGGAAAAACTAATGGAGAAAACAGTAAGAAAAACGTTAACACGGCACAAAAATTACAATAAAACAAGCACAAATGGAGGGAAAAACTAATGGAGAAAACAGGAAGAAAAACGTTAACACGGCACAAAAATTACAATAAAACAAGCACAAATGGAGGGAAAAACAAATGGAGAAAACAAATGGAGAGAAAACCAAGACGGCAGCGAGGCCGGCGGCGAGGCAGTTAGGCAAGGCAATGGGGCACACGCAGCAGCTGGTGACCATGCGGCACGGGGGTGTCCCACAAGTGGGTCAAGGACAAGGTGAGGGGACAAGACTAATTGTAGGCCTCGGTAAACAAAAAAGTTTTGAGGAGGGATCTGAAACTAGTGTAAGGGGAGGACAGCCTTAGAGGGAGGGGAAGGGCATTCCAGAAAGAAGGAGCTAAAAATAAGAACCTAAGGCCACCGTGTTTCTTCCTCTTAAATCTTGGGACTGACAGTAAATCCAACTGAAACTAGCCAAGGCTACGTGAGGGGACATAGGGGTGAAGGAGGGAAGAAATGAAAGAAGGGCCTCCGCCTGCAAGGGATTTGAAGATTATACAGCCAAGTTTAAACTCGCAGCGCGCGGTGACCGGAAGCCAGTGAAGACTTTTTAAAAGAGGGCGAACATGTTGATGTCTGGGTTGGCGGAAGATGAGGCGGGCGGCCTGATTTTGAATCTGCTGGAGTCTCTTGGCTTGGTAGTCAGGGATACCTACGTAGAGTGCGTTTGCATAGTCAATTCTTGAGATGACTAGCGCTAACAGAGCCAGGGTAACGGTCTCGGTGGTAAGGAGGCGGGAGATTTTACGAATCTTCCTGAGATGAAAGTGGCTAGAAGACACTACCGCGCTAATCTGTGGTTTCATTGAAAGGTCGCTGCTGATGATAACCCCCAAACTTTTAGCTGAATTCATTAATTGGCATAAGCTTAGTTCAAAAGTGGCATTAATGATTACTTTTAAAGCAGGATGCTATATGCAAAATACTGATGCACATGCATCCTATTCATGCAACTTCTTCGCTTATTCCAAAGCGCAGGAGTTATTACAATATTATCCATTTACGGGTTAGTTCAGGAATTCGCAAAGCAGTTCCCTTGTGTTTATGTTGGTGTACATTAGTTTTGCCACATCTACTTATTGTTTATGGAGGTATTCATTCAAGCAGGGTTTATTTTTGCGGAGCCCAGCTCCATAAAAGGTACGATTCAAAATCATTAGGAATGCCTGGAAAACTTGAGGAAAAATTCAAAAATACTTGAGCATCAACAAATGACTATTTTTAACTTATATTATACCCCAGCCAAATTATTCATTTGGGGAAAAAGGGAGGATGATAAGTGCCCCAGGTGCTGGATCTGACCAGCAGAGGCGAGATGTATATTTTATGGCTTCTCCAAATTAGACCCGTTAAAAAGGTAATTGGATCATTTTGGGGAGAAGATACTAGGAAGAAGTGTCGGCCTAACTCCCTCGTTTATGATGATGGGCCACGATAACAGTATTGGGCTGGACCAGGCCACATCGGTATTGTATTTATTTCAGTTATAGTTATTAGGCTAATAATTGCTACTAGATGGAAAGACTCGGAGCCCCCTGGGTTCCAAGAGTGGCTGGCCCACTTAATTGCGATCTATAAATTGGAACAAGCTATCTATGAATGTAAGGGTCATCAGGCTAAAAAATGAGGGAAGAAACTTTGTCTCCCAATATCAAACTGGTTGCTTGAGGTAGGGTCAATGTACCAGAAATGTGAGAAACAGGATTCACAATGAATTTTGCATTTATGCAACAACTGTTATTACTTGATTTTCTATTCATAAGAGGAAATGAATTATGATGTTAAAGAAAGTAATTGACATTGTACAGTGAATAAGCATTTGGTGTAAGTATTTGTGTAATACCTCTCTGAGATCAATAAAAAATAAAGTATGTTGAGTATAATGGTTCATTCTAGGTGTTTGGTCAGGGTAAGGGTTAGGCATACAGTTGTGTTTGCGGTTCGGGTTAGAATAATGGTTGAAGTCATTCAAGGTTCAAGATTTTATTTCAAATCGATTTTGACCTCGTCTGCGGTCAACAGTCTACCAGATCAATACATAACAATTCAAACAGAACAATATTTGAATTCATTTGCCAGATAAATGGATGTAAGAAATATTATCTTTCAAAACATTGGTAATAAAAATCTCTTTAAAAATGTAACTAAGTTAAAACAAATGTGTTCAATCTAAGGGTACATTAACAATTGAATAATTTCATAGGGTCCGATTCACAGAACTAACTTAAGACAAAATTCTAAACTTACTACCATTTTGGTATTCACAGAAGGCACTTACTCATTTTGGTATTCACAGAAGGCACTTACTCGTTTTGGTTTACACAGAAGTTAGGAGTCCTAAATTCAGGACTTATAAACAGAAAAATCCTAACTTTAAGCCTTTTCGGTATTCACAGAAGGCATTTAGGAGCCCTAAAGTTAGGACTCCTATCTTCTGTGAATACCGAAATGTGTAAGTGCCTTCTGTGAATACCAAAATGAGTAAGTGCCTTCTGTGAATACCTAAATGGTAGTAAATTTAGGATTTTTTCTTAAATTAGTTCTGTGAATCGGGCCCATAATGTTTATCAGTTTTAAATCAATAAATCAATCAGTGACACTTATAAAGCGCGCTACATACCCGTGGGGTCTCAAGGCGCTGGGGGGGGGGGGGAGCCGCTACTGCTCGAACAGCCAGGTCTTCAGCTTCTTCCTGAAGGAGAGGTGGTCTTGGGTCAGGCGCAGGTCGGGAGGGAGGGAGTTCCAGGTCTTGGCGGCCAGGTGGGAGAAGGACCTTCCTCCTGTAGTCGCTCTTCGGATGCGGGGGACGGCGGCGAGGGCGTGGTTGGCTGATCGGAGGTGGCGTTTGGGAGCGTAGAAGTTGACTCGGCTGTTGAGGTAGCTCGGGCCTTGGTCGTGTAGGGCTTTGTGTGCGTGGGTGAGGAGGCGGAAGGTGATTCTTTTGTTGACGGGGAGCCAGTGAAGGTCTCGCAGATGTCCGGAGATGTGGCTGGTTCGTGGGATGTCGAGGATGAGTCTGGCTGAGGCGTTCTGGATCCGCTGGAGTCTCTTCTGGAGCTTGGCGGTGGTCCCGGCGTAGAGGGCGTTGCCGTAGTCCAGTCGGCTGGTGACGAGGGCCTGGGTGACGGTCTTCCTGGTCTCGGTGGGGATCCACCAGAAGATCTTCCGTAGCATGCGTAGGATGTTGAAGCATGCCGAGGAGACGTTGTTGACTTGCCTGGTCATGGAGAGGGAGGAGTCCAGGATGAAGCCCAGGTTGCGTGCATGGTCTGTCGGTTTGGGTGCGGTGCCCAGGGCGGGAGGCCACCAGGAGTCGTCCCAGGCGGAGGGAGAGGAGCCCAGGATGAGGACCTCCGTCTTGTCCGAGTTCAGTTTCAGGCGGCTGGTCGTCATCCACTCGGCTACCTCTTTCATCCCTTCGTGCAGGTTGGCTCTGGCGGCGGCGGGGTCGTTGGTCAGGGAGAGGATCAGCTGGGTGTCGTCGGCGTAGGAGATTATGCTGAGGTTGTGTTTGCGTACGATGGCCGCGAGGGGGCTCATGTAGACGTTGAAGAGGGTGGGGCTCAGAGATGATCCTTGGGGGACGCCGCAGATGACTTCGGTGGCCTCTGACTTGTACGGTGGTAGGCGGACTCTCTGTGTTCTCCCGTCGAGGAAGGAGGTGATCCACTCCAGCGCCTTGTCCTGGATTCCGACGTTGCTGAGGCGCCGTACTAGGGTGCGGTGGCAGACCGTGTCGAATGCCGCGGAGAGGTCTAGGAGGATGAGGGCCGCTGTTTCTCCATTGTCCATCAGGGCTCGGATGTCGTCGGTGGCGGCGATGAGGGCGGTCTCGGTGCTGTGGTTGGCTCGGAAGCCGGACTGTGAGGGGTCGAGGGATCCGTTCGTCTCGAGGAAAGCGGCCATCTGCTTGTTGACGGTCTTCTCGATGACTTTGGCTGGAAACGGGAGGAGCGAGATGGGGCAGTAATTCTTGAGGTCGGTGGGGTCCGCTGTTGGTTTCTTGAGTAGGGCGCTGAGTTCGGCGTGTTTCCAGCTCTCGGGGAAGATGGTGGTGTCGAGGGATGTGTTGATGATGTCTCGCAGGTGGGGTGCGATGACAGCGTCGGCTTTGTTGAAGACGTGGTGAGGGCAGGGGTCGGTCGGTGATCCGGAGTGGATGGAGTTCATCGTGCGGATGGTGTCTTCGGTGCTGATCGGGGTCCAGGCGCGGAGGGTGGTGGTGGGGGGTGGTTGTTCGGTCATGGTGTGCGTTGGTTGGTTGTTGAAGCTGTTGTGTATGTCCGCGATCTTGTTGTGGAAGTATGAAGCCAGGGAGTTGCAGAGGTCTTGCGATGGGGTGATGTCGTTGTTTCCTGCGCTGGGGTTGGAAAGCTCTTTGACGATGTTGAAGAGTTCCTTGCAGTTGTGTGCGTTGTTGTCCAACCGGTCCTTGAATGCTGTTTTCTTGGCGGCGCGGATCAGCTGGTGGTGTTTCCGGGTGGCAAGTTTGAAGGAGGTCCTGTTGTCCGGTGTCGGTTCCCTTCTCCAGACTTTCTCGAGGGCTCGGCAGTTCTTCTTGGAGCTCTTGAGTTCGTCGGTGAACCATGGGGCTTTCTTGCTGCCTATAAAAGAATAAGGAAAGGGTTCAATAACTATAATCTCGACTCCCTTAATGCTAGACACAGATGCAATACATGGAACAGATTCTGAGATCCTACATGGCACATATTACAAAGAGGGAGTCTAAGTAGTTATAATTCCATCTCAGGGTCAAAGACTTAAGAGGATGGTTCCCTGTGCAGAGGATCAAGAATGAACACCTAACAGTATGTGAAATTCGAAAGAAAAGATAAAGTTGCACCCAAAAAGAACATATGTCAGTTCATACTTTTATACATTTTCAATGTAGTACAATGTTCCACATCCATGGAGAAACTTAGCCGGAAAGTCTGGGTTTTAAGATATATCTGAAGGTGCCCTGAAGTCCATAATCTATGAAGATCCATATTATAATGAAAGAATTCTATAGCTTCTAGATTTCTATAAAAAAATGTACAATCCTAAAATACCCTGTCTAAATCTTCCCTAAGGACAGGAGTGCTCTTAAAGATGGAGTCAGCACGTGTTGGAGTTTATATCTCCACCGAATAATGGCTGAAGTCATATTTACATCATTGTTGTATTCTTTATTAGGGTTCATTAACATTGCCAACCTATTGTAAAATGAAAAACGTATTACAAGTTTTGTTCATTTTCTTTATGTCATGATGTAATTTCTTCATTATAACCTACTTTACTTTCCCATGGATCCCTGTCCAAGGGTTTTTACTCCAGGAAAAGCCTAATATTCGTTGAAAAACGAGCAAGATAAGTTGAAGATTGCCATATATTGCACTGTATTTTTAAAAGATGACTTCAAGATTTGCAGTCTCTGGCCTACTCATAAAGTGGCAGATGTCAAGTTAATTCTTCGATTTCTCCCAGAGTCCCACAAATCACTCCTGGTACCTTGATTTGGGACCCTTGCAAACCCCACTGGTTGGTGTGTCCTCTTTTTAGCTCTATTTATGTGAAAATTAAGAATGCCATGAGAGCAGCCCATGGATTTGTACCATTTCCAATTTAGGTAGAGTGAGTAGTTGGAGAGCCTCAGTGATATGAAATGTATGTAATTTAAAAGCACTTTCAAATCTTAAAGTCATAATTTACACACACTCCGGCCTTTGAAAGAATTTTACTCCCGGGTTCACATTTTCTTGCATTTTTTTTTCCTGCCTTCAAAACGTCTCAAATGTGTTTATGATAACCACAACCAGGACTGTTCTAGCTAGGCCCCAGATAAAAAAAAAGTCTCTCACAGCTGTATCCATTTTTTGACTTTTTGGTTAGCCCTCTTAAAAAAAAAGAAGATATTCGTGACAAGGGGAAACACTGTATCTTTACGAATATAAACCATGTTAGCATGATTTACATTCAGAACCCCATACAGTAAAAACCAAGTCTCTTTTTCAACACATGGGAAATTTCGTAAAAATAAAGCTATCGATTTACATTTTCCTCGGTCCCTGCGACCTGACTCGACGGTCTCATTCGTTTTCTGTCTGACTTAATCTGCTGAATAGATTTTCAGTTTTCTAGCTGTGCCTCTGGTTTCATTTTCTGAGAAAGAAATGCAAGGCACACGGCTCTGCTGTCTGGTAACCATGGGAACCGGATCCCATTATCCTTCCTTGTCATCCATCAAGAAGGAATTGCACTTGACAGAGCAAAATGCCTGCAGTCGGCAGCATAGAAACAGAGCGCGCTTCTCCCCAGTATGCAAATACTTTAATATCTGTTTAGTGTATAATGCTTATGTATCAAATTCATTAGACAGAACCACATTAATGATTGGCAATTATGAAATACGACTCCATGTACATACAGACCCGCTTGTGTCTATATATGTTTTCACTGAGAAAAAAACTTACTTACAGTGGAGTTGAAGTTGTGTTTGAAACAATAATGCATCCACGTTTTCAGGCCAATGATTTTTGTAGTTCATTGTGAAATCATTACTTGAAGTGAATGTTATGACCCACAACCTCAAAACTTCTGAAAAGTAGGTGCCAAGCTTAAGCCCCCCTTCCATGCGTTGCTCTTAAATTCTTCATGACATCAAAGATGACGGTGGTAATTCTTTCTAAAGGGCATGTAGAGCCACCATTTGTTGTGTATAATAACATATGACACAGCCAGCAGACTTGCCACGTAGAGCATGACTTTCAGCCATTTCCGTTGCATAGTGCAAGGCATTGCTACAGGGCACATATGCCTTTGTTGACTGAGCATAGGGCTGGACAGGTTGTGTCCTTTGCTCAGTTTGCAAAGTTGCTAAACTTTACACATCATGGGCCTCATTTATGAAAAGTGACGCATCGCTGCGTGAAAACAGCGATGCGTCACTTTTCACTGCGCACTCCTTGCGACATTCCTGATGCGTCATATTTAATGTATGATGCATCATGTCGCAAGGAGTTACAGATACGTCAGTATTTCTGACGTATCTGTAAGCGCAAAAGTGACGCATTGCTGGAGTGTGTCACAAAAGTGACGCAACTCCAGCAATGCGTCCTTTCACATGGGGAGAGCCCCATGTGAAAGGGCTTGCGTCAGTCTTACGCCTGCTGTGAGGCAGGCGCAAGATTTTGACGCAACAGCGTCCTAAAAGTGACGCAGTGAAATCTCATAGATTCCACTGCGTCACTATTACGAGGCATTTTGCAGGGGAACGCCCCCTCTGCATACATTATACCTGACGCAGGTATAATGTGGCGCAGGGGTTTAAAAAGTGACGCATCTACCTAGATGCGTCACTTTTTAAATATGGCGCAACAGGGTGCATTTTTTACACCGCTAGTGCATCACAAAAAGTGACGGACCGGCGGCGCAAAACTGACGCAAGGCCTTCATAAATAAGGCCCCATGTGCACAAGGAATGGTTTGTAATCACCATAATGTGCGTACATGTACGGGTCTATCTGCTGTGCACAGGGCATGGTCGTAGTCCCTGTCCTGCACACAGTAAATAAAGATCATACTCCAATGTTGAGACAATACCTTGAAAGAAGCCTCAGAAATGCAAACATACATCGAAATGTGCAGTAAAGCCTCTTTTTCCAAATGCTGGCTCTTAAAAGATCTAGAATAACCTAGTATGCCACGTGTGCATACATAAGAGCAAGAATAGCCTTAATTGTGCAGGGATCCCTTATATGCCCAATCAGTACCGGCCTGATAAAATTCGGCTAGAAAGTATCCGGATTTGATCAGGTACAATGTAAGAGAATAAGGTGAGTGTTAATTTTTTAAAGAAAGATTGTGAGTTTGTGTGTACCTGATTTTGTGTGGCTGTGGACATCATTGTGTGTGTGCGTTTGTGTGTGCACACTTATGTGTGCGTGTGTTCGTTCACTTATGTGTATGTTCTTTGTGGGCATGTGCAAACCAAACTATGAGAGGAATTTTCCTGGATTACCGAACTGAATTCAGATAACTGAAAATTCTCCAAGGTAGAGCTCTGTGTGTGTGGGTCACTAGAGGGACATATTTTCGTGTATAGGGGAGGCAGCTTCGGAGGATAATTTTTAGGGTGTAGTGCATGGACTTTCATGGAGGAGTGAGGAGTTTACTGGAAGAGAAGACCTTACTGCAGCAAAGGTGCCCGGATGAGGAGCACTTCATTTTTTTGCACCTTATGTCCTGGGCAGTCCGAGGAAGTTGAGGGCTCTCTCCTTTTTAAGTGTAAGTACCCTTCCCTGCTACAGTGCCTTACAGAAGCACAAGAGTTACATAAAACAGCATGGTCCCATAATAATTTGATGGATCTCCCCTTGAACTTGGACAAGGAGCTTCGGGTTTGATGGCAAAGGCACTGTCCTCTGTATATTATAGATACTCTCCTACAACTGTTGCAATGACAGGGAGTGTGGAAGGCGAGGCAGGCATGGCTCCTACAGAAGCCATTATTAAATTAGGAATCCGTTAATTATATAACACGATCTTCCATTTAATTTTGCTACATTTTGCTAAAATGTATTATGTTCTGTTTAAAAAACAAGTTCCTCCTTCTTTCATCTTATGTTCTTTTACATGGTTCCAATAGGATCTGTTTAAACCTCTAATTTTTTTGAGGTAATTTTATAAGTTCCTGAGCAAATAAGGGGTTGGAAAATATTTGATATTTGAGATTTGACACTCAGTTTTAGCCCAGTCAATTAATAAAAATGATTCTTTCTCCATTCTAGCATGGTTATCCTGCCCAACCTAGTGATCTAACTTCAATGGTTTTTGAGTGATTGCTGCTGACAAATCACCTTTGAGAACTTAAAAACATGCTTTGACGGACCTTCTAAGACCTGCCATGCTCATCCATATCCAATTTCAACTGAATTTGGCATACATTCTTTTTTTTTTGTAAATCCTTTTTTTATTAAACAGTCTCGACATAAGGTACAAAATCACAGAATCAGTTAAGGGTTACAGTGGAATCAGGTTACACACAATACAGTAGCCTATTCATTGAAGGTGTACGGGATCATCATCGTCGACATCACGGGGGCACAAATATCGCCCGGCATGCATTCCAGGGTGCCCAAACCTTGGACCATTTGCAGGGTTGGCCACATAGACTGTTTTCTCTCTTAGCATACACCAGTCAAGGTCTCGCTTCCGAGCTAGGACTGTGGGCGGGTGCGGGGCTCCCTAGAGCTGTGCAATATTTCTCTTGGCGAGCATGCAGCCAAGCGTAACTCATGTCGTCGCGTAATTGTTGAGGTCGGTAGGTTCCCAGATGTTAAGGAGGCTCCTGGGCGCTTCCGATCTACTTTCCACCTCCAACACTTTGCTCATGACCGTGTGGATGTTGCGCCAGTATTCCTGTATTTGTCCACAGTGCCATAGTATAAGTATGAATGTGTCCAATTCTGTGCATTCCCTCCTACAAGATCCTTCCGTCAGCCTACCCATGTGCACTAATTGGGGACCAATTATGTATATTCTGTGGAGAATCTTTAATTGCACCAGTCTGAGCCGCGCTGGGATAGCGACCGTCTTAGGAGAGGAGACCGCTTCCTGCCAGGTGTCTTCATATAATTCTACTAGCAGCCCACCCCAGGGTTGCCTGGGGCAGAAAGGGGCTGGGGGCAGTACACCCGCTCCCGCCCGACCCCCTCCCGCACCGACTCCCTCCCGCCCCCTCCCGCCCAGACTCACTTGCACCCCCTCCCGCCCAGACTCACTTGCGCCCCCCTCCCGCCCAGACTCACTCGCGCCGCCCTCCCGCCCAGACTCACTCACGCCCCCCTGGTATACGGCTGCTTTATCGAACCTGCCAAGAGAATGCTCCACCACATGGCAAGACACACTGCACAATCCCTCCCGCCCAGACTAACTCGCGCCCCCCTCCCGCCCCGACATTTTCATTTACTGCTGCCTCCTTACCTGTGCCGCCTCCTCACTGCACAGCCGCGCTCGTCACTGCACCGCCCTCCTCCTTGTCGTCATCACGCATGTCGCGTCGTGCCCAGCGCTATGTCCTGGCCGGCGCTACTTTCAGGGGACTACTTCGTTTTGTAAATTAATTTTATTTTGCTTTTTTTAAAAATTTATATAGCCTATGTCCATCTACACACCCTGACATTTTCAAAGATGTATCGGGTGTGTAGATTGGCGCTGTGGTTTCCGAGATTACCTTGCCAAAAGGTGCAAGTTCTCTCTTTATAATAGTAGTATAGATTCCATCCTCCGTCTATTTGTCTTGCAACGTCAATAGAGGGTTGTCGATATTGTTAATGAGTTTTTGATATGTTAGGTAGATAGCCTTGTCAGGAAGATGACCGTCCAGCAGCCTATCCTCCAGTGGGGAGGTGTGCGGTGGAGTCGAGTCGACAGGAATTGCAGTTTGCAGCGAGTGTCTGATTTGGAGGTATCGATAATATTCCGAATCCGCCAGGGCATACTGAGTTTGTAGAGCGTCGAAGGGCTTCACACCCCCAGCGTGCCAAAGGACGTTGACATGGGAAATGCCTATTAAGTCCCATTTGCCAAATCCCTTTGAGTTCCCTATATACCCAAGTTTTTGTGAGTCCCACAGAGGTGTGGCCAGAGTCAGCTTGTTGTGCCAGCCGAGTGCCTTGGTGGCAGAGTGCCAAATTTCAACTGTGTGGTCAGTGGGGCCAGTGAGTGGATATTTGTTTGGTGTGGAATATAGCGCCCTGTTAAAGGTCCCAATGGGCAAGAGCCAACAATCCACAATGAACCCCGGATTGTCAGGGCGGCCATATGTGCAATGGTTGAAAGCTGTTAGATGCGCAGCCCAATAATATTTCTTAATATCAGGCAGACCTATTCCTCCATCGTACCAGCTAAACCAAGCTTTTTCATAGCGATACGTGGTCTCCCTCGCCATAGGAGGTCCCTCAGGAGCCCTTCAAGATCTTTAAAGTACGAGCTTGGGACGAGGTCTGCTGAATTCTGCAGTACGTACAGAAAACGGGGCAAAGACATCATTTGAAATAATGCAGCTTTGCCCAATAACGGGGGCGGGAGTGACTTCCAGTGCGATACGTCGCTTTTGAGCCGTTGCATTGGGGGGAGCAGATTGTGGGTGCACCGTACTGATGGGTCCAGGGAGATAAAGATGCCTAAGTATTTGAAACCTCCTGTGGCTACTGGAATCGGACAATTTTGGGGCAGATGCGGAGAGGTCCCCCAAAGGACATACAGAAGTGATTTTTGCCAATTGACACGAAACCCAGAATACCTGCCGAATATATCCAGTATGTCAAAAGCTGCTATTAGGGATCTCTTAGGAGATGTGAGATAAAGGAGAATGTCATCCGCATAAAGGGATATCCTGTCCTCCCAATCCGCTGACCACCGCATGCCACGGATAGTTACATCTTTACGGATCCACGCTGCTAGTGGCTTAAGGGCCAAAGCGAACAGTAAGGGAGACGGGACATCTCTGACGAGTCCTTTGGCTGAGTACAAAGATATCTGACTTCCTGTTATGCACCACTATTTGAGCCATCGGCTTGCTGTGCAACAGTCGTACCCAGCTACAGAAATTTGGCTCAAATCCTAGTTTTACAAGTACTGCAAAAAGATAGGGCCATTCCAGTGTATCAAAAGCCATTCTGGCATCTAGGGAGACTATTATGGCATCGTCACGTATTGTCAGAACTCTGCCCAGGACTCCATGCAGCCTACACAGGTTGAGAGCCGTGTTTCTTTTAGGCATGAACCCTGATTGATCTGGGTGGACTAAATCTCCTATTGCCTTGGTCAGTCTAATGGTAAGTACTTTAGCTAGAATTTTGGGTTCTGCATTCAGCAGCGAAATAGGTAGGTAGGATGTGCACTCCGTTTTAGGTTTCCCTTCTTTGTGGATTGTGACTATTGTGGCAATCATCTGGTCATATGGCTATGTGCCCTGTTTTAGGCTGTTCTCAAACATCGATTTTCGATAGGGGGCCAATTTATCCGGTCGAAATTTGGAAAGCTCGATTTGAATACCGTTTGGGCCCAGAGCCTTCCCCGAGTGCAACGTTCTTAATGCTGTTGCTATATCGTCCGTAGTCAGCGCGCTGTCCATGAATGTGTGATCAGAGTCTGATAGCTTCGGGAGAGAGATGTTTTTGATAAGATCGGTAAAGTCTGATTCAGGGTATGGTGCCACTGAGCTATGTACAGTTTGGAAGTGAACTGCAAAGTGGTTAACTATGTCATGGGGATCTGTCACAGTGGACCCATCAGTACTTTTAATTTCCGGACGAGTCTGCTTGCCTGCTCCCTCCTGTCCAACCATGCGAGCAGTTTGCCCGCCTTATCACCCCAGTCATATATCCGTCCCACCCTTTCCTGTCCCAGTAGTTTGGCACGGTCAGTGACCAATGCCCGGTATTCATCCTGGCGCAAACGGAGGGAGTGAAGGGCTTCAGGTGTGGCATCTAAGGTAACCTCCCGCTCTAGACGATACAGCTCTTGTTCTATGTCAGAGATTTCTTTCACCCTATCTTTTTTGGAGGCCGCTACCAAGGAAAGGGCCTGCCCAGGGACCACCGTTTTGAAATCTTCCCACAATATTTGGGGGTCTCAACTGTGTGTTTGTTCTCAAAAAAGTATGCATCAATAGTTTTGATTAATCCTTTTCGTATGTTGGGGTTTTTGAGGTACCAGGGGTTTATTGGGGCAACCCGTCCCACCTGTGTGATCTAGGACAATTTGAACCCACAGAGGGGAGTGGTCCAAAATACCTCTGGCCAGGTGATGGATTTCATGATTATAGGTGACTTGTGGATCAGGGACAAGTATGTAATCAAGGCGAGATAGTCTGTTATGTGCTCGGGAATGAAAGGTGTGCTGTATCTTATCGAGATTGTACGTCCTCCAGCTATCCATGAGCCCCATCTCTTCTAAGAAGTTGGAAAACACATTCCCTGCTGGGGGTGGGTTGCGCGAGGGGGGTGTCTATCTAGAGCGCCCAACACCATTGAATTAAAGTCACCTCCGAGCACCAGGTGTCCGTCAGGTAATGTCAAGAGTACAGCACTTAAATCAGTGAATGTTTTGCCCTGCATGCCCGGGGTGCGTATATGGACTGTGAGAGACCTGCCCTCCCAAGAGCACGTGATTCCAACATATCTGCCCCAGTCCTTAACGTATGTGGAGGTGAGGGAGAATGGAAACAACTTTTTTTGCATAATTCCAACTCCCCTGGAGCTAGTGGTAAAGCCTACATGTGCAACCATCAAATATCCCCACCTGTGCATTGCTTTGCATGTATTACCAATAAGGTGTGTTTCCTGAAGTAGCACAATGTCTGGCGATTGTCTCTTAATATTTTGCAACACAACACTTCTCTTGATCTTGTCCCCCAAGCTGTTAACATTCCAACTTAAAATGTTGACTTCCCTGTTACACCGTACTCCCATTGATAGACAGGTAGGCCCCACTAGTGGGGTAATGTATATACATCGTACCATCGAGATAAAAGAACTCAGAACAACTAAAAAAAATATCCCAACCCAAAACCCCCATCCCGCTCCCCAGCCCTCTGAGCTCGAAACTGCCCATCGAAAGAAAAATCAGCATAGTGTCTGTCACCCTAAAATTCAATGGAATTCACTGTCACACCCTAGTTCAGCATTAACAGTAAGGTCTCCGGTAAATCAGCAGGCCCCAATAAGTGATGTACAGTCTTCCCCCTACCCCAACCCGCCTGCATCAAATATTCCCTTTACTTCTTCAGAAGGCGACAAACGTTTGAAACTCCGCCTCAGTCCGCCCACTGTTCGCATGGCCTCCAGCTCTCCGCTCTGCTGGGTTTTTAGTCCCTTGGAAGTCAATCCAGTCTGCAACTGCCTCCGGATGATCAAAAAACCACGCTCTCCCCTCCGCTTCGACTCGGAGGCACGCTGGAAACAGCATCGAGTACTTCAGGCCCCTTTCTCTCAGGTCGCGTTTTACAGACAGGAATGATCTCCTCTGCTGCTGTACCCTCTGCATGAAGTCAGGGAAAAAGGAGATTTCAGCATTGTCATATCGAAGTGGAGCGTTGGTCCTGGAATTTTGGAGGATCACATCTCTGTACCGATAGTTCATGACATGAGCCAGCATGGGCCGAGGGGGAGCGCCCGGTTTGGGTCGGCCGGCCGGGATCCTGTGGGCCCGTTTGATCACAAAAAATAGGCTGAGGCCTTTGGGTTGCTGGTGTTTGAGGATAAGGTTCTCAAAAAACAAATCTGGTGATTGCCCCTCCGCTTTTTCCGGAACTCCTATGATATGGAGATTGCTGTGACGAAGTCGGCCTTTGTAGTCATCCAGCTTGAGGTCTGTGTAATTTCGGGATTCCTGCAGCTCCTGGACCTCCCTCTGCAACTGTGTGACATCACCCACTATGCTGGTTGTCGTAATTTCCACTTGCTTCTCTTTTTCGTTCAGTTTCACCATATTGGACCTGATGAGGTTAATATCAAAAGCCACTGAGTCTAGGGAGGTCTTGATACCTGTGAGGGCCGCCATGACGTCTTTGAGAGAGAGCTTGAGTTCTTCTTCCCCAGGGCCTCCCCTTGCTACTTCGTCCGATGGACGGCCCTGCTGTAAGTCTTTGGTCACTGTGTACCGGTCCAGCTTGTTGGTTTGGACTGGTTTCGGCCCCCTGATCCCTGTCCCCTTACTGCGCTCCATTATGGTAGCTGAAGTGAGTCACAGATGGACGCAGGTTTTAGGAAAGGTGATTGGGTGAAGAAGTGATTGGCTCTAGGGCAGTTCTAATAAGAGTGACACTGAATGTCTTGCACCATGTCCCAGTCACCACAAGATGGGAGCCAATGCAGGTAAATAGAACAAAGGGATCTCAATCTTATGGGCCTCCTCAGTCCTCTAGGGTGTGTCTCACTGGGCACTGAGGCCGCTTGTCGCAGTCCAATCCGTCCCTGATCCCGCCTGTGGGGAAAGAAGGCATAGGTGACCAGCCGAGCCCCACGGGGGGTTTCCACGGGGAAACAACGGAGGAAAATGTAGAGAGGCTGTGCCGCCACCGCTCAATGAACCACAGTCGGTACCCCCCAACCTGCCTCAAATTGGTATGCAGGTGGTTGTCAGCAGTATGTCTAGGCGAGGGCACAATCGATGCTTATGGAGTTGTTATGTGACCCTCCCTTCATGCGCTCCTGTTATGGTCGGACCGCAACAGTGGAGCAGGATCTCGGCGCCACCTTTGTGAAGCGGCAGGATAGCTGAGGCTGCCAGTCAGGAGGGCTGCCACCGTGGGTCCCGGTTTCAGGCTATTGCATTTTCCCAAATACACAAATGGAAAGGGGGGGTCCGCTTGTTAACACAGCAGGCAGAGGGTCCGCCACAGTCAGAGGTGCGCTGCCTCTAACAGCTGCTCCAAGGCTGGCGCACCCCACTCCCCAACAGCTACTCCTTAATATTGGGAAAGTACCTCAAGTGCGGGGCTATGTTCTCCCCCGCCTGTCTTTATGAAGAGAGACCCTCATGGCGTCAGTGGTAAGTTGGGGCCACAGATTGCCCTGCTCCCGTGTGTTTCAAATAGTATGTCCCATCTCAGGCCACGGAGGGCTGCAGGCACATTTGAACAGCAGCGAGGGGGCAGGCGGAGTTAGAGGCTTCACTATGCCAGTCGCGCCACCACCATTTTGCACATAGCTGCCAGCGCGCACCTTCACTCTGCAGCCTCAGCCCCTCTCGCTCTCACCAGCATGCCGTTGCACCCTCTTCAGTAGTTCCGCCTCCCCAGATCCTTGTTGTGTTCTAGTTGTCCTACGCTAGTGGCGCAATAGGCGCACAGCGTGGACCCACGTGACCCTGCAAATAAAAGGGGTCTGCGAGCGTACGTACGCCAGTTGGCGACGACGTGACCAGCAATTAAACATAGCCCACAGTGTCCGTCCATTCTGTTCTAGGCCTGCGCCACGTGCAAACTAATTAGCAACCCAGAGTGCCCCCGAGTGTAGGGTAACCCATTGCCCTGCCTGTGGACCCCCACACGACACAACAATCCTCAGGGCTGTGTCGGGCAGTTCCTGTGGTAAAACGATCACTACGGTGCTCCGAAGAGTGGCGCCACCGCCAGGCGGAAGTGCGTCGGCTGATTACCCGATGCGGGAGGCTCCACTACTGTGGGCCCCGGCCTCGGGATCCTGTATGGGCCGCAACCTCGGGAGGGCTATAACTTCCTCAGACTGCACATTCCAATGCACCGGAGCAGTCGGGAAGGTCTCTGCCGACGATCCGGCGTAAGGGGCAGCAGTCGGGTGCCACGGATAGTTAGTTAATCAGGATGGTCAAGGGCTAAAACGGGCGACGGAGCACTCGGACTGCGCAGCCATCGCAGTCCGTGCTTGACCACGGCTCCTTGGCATACATTCTTGCTTTAAACGGATGGATGTTGTTAGACTCTGATTATCAGCATATCTTTACTTTGAAATGCAGAGTACGGACATGTCTCAGCAGGAGTGCATTGATTGTAAGAACCAGCACTTCTCATGAAAAAAGTCACTCTGGGATAGTGACTTTATTTCCATTGCAAGCACTAGCACAACTGACTTTACTTTTCCAGGCTACTTTTTTAGCATCTTTATTGACAATTTTGCATATTAAACACAAAGTGTAAACTAAATCTCACTATCTACATGCAAATTCCAGGATAGGATGCACAGAGAAAGAATATAAGAATACTGAGAAACAAACAATCATAGTACGCAATGCATCTGGATAAATCAAATAGGCTAATTTACTATGGTGCACAACTTCACACGTTTTTTAACAGACAACACCTTTGAAAGATGATCAGGTGTCAAGTTATTAAGAGTATACAATTGCGCCACAGTGTCCAGGGAGTTAAATGCGGATTGCAGCATCACAAATTTACAGGAAAAAATGTAAGGGGATCAGAGCAACCACGGACTATCGTGCCAACTTAATTGTCTAAAAATGAATAGTTATTTGGTCTGGCTAGCTAAGATCTTTTGATTTTTGCAAAATGTGTATGGGCTTTCGGCCAGTCCTCTTCATCCATTTGTCAGTTGCTTTGTCATTCACATTTTTCTTCCACCCACTACAACATAATACAAGCAGTATTCTGCCCATTCTAAAGAAGCACATGCTCACACAAAGTAAATTCCAGCAGTTCCAAGAACTACAAAGTCAATGTGTGCTTTTCGAGGCCAAAATTATTGTTGCTTTGCTTTTAGCCAATTACATTTCTTAGATTGGTAAGGACTCAGCATATTCCCCCAAAATAATGTTTTTCGAAAACTATGACAAAACAAGTATTGGCAAAGCCAAAAGGGAGGCACCCAATGAAAGAGCTATTGACTTTGCAAATTCTTTTTAATGTATCTAGTTAATTGGTTTAGGGTAGTTAAATACTGTTATCATGAAATCAAGTAAAAACCCACCCTGTGCTGAGGTCACATTGGAGTTGTCATGTAATCAAACTACACTGTGCTAGGCTTAAGCCCATTTGGAAAAATAATTTCTCAATCCCATAATGTTGGACTTCCTCGGCTAACCTACTCTATGGTTAGCAACAATCATGGCCAAGTCAATAAATTCATATTCTACCTGTACCTTTTTGCAGTCTCAACGTCATACGGAGAAGTCAATTTTTTGACTTCAACCGATTAGGCCTGCGAGTTACACACATTAGTAACGTAAGGCCTCATTTGGAGTTTTTATTAGACAAATTACTCTGTCACAAACCTGACAGATATTCTAACCACCTTTTTACAAGAGCTATATATTAAAATAGCTAGTAATAATACAGAAGAGATATTGGTCATTTATGCGGCATGTTTGTTGCCGAGTGACCTGGTCACCAAAATCAAATCTTGGCCCTTAGGCCCTTCACTCCAAAAGAGCTTCAACAATGGACAGTCACAAACCATATGACTTTAGGTGATTCAGTATAGCGTCTCAGGTATTTTAGGGTACAAGTCTTCTAAGGCACTCAAGGATGAAGTAGGTCAGATGGATGTGGTTGAATTGTAAGAGTTTGAGCGCTTCTGGGCACTCACACTACATAACCTTTACCCAGAGTTGCCATCGCTTTGTGCTTTATTTCAGTCAGCACAGAATCACCAGAGTTACATACAACTGGGTTATCCTCTTCTTATCATTTCTCAATTTCAGAAGCTGTCATATCTTTTTATATTCCGGTGGTTCATTATTTACACACTCCAAGGTGTGTTGTGGCATAGTAGCAAGATGACTATACATGAGAAACTGCCCAGGTGAGAGGTCATACATATGGATCATCTTCTCCATTGAGAGTAAGGAACCTTTTCCTTACAGATTTCCCAAAAAGTTGATTAATGCCCTCAAATGAATACTCCTGCTCATCCTAGGCTGGTCTGATCAAACCCAGAAAGAATACAGGAGCATAGTAGGTGTGTACGCTACCTTGTAGTCAGTCCTTACATGACATCTTTTCCAACAACTATTGGCAACGAGCAAAAGCATGGGAAGACAAATTAGCTTAGGGTACTCATCCCAAATGGCTTCTGGTATGGTGCTTGGGCCTGCTTTCTATATTTCGAACTTCTCCGGTGTAATCACTGGCCGGGCATCAAACAACCTTATGGATCAGGCGGTCAGGTAATAATGCTCATCCTTGGTTATTTTTAAAATGATTAAGCACAGCGGGTCATGACAAACCCCTGCCTACACTTCCTGTAACTTTATGATTCTCCTGAGTTTTCCACTTAAGCCATTGGTCCTGCATGCAGTGTGCCGTAGTAGGTAGAGTGCAGTAGTTTTAAAAGACAGCATTTGATGGATCCAAGTCCTGGCTTTTGAAGGAATGCCAAAAAGGATAGACTTGGATTACAGAATTAGATACCCTTTGTAAACACTACTAAAACCAAGTTACAGAGCTTTTTATGATGATTCCATGACTTCCTGAGTATAGGCCAAGGGCCTTGTCTTTTAAGAAGGATCACCTATACCTTTTAGCCAGTCTTCTACACAGTTCCGGATTACCAAATAGGCGAAGTAGGCACCAGCATATCGGCCCCACTCCTTTTGCAGGCCCACAAAAACGAATCAAAATTCAACTCAAAGTACATGAACCAAAGACATCAGATTAACATAACAGTTTGTCTCTTAAAAGCTCATCTTCTAGAAGCTTAAAAAAATCCGGTGTGTAGGGTATTAGGAGATCATTTCCGAGGTGGGCCCTTGAATTTCTACTGCCTAGGGGCCTCCACAGGGTTTAATCTGGCACTTCTTCTACAGTTGAATTTCATTTTCTCTTGACATCAGGCCGTGTTTCATGACAGCCTAGTCTCGGTCCCCATTTCATACAAAGGATGGTGACTTTTTAAGACTTCTTACCAATCTATATCTGTTGATTTTGGGTGGATTTTATATTTTTGGGATCATCACCCTTTGCCCTTTTAACGCATTTTTTAGCTGAATGTTATTAATTTTTTCACATATTATTTTAAGTTCTGATTAAAGAGCCTTAACTTCCCTTTTGTAAAGATTTTCAGACAAATTGTTTTTTTGTGACACACTTTGATCCCTGCCCAAGGTATCCGCTAGGCACAGAATTTAGCCACGAATGGCACAAAGACAGCTACACATATCTGTCCGCACTGCGTAGCGGGCATTGGGCACAGGTCTTTTTTTGACATGGTCTACTCCTCCTGTTCACCACTGCTCACCAGTGGGCTCTGGTTCCATTGTGAGGTAAGAGACAGAGACCTTTTACTGGCAGTAAACCTCTGTTTCTCACACCAATTTAGTGCTGGGGGCCAAGGCATAACGAAGTATCTGGCACACAAGATGCTTATTTTATGTATGCGAGGGAATCTGGGCTGCATAACAACTGCACTACCAGCCCTGGACTTTTTGCCACAATTTGTGGAAATGAGACCTGCATACTGTGAGAGGGAATTTGCCATCTGTGATTTGCATGGCACAAAAAAGGTAAATTTATAACTGCCCCTTTGTTTGATAGAATGAAAATACACAATCTGAATAAAAGCATTACCCTATTCACCAGTCAAGTTTAATTTTCAAAATATTCTATGCCGATATTCTGAAAGGTAAGGTAAGTGTGATCCGAGGTCTGAGATCACAGTGCTCCCCAATATTCCTTCAATAAATATAGAGGGCTGGCTCCTCTGTAATGGCAGAGGAGCGCCGCCCCACTGACAGCAGATGATAACTAAACAGTGGCGTAGCAAGGTGGGGCAGTCCGCCCCCCGGGCGGCAAGTGTTTTGGGGCGGCATCCTCCCCTTGCTTGTGCCTTTGGCTGTCATGGGGCAGCACACAGCAGGAATTGCCAGCACCAACCACTGCTCTTATATTGAAGAGGCCTAGCTACACCACTGTAAATAAAATAATAATAAAATATTGTTATTATTGTTGTATTTACATCTGTCTGAGCTGTTTACGTCCAACGCAGATGGGGTGAGAGGGGCCGGGTCATGGCAGGGAGAAGTACTGTGCACGTATAGGTGCGCATGTCTGTTTGGCCGGCCTTTGGCCGACTGTCTTTGGCCGGCCAAACAAACATGTGCAGACAGCCAGCCAAACTGACATGCGCACTTTTGTTTCTCCAAACATAAATGTGGCGCCCTACCAGTTTCGATTGGCGGCAGCCGCCACAAATAACTAAGGCCATTATTACGAGTGCCCCGGTTAATTATTATCTGTGCGGTAACTGCTGTTACTGCCTGTATTGCAATTATGAGTTTTGTAATATATATCAGAGGTCACACCTGCTGGTACTTATCAGGGAAACATTTCACAGTATTTATCTGAACATGTGGAATTAGATGCAGTAAGTACCAAAATTCACATATTATTTCCCAACAAAATCGTTACTGGGTGGTATTTGTCACACCTGAAAAATTATGACATAGCAGATTCGGATTTTATCAGGTATGATAACTATCACATTGATTGCTGGGTGTTAGAACCGGCTGTCTCTAGTTGGCAGAGGTATACACTTCTGACAAATAGGGACACACCTTTTCTAGTCAGGGCAAGGGGATCACACCCTTTGCTAATCCCTGCTCACCCCCTTGGTAGCTTGGCAGGCTTATCTCAGAGGCTGTGTGTTAAGCATTTATGACCACATACAGTAATAAAGTGAAATCACTACAAATGGACACGACACAGTAGTATTATAAAAATAATTATTTTTATATAAGGCTTAGCACAAGACCAAATAACGACAAAAATATACCACAATCTCAATAAATACTCTTGGAAGGAAAAATAATAGTTCAAGTGTAGTTTCTTCTTAGCACAAAGTCTTTAGTATCAAAAGCAACTCTTCTTCTTGGAAACACAGTTCTTGGCAACTATGTAACCCACACGGGAGTCACACGACTTCAAGGCAAAGTTAATCCAAAGGGTTCGGCGTCGACCGCGAGGAACGATACGTCGAGCCCGGAGTCACACGGACCCCCAACAACACAGAACCTTAGGAAAAAGGAAGCACACGATGATCAGCGGCGTCGAGCAATCCGGCGTCGCGTCGTCGGTGTCGATCAGGCCTCAGTAGTCGTCGATGTCGATGATGCTGTTGCAAGAGTGAGCAGGGCTCACAGCGTCGAGAGGGCACGAAGTCGATGCGATCAGCAGCGGTGCAGACACGAGGTCCCTTGGAGCTGGAGCCGAACTCACTACTCACTGGCGTTGCTGCTGGCGTCGATCGGGCACGGCGGCCGGCATCGAGGAAGCGGGACACTGGAGCCGTTACTCACGATGTCGAGCTGGATTCGGCAACGTCCGTCGGCGTCGAGATTGCTGGTTTCTTTCAGAGGTGCTGGATTCACAGGTTCCAGCAAATAGCACTTTTAGCAGATGAAGTCCTTTGGCCCTGTGACTTCAACAGGAGGCTGGCACTCTTCCAACCCTTGGAGATTTTCTTAGCAAAGTTTGAGAGTACACACACAGTTCCTCTCTCCTGGTTCCTTGGCAAAAATAAAGAAGCAATGCAGGATCCCCCCCAGTAAACAGCACACTGGCAGAAGGGGTAGGCAAGTCCTTGGATCAGCAGGCTTCTTGTCCTTGGTTTCAGGGTTCCTTGTCAGAAGTGATCTAAAGTCTTGGTTCAGGGGTACTCCTCTTATACCCCTTTTTGGCTTTGATCCCTTTGTCCATGCAGGGGAATTTCCCAACATCCTGGGTCTGTTGTGGGTGTAGCCAGGCAGAGGCGCCTGGCCTATTCACTGAGCAGGGCTGGGTCCTCAGACGCCCAGCAGGAGGTGGAGCCAGCATTGTCACTGGCAGGAGCAGAGCTATCGGCCTCCTGGTAGGAAGTGGGGCCAGGATCGTCCATGGCAGGCACAGAGCCATCAGTCGCTTGGCAGGAGGTGGAGCCAGCATTGTATCAGGCAGGGCAGGCTATCAGCAACTACTCTCCCCCTACTCTCAACGCAAATGTCCCACTCATCCTACACTGACTCATTCAGACCTCTGTAGCCACCCAGCTCCTGTCACACACACGCAAAACCAGCAGAAACCAGAAATGGTTAGACTAGAAAATAGACACTTTCTAAAAGTGCTATTTTCAAACCCAGAGTCCAAAAACCATCCACACAAACGGATGCGTTATTAAACCCCGAGTTCAGGGATACCAAACTCGACATTGCACCATGCTCCCCGAGCCAGCTAGGATTATAGCATTAATATTCCCGGCAGCCCATTCTAACTAACGGAGAGCAGGTTACCTCGCAATAGTGAAAACGAATATGGCTGTAATTCACTATTAGGACATGCCAACTTGGTCAGGCCTGTCCTACCTTACACTTACAATGCACCCTGCCCTTGGGCCTACCATAGGGGTGACTAACATGAAGTTAAGGGAAGGTTTAGGGACTGGCAAGTAGGTGTACTTGCGCAGTCAGCGTGACAGTACTAGACTGCACGTGGGTCTGGCAATGGCAGACCCTCAGACATACTTTTACTAGGCCGCTCTTGTGGGTGGCACAACATGTGCTGCAAGCCCACAAGCAGCATTTGTATTTACAAGCCCTGGCACTCAGGGTGCACTAGACTAGGGACTGACAGTAAACCAAATAAGCCAAACATGGAATTCAATCAATACAGTAATTTAACATCGGGAGCACTTGAACTGTGGCACTGATCAGCTGTGGCACAGTGCCCAAAGCATTTACCAGCAAAAACATCGTAAAACAGTGGAGGCAAACAGAAAAAATGGAGGAGAGACTCAAGCCAATGATGTCAGGTCTAACACTGGGCCACTCCTAATGGGGTCCTAGGTGTTGAGCATGCTCCAAATGCTTAGCTCATTGTAGAGTGCTTAAACCCATGGTTATGGAGGGACACGAGGCAATTAACACTAAATCACCCCTGTCCCTCCACTTGCATAGGAATTGGGAACATATTCCAGAGGCCATGCTGCATTCACATTTTCACTGCTGTGGGTTGTACATTTACACATGCATTGGTGTACTGGGCAGACAGAGGTAAAAGGAATCCCTTCCTATGTAGTGTCATCACTCACACCAGTCCTGATTGGGTTTGAAAGAGGGTAGGGCCAGGGTGTGCCTATATGCATGCTTATTTGTTCTGATTTAGGGGTGCATTAATATACCAGTTAGCCAAGCTGGTCCCTTTCCTATCCAAATTGCAAATTCCATGACTGAAAGCATGACAAAATGACATAAACCATGCACAAGAGGTTGTCGTTCATAAATACTGAGCTGCCCTATCTGTGTTAGTTGTAACATAACTCAGTGAATCACCCCTTGTGTACCAATTTAAGTTATATAAAATTATAATGTAAACACATTTCTGTTTTTCAACATCACTTACATATAACTTAAACATTAATATAATTCTTCTTCTTCTTATTATTATTATTATAATAAAGCCATATATATCACATGGCCACACCAGAAGGGTTTCCCAATGCTTTAAATAAAAAGGTAGAAACTTACCAGAGAAAGAAAGCAGATCAAAGCAACCAGATTTTAAGATTTTTACGGAGAGTAGTCAGCAATTGACAGCTTCTCAATGAGTTTGGCAGTGTGTTCTAAAGTCTAGGCCCCAAGTAAGAGAAGGAGCTACCACCCATACGGGCCTTTTTGACTCTGGGGAACTTGTCGATTTAGCAGTTGCTCAACTGAAGGGATTGATTTGGGTAGTATGGTTCCACTAGCTCTTGTATGGACAGTGGACCACCATATTTCAGGAAGACTGGCCGAGGCAAAGGAGACTTGGAGCACATGTCTAAAGAATGGTTCCAGTACTGTTAAGCTCGCTCCTAGTACCTTAGGAGGAGCCGGGTCGCGGGGGGAACCCGACTTGATGCTTTTACAGATGCTAATAAGTGTTTCTGGAGGGGGGGCCGAGAAACAGTGTAAGCATAACTCTGTGGAACTAGCTCCTTCACTTTCTATAAAATCATGACCAGATGTCAAGTTACCAGAGAAGGTGGCATAGATGTCTTTTATCTTACCAGAAAAGTATTTGGCGATTTTATTACATGTTTCCACAGAGTCCGTATGGGACAAATTATCATTGGTTAACACAGAGATTTCCTTAATTTTTTAAATAGCTCCTTAGAAGAGTTCTCTGCTTCCCCAATGCGAGTTTTATAATGCAAGGCTTTAGTGGTGCGTATTTTAATGTTCTATTCCTTTTGAGCTTTTTTGTATTGAGTTTTGACTGTCGGGCAAAAGTTTAGGCGCCATTCCCGTTCTAATTTTTTACAGGCGGATTTAGCAGCCTGTAGTTCAGGAGTGAACCACGGGGAGGTCTTCTTCCTATTATTAGATTTTTTCATGGTGCGAATGGGGGCAGTGCTTTCTAAGGCAGTTAAAATACAATCTTGTAGTCTACTATATGCGGTTTCGCAATCTATGCCTCCTGGTGGTCCTCCAAGTTCAAGTCTTTTATTAAAAGTTTCTTGAGAGAAATTTCTCCATTTCCGACATTGGTAGCGGTGTCACAGTCTTTTTTAGGGTCAGACTCTAGTATCCGTAAGTGGAACGGAATCAGGGAATGATCTGACCAGGGTACCGGTAGAGGTGGTTGAACTTGCACTCCGGTCCAATTCCCGAAGATAGGGTCCAACAGATGACCAAGTCTATGAGTAGGGGCACAGTTTTTCAGGTCTAATTGTAGAGAGTGTAGTTCTTGCCTGATGTCCTTAGCTACTTTGTCGAGGGGATCATCAAAATGAACATTCATGTCTCCAAGCACCATAAATGTACTCTTTCTTATGGCTAGGTGTGCTGTAGCTTCCGCTAGGCTAGCCGTGAAATCATATAGCCTGCCTGGGGGTCTATATACATGAATACCCGAGAGGGAATGTTGAGGCCCCATTATAATAGTGAATGAGCCCGCTTCACAATGGTCAATCATCAGGGGTGATAGAGAGCATTCCATCGGAGCTTTGATCGCAATTGCAATCCCTCCGCCCCTGCCGTCCTTCCTGTCCAGTCTGGAGAGGGAGTAGCCAGGTGGCATGGCCTCTATGATATCAGGATCAGAGTGTTCTCCTAGCCAGGTCTCAGTAAAAAACAGGATGTCAAGTGCCTCATCTTCAATTAAGTTATATATTTGGATGCTATGTTTGCTAAGAGATCTACAGTTTATCAGTCCCACCTTTAACTGTCCTTTAACGGGCTCATTGGTCGGTTCTCTTTCAAATGTAAAAGGACATACTGAGCAGCTATGCAAAGATGCCGCCTCCATAGTGTGCCTACAGGGTAATCTAAATGCCGGACAAAGATCCAGCAGTTCCTGTCTTCCATACCGTATGTAGGGGGTCCCAGGATGACCATGGTTCGTGGCCCCGAGCCCCGTTCGGCCGCGGACGGGCGCAGACGGGCTTGACTTAGGCTCGACTTCGGCACGCTTCCGGCGCGGTCTACATGTGTCCGCTGCGCGGTAGCGGTCCCACACACATTTATAGGAAGGAAGGGGCAGCTAGAGCGCTGACCTTGCAGCCCTGAGCCCGGAAGTGCTGGGCTCCTCCTCCACCCTCCGCTTCAAATGCCCATAATGGACACGGCGGACCGGGGCGGGAGTCTAATGCGTGAATCACCGAGCAATATTAGTCAGCCACAGGTGAGGCACAGTTAGGTTTAAAATCATACACAAGAAATACACTGTCAACAAATTAAAATTAGCAGCAATCGCTAAGTTTAAAAATAACGCTCTGTAGTCAGCGCTCGCAGTGCAGTTCTTGTCACACACAGGGCTAGCAGATAGAATCAGCCACTGCCACCGGCTAGACTCGTCTCCACCCCGCGAGTGTGAAAGTGAAGGTCTTTTATCTACAAACCCGATGCACAAGGACGCATCCCTCTCTTACACTCTCTCCTTCCTCAATATTCTTCCAGAATCTTCAATCTAATCAGTTTGTCTTTCAGGTGTGAAGCTTCCCAGTCTGTTCAGTCTTTTCCTCAGCAGCAACTCTCGCCTCTCTCAAATCTTTCTCTCCCAGCATCGATGTCAATCTCAAATAACTCGCTCGCTCACATGCCTGCATGCATAATACTAATCTTTAAGTCACTCTAGTTATAGTCTTCATTTCTGCATGCCCCTCCCTCAAAAGTTGCAAATATCGATGGAACTGACTTTGATTGGGCAGGAGTAGGGGAATTGTCGTCATCTCATGCTAACATATTCTCTTTTTAATAATCCTCTTTTGTTTGACAAACCCTTCCCCTTTAGCTCATTCATAATTTAATTCTACTTCATTTCCATATATCTAATGTTGCAAATGAAATAACAATTTTTAAATGCAGTTCCACAGTCGAGAACAACTTTCACACAACTCTTGTCCTTGAATCTTGGCAGCTGTTCAGCCACACGGTCATCGGGTCACATCACGACTTCACTGTGCATGCGTAGCTTGCCTCCATATCCCCGCCATCTTTCTTTCATTATGTGTAACAGTGGGCCCCAACTTACACTATTAATAAAGGAATCAAAAACAAATGTTAATTTCTCAAATACATGATTTTGACTGTTCACCACCCACTTCAACTCTATCCAATGTTATTATCTCTTCCTTTAAGCAAAAGCATTAGCAGAAAAGCTCTCTTTAAATTCAGGCAAGCATATGCCGGGCATGCGGTGCCTCAAGACTTAATGTTAATAGTTCTTGCGCAGGCGTGAGAGTTTTCCCTCTCAAAATGAGTTAGTCATGTTACTATCTACGCAATCCTACTTCGCACATGCGCAAAAGCATTTTCCAGTTTAAATTGTGTTTTAGTCGCATTGCATTTATTTCTTTGTTACTAAAGCATGCATAAAGCTATCTTCCCATATGTAAATGTTGTGCGTATATTAATTTTGTTTTCTTTACTATTTCTAACAATTAGTACTGTTAATGAGGGATTTCTCCGAGCAAGTTTCGTTTTCTTGAAACCTTCCTCCATAAATCCCCCCCTCTGATGGCATTTTAGAGTCATCATAAAATACCCATCATTACCAACTATATTATTTAATCTTGGTAACTATATTTTTCTCTATACATTCTTTATTTTTCTCTTCCTTGTTGATTTCTTACATTTTGTCATATAGATTTTCTTTCATTTCTTCTAACTCAATTTCTCCCCTTTTTCTCTTTCTTCCCATCCTTTTATTCTTTGTTTCAATCATCAATCCTGTTCTCAATTTTCCCTTGTAACACTTATAGGTCACTATTATCATCAAAATTACTAATGCTATTGAGGTTACAGGGATTAGTATTTTCCATAATAGACTACTCCCAAAAGTGGAAAACCAGCTACCTACAGTGGAAATAGTTTTGCTGAGTTTTTCCCAAACACCTTCAACCTCCTGTTGGGTCAAATCTTTATGAATTTTCATAATATTCTGGATATATCCCTCAATACCTTTACTTTTGTCTGGAATATATGTACAGCAATGTTGAACTTTCAACATGCCACAGACTCCACCCTCTTTTACCAATAAATTATCAAGGGCAAGTCTATTTTGCAAAACTATAGATCTGATTGCAGCTATTTCGGTATTGATCATTAAGAACCCTCCAGCTGTATCTGTTGATAAATGATCAACTACTGTAGACAACTGACGTACTTTATGTGAGTTCAATACGGCTCTAACTGACAGTATCAGTGCACCAAATATGTCACCTACTATTTCTGATAAACTTGTTCTTTTACTTCTTTTTAGTCATTTACTTATTACATCCATTTCATTGTTCTTAGTTATGTCATATACCTTTGAAAATACTATGCTGAAATAACAACAGCCATACCATCGTGCAGGCAACCTGTAATATGCATTTTTACTGCACACATAATAAATTCCTGAGAAAACAGGATCAGTTCCACCTTTTAGTCCCCATCCCCCCATTATTAGGAAGGTAAGTTAACATTCACTATTTCCAATTGAAATACTATTTTACTCTATTTTTAGTCTAGGAAGACAGAATTTCCCCAATTTAGACACATTACAGCATGAGTCTCATCTTTCTTTTAGTCCCCCTCCTACTTGAGTAGCCAATGGCGGTACATGTGACTTCTGCTCAACAGTTTATTTTGGGAAATCTTGTTCGTCTTTCACCTACTAAATTTAGAAAATGTTTTTCTTCATCACACAAAAGACACCTTAGGTTATTTCTATGAGCATATGTTATATCTAAGGGGTTCGATGTTAGAAACAATTCACCCATAAATTCTGCATCTTTACTACTAAGCACTGGATTCAGGTTTCTTCGAAAA
This sequence comes from Lissotriton vulgaris, assembly GCF_964263255.1. NCBI lineage: Eukaryota > Metazoa > Chordata > Amphibia > Caudata > Salamandridae > Lissotriton > Lissotriton vulgaris. Next base: position 1,399,731,329 of record NC_141687.1, on the reverse strand, counting down.
GGGATTTCTGAAAAGACCAAATCCATATTGGTTTAGTAATATGGCAACTTGCCTGCAACATAGAACAAACTAGACACAACATTACAGGAAACACCATAGGTTAATGGAAGATGTGGATATGTCACCCCTTCTGAGACAGAAGTATGTAGTTTCATGCAAACATAACAGTCACTCACATCCATCGTATCAACATATTGATAACGCAGTTTAGTAAATACATTTAATGACAAATCACTATTTTATTTGTCATGATGATACATGCTCTTATCCATTTGTTCTAAATCTATAGTAGTACTTTTCTTAGCTACTGCATTCATTCTTTCACTAGTATTTGTGTTATTTCAATTGTTAGTTACCATTAGAACAGGTACTATGACAGTTAACAATAACCACATTGACGTTAGTATTGAAATACTACACATCAACATTTAACACATCTCCGTTTTAGACTATATTTTGGATGTTCAGTCACCTTTATTTCTGCCATTTTCAGTTAAAAAAAAATCTTTTTAATAGCTAATATTATTTTCTCTATAAAAAAATATATAATAAAATCTTTGTGTGATCCCACACTTCAAAAGCCTTCTGCCTTTTTGGCCCCCTTTTTTTTTGTTTCTTTTCTTCCTTTTGTTGAATAATTTCAACTCTTTGTACAAAAGTGTTTTTCCTTAAGGTGGGCTCAATTTCCTTTCATCAGAGAAGTGTGGCGCAGCGGCCAGGGCGACTGACGCTAGAATCTGGGGATCACGGTTCGATCCCCAGCTCCGGCGGCAGGTTAGCCTAGCACCATGTGACTCTGGGCAATAGCTTGCTTAATCTTCCCGATGGCCCCAAGCGCCTAGAGACCCTAACGGGTGATTGTTCGCGCTTTACAAATGTGGTTTATTAATATTATCCGATCCTTCAATAAGATCACTTTCAGGTTCTTCGTTCAGATCAAGATTCTCAAAATCTACATGTATTACGTACGTCCATTCAGAAGCATTATATTTTCTGCTTGGAACTTTCAATCTTTTTGATCTCCTTTATGATTTTCTTTTTGATTCAACATGACTTAATACTTCATTCACTTACTCTAATTCTTTCCCTGTTTTCCTTCTTAGAAAGTATCTGTCTTTTTACTCCACTCGGCCAATGATCACCCATTCTGATCCTTTTTTTTTTAACTGCCTTTTCGCCTTCTATACCTATTTCAAGTGTCCTTTTACGTTCTCTTTCTTTTGGTTGGACTGTTCTGAATTCTATGCTTCTACTACTTCTGTTTTTTGTATTTGTTCTGGACCCACCGGTTTTTCTTTTCTTCTTCTGACTGAGCTTGATCTGGATTTTCTGCAGTAGATTATCCTATTCTTTGCTCAATTAGTTGTGGTCTTTCAAGTTCATGCTCTCCTTTGGCCTCTACAGCTGTCTCTTGAGACCCAGTAACTGGTGCACACTGTCCTTGACTTGAACTTGGTTGTGTATCGTCAATGTGCTCTTCAGAGTCTGGTTCTCTGATTTCGTCGACTTCACAACTTTCAGCTTCTGATTGTTGCTTCCAGTTGCTGCTCTTGCTATTCAGGTGGACTTGGGACTCTCTGGATATGATTGGCATGGATCCAATTTGGCATGCAAGCACATTTCTCTGCTGTTGTTGTGGCCAATATAATTTGATGAGGTCATTTCCACCTGGGTTCCAAACATGATTTCCTTGTGTGCTTCTTTACCACAACCCAGTCTCCAGGACACAAATTATGAGCTGAATTTGGCTGTGCAGGGGTTGCAGCTTCTCGACCTGGTGATACACAGAACGTACCAGCGGCTAGTCCTTTACTATAGTCCAACACTAGATCATCAGTTATATTTATCAGTTTGTTTCCAGGTACAAATGCTTGTCTCATGGCTCTTCCCATGAGGATCTCATGTGGACTTAATCCTGTTCTTCGTTTAGGAATGCTTCTAAGGCCCATCAATACAAGGAGCAGAGCATCAGGCCATTTTAGTGAAGTGAATGCACACACTTTCCCTAACCTGCATTTTATTGTGCCTTTGAGCTGCTCAACCACTCCAGAGGCTTCTGGTCAATAGGCAGAATGCAATTTCTGCTCAGTTTTGAAAGTGGTACAAATTAATTTGAATACCTCATTATTAAAATGAGGTCCTCTATCTGACTCCAAAGTGACTGGAAATCCTAATCTGGGAATGAGCTCTCTCAACAGTAGGTTGGCAACTGTGAGACTGTCATTCCTCCTCCTGGGATAGGCTTATACTCATCGAGAAAACAGACACACAATGACAAGGACATACTTAAATCTGTTGCACGGTGGCAACTCAATGAAGTCAAATTGCATTCTTGTAAATGGTCCCTCTGCTTTTCCAATTTTTCCCCAATTGTTTTTCTACCTGGATTTTGCTGTTGGTAGGTCGAACACCTCTGGCAGAGACTCTCTGCAATTACCCTAAACTTGAGATTGTACCATGTTTGTCTGAAATGTCTAATAATAGAGTCTCTCCCAATGTGTGTAGTTCCATGATAAACCCTGGCCATTTGTGATAATAAACTATCTGGCATTATTGGCCTACCATCCGAACACACCTACACTTCATCGTCCGCTCTTCTTGTGCAACCTGATTTGATCCAGAGTTCCTTTTCCTTTGCCTCTGCCTCATCCTGTAACTGTCTAACTCCATCCCATGTTTCAAAAGCAGAGAAAATCATTAGTTGGCAATTGGTAACTTCTTTTTCCAACCCTCTGTTCAAAGACATTGTATTTCGAGCACAACATTGTGCAACTTGGTCGGCATACCGATTACCCTGTGTCACATAATCATTTCCTGACATACGTGCGGCACATTTGACCACTGCAATTTCTTTTGGCAATTGCAATGCTTACAATAGTTCTTTATTTTTGCCATTTCTAATAGGAGAACCTGAAGACATCAGAAATCCCCTTTGCAGCCATAATTGACCGAAGTCATGCACAACTCCAAAACCATATTGCCTATCCGTAAGTATGGTTATTCTCAATTTCTTCGTAGTTCATTTGTAGCCGGGTTGCACTCCTTTCATCAAACTTTTAAATCCAAATTAATCGGACAGTATCTTCATGGTAGCGTGCTCACTGTTGACGTGCCAAGCCCAAACTGCACGTATTGAACCAAACTCAATCAACAATTGGGGCATTTCTTTTGCCCCAAATCAGTGGCAACAGCCTTTTTTCAAAAGTGCATTTGCATCTATTCCTTTAAACTCATGTGTTTTTATCCTCATTTTTTTACACAATCGTCAAAGACTTCTTAATCCATTCGTTTTACATCCTCCTGCAACGTGATGCAATTTTCAAAGTTTCTCATGCTATGGTCGGCCTTTCGAACCTTTCTCCCCAAGCACGCACTGAAGCAAAGTTCTTCCAAAGCAGTTTATTAAAACCCAATGCATTTCGAACCCCAACAGGTTCTTCGTCTGGGGTAACTGTAAATGACAATAAGACACACATTGTGAAAAACTAGTATATGTACATTTCCTCTTTTCACTTTAAGCATGAATATATGCAAATTGACATTTCTTTGCTAAACTTCTTGTCTATTTTTATATCCAGGAGTGACCCTCGTGTTTGTATGTGACAAAACTTTCCCCTCTGAATCCTGTCTAATCACTGATTATTTCGAACTACTCCTCTTCGCCTCCACTTTCATCTTTATCAATAACCCCTTCCTCCTCTCACCAACTATTCTCTTTCCCTCTCTATACTTTCCTCGTTCTACCAACTGAACACAATTCTCAATTTCTTCCCAATTTATGCTTTTGTTAAAGCAACCAATTCAGCTATTTGTGCAGACTTGACTCCTCTTAGACAGGAAACTTCTAGGATACCTAACACAGTACATATAGCATAAGCAGAACTCAATTCTCCATTCTTCCTTCTTAAGCATGACCCATCAACAAACATTACAAACTCTGACTTTTCCAAAGGAACGTCAATTATGTCAGGTATAGGCTTTGTACATATTTCTGTTACATCCAAACAATCATGATCATCTTCCTCTTTCACTTCTTCACAATATGAATCAGGGAGCACCAGTTGCTGAATTCATCATGATACATCTTGTAACACTTACATTCTCCTCATCCAATATTACTCTTTCATACTTAGTCAGCCAACTAGGGGTTAAATGCTGAGTACGGGTCCTTGTTAAAAGGATCTCGACTGAATGTGGCACATACACCTTTCTGAGATGTCCCATCACAATCTATCCACTCTATTCCAGACTCACACAAGTAGCAGTTACTGCTTTTAAGCAGCCAGGTAATGCCGCAGCCACTGGATCCAGAGTAGCAGAAAAGTATGCTACTGGACGTCGGGACAATCCATGTTTCTGTGTTAACACTGAAAGTGCACAACCTTCCCTTTCACAACAGAACAAAGCAAACTCTTTTGTATAATCTGTCATTCGCAAAGCTGGTGCTTGGCACAAATAATCTCTCCGTTTTATGAATGCTTCTTCACTTTCATCATTCCACTCAATCAGATCCATCACATCCTTTCGTATCAACCTTATTAAAGGTTTTGCAAGCAGTGAGAATCCACTGATCCATTGACAGCAGTATCCAACCACTCTTAAAAACATTCACTCTTCTTTCTTGGTTTTAGGCAGACTCATTTGTCGAATCACTTATATTCTTTCTGGCATCACTTTTCTGACCCCTCTTTCTATCTTGTATCCTAAATATTCAACTTCTTGTAGGCAAAACTGTAATTTTTCAGGCTACACCTTGTGTCCTCCTTCTGCTAAATGGTTCAGTAAAGCTATTGTGTCAATGACACAAGCTTCTTGCGTCTTTGATGCCACCAATAGGTCATCTATATACTGAACTAAAACTGAATTTCCTGGCATAAACAAGGTCTCCAAACATTTTTTCAGAATCTGATTGAAAATCGAGGGACTCTCTGTGTACCCTTGAGGAACTCAGCACCAAGCCAAAACATGGTCTCCGAACCGGAATGCAAAAAGATTTTGGCTATCCGGATGCAATGGAATTGAAAAGAATGCCTGGCACAAATCAATTACAGTGTACCAATGGGCATCCCATGGTATCTGATAAAGAATCACTGCTGGATTTTGTACTACTGGACAAAAGGGTACCACTATCTTATTCATTTTCTACAAGTCTTCCACTCTTCTCTATTTTCAACTATGCTGTTTAAGTCCAATGATTGGCGAATTACAAGAACTGCTCAATATTTCTTTTAGAAAACCTTGTTCAATCATTTGATCAATTACTGGGCCAACTCCTGCCTTTACTTCAGGACTCATTCTGTATTGTGGTGTGTTTGGATATATCGCACCTTCTTTCACCACAATTTTAATTAGGTCGACCTTTGCCATTCGACCAATTTTTTTTCCTGTAAAATGCCACACATCTGACCTCGAGGTAGTTTTCAATTCATCAGGCAAATCGCTTTCAGTAAGAAGTGAAAACATCTCATTCACTTCGTTCCTTATTTCGCTAACATCATTTTGAAAGCACTATCTTCATCAGGTGATTGGAAAGCAACACCATCAGGTGTACAGAAGATGGTACAGTTCATCTTACATAACAAGTCCCTACCTAACAGATTCACCGGACTTGAGTCACATACTACAAACTGATGCATGTCTTTGAAATTACCAATATTTACTTCTATTGGTTTTGTGACTTGGGTCCTTATTTGTTTGTTTGAAAGTCCTACAACTTGGATAGTTTCTCCCGAGAGGGGTAGGTTTGGAATTTTTGCTGCTCTCACTGTAGAACGGGTAGCACCAGGATCCACTAGAAAAGTGATGTCTATTCCTTCAACCTTTCCATCAACAAATGGACCTGACTGATACCGCCAAAGATACGCAAAACAAGCATGCACTCTTTCTCCCCCCTCAGGCACTTTCATTGGAACATCTCTGAATCAATCTCATTACTTTGCATCCAATATTGCTGAACCATCTGTGTATTCTTACCACTTTCTCCTCGAAATCCTGTGTTCACACTGTATCTCTGCACCTGAGCGCTCACATTGTTGGGCATAGGGGTTTGTGGCACCTGTAACTGAGGAGTAACTAACTACCTGTTGCTGTTTTTGCTGGTTCACAAGGACCTCATTCTGCATCTGCGGATTTAAAATTTGATTAACCCTATTTTATGTTGAATATTTCTACACTCATTCTTCCAATGTCCAAGCTTATCACACCCATGACAAGGATATTTCTATTTCGTTTCTTCTCTACTCATTTGTCCTTTTCCTTTACTTCCATTTTACACTTTACTATTCTGATTTTGCTCATTCAGCCGGTTATCATTTGAAAACCAGAAGTTGCCTCTTAGTGTTCTGCCAACTTCACTTTTGCCCACATCATTTTCTCTTTCAACTTTTTGTGTTTTGCATCAATGTCATCACTACAATACTTTGCATACTTTAAAATACCATCAATCGGCTTAATTTGCCAGCAAAGCATATGCTGTTGACTCATCTGACTAATTGCTGATCTTAATCCATACACAAACCTATATGCAAAATGTCCCATATCTTTATCACCAATGTTCTTGAATCCACTAAACTGCTTAAACGCCTGTTGCAACCTTTCATAGTGTGCATACACTGACTCCTTGGGTTCTTGAATTTTTCTGTCTATCTTAACCCAATCTGTTTCTTTAGGGGGAATTTTCCCTTTCAGAAAAGTAATCACTTGGGGATATTTCTTCATTACTCCTCTGAAGGCGCACCTGTCTTTTCGTCTCTAGGATACTCTTCAGTTGGCCAATCAACTGTAATTTTACATTCTGTCCACAAATCAGTTGGTACCACTATATCAAACAAGCTGTCCAAATCTTTCAAAAACACCTTTGAAACCTTTGCAAATCTCTCTACCTGCGTGTACCATTCAAATGGTTTCACTCTCAATCTAGGGAAGTCATTCGTAAACGACAAAATATCCTGTCTACTCCATGGAACATGAACATATCCACCACCAGGAACTTCTCTCATGGAAATGTAGACGCTTCTTTTGTAGCTGCTTCATCTCTCTTTTTTGTCCATCTACATCTCCATCGATCTACGCCTCCCCAGTTCTTTAAATGTGCCTTAATTCTTTTATTTGCAATCTCCTTCATGACTCATTCAAACTTTCTATATCCTTCTCAGTAAATTCTAATCTACATGGTTTTTGTAATATTTTTTATTTTTCCACATCTATTCCAAATTCTAAACCTGATTCCATTATCTTCTCATGAAGATTCTTTGTTCTCCATGTTATACTTTTGCTCAAAAACAACAATTCTTCATCTCCATATGAACCTAATCTGTCTGGACTTATCGTACCAATAATCATTTCTTCCGAATCCACTCTCAACTTGCTTACATCTATAGTTTGTGGTTGAGGTTTCTTCTTTTCTAGTCATTTTGTCCATTCTTCTAGATCTTCTGGTGAAAATCCAGTAGAATATCCTGCCACTGGAGTAACAGTTGTTACTTTCCTCCTTGTATCTATGGGTGAAATTCTCTTTGGGGTTTAAGTCACAGTCTTAAGATTTGGAAGATCTAATCATGAAACATTCAAATCACTCTCACTGGTTTGATCTTCTAGCATCACTATCTCTTTTTTAACATCATTCTGTGAGACTGCTACATTTTGTGGTTTTGGTGTACCTCGTTTGTCACCATACAATGGAATAACAGGACCAATAGTTACTGGCACTGTTACTGCATCAGCATTTTGACCTAGCTGATTTATTTTCTGAATGATCTCTTCTTTTGTTTTATTTAATGCATCCCTTTCCTTTTCTTGTGATACTCGGATGACGATTGGATCATATAGAACTTGTGTAACCAATGGTGTCCCCATCAAAGGGGCACTTGGAGTTGTATCTCTTGCACTTTCTTAATAAGGCAGATGTCTTCTGACTAGAATATCTTCCAACAACTCATCATCAGATTCATCACACGCTATTCCTGTCATACCTATGTGTTTAGTTTTTTCTTAAAATTTGCTCCCTTCTTGATGTTCAGCCATTAATACTGGATATAAACCCTCCGTTACTAAAGCCCTTCTTCTTCTTTTCATTTGATCTCGAGTGTCGAATGGGTATCTGGTTAAAAATCCTCTATTAATTCTTCTGCCTCCTCTGTATTTCTCTAGTTCAAATACTTCAACTACCCATTCCTCCAAAGCCTCATACTGTTTTAACCTAGGATTTGGTTCTGATGAATTCAACCTATTTCTCAAATTCTGAAGAATCCTCACATTAAACGTACCATGTTCAGGAAAAGCTAGAACACCATCACCTTTCGTATACTCCACCAAATTTTCCAACCACACACATGTATGATATCCACTTTCCATCATTATATAGGAAGTAGGCATGTTAGGAAGTGGCATAATAATTCCCTCCCTAGTTGCCATACGCTTGTCCTTCTTAAAGACATTCTTGATGTTATTAATCAGCTTTATTCTTCTAGTTCCAGTAACGAACTAATTCAGTCGGTAAAATCCCAAAACTCTTCTGTATATTCACGAATCCTGTTTATTAATACTCGTCCTATACCACCGCGACTCGCACCAACAATCCAATTAGGTTTCACTACGTATCCTTTTCCACAACCAATACCAGCACGGTAGTTACCTACTGATCAATCAGACCTCACAACACACCCACTTGTCTGACTAATGCCAGCGCAGCTCTTAGACACATCAGTATTGATCCTACTACTGACCCTCCCTTTACAATCTGCACTTTTCACACGCCCGCTGTTTCAACCAATACCAGCGCGGCTCTCTGTGACGTCAATATTACTCCTACTACTGACCCTCCCTTCACAAGGTAATACGACAATGTATTTTCTAACTTTTCTATATAAATTTATGTTAGTAACAACTTCAAAACAAAGCTACTCTGTCTGCTCCGCTAAACCAAAGATGGTTTCTTCACTCGCTTCAAAGAGAAAGTACTTCTTGTCACTACGAGTAAAAACCACTGTTTTCTTTTTACTTAATCTCAGGAAGGACCCATTACTCCTCTAGGGATACGCCTCCTTTGGATGAGGCCTAAGTTTCACAGGTGGGCCCTTTGCTGTCACTCACAATCTACTCTTATGCAATATAGTCTCTAATATAACACCTTCAGTCCTGCATAACTTTTAGGTATTATGACAACAGACGAGTAACCTTCTGCAGTGTGATTTCCTTACCACACTCTTCTAAATTCCATTCTCGGGATTCCCAGGTATTTTTGTACCTGTACTTCCAGACAACATAAAACATGACACTAACTTTTAGTGTTGAACATATAGTTCATAATGAGTCATCAATAATCAATAATCAATAATCAATAATCACCAAACTACTCAATAATAACCATCCTTCTACTACCAGAAAGGTCAGAGATGAACACTTCACATTCAAGAAAACTTCAATGGGGCCCATATACACATTCAAATGTCCTCGTTGTTTTGGCTGGGAGGTCAAGTTTTATAATTCCACTTCAACTCTGATTAGTTAATTCACTGTAACCTCAAAATCATTTAAGGAAGTTATTTCAATACCTAACTAATCTTCACAGATCAACACTCTTTCCTCTGGTCAATGAACCATTAGTTGAGTAGTTGATGGTAACATTAACAATTAACTAACTAATGTATAGATCTCAGTGAAATAACCACAGACTCTGGGTAAGATTCAATGAATGTTATCTAAATCTCACTCATGAACGCTCATTAGTACAAATTCACAGGGCAAACTTCATTAACTTTCATGGGAGAGAAAATTCATTTAGCAAATACATTCAAATTCACAGACTCATTTCACAAATCAATGCATTAAGAGTGGATAGATGTAGAGACAAAAGGCATTATAACTCATACATTTGCAAAAGGATATGCAAATTTGAGACTGAATAATAGCTACCCAATGGTGATAACGGAAAACCAACCCTATGGCCAAAGGACTGGTGGAGGTCCTATGATTAAGAATCAGGAGACAAAGACTATAGGACAGGATCAGGACAGAGCAATACTCACAAAACTGCTCTACAAACCCAATGCACCAGGGCGCATCCCTCTCCACACTCGACCCAGCCCTATGCAAATCAGTCTTGACCCTGTGCCTCATGGGAACAGTAAAGACCAAACTGCCAAACCAGGTCCTCCCTGGACCGGAAACTAGCATCCTGGGACCGGATTAGGGGCATCACCCCTCATCAGTCAGCCTAGCTTGAATCCAGTGGCACAATGAGCTCCGGACCCATGTCTGGGCATTCCCGGCGCACTTAGGATGCTAAAGCAAAAGACACACAGATGATGGATGGAATGCAGACCAAATTGAACATTCACCCCCAGTCAATAAATTTGGGTTAAATCCATCATTCTTTTGCTCATCATTGCACCCCAGTTTAAACCCAGCCATATGCAAATCAGTCTTGACTCTACGCCTCGTGGGAAGAGTCCAGACTGAACTGCCAAGCCAGGTCCTTCCTGGACCAAAATAAATCATCCTGGGACAGGTTTGAAGGCATCACCTCTCATCAGCCAGGCTAGCTTGAATCCGGTGGCACAGTAAGCCCGGGACCCACGTCTGGGCATACCCGGCGCACTTAGGGTGAGAGATTTGTAGGTGTTTTATGGCAGCCTTGCCGACCCCCAGATAGAGAATGTTCCCATTATCTAGCCTTTATAAAAATCAAGGCCTGGATAACTGCCCTCTGAGACGAAAATGAAAGCATCGAGATGATTTCTTTTAACCATTTTACGACTGCGAAGTAGGTCTCCCTTGGCAATTTGAGTTTTCATCTCTAGATTTCCGTCTCGCCAAAAACAGAGATTCTTAAACTTGGGGACCACCACATGCAGGCTCCTAAGGTATCAGGCCAGTGTTGGGGGCCCCATTAAAGGGGTTCTTACCCATCACCTCAGTCTTATCGCCATTCAACTTTAATGAATCTAAGTTCATCCAGTTGGAAACCTCACAAAAACAAGAGTTCAAGGTACCAAAGTTGCGGCCCTCAGCAGATTCCAAGGAAAAGATGAGCTGAGTGTTACCTGCGTAGGAAAACAAGGTGAAGCCACAGCCTTCAATGATATGAGCCATAGGACGAACATAGATGTTAAATATTATCAGGCTTATAGCCAATCCCTGAGGCATTCCAGAAGTAGAAGAGTGAGACTTTGACATGGAACTGGATGAAAAGACTTGGATGGGTTGGTCCTGCAAGAACGAGGTCATCCAAGACAAAGTTGTGCATTGGAGACACAGGCTATCCAGTCTTCCTAGAAGAATGGTATGAGATACAGTATTGCAGGCCATGCTTAAGTCAAGTAGGATCAGACAAGTCGTTCCACCATTGTCCAGGAGCCATCTGAGATGATCAGTGACTAACAGAAGGGCAGATTCGGTGCTGCATCTCTCTCTGAAGCTGGACTTGGAGTGATGGTGAAAGGTTTGAGACTGCACAAAGGCAGATATTTGCAAGTTAACATGTTTCTACAAGATTTTGAACAACAATGGAAGCAGCTAAATGGGTCTGAAAATAGACCAATTGGAAGGATCTAGATTGGGCTCCTTTAAAATGGGCAGGACCATAACATTCTTCCATGCCTGAGGAATATGTGCGTACTGCAGGGAGGAGTTTAGAAAAGTAATCAGAAACTGTATAAGTTCTGGACCAAGATCTTGGCTGGAGGAAGAGGGTCTTGAGGAGAGCATGACTTTATGGATTGTGATAAAGTATGAAAAAAAGGGGTATCCAGAAGAGAACATTAATCCATACTTTGTTTAATGTGCGGGGTGCTGGTATAAACAGCACCACACTTTTTACATTCAAAATATGAGATTGTACCAGAGATATTTCTATCCATCTGGGATTTGACAGTCAAAGGATATTAGAGAAAGTGATGAATGTCTGTCACCTTTTTTACAAAAAAGTGTGACAGTTCCTCACAAAGTGAATGTGACAACGAGGGGGAGGAAAACAAGTTACTGGGGTCAGATAGTTCTTTGACTACTTTAAAAAGGGTTTTGGAGCAATTCTGAGTAGCAGTGATTTTATCTGAGTGAAACGCAGCCTCAGTGGCTCTACATGGTGCATGGTTTTCTTTTAGTGCCGTTCTGTGCTTATTTTTCTTTGTTTTGGCGTAAGATTTTCTCCTGGACCTTTCCAGATGCTTACACCGCTTTTTATCCAAATGGAGGGTCACATTAAACCAAAGGGCAGGTGAGTCGAGTCTGACTGAGGAGGTAGATTTAGCAGGCAGGATTAAATCAAGGGTGTCCAGGATCTAGGCATCAACCATGTATTGATCTAGATTGATAGACTGCACTAGACCTGGTATGGTGTCTAGGAGTCGGGATTTAAAGGTGGAAAAACCCAGCTTGAACCAATTTCTGGACAGAGTAGAAGGTCCTGCAGCAGAAATAGAGGGCACAAAAGTTTCTGAATGGAAAAAGGAACTGCGTGGCGGTCAGACCAAAGTTGAAGGGATGGGAGGATCAGGTATGAGGCCCTTAAGATTTGAAAATATAGGGTCAAGTAAATGTCCGGCCTTGTGTGTAGAGGCAGAGTTGATTAGATCAAAATTCAAGGCGATATGGTCCCCTATAGAGGAGGAGCCAAAACTACAAGCGGCGTCCTCCAAATGTATATTTAAGTCCCCAAGCATTGTAAGGTTGGCAAATTTAAGAATGTGGGCAGAAAGAATGACAGGGCCCATAGAGCACCACTTGTCAGCATAGCCTGGTAGACAGTAGATCAAAGCACCAGATAGAGTGAAATTATGTGAGAGGCAGAGGGAAAAAACAGGGCTTCACAGGCTGGGATAGGTAAATCTTGTATTTTCCATTGGTATTCTCTTTAAAAACAATAGCAATGCCCCCTCCTGTCTTACAATTGCGATCAAGTCTGACAATGCGGTGGTTAGGGGATAAGGCAGTGATAATTTCAGGCGATGAGGCCTCATGGAGCCATGTTTCAGTAAGAAACATGGCGTCTGGAGCACTGTCTATTAAAAAATTGTGTAAGTAAAGTTGATGTATTGGCTAGGAGCGACAGTTGATGTTATTAACACCTTGACTGCTAAAGCAATTCCCGCTGGGTGCTGACATCATTTGAATACCATTGTTCATGATGAGCTCAGCTCGTCATAAGCACACGATCAGTGTACTGCATGACGAGCTGAGCTCGTCATGAGCAGCGAAGGGGTTAAAAGAGAATTTATTGCCTATAGCATTGCAAGAGCTTTGAATCCCATTCCTAGAGAGACTAAATATCATCTTTGCAAGGGGGTTATAGGCATTACAATAAGACAGAATCGAAAAAATTGAGTGATTACATATCTTGGGACTCACCAATGGGTCTAAGGAGGAGAAGCAGGCCTCTCCCTGGGCAAGGGAGGTGAAACTACCTTAAACTGGTCTGCAGAGAACACCATTTTATTAGAATGAAATTGAGCAGGGTTCCTGGCCCCTATACCCCTTTGGGCACGGATGGGCGCAGAGAAGCTTGCCTTTGGCGCATCTTTGGCCCAATTGTCAGTGCTTCACTTAAACACAATGCAGTATGAGTCACAGTCAAAACTGAGGTGTTGGTGAAGGTAGCGGAACTGGGGACTCTGAATAATTAATCCAAACACTCAACTTATCGCTGGTCATCAGTTCACTCACCACATATATCTCAGAAAGGGGATTGAGCTACATAAGGTGAAGTCTTAAAAAGTTAAAAAAATTACTTTATTATAGTCATTTAAAAAGGATTTCCAAGCATTGCCTTTTGAAATTTCCAAATATACAATGCTTTGATTTTTTTGTGACTTTCTAAAACACCAGCATTTGAAGATCAGTCCATTTTGTCACATATTTAAATCCACACAGTTCAACCTGCATTATGTGCATAGTGACCTTATTACACTGCTATCCGCATGGCTGGGCTGGACTGTCCCCATATTGCACTTGAGCAAGCATAGCAAATGAGCGACCTTTAGCATTGAGCAATGGAGGAGGCCATGTGGGTTCCACCATGGAAAGTATTTTGGGGCATATTATCAACGGGGTTTAAAAGCCAAGAAAGCGGAGATAAAATTATTTCCTTATTACCTAGCTGTCGCTAACACCAGTTAGCGACAGCTAGTAGGAGATAGCGACCATCTTGGGCCCCGCTTTGCATGTCAGTGATATTTATCACTAATGACATGCAAAGTGGGCGTGCCAAGATGTTAGCGACTGGAAACAGTCGCTAACATCGCTATCACCTATTACCAACTTTTGGAGATATTCGTGCTAAGCGCGAATATCTCCAAAAGCTAACACCTGCCCTGAGCAGTTCTTAGCCATGTTATCCAATGGGAGGTGGATAAGATGTTAGCGACTGGAAACAGTCGCTAACATCGCTATCTCCTATTACCAACTTTTGGAGATACTCGCGCTAAGCGCGAATATCTCCAAAAGCTAACACCTGCCCTGAGCAGTTCTTAGCCATGTTATCCAATGGGAGGTGGATAACATGGCTAAGAGCATTAGCTCGGTAATGCATGAGTATCGCTGACTTTTCAGCAATATTCATGCATTTCGGCCGATTTTTATCGCTTAGGAGATAAAGATTGATAATAGCAAGGCTACTAAGCGATAAAAATCGCCGCAGCACGGCGATAAAAATATTGCCGCTAAGCCAACATAGCGATAATTATCGCTAGTTGTTGGTAATATGCCCGAAAGAAGGAAAATCAATCAATTTTGCAGCAGATTTTGACGAACATATTGGCTAAAACAAATGTATTTAACAGGCAGTTCTAAAGGATAACACATTGAATATTTCAATCTCTGAGAATCTATCGCACTGCCTGATAATCTGCTGCAACAAATCACACATGCTCCTATAAGAAAATTATGTGTTGCTCCCTTTGCAAGACTTTTAAACCTGGATGGGGTGAGGCCCTCTTAGCTCATCTAGCCTAAAAGGCAGTGCAATATCACCCATCCATTCGGGATATGCCCTGAACGTGAAATAGGGGTACCAGAGTAGCAGTACTTAAGTCTGACTTGATTTTTTACCCTACGGGCACTGGACGTGCCATGAAGGAAACAAGAAGAGAGAGCAAAAATATATTTAAGGATATCAATAAGCTTATATGGAGACATCCCTTGCCAAGGCTTAATCCCCTCCACCACCTTGCCATTCTTCCACTGGAGAGACGGGAATGTCCCCTGCATGATTAAACAGACATGCACCCCAACAGTCAGTGACCTCACTGTATGTTAATTGGTATCCTGCTATTTTCAGCCTAGCAGTCACAGCAATGCCCCATATGTACTGAGGCCTAGGCTTGTAACTGGCCATGAGACCCAGGACCTGCTCCGAGGTCTGCAGCGGCTCACCACATGCACTCTCCAGTTGATATGGGACTGGCATCTAAGTAATGAAAATGTACTTTAAGAGGTGGAGGTAGCATCCCATTGTTCTGTTTGATAGTGCTAAACAGACTTCATGATTGCAGAGACCAGTGGGGTCCATTCAAGAAACCTCTGGTAAAAGTCTAGCACATGATGGAGTTTGTGGTCCAGTCTTCCCAGACAGCAATAGTGCGTGGGTTGCATCCCTGAGAAGGGGGTTCTAACTTCCGTCACTGAAATGTGGAAAGAAAGATTGAAAGTTGCTTTAGAAATGCAGCAGTCACCTCGTTACAAGAGCCTCTTGGCCATCTCTTTCGGAACAGTAAGGGTTGGCTGTGCTTAGGTGGGGGCAGGGCTCTCTTTTGTAGTGTAGAGAGAATTCTCTAGGCTGAGCTTTCCCCTTTTGTCTCCCCCCGAATGCTACTCCTAAAGGCTAGTGATAACCAGGTGCCGAGTTTTCACACTTCCTTGTGCTTATCATTTGAGTGTCTCAGTTGAGATAACATCATCCCTAATTACTGGGACTTTCATCTCCTACAACAAGGACTATGTCTGCTCTGCTGAAGGAGAAGGCACCTTTGAAAAGGAATTGCCTCCAACCATTTCCAGGACACTGATTGTGGGATCCACACCCCTGTCTTGAAAATTATTATAAAATGGGAGTCCAAGCAATCCCTCTCTGGTCAAGTTCCAAGTTCTTCATGACCAAGGGAGGGATCTCTCTGCAGAGTACTCGAAGGACTGCTGGATCCAGGGGTGGTTTCTTTGATAGCCATTCTCAAAAAATTGAGAATGCATCACCTGAAGTCTGCAACATCACTTTGGAAGAGCTGTTGGTCTGTCTGTTGTTTGGGACCCTGCCTACCCTTCCTGCAGGAAGACAGCTGTCAGAGAAAGAGAAGCTCAGCTGCTGTAGCTTGCTGTGCAGGTCAGAACAGCAGACTGGAGGGAGTGTGACCGGTACTAACCCGAGTGTCAGAGTGGGTCTCCTTGCAATGCCATAAGCTAGTGAAGTGAAGGAATGTGCCTCACACTTACTCAAGTCTAGGAGTGGGCCTCAGCCTTCTAGCAAGTTTTCTGAACAAGTAATGCAAGTTGACCTGCCAGAGCCACTGGGAGGCTGCAACCCACTGACAAGCGAAAACCAGCTTGTGCAGACTCTAGAGGAAGCTGACACCGGATTCAGAGGCCCTGTTAATTGTCTGTGAGCTCCTTGTTGTTTGGGTAGTGGAACCATCTGGGACAGAGCTGCTGCTGACTTGAGCTGCTAAGTCTTCGGCTGACACTGGAGAACAGGAAGCTGGGCTGCCAGCTCGCACTATAGCTGTAGAATCACAAGCAGGAGGGCTTGCTTTGGTGTTGCTGGCAGGCCTTTAACTCAAAACTCCTGAGTTCCACCACTACAGATAAAATGCAACCAAGTTAACTCAAGACCGTATGCCTCTATGATAAATAAGGGGTGACTGATTTTGTTTGATGACAGTAACCTTAGGAGAACTCTTTAGTAGTAGGACAAGTTTGAGCTGACCTAAGGGTTGCCCGGGTACCTTGTTTGCACATGACGGAGTGAGCTTGCACCTGTGTCTTAATCTTGTTATACATATTCTTCTGTTTATTACCCCATAGTCTCTGTTATAGGAGTATATGCCTTATATACCTTATTGTGTGTGATATTTCGTTATGGTGGGTATGTAAAGTCCTTCGCTCTTTATATCAAAAGATAAGTACTGGGTTGGACAGCATGTGATTCCCTATGGAATAACTGTTGGCGTCCGAATCGCTGCCTCTCACAATGCCTCTCTGAGAATACTTTGACTGATCGCGTTCTCTACCATGAGAGTCAAGAGTGGAAAGGGTACATACGGCCTACAGGCTGCAGTGCCATGAAGTCCAGGCAATGAGACATCAGTGGTAAAAGGCCCAACTGCCTCAATTGAGGTTTAGTAACCCCTGCTTGTCCCACAGGCCACAAACAAGTTTTGTTGCTCACTATGGACATCAGCAGCAATTGCCCTCAATGATAGTATTGCCTGGACTGTGGGGGAAGAATGGCACATTGATGGTGGACAGCACCATGGCAGTGTACCTCTAATATCACTGTGCTATCTGGAATAGACTATACCCAGTGTACATACCCCAAGTGAAGGGAAACTCAGAAATTTCCCTGGATGTCCATGAATTCTGGAGAGAGGGGGGTTACTGACAAGTCAGAGTTAGGTAGCCCCATCCCTACACCACCACCATCATCCTTCCACTCTTTCAGGCCATGCAGAAATCTGGCAGCAACTACTACCACTGGATCCATATATAACATGTAGCCTTCTAATTGGCAGCTGGGGGTGAGGAGGCAGCACCATGGTGGAGAGATGCCGACCCCGCTCCCCCTTGTGTCAATAAGGGCATAAGTACCAAATGTACACACTAAGTTTCTCTCCTTACTCCAAGTCAACAATAAAGAGTGTCTGAGGTGCTAAGAGTTGGACAAGAGGTCAACTATATGATGTCATTGGGTGTCACAGAGTGCACTATTGCATGCCTGCTACTGCTGGCTTTTGGGTTAATGGAAATTGATGTATTCTCCCTATTTTCTTACGTGACCAGCCAATCCCTGCACAGAGTCAGTGTCATTGGTGTGGTACAGTACAATCTACATGCCATTCTGAAAGTGTCTTTTGACATTTGATCTTCTCTTTGCTCCCCATGGATTATCTATGTTTTCTATAAACTGAGCAACCCAGGATTTGTAAATTACTCTGGGCCTGATCCACAAAGGTAAACTTACACTTTTGTTTAAGTTTCCGATTGTTTGCTATTCACAAAGAGATTTACGAGTAGTACCTGAACAAGTGCGGAGTCTCCGCACATACAAAGATAGGACTGTGAAGAGCAAACAATCGTAAACTTAGACATAAGTGTAAGTCTACTTTTGTGAATCAGGCACTCAGCGACGGATGAGCCCACGCACAGCGTTAGAAGTGCATTAACTTGCCTCTTCTGGTATCGCTTTCCTCTAAATGCATCCCAGGCTCGCGCGTCGCTCCTTGTTCTTTGCCCTCCTTCGCCGCTCTTTGTTGAGTCCTGCAAGCTCTCATGCTCTGCCCAACACGTGTTTCGTGTTTCATTCCTGTTATGAATGTGCCATTGTCTGCAGGGAAATGCGAGCCTGCCAGATGCTCCTATTCTTCACTGGTGCTGCTGCTGGATTTTTAAAAATGATTCGCCTTTTTGCGCCAAGCTCAGCCGGGCAAGCACACTATGCATCGGACTTACTTACAAAAAAACAGTTTACATTTGTGAAGTGTTTTTCAGAGCTTTCCAAGCTCCTTTAAATGCTGGAAAAATCAAAGTTGAAAAAATATATTGCACGAAGGGTCCCCCGAAAAAGTAGGAAAACGCAAGAAAACCCCAGTGTCGTCATGCAGATTCGCTCAAGGAAGAGTTGTTTCGGGAAACTTCTTCTGCAAAATCGTTTTCTGCAGGAATGCTGTGCTACTTGAGCGGTTTTGTAAAGTTAACAAACTCCACAACTTCACAAACCATTGCTGGTAAAAAAAAAAACATTCTGCCCAGCGTTAAATTTATAATCAATTCAATTCAATAAAAGTCTTTATTTCGATTATTCATCTTAAAAGACAAAAATATAATAAAATACACTGTTCATCCGTTTGCACCATAAAAGCTATCAATATAAATTTGCCTTATCATGATAAAAATATAAATACCTATACTTACATTTTAAAACAATTCATTAAGACAGGATTAAATCACTTTCAGAGAGCACTGGAGATGTGTGGTAGTTGTGCAGGATGCACAAAAAAGAATGTCACCCTGCACAACCACGCACTGAAACAGAAACGCCACCACCAACTGCGAATTGCAAACACTTAGGGCTAGGTTTACCTTTTATTTATGCAGTGCAGTGCAGCAGTAGGAAATGTTGTGCTGCACTGCGCTGCGTGAAAAGGAGACCGGAGGCGATCGTCATATTTACCGAAATATGGCTATCCTCCCCTTCCCCTAGCACCAGTGCTAAAATCAGCTACTGTGTGCCATGGAGGCAGGTGCAAGGGTGTCTCCGTGAGTTTAGGATAGGTTTTATACTGGAAGGGTACCCTTCCAGTGTACAAAATACTATGCATAGGCTGACTTTAACCCTTTTCCCTCCTTGCATGTGTGCTGCACAGTCCAGCACATGTACAAAGTCAGAAAAGGAAGGAGAAATGTAAGCATTTTCCTTTGTTGTACCTACTTCAAAAGGGCACAGTTTTCTGACGCTAAACCTTGTCAAATGTATTTAGTAAATAGGGCTTAGCCGTAGAAACTTTGGGTGGTCGCATGGGAAAGCCCATTCTCCACCCATGGTACCTCCCCTTGGCGCTAAGTAATTGTTTTACTTTCACATTATTTCAAGTGCTAAACTGGGCAGTAAATTGGAAAAAAAGATTTTGCGCCGAATTGATGCAAACACGACGTAAAATCTTAGGAAATCTCCTCTTTATAATTCTGAGAGTCAGCTCACACTCTGCCACCACGGCAAGTTTATATACCAACAACAGTAATTCAAAGTTACCGCACAGAGACAAAAACCACCTCATTTTCTAGGTTCACAACAATCATATACTCCTACCTTTATTGCTTCATGTATTTTTAATTATGTTGGAAGTATTTTTGATGTTATTTTTCTGTAAATATATGCATCGGGCTGCATTGTTCTTTTTATTGTAATCCACTTGATGGTCCATGACGCCCTCTCAAGAAGCATTGATTCCTCAACAGGAATGGTGGGGTAACTGATGCCACCACTGGATACACCCCTATTACTGATGCCTTGGCTCCTCGTAACGAAGCACCAGTCCAGTGTCCAAAAATAAATCTAGTAAGAAGATATTATCTCATTAGACTTGTTAGTTCACATTACAGTTTACCCGTTACAAACGTCAGTTGTTAGCACATGCAGTGAAACTACTATAACCAGAATCCCCTCTGCAGCTAGGAACTTGCTCTGAATGTTAATAATGGTTTTATTCGGTTACTATCAATTTCAGGTTATACTTTTACTAAACCAGTAACATTTTCTTATTTTCCATTGGGCATCTTGGGTCCAAAATTTAAATGCTTCAAACGCATAAATTATAATCCATTTGTAACTGGTCAACTTGAACTTCTACCATGATAATTCATTCGTAGCAATCCCCACAAAAAATAACCTCCTGTTCCCCACTTGAATTCAGTGACTCAATTTGATCCGGGGGGGCACTCTGCCAGCACACCCAGTCAGTGGAGGTTAAAGGTCTCTAATACCCTTGCAGAAGATTGGTCATCACATTTAGAAATTCCCACCAAGCAGTCAACGAATTTCCAAAGATGGGGTATGATTTAGAAGAAAAAGACCAGTGCCCTGAAATGCCCAGCTTTTCCTCCCTATATATCTGGTTCTTTATTTGTTTTTCCTGGGCCGGGATATAGTTTAGATGGCTGTCCTGGGCAGGGAAATTGAACAACTTTTGTCACACCCTAAATAGGGCAGAACAACAATGACAATGACCTGGCAGCAACGTGGCGTACAGATCACCAATAGAGAGATTTACATCAATATAGCCACCTCAGGTCCCACCCAAGTCAACTAAGTGCTCCTCTTTCCCTAAACAGACTGGAGAAACTGCCCCAGAAACAATCGTTCATTAAGTTACTGTTAGAAAACAGTTCCCACTAACTTTTGAAAAAGGAGTCTGTGGAGACAAAGAGTATACCGCCAATACCCCCAGCAGACTCCAATCACTGCCGGAGTAAAAACCAGGCACCAACAACAGTCACTAAGGAGAAAGGTGGATGGGATAATAAAACAGAGAGAAGATACTGCATCAGTACCGCCGACAGCTGGTTACATCCGTCCTAACAGCATGAGCTGTAGTTGGAGGATCCGTTAGTGTCTTTAAGGAAAGATTAACAAATTATTCAGCACTGAATAACAACACATCCTGCGTTCATTTTATCACTACTTGATGAGTGCGTGTGTGATTTTAAGCCTGTCTTGCTCCTTACCTCTCCTCGGTGATCTTCCTATCTATCAATTCTGGCTAGGCTCAATCCCCTGTTGAAGTGTGTGCTTCTTGGAAAGGAACCTAGTCCACAATCTAGATTGTGGACTAGGGTTGATGGGATTGGTGTTCTTGATCCTGCAAATTCAACCATAAATTGGATAAAAGGATGACAAAGGGAACTGTCACCCTCCCCTTTTCTACTTCCCACCTATGTCAATAAACCCCTTAGATTAGCGTAGCCTTCTTTATGGAGGTCTTCTACTGACACCTGTGATTCTCTTTTCCTTTCTTTGCAAATAGTACACTCACAATCTTGACATCAAATGTCAATCTTTGATTTTTCAGACCTTATTTCGAGCGTTCTTGTGTATTCAAATATTGCCAATGCTTTTGTTTTTTGCTCAATAGATTTTAAAGTTCACTAACGTTGGTCCACCTTACCTCAGGGGTGCAGCGGGAGCGGCATCATGTGTGACTTCTGCTTGTAAGATTTTTCTAACATGCCTTTCTTTTGGCTTTTATTGCAGGTCAGGACATTGGGCCATCGATTTAGGTGAGGAGCAAATGCGGACGCCAACCCGAGGATTCCAGAAGAGATAAACTGCTGGGCTCACTGTGGTGATGTTCCACCAGTGGGAACGTTCAAGCCAAGCCATGCACAGGAGAATGGGTGCGGTCTTTATAGAGCTACGCCCAAGATAGCCTCCATGCCCCAAGGACCTCCTAAGCTGGGTGGAGGAATGGAAGGAAAAGCAAGGATATAGGATGGAACCAGTGAAGGGAAGGGAGGTCAAGGGGCTCATTTATAAGGGCATTTGTGATGGTGTGGAAGGGGTGATTTATAAGGGCATTGGTGCAGGTGTGGAAGGAGACACCGAGGAACACTGGGTGCAGGCTGATAGTTTCCCCCAAAGGCTGACCCACTGGGCGGGGCTTGCAGGGATTCCAGGCATGGAAATTGCAGACAAGGCGTGGATATTAGTTGTGGGTTCCCAGGACCTATTCTCGGGGGCGGGGTACACTTTCCAATCAGGGAGCTAGAAAAGCCTCCCGATTACTTTTGGAATTGTATACCTTGGAAACCTCATATTCCAGATACTCATTTACCAGTACTGGAGGTGGTGGATGAACTGGGGACAGGATAGAAGTAAAGGGCTTCAGCAGAGGAACATGGAATACTAGATGAATTTGTCATTCATCCGGTAGGGTCAATTTCACTGTTAGTGAATTCAGAATGAGGGCAACAGGGAGGAGGCCTATGAATCATGGATATAGCTTGCATGGGCCAGGGAGATGAAGGTCTTTCGAAGCCAGCCAGACCAAATCACTAAATGGGTTTCCAGACTGTTTCCACGTTTCCTTTGCAGAGTAGGAAGTGTTCCTTGCCCTATATCAAATGCACATCAAGTGGTTGTGATGTGCTTGTATAGCTGGTACTTGCGTTGACTTGTGAACGGGTAGCAGAAATGCTAGGGGATGGTACCTTAAATTGCAATAAAATGGGGAGGCTCCTGTGGATGAATGTGTGGGATTATTAGAGGTGGACTCAGCAATACTTAAACCTGTACCCAATTGTTAGTAACAGTGGCTATGAGATAACGTAACAATTGTTCTAGGGATTGATTTACTATTTCTGTGTGTCTGTCAGTTTGTGTTTGGTAAGCCGAGGACAAACAGCAATCAATGGCTAAAGACCTGCAAAACCCTTGCCAGAATTTAGCTACAAATTGTGGATCACGATCTGACACCACCATGGATGGGAGTCCATGTAATCGAACCACTTGATGAAGAAATATGTCAGCTAATATGGCGGTGGGTAGTTTCCTGAAAGGAATTAAATGAGCTTGCTTAGTTAACAAGTCTAACGTTACAAGTGTGGTTATGAAACCATTGACTGTGTAAATGTCAGCAATAAAAATCAATACTCACTGTATGCCAGGGTGCTGGAGGAATGGGCATTGGTGACAGCAATCCTGCAGGTTTGCTGGAACTGGTCATTTTCTGTGCACAAGTTGGGCATTGTTGAACATAAGCAACAATATATTTTGATATCTCCTCCCACCAGAACCATCACATACAGTTGTATTTGTTCTTTGACTCTCCGCGGTGTGTTTCTAAAGATGATATATGCTACTACCCTCTTACATCCGGTCTCAGCTCTGAGGAAAACATATACAGATCTGAATGATAGAAGCATCCATCCTTGATACCGTGGGTAGGCTGAAATAGCCGTTTCCGCGGGTTTATAGCATTGTAGGCTTAATGTAGCTGTTGTCAAAATTCTGAGTAAGAAATCTTTCAGGAGGCAGAATAGTAGGTCTTTTTTCTACTTTGTTGACTGGATAATGCATCTGCTGTGGCTTGTTTGGTTCCAGGTCAATTTGTAATCACAAAATTGTACTTGCTAAAAAATACTAATCAAAGCATTTGACATGAAGTCAAGACTTGTGCAGATCGAAAGAACTGAAAATTCTTAAGGTCAGAATAAATTGTTACTGTATGTTGGGCCCCTAGTAGGAAGTGTCATAATTCTTGGAAGACCATCCGATTAGCCAATAATTCCCGATCAGCTATCGTATAATTCTACTCAGCTAGTAAAATTTTCTTAGACAAATAGGCTATTGGTTGCATACTTCCAGTAAGGTCATCTTGTTGGGACAGTACACTGCCAACTGCAAACTGAGAAGTGTCCGCTTCTACAAAGTAGGATTGAGAAAATGGAAGTGAATAATAATTAAGCATGAGCGAATTTTGCGAATCTGGCGTTCGCAAATTTGCGTATTTGCGAACTCGCAATCCGCAAAATCCGCAAATTCTCGCGAATTTGCGGATTTTTTTTTGTGTTCGCAAGGGTTTCTGCCAGTTCGCGAGGGTTTTGTACCAGTTCGCAATTGCAAACTTACTTGTCGGCTCGCAACAGTCACGACTATGTTGTTTCTACGTTTGGTTCATCATCACAGGTTCCCAGCACCCTCTGTTTCACCACTGCCACCCTCTGTTTCACCCATGCCACCCTCTGGTGCATCAATGCCACACTCTGGTTCATCATCACTGTAGATTTGGGGGGGGGGGGAAGCAAGCACACCTGCCCTGCTTCAACTGACATGAATTAATTTGGGGTTGATTTATTAATGTGTCACTGTTTTAAAATTCCAGTCTGGCACCTGCTTCCTTATCTGTAATTTGCTTTCTGTTGCAGTACAATTTTTTTTTCCAGGACCTTTGTGGCCTACTTGTAGCTATTCTATGAGCCTGCTGTGAGGGTCAGAGCAGGGTCATAGAATTGTTGGAACTAGTCAGGAAGTACTACAGGGAATGGTTACTAATGATGAGTGAACTTTTGCACCTGCTGAGTGCTTTCAGTTTTGCAAAACTCGTTTTTCTGCAGAACAGCAACTGTAATGCCCCAAACAAACTTACTTGTCAAAGTTGATTTCTAATCCAAAAGTGATCCAAACAAAGTCAAAAGGCCTCAAATCCAAAAAAGTGCAGGCAAATGTCAACCTGAGGAGATATTCTGATAAAAATCATAATTTTCAGAAGGTCTATGCTGCTTGCTAGTGGATTTCTTGTGCAGAATTGCAAATTTTGTAATTTCGTGAGTGCGAGATTGTTGCTGCCTACATGTTGGCAATTGCGAACTCTCGCGATGCGTCGCCAAACTCCCGCGGGATACCGCAGCAAGATCCAAAATGGCGCAGCACTCGCAAAATATCGAGAAAAACAACTCGGCAAACGCTGAATGACGGTAAGTGAACGCCGCACGCCGCAAAATTGTATCACCAAGAAAAAAAAATCTGCTGCGTGCGAATTTGCAGATTTTCGGTAAATTCGCAAGCGTTCGCGGATTGTGAATTTACCGAAAATCCGCAAAATCCGCGAGCGGAACGGATTTTCCGCCCATGCTTAATAATAATCTTACAGTAAAAGTGGGAGAACCCTAACAGACTCTGGTTTAAATGTATGCATCTGGGAGTTGGCCAATTTAGAATCGACTTTCTGTTTATCCATCAGGATTCCTGATAAAAATAAGAAAATATATTTGGAAGTGTGGAAAATATATTCCTCGAGCTTGCCGTAGAGATGATTGCTGCGCAAAGCTTGAAGAACCACCTTAACATCTTTCATGTGGTCTTGAATA
Organism: Lissotriton vulgaris; assembly: GCF_964263255.1. Taxonomy (NCBI): domain Eukaryota; kingdom Metazoa; phylum Chordata; class Amphibia; order Caudata; family Salamandridae; genus Lissotriton; species Lissotriton vulgaris. The sequence continues at coordinate 1,399,705,766 of NC_141687.1, read as the reverse complement.
TTTAGGGAATAGATTAATATATATCGACTATATAGACAGCGACAGAGACATCCAAAAATTCTCTCAGGATTTCACCGGCGCATTGCACAGCCTGTAGTGCTTTAATCAATACTCCTAGAGACCATATTTAGAGTGGAAGGAGGTCTTCCATTCATCTTATTTCTGAATGTGGATCAGATGGTAGGCTCTGCGTAAATCTAATTTGGTGTAAATGGTGGAGTTTCTAATCTGGTCTAACAGGATTAAGGGCATGGGATACCGATTCTTTACCACGACCTTGTTTGGGCACATTAATCTATACATGCCCATAATTCTCTGTTCTTTTTAACACACAAAATAGAGTGGCAATTATACTATTGAGGTTGGGTGCCTAATGAAACTGCAGGCCAGTAATTCATTTAGATACTCTTTGAGATAACAAATCTTTGGTTCTGACAGAGCATACACCCAACTACTGTGTAGCGTCGCCCCTGGTTAATGATCTATTTGGCAGTCAAAACACCTGTGGTATGGTAAGGTTGTTGCCTTTTGTTTGTGGAAAACATGTTAGCCTCCCTGTAGTCTTCTGGTATCTTGTTTGAAGCTCAAAGAAGTTGCTGGTCTGCTAGCACAAGTAAGAGGAGTCAACCAATCTGTGCCAAGCTAATAAAAATAATTAGGGCAAAACTGGGAGTCTAGGGCAATTTTTCTGTGAGTCCAGGGAATCTTGGGGTTGTTTAGAAGATGCCAGGGGACTCCTAAGGTGACCCGAAGGTTGGAGCATCAATGAGGTCAAAACTAAGGACTTCTGAATGCCCATTATCACATATCAGATGAAGTGGCTCAGCATGTCCAGTTACAAAGCTTGAGAAAAGCTCAGCACCACCAGCTGCTCTCACTGGCTCTGGCACATTTTTCTGAACTACTACAGGGTCCTAACTAGGATTCTATCAATAAAGTTGCCTGTTGCTCTTGAATCAACTAACACCATAAGGTTTTAATGGATTTCAGGTGAAAGGATAAACTTGACAATGATCTTGAGATTCTTCAGCCAAGGGAATGGGTGCTGGCCAAGGACTGGGAACCGTATCAATATCACTTGAGGAACCGGCCTCCTTCTTCCCCTTGTGTGCTTGTTTTCTAACGCACTAGGGGAGGCTTTGGTTACCAGCACCACCTTCTTGGATAGAGATGTTTTGGTCATTGCTGGACATATTCGGGCAAAATGAACTCTCTTGCCACAATAGAGACAAAGATTAATTTTGCATCTCTTGTCTTTTTCCGCCATTGACAGAAGTCAATGGATCCCACCTAATTGCATGGGTTCTGCAGATTCAGTGGGATTATCCTATACTCTGATCTACACTTTTCTCCTTTTATTTCACCCAGTCTGAGATCTAATTTGACCACTAGGTCAATAAAATCGGAGCACTCATGGGGGTGGGGGGGTCAATTACCTGAGAGAAGACATCTTTAAATCATCACACAGATCCCTGCAGAATAATAATGTCCTATTTTTTCTTCTGACCACTGAGTTTCTGAAAACAGCAGATGAAAATTGCAAATATAGGATAAGAGCTCCTTATTTCCTTGCCATAGGTTCAGGGGCCCATTGTCACTTGCTTGCATGAAGGTGTATTTGCTAAACAACTTCCTCATACTTTCCTTAAAGGCAATTAAATTGTATAAGGGAGGGAAGAAATGGACCAGGTGGCAGCATTTCCTGTCCGATGCAAAATTACAAATGCCACTATGCTGGCATCATCCGGAAAGGCTGTGGGCTTGCAAAGGATTTGCAACTGTCACTCATTTATAACAATAGCATATTTTGACCTAGCTCCAGGAAACCGTTCAAGAGCAGCTAATGATATAGGAGTTGGAGTGACCAAGGTAGAATTCATTGCAGGACAACTAGGGCTTAGTTTCCTGCATGAGAACTTGTGCTAAATCTTGGGTCTGTAAAACATCGTCTGAATCCATCTTCACCCGGGCAGACTATAATTTGTGGACTTTGATTTCTGTTTGAAAATGGTTTCCACTGACCTTGGAACAAGCAGTCTGCGGAGATAAAGAGTATGCCGCCAACCCCTACAACTGAATGCGCCAATTGCTGCTGGAGTAAAAGCACCGAGCACCGACAACAGTCAAAAAGGAGAAAGTGGGATGAGATGATAAAACAGAGAGAACACACTGCATCAGTACCATCAAAAATAGTCACCATCTCACAAAAGGAAAGAAAAACATTGGGTTTTTTCATTATAATACAAAAAGTTTTAGTTGGATGGCACGTTAGTGTTTATATGGTAAACAAAGAAAAATTAACAACTTGTGCAGCACTCACTAATAAGACTACCTGTGTTTACTGTCTCACTGCTTGATGTGTGTGTCGTGTTGTTGCTGGTCGCCTATAGCGCATAGAACACAGGACAACAAGTATGTGATTATCTCTTCTTTTATTTGCCGAGTGGGGAGCGGGTCATTGCACGCCTGTCCTCTTCCTTGGTCATAGCTATACTGTCCTCTTCCTGTCCCCTGACCGGATGTGGTGTCCGGTGACCTGGTCACCTCCCTCATGACCCAAAGGGTCCTAGTGTCCTCGGTCCCTACTTGTCAGGTCACTACATCTCCCCCTTTGTTGCAAACAAATGTTTATGATACTGTCCTCCTGATCATTTCCGCCCCTTCAACCCTTGACCCCATTTGCTAATGTTGTGGTGAGAAAGAAAAAAAGAGATGGAGAGAGAGAGAGAGAGAGAGAGAGAGAGAGAGAGAGAGAGAGAGAGAGAGAGAGAGAGAGTCCGTAAGTCTCGTCGACCCTTCTCCCCAGTCTCTGACTCCTATGTTTTTCTACGCAGTCTCTTTGTCCCCTTGCATCCCCTCCTTGGTCGTTGTTTTCTGCCATCAGCTTTGCTTCTGCCTTTCAGTTGTCCTCCGTCTGCTCTCCGTTTGCCAGCCTCTCTTCATCTTTGTCATTCCTCTCTCCTCTTAGCCTTGCTTCTGTTCTTCAGTTGTCCTCCGTCTGCTCTCCTTTTGCCAGCCTCTCTTCGTCTTGATCGTTGTTCTCTGCTCTCAGTTTTGCTTCCGGCTCCTCTCTTTCTACTGCCGCCCTTTGTTGTGTTTGTTCCCTCAATCATTCTTTTTTGTTCTCTTCCTCTTTCTTTGGTCCCTGCGTCTTCTCTTCGCTTGCTCTCAGTATGTCTTTTGTCTTTTTCATATGTCATCGTTATAAGGCCCATCGTTTGAGCGGTGCGGGAAACATCACTTACAACGCATTTATTACAACGCACTACCATTACAACGCAACCATTACAACGCAAACCATTACAACGCATTGCGCTGGGGGGCGCTCTAGGATAGGGAATATATTTAATTTACTATCCAACACCTTCCCTACTATCCACGGGGACTGGAGTTGGAATAGTAAATTAAATAAATCACTATCCAGCGCTTAAAAGCACTATGCGTTGTAGTGGTATGCGATGTAAAAACCGCGTTGTAACAGCAGGCGTTGTAATAGCCTGCGTTGTAACGACACCAATCCGAGCGGTGCTATTGCTCATCAGGCATGGTCCTGGGACATCGTCTTTTAGAACATGGATGTCCTCCTTGTTTACTTGTCCTTGTATCTCAGTTCCTCTGTGAAATTTCCCAAGTTAGTTATCTGTTTCTTTGCCCCCCAGGTAAAAACCTTTACCTTGGACGCTCTCAGTGTCGGCTTTACTTCCATTCTCTCGTACTCTGATACACACATGACGTTGCATGTTGCACCACTGTCCAGTACAAAGTCTGCTTCATGCGCTCCTACTCTTATCTTTGTCGAGTCCGTCTTTCCTAGGGTGCTTCTGTTAGTGTAGCCTTCTTTTTGGATTACTCGTATTGGTACCTTTAATCCTCTTTTCCTTTCCCTGCACTCACAGTCTTGGCATCAAATGTCGTCTTTGATTAATCAGACCTTTTGCTAAGTGCTTGTGTGCCTTCAAATGTTGTCATTGGTATTGTTTTTGCACAATAGCTTTTAAAGTTCACTAACTTTGGTCCACCTTCCTTCGAAGGAGCAGTGGGACCAATGTGTCATGTGCGACTTTTTCTTACCAGACTTTTCTAATGTGTCTTTTATCACAGACCAGGACGTAGGACCATCGATCTAGACGAGGAGTAAATGCAGACACCAATCCGAGGATTCCAGAAGGGGTCTCTGTACTTCTGGAACGCCTCTTTCCAAAACACTTGCTGTAAATATCTGTCAGGGTGTTTGTGCTGATACAATTCACCAGGTGTGTCACTATCCACATAGAATGATTAACAAAGCCAAACTAAAGTTCCCATGGAATCTCCATCTACTCACTGCCAAGCAATGTCCAAAACTAGCTGGAGCCAAGGTTTCCCGGGTGCTTCTGCTGGAGATAACAGAGGATTCTAGGCTACCTTGACTTTTTTTCACCAATTGTTCAACTTAAACATGCTTTTGTATGTTTGTTGAGCAAATATGTTCAGAGCTGAACACCAGCACCACAAACACACCCTATTTTTGTTAGGCTCCTATCCAGATGCCCTTCATGGACAAGCACCACAATTTTCCCCCTGTAAACCTCTACAAGGAGTCAACCCACTTTCTAGAATCACCTTACCATCTGAGATGTCGTGACTCACCATCCTAAACACAGATGTGAATGCTAAGGAGTTAGAGGAAAGTTTGATCCAAGTTGTTTGTCGGTTTATGGAGATAAGAGCAAAGTTATTCTGCAATGGCATGTAAGGCACTGGTGTCGTAGTAGGCTATCAAATGCTTTAATTTTTCGGTTGAACCTACTAGACAGCAGAGGTCCCTGGTTGCGAAATATATATTATGGGCTTACCAAAACACAGAGAGGGTTGTAGCCCACTAACTCCTGACCAATGGTTGGTTTACTGTCACTCTTATTTGTCTGCTTCTAATCCGGTGGCCATCTTCATACATCCTCTGTCTGTTCCTCCCCTAGAGGATTAACAATTTGTTTGTACCCTTCCACTGCTTACTTTTAGGGAAGTACTTTTTTCTTTTGTTTTACCCACTCCACAAGAGTGCATGTGTTTCCAGCTGTCTTCCTAGTATGTTTATCTTCTCTCTTTTGCTGTCTGTGTTTCTCTCTCTCTCCTGTGTGCTTCCCCCCCATGGCCGCCTGTGAAGCATTTGCCCTCGTGTGCTTCTCCACTCCCATTGCTTTCTTGTCCATGCACATCTCCCAGCTCCACTTTGCTCCTTCTCTCGCTCGTGTGGTTTTTTTCACGCCATGCTCCACACTGCACTCCCTTGCCTGTTTTTTTTTCCACCACTACACATGCGCTCTCCATGTTGCTTTCCCTCACCAGTACCCTACACATTGCTTCTTCCTACCCATGCATCCATGTTCTTTGCCCCTCCCAAGCACCCATGTTGCTTCCTCCACTCACAACTTTTTGTTACTTTCGTCCCTCCAGTCCCCCATGTTGCTTCATCCCACCTCCCCTTGTTGCTACACTCCCAGAGGTTTTTAAAATGCATAGCGTTCTACTTTTAATTTACCATTCTAACTCCGAGCAGTAAAGAAAAATAAAAGAAACCTCCTGTGTCATTCTGCAGGCATAAACATGAACAAGGCACATGCCTACAAAATGACGTGCACAGCTGCGCTATCCGCTTTGTTTTTTATTCCCCCTGAGCCAAGCTGCACAGCATCACTAAAAACCATAGGGAGAGCCAGTAGATCCCAAAAGCAGACCTATTGGCCAGGCCAGTGCTTGTTTATATAGGTTTTTCCTTAAAGGGTGAGTACAGACCACAAATCTCTCTCTGGAATCAACTAGGACCCTCGCAGCAAGACTAACAGTCCAGATTCAATCAGCTGGTTGTTAGATAGAGAGAAAAAAAGATACAGTCACTGTTATAGATACCAAAGCTATAGTTACTACAGTAAGATAAATTGTGGGTTAAGCAGTGCACTAACCAGACCTCACTTGATGTTTCCTTCCCAGCACATATCCCCAGGAGTTTTTTCCCCTACTTAAACTAATGACGGTATAGTTATTGTTGTTCCCATTGTTCATTTATTATTTCATTTTTACATCCATAAATATTCTAGGTAACACAATTAAAAGAACCATGATCCAAAATATATTGAGGTTATTCTAACATTTAGGTCATTTTTTTCACCTTTTGATGAGATGTTGTGTCTTCTAGAAAAGCGAGTTAAAGGGTGTTTTTGTGTCTTAATCACCTTGCAATGGGAGTTTGAATCCCATGCATGTGTGTCAGTAATGAGAGCTCCTATGCTCTGGCTTGCCGTTTGGAGGTGGAATAACAGCCAGTTACTATTTCTCACATCTTCACAGTCAGACCCTAACTGACCGTCACACAAGTTGCACAAGGCAATGAGAAAGGGGAGTAGCGGAAACAGAGGGGCAGATTTACAATAACTGGCGCATCCCCAGGGATGCGCCAGTTATTGTGCGCCGCAGCCCCGCCACCCATGGCCCGCCGCATTTACAATGCGGGTCACCATGGGGCAAAAATGGCACAGATGCGTGACGCATCTGTGTCGTAAAGGCGGTGCATTGCTGGAGTTGCGCCGCAAGCGCGACGCAGCACCAACAATGCTCTGGGGGGCCCTATCTGTCCAATGCTGCTTCAAGCCTTAAGCCTGCTTCAAGCAGGTGCAGGGTTTTGACGCAGTATTGGCCTAAAAGTGACTGAGTGAAATCCTGTAGATTTCACTCAGCCACTTCCTGCGCCGGAACGCCTCCTTATGGCGCAGGGCTTTACAACGTGACGCATTTCCCAGATGCATCACGTTGTAAATACCCCGCACCATGGCGTATCTTTTGCGCCGCCGCCGCGTCACAAAAGTGATGCAACGGCGGCGTAAAAGAGGCGCAAGGGGCTTGTAAATCTGCCCCCTAGTCTCTCCCTCTCTAATGTATGTTGGTAGATTCTTGTTCACAGAGCTGTCCTGAGATCCTTTAATGATGGAAGCAAAGAGAGGAGCGGTTTCTCGTTCCCAGTAGTTCCCACCTGTAGCGTCCTACCAGCCCCGGCACTCGCCAATAACCAAGCCACCCCCGGAGAGTAGTTTTACATGTCTTTATTCTGCTGCATGAAAGTCAGAACTCAACATTCTAAGCCTGTCTTCAACTCATCCCTCCAACGCTTACGTCACAGGCCTACGTTGTGTACAGTGGGAACCAAAAGAGTTCTTACAAGACACTACATCACCCACTTTTTTGGCCCTCTGGGACGGGCTTTGACACTATTATCTATCTACAGATGCCTTTGACTTCCAACCAACCACTGCCAGGACCGCCCACCATTATGATGATGTTGTTCAATCCCATAAATGCGGCCTGGAACCCACATCCTCAAAGACCGTCTGCAAACGATCCACTTCCAATGGGTAGTTCTCATGCGCTGTGAAGCAGATGGAGAACGGCTGCCAGCGCCATATAAAACCAAATAATTACCTTAAATAAATAAAACAGCAATGCCAAAAGAGTTTCGCGTTATATAATGCACTGTTCTTTCTTCGCACCCAGTTGCACTTTTCCCGTCGCTCTAGCACTCTTACATTTTCTTTGAGCTGCTCTCAATTGGGGGAGCGAGAAGGGGAGAGCGAGCCTTATGCTGACAGCAGGCTGGAGGGAGGCCAGGCCACAAACCCGACTGGTGTGGAGCGCCGCCGCTCCATGTGGGGTTTGTGGTTTCCTCACTCCCTGCAGGGGTTGAAGAGAGTGGAAACGATATTAAAAGACAAGTTTTGGTAGTCTCTCGACTACACGCAGAAATCTCCCAACATCACTGATTCGAATCTCACTGGGCATGTGCAGTCTTTCTGTGTTCAACTGATTACACCCTCCATCTTTTGGGACACACTCTCTCTTCTTTACCATCTGTCTTTCCTTTCCAGTCTTGCTCATTTGTATTGGTTACATTTCGGCCCTCCATTTCTGCTTCCTGCTTTCCCTTCCTATTTCTGCTACCTTCACATATTGCATTATTAAAGCACACCATTATCCATTTAGTGGTGTTCAAAGTTTTACTATCTTATGGGAACCTATGTACTCGTTTCCCTTGTTATCTAAAAGTCTGGCGAAAAGGCTCTCCAGATTTCCACAGTGTGACTATAACTATTCAAATAGCTTGTTCAATGACCGAAGGCAGGTTTTCAACAAATATGTTGTGCCATCCCACGTGTAAAATATATTATTTAAATACTTTGAAACTATCTGTTTTTCCCAGTTCTTCAGTTAGACTGCTTTCGCTAAAAGATGTGGATGAAGGTATCCAAATACCGGTCGGAAACGTCCGAAAATACCGATTTCGGCCGTTTCCGACCGGTATTTGGATATTGAGATGTAGGGGCATGTTAAATTACAGAATCGGTAATTTTACCGAATTTGTTATTTTTCCGAATTGGTAAAATTACCGATTCTGTAATTCAACATGTAGGTAGCACTGTAATCAGTGCTACAAGGGTTTAAGAATTCGTTATTTACCACCAACTAGAAGTTGGTGGTAAATAATGAAAACCTTTCAAAAAGCATTTTTTTGCTTTAAAAAACGTGCCATGTTGCAGACATACATGCCTTAAGGGCATGTATGTCAGCAACATGTGCACCCATGCACAATTGAGGGGTGCAACAGGGTGTCAAAGTGACTCCCTGTCCCCCTTGCAAATTCGGTAATTTTACCGAATCTGTATTTACCGATTCGGTAATTGGCATTGATTCCTATGGGCCTCAAAGCCCATAGGAATCAATGGCAATTACCGAATCGGTAAATACCGATTCGGTAATTACCGAATCGTTCCGATTCGGTAATTTCAAAAGTGAAATTACCTACATCCCATTTACCTACTCTTAAATACCGAATCCTTATGATTCGGTATTTAAGAGTAGGTAAATCGAGATTACCTACATCTGGCCCATAGTGCGGACTAAAAGTGCTACAGATTCATCCATGTTTGATCATTTGAAATCCAGAAAAAGCCAGAGGCTTCCATACATTAAAATGGGTTTAAATTGTGACTTGCTGACTAGGATCCTCAGAAGTCATACATATATTTCCCCTCAGCAGCCCCTACAGTCCTGTGCCCACTTCATTTGCCCAAATTGTGACTATTCTAGATCACTTTGGCTACTTAGCTATGAATTGAATTGAAAACTGAAACGGAGAGCATTCTGTCTCCTATCCCTTATTTTGTCGAACTGCTGTTTGTAGCAGAAGTAATTTACTTCAAGCACATTACACATGCTCTCAAAAATGGCAAAAGACTTCGAAAAGACTGCCAAAAATGTACATGTGTAACTTTATGATGTCATCTTTTAAGTGGTTAAAAGACGCTTTGGATTAAAGACTCCAATGTTTACATCTGGCCACAGATAGGTTTAACTGTGTGGAGGATATTATGTCTTTGATTCTTCAGGAATGTACACGAAGAAACAGGGAAAACGTGCTTTGGGTCAGCCAGTTTCCAGCAATTTCCAATGTGTTCCTCTATGGTTTTGTTGGTGGGATAGCAATACATAATTTTATAAGCCTTTAACATGAGTTTTAGCTTGCAGTTGATAGCCAGTATGTGTGTACTTTGATATCTTTAGTTTTTTGACAAGATGAGGTTTTAATTGGTGCTTGGTGCCAGTTTTGCTTTGAAAGAGTGCACGGTTTGTATGCCTTAGTCGCTCATAAAGCTATATTGGTATTCAACATTTGCACTTGTGCATTTGTTTCACTTTGCTATTATGATAATAAGTTGTTGGAATTCGGTTTCTAAAAGCTTTCTTAACACCTTTACTGCAGGAGTGGGACAGCAACCAGCACCCGCACTACCTCTCCAGTGCTGCCATTGGCCAAGAGCTGACAGTGGAGAAAGTTTAAAAGGAACATCTGGTGCTTGCACTGGAGGTGTCCTTTTTTTTAGGTCGAGACCTGCGTAGGCTGCACTTGGGCAGTTGCAGAGTGAGATCTCATGTCTCCTAGAGTGGGGGCTTGAACCCGCCCCTCTTCTCCATTGGCTGGCTTCCTAAACGGAGGCCAGCCATTGGATGAGAGGGGCATCACTCTGTTCAAGCCCCGTCTTTTTGGGATTCGGGGGTGTGTTTTTAACTTTTTTTCTCTTTTCTTTCTCTCCTCTTCCCATTGGCTGGAATTTTACCTTCCAGCCAATGGGAAGAGGAGAGAAAGAAAAACACGCCCGAATCCCAAAATGAGACTGCGTTTCTCTGAGGCATTTCTGCCTCGCCTCGGAGAAACGTGGTCGTGTATCAACCCCTCCTCCGCTTCTGCCTCATCCCGTTGCCCCTCCCCGCCCCCTCTCTCACCACTGCTACCCTTCATTCATGCCACTCTTTCTTTGGTAGACACGGGGAGAGTGATTTGCCCAGAATCACGGGCTGGTGAGCCAAACCTCCAAAGTCGCCCCAACACCACTAGGCATGCTAGGAGTTATATCGGACCTTCGACTGAGAGAATGCACGGTCGTGCTGCAAAATTACATGGCCATATCACACATGATTTTGACAGCCGTGCGAGCAGAGACCCCCGCCACCCCATGCTTCTTAACACATACCCTTTCCTCTTCGAGAAATATTACGCTATCGCTTTCTGTGGTTGTTGAAAGAAAAGTGTGATCCTGAATTTAGTTTTCAGTGGTATTTATAACTTCCCATGAAGCGCCATCAGCTGCCCAGCCTGCCCCCAGCAGCAGGGCTGGGTCGTATCGTATTCCAGTGCAGGGCAGACAGTGCTGTAGGCGAGTTCACTGGGAGAGGGGCCTCCGTTTGCATCATGGCTTTCAACGTGAGAATGACACGCTCTCTGTTTACGCAGTTCTGATGTTGTGCGTGTTCGAGCCAGGAAGCGCTGTACTGCGCATGTCTTCAGATAGGAAGTGAAGGATTGGGCATGCATGACTTGTTGCTGTGTAACTTGAGCTGCAGGTGCCAGCAGGAGCTGCTGTGCCACTCGTGTGAGTCCTCGCCATGGGCGAATCCGCTACCAGTTACTGCAGCCTCCACCACCGTCACTGAGACCAACTGAGGCAGCAACCAACCGGCAGAATACGCACGTTTCTTTCATCACATTTTCTTCCATTGGGTTTCTGTATTGTTATTTAATCACACTTTTAATAATCAACCACCAGCTGATACATTTTCTTTTGCTTGACGGGTCACGTTTAACGATTTCATTTCATGTGTTCTCTGCATACGAACTGTCCCTCGTGTAGCCTGCGCCCCTCCCTCTGAGGGAAGTGAGTTCCAGCTCTGCTTGTGTTGGCGCCGGAGGAGAGTAGAGAACAGCTGCCTCTCCGGCTCCTGAGCCCGGTGGGGTGAGTGCAACGCCCGCACATGTCCCCTAGCACGGGAGGTGTGTACCAGCCCTGCCCTATCAGAAGGGTCCTGGTGAGAGCAAAGATCCCAGGGTCCGACTGGGGCAGAAAACAGGCCCGGCTCTAAAATAAAAGTTGAGCCGGGTCCCATTAGTGAATCTGATGGCTAAAAAAGTGGCCTATGTTTCCAAATTGGGTCACCTTTGAACGTGTAAAGAGACGCTCTGCGATGTCAGGTATAGAAGGTGCATGGATGTGAGATTGTTGCAGGTAACAAACTGCAGGCTTGTCAAGGGGAGGCCTGTCTGCACACACCAGCATTTACCATGTGCCCAGGACCGTCACTGGTGTGGTACCCACCCTTCCATGCACAACACAAGCCAAGTGTCTATTCACCCGGCTACTGCTAGCCTAATAACACATGTTCACATTTTAAACGGGTGACTATGTTACGTAACCCTGCCGTCATATGAGGGCAATGTTACGTTATAGTAGTGTTCAAAATCGAGGGGAATGGGTAGACTGGGGCTAATGGGTAGGGTGAGAGAAAAGCAGATATATTCAATCTGATATGTAAGTGGGCAGACTGAAATATGGGCAATCTGAAAGCAGACAAGTCTTCATGGAGGACTTACTGTCTGGTTGAAAGGTGGCAGGCTGAGAGGAAGGTGGTAGCATACAGACTTGAAGGGACTGGCTACAGAGAAAGGGCAGGCTAAGGTTAAATCAAGCAGACTGAGGGGAAGTGCGGATACCTGGGAGGTGGAGAAAGGATTGTTTGGGGAAGAGGGCAGGGAGAGATTGCAGTGGGCAAAAACAAGGGCAGACTCGGGTGGTGGTGGTGGGGGGAGAGGCGGGGCGATATAGGCAGACTGAAACAGAAGAGTCTAAGCAAAAAAGAACAGACTGGCTAATACTGCTCCGGGGCCTTTACCTGATGGTTTAAAATTCATGCCCTTCTGGTTGAGGATCTATTTCAGGATACTGCTCCTCACTAGTATTTATAAAGGTGAACTGTGTTTTTGAACGAGTTCAGCAGCACATCCGTGCGGTAGCTGAACGAGTGAAAACCGGCCATATTTAAAGTATAAGAGAAAGCACTTTATTTACTTCTTGCAATACACAGATTTCCATAAGAGTACCAAAGTGTTTTAGTGGGGTAACAAAGCAACTAGTAAATGTTAAAAACCACCCTTTAATTTGTGAAAAAAGTAAGTGCAGTGCCCCAAAGTTTTTTTTAGCAGCCTATCTGTCTAGTTTAGTCTTGATTCCCTCTGCATACTCTTTCTTCCACCACTCCGCACTTTCTGACTCTATCTCACGTGGCTCTTTGTGTGTGTAGCTCTCTGTGTGTGAGTGTCGCTCTCTGTGTGCGTATGGTTCTCTCCGTGTGTGGTTCTCTCCGTGTGTGGTTCTCTCCGTTTGTGGTTCTCTCTGTGTGTGGTTCTCTCCCTGTGTGAGGCTGTGTGTGTGTGTGGGGCTGTGTGTGTGGGGCTGTGTGTGTGTGTGGGGCTGTGTGTGTGTGTGTGGGGCTGTGTGTGTGGGGGGGCTGTGTGTGTGTGGGGCTGGGTGTGTGTGTGTGGGGCTGTGTGTGTGTGTGGCCGTGTGTGTGTGGCTGTGTGTGTGTGTGGCCTTGTGTGTGGCTGTGTGTGTGTGGCTCTGTGTGTGTGTGGCTGTGTGTGGGTGTGTGTGGGGCTGTGTGTGTGTGGCTGTGTGTGTGTGAGTGTGGGGCTGTGTGGGTGTGGGTCTATGTGTTTGTGTGTGGCATTTGCAAGAGATTAAGCTATTGGCATTGTAAATGACAATGCCATTTATTTATCTGTTTTCAAAAGCAACACATAATTCAAAATGTTTTCATTTACAATGCCTATAGCTCTAACTTTTGCCACGGCGGGACTGTTGCATTGTAAATGTTTGTTTTTAAAGGTGTGGGCCAAAGCCGAATTGTTTGCGATTAAGCCCTCACTCTATCATCTGTGGCACTCACACATCACATGGTGAGCTGGTATCACAAAAGAAAAGTGAAACCAGTGCCCCCCATTAGCTACAGGAATTTTAAAATGTGTCAAAAAAGATGGAAGGGCCCACCCTGACATCAGGCCATACCACAACCCATAAGGGGCAGCAGAGTATTCGGACCCATGCTCAGCTGCTACTAAGAAAGAAAAACCTACTAAGCCCAGAAATTTCTGAAAACTAGACACTAAAGGAGGCCAGGGTAATTTGCCTTTATTGGATCCTTTGAAGGTTTTGTATTCACAATGCCCTGCAAACCTCAAAATTGACTTACAATTCTTCATTTTGCTCATATTTCTGTCACCTAAACGTCTGGAATCTGTGGGGATCTATAAAATTCCTATCACCCAGTGTTGCTACTCTTGTTCTGAAAAAACACAGCTCCACTTGTGTGGCTGGTCCTAGTGCCCTCGACAGGAACAGATAAAACCATGATAATATGAATGTGATTCATGCAAGGATCCCCATCCTTGATTCACCTGGGTGTTTAGTTTTCAAAAATGTCTCAGTTTGTTAGGGTTTCCTGGGGGGAGGCTTAGGCTGTAGCCAGCTACCCTCCATTACCAAATAAGATAAAACCCTTTACCGGAAATATTGCGTTCTGGAGTCTGTTGTGTCGAGGTTGCTGTGCCCACCCACACAAGCATGGTAGCATTTTTATTGGGACAAGTGTGGAAAGACTAGGTGGTAAGATGCTAGTGCAGATTTTGGAACTTTCTTTCAGAGAAATGTGAAGGAAATGTGTATTTTTTGCCTACGTTTAAGGTTTGATGTGTATTGTGAGTAAGAAAAGCTCGGGGATTCCCCCATAGACTCCAGCGAATGTCTAGCTTTCAGAAATGTCTGGGTTTGGTAGGTTTTCCTGGGTAGCAACAGAGCCCGGCCCAAAATCCGCAACTTCACATTGCAAAAAAAAGGGTTGGGTCTGGGAAGAAAAATGTGATCTGTCCATGTTGCGTTTTGGGGACATTCCTGTTGAGGACGCTGGACCCACATACACAAATGGTGTACCGTTTTTATAAGGGCAAGTGTGGGAACAGTGGGTGGTAGGCATTTTGTAGATCTGTCAAACTTCTGGAAACTTCTCTCACAGAAATGTGAGGAAAGTGTGTGTTTGTAGCCAAAGTTTGAGATTTACAAGGTCTTGTGTATAAAAAAGCATCATGGCATCCACATGAGTCACACCACTCGGTACTTCCCTGGATGTCTGTTTTTCGGAAATGTCTGGGTTTGGTACATTTCCTTGCATAGTGGCGATGGCCCAAATTCCACAGCTGTAAATAAAGCACAGATTTTGCTGGGTGAAATGTGATGTCTTCAGGGTGTGTTGTGGGGTGTTTTCTGTTGCTGGCACTTGGCCCAGCAGCACAAGTGGGGTACTGTTTTTATCAGACAATCTGCAGGACCACAGAATAGTAGAAAATTTGCTACTACCAGTTTGATTTCTCTGCATTTTTGCCTTCTAAAACACATTTAGCAAAATGTCCTTTGACTCACATGATAGTATGGATAACCCCAAATCCAGAGGTGTACAAATAACTACTGTTCTGTATCTTGAGCACATGTCAAAAGCTCATAGGTGTCTTTTATGCCTATTTGTTCATTCATTAGTTTTAGCACATGAATTGCTGCAAGGTCAGTACATGATGAAAAATCATTATAAGTTGCATCTCACTTATTGACTCTGGATATAGCATGTTTTGGAAAACCTACAAACCGTATATATCTTTGCGAATACAAGGTTCTGATGGACTTAACAGTATATTTCTTTTGCACATTGAGTTTTAAGATGAGAACGTTATCATTATGTTTTTCTTCTTATTTTCAATATATATTTTTTAAGACAATGATTAGTTTAATTGGATATATGTTTAGGTAGCTACGCAATGACCCCCCGCTGAATTGTGAATTTTGTTTACTTTTCCGACTTACATAGCTTTCTGGGATCACCTATGGGTTTCACACCTCTTTCTTCCCCAAACTGTAAGTAGGTGGACACCTCAAATATTTAGGAAAAATGAACTACAATTTAGAATAATGCAAACATTGTGGTAAAAGATTTTTTGATACACTACTGATTGTTCCTGAAAGCAGGGAAGTTGGTGTTCTCAGCGCAGCAATCCAGCCTTTTTTAGAAAATAAAACATAGTGTCTTTGTTTTATTGTTTTTTCCCCCCAAAAACAACATTTAGCTATATTTTTTCTATTTCCTCAGTGGCCTCCAGGGCAATCCTTAAACCCATGGTAAGTTTGAAACCCCCAGGATGTTGGAAAAGAGGATACAAATTTGGTGTGGATACCTTACGTGAAAATAGTTATGGTGGATACCTTACATGTAAAAAAGTTATGAAGTTGTAAGCACAAAGTACCCCAAATATAAAAAAGAAGATTAGCACCGGCAGTAGAAAAGACTTGCTTCTAAAGAATTTCACACAGACAGAACAAAAATATTGCCCTTTGGTATATATGTTCTTCTGCTGGTACAATTCTTCAAGAAATGTGCCTTTCTTAAAAATGCCACAAAAATAATTATCTTTTATAAATGTTCCACTTCTACTGCTTCATTGGCAGTAGATACCCACAGCAATTTTCTTGCTACCAGAAACTACTAAATATAATTTGCTTTGCTCGCACTCCATTCTGTTTCAACTCACACTTACCCTTTTTAAACATACTAAACAGACAATTCAATTCAATCAGTTTCATTTGGTTAAAAAGATACAACCATAAACACATTCTAAAAAGAACTGTTCTCCTCAAAATTCATCAGATTTTCAGTACTATACAACATATAAAAACTTAAAATATTTTATAGATAGATCTATAAAGTGCGATAAGTGATCAATTATCTACCATAGGTGAATAATACTTGGAGTAAATTACACACAATGCACTAAGTAAAAGTTATTGTCTAAGTATACCAAAAAGAAAAGAAGGACATTCTTAGGAGGCACCTGTCAATATATATCCTATGTTCCTTCATAAACTAAGGCCTCAAGGTGTGAATTTACATCTAAGGGCCACTGTAGAGCACACATTGATTCCTGAAAATTATTTTTTTTACGGACAACAGAGGTCATCTTTAGATTCTCAAAACAAAATGGGGAACAAGCCAATAAAGGAAATGTTGACTCGTTATCGGAGCAGAAATAGGGCAGTAGCATTTTGCATCACCCCTATCTCCCTTCTTAAAAATTGGCACAATGACACTTTCTGTTCATGTTGCGGGAAAAAGGCTGCCCACTGAAGCGTTGCAGACTCTCAATAGGATTGGGGCCCAAAGACCAATATCCGTCTTGAAAATATCCACTGGTACCCCGTCCGGGCGGGTGCCTTCCTATTTACACATCTATCTAGGGCAACTTTTACCTCATTAAGGGCCAGATGTAGGTTGCCAAATACCGGTCTGTAACGGCAAAAAATACCGAATTTCGGCCGTTACCGACCGGTATTTGGACATTGAGATGTAGGGCTCCCAAAAACTACCGAATCGGTAAAGTCACAAATTCGGTAAATTTACTGAATCGGTAACTTTTCCGAATCGGTAATTTTTCCGAATCGGTAAATATTCCAAATCAGTCAATTTTACGAATCGGTAAATTTACCGAATCGGTAAAGTCACCAAATTGGGGATTCCGATTTTTACCGATTCAGTATTTTTTTACCGATTTTTTTCCTACATCTCATTTCCCATTTCTAAAATACCGAATCGGTAAAATTCGGTATTTTAGAATCGGTAAAAATGAGTTACCTACATCTGGCCCCTAGAGTTATAGGAGTCAACTTAGGGGAATCTATGGTTATAACATTTCTATTCGCAGAAGGTGATACATTTTCATTATTTGGATTAATAATCTGTCCAAAGTGTAATAGCCAGTCTGAAGACTGTACCAGAGTCTCAATTTTCACTGCAGACAGATCTTTAAAATAGGGATGGTTATTTGTTTTTCAAAATAGTGTAGTATCCCGCTTATCCGCTGGTTCTACTAGTTTTCCCCAAGCATCTTCTTGCATTTCATTGTATTTTTTTTATTTTTAATTCTCTTAATTTAATTTTGCAGTTATACAGGTTATTACAATGACCGGCAAATGTAATATCAACGGGCAGCCTCTTCTCATTGCCCAGGACTACAAACTTAAATCAGTCATCACACATGTGCAAATTTTAAAGTCGCAGCTGGGCCAGCTCTTCTGGTATTCCACCGCAGGTGGTATTAATCAATTGCCAAACCCATTATTTGATCACGAGATAGAACAAAACAGAAAAACACAGCAGTACGTGCCACAAAAGTCCACCGGGAAGGGGGGAGGGAGGTCAGAGGGGAAAAGAGCAGAAGGGGGAAGTCACTTAAGGTCGTCAGGCCAGGTGGGTCGCGAATCGGTCTTATAATTATGCGTGTCAGGTGTGTACTGCGGTATCCCTAATCTTCTGGAATCTGGGGGAGCGGCAGCTCCTACTCTGTCGCATGCCATCTCAGGTATTGCGATTTAGAAAAGGGGGTGGTGATGAACAGAGTGTCTGAGTTAAACAGACCACTCTTACCCAGTCCAAAGATCAGGGCTTGATCCATCACCGTTATTTATCTCACTGCCCCATCCCAGCTCAGAACCTGGCTATATGCAAATCAGTCTGTCCCTGGCCCAGTGCATCATGGGAACAGGGCAGACTAAACTACCAAGCCAATTCTTCACCAGAAAGGAGACAAGCTACCGGGGACCGGTTTCTGGCATTTCAGCCTTCTTCGGCCCGGCTTGCTTGAATCCTGATGGAGCAGTGAGAAAGGGACTCATGTCTGAGTATACCCTGCCACACCTATAGTGGCCAAAAACGATTTAGAAAAGGGGGTGGTGATGAACAGAGTGTCTGAGTTAAACAGACCACTCTTACCCAGTCCAAAGATCAGGGCTTGATCCATCACCGTTATTTATCTCACTGCCCCATCCCAGCTCAGAACCTGGCTATATGCAAATCAGTCTGTCCCTGGCCCAGTGCATCATGGGAACAGGGCAGACTAAACTACCAAGCCAATTCTTCACCAGAAAGGAGACAAGTTACCGGGGACCGGTTTCTGGCATTTCAGCCTTCTTCGGCCCGGCTTGCTTGAATCCTGATGGAGCAGTGAGAAAGGGACTCATGTCTGAGTATACCCTGCCACACCTATAGTGGCCAAAAACGATTTACAAACCGGGCCGAAGACGGCTGTAATGCCAGAAACCGGTCCCCGGGAGCTTGTTTCCTTCCCAGTGTAAGAATTGGCTTTTGTAGTTTGGTTTGCCCTGTTCCCATCATGCACTGGGACAGGAACAGACTAATTTGCATACAGCCAGGTTCTGAAACTGGGATGGTGCAGTGAGCTAAAAAACGGTGTTGGATCTAGCCCTGATCTCTTGACTGGGTGAGAGCTTTCTGCTTAATTCAGAGACTCTGTCCCTTACCACCCTTTGTTGTAAATATTTTTGTCCACCCTAAGCGTGGAAGGGTATTCTCAGATGTGAGACCCTTGCTCATTGCACCATCAGGATTCAAGCAAACCGGGCCGAAGACGGCTGTAATGCCAGAAACCGGTCCCCGGGAGCTTGTTTCCTTCCCAGTGTAAGAATTGGCTTTTGTAGTTTGGTTTGCCCTGTTCCCATCATGCACTGGGACAGGAACAGACTAATTTGCATACAGCCAGGTTCTGAAACTGGGATGGTGCAGTGAGCTAAAAAACGGTGTTGGATCTAGCCCTGATCTCTTGACTGGGTGAGAGCTTTCTGCTTAATTCAGAGACTCTGTCCCTTACCACCCTTTGTTGTAAATATCTCAGGTATTGCAGCAGCAGGCCCCATACCTCTTTCGGTCGGGATTGTGCAGGCATTAGCTCCCAGTATGCGGACAGCTGTTCCTGGCAAAACGTCACATCACTGAGCCATGCCTCTTTTTGTGGTACCCGTGCCCTACCCCATGTCATTGCAATTCGTCACTTGACGAGGAGTTGGAGCAGGGCAATAAGCTTTCTGCTGCCTGCTGGGAGGTCCTTCATGAAGCCAAGCAACACTGTCAAGGGGGACCTATTTAAAGAGGCTCCTATCATTTCAATTGCATCAAGAACAGTTGCCCAATAGTGCTGAACCTCGGGCATTCCCATGCCAGATGTAGGAACGTTGCATCAGGCAAGCTACATCGCTAACAGCACGCCTCAGTGATTAAGTCTACTTTTTTTTAGCCAGACTGGTGTCCTGCAGAGACTGTGGAGTAATTTAAAGTGGATAAGACGCCGTCTGTAGTTTGGGGAGAGGGTGCACGCCTGCGTGCAGCAGAGTGTCCATTGGTCTTGTGTGATTAGGACGTTCATCGCAGCCTCTCAATCTCGATGGGTCCGCGGTGTGCGCACTTGTTCTGTGTGTTGCAAATCAGTGTACAGGCATGTGATTAGCTATGCGCAGGGAGGGTTTTTTCAGGAACCACTCCAAAGTTTGGAATGTGGGGGGTGCCACCGGGAAGGAGAGGAGATAGGCGCGCGGCACAGCAAGCAGCTGGTAGTATGTCATCTGTTCAAGGGTGGTTAGGCCTCCGCTCTCCCTGATGTGTTGCAGTGCGATGAAGGTGCCCTCCCATTTTGGTGAGGCTAATGGATTGCAGTCTAGCGCAGGAGCTGGCCTCCGCCAGAAATGTCATTGCTGGGTGCTTTATCAGTGGAACCATGGGGGCATGAATTACTTCTTGTCTTGCCCTCCCTCTCATATGCCAAACCCTCACTGCACATCCCACTATGTCAATCATGGTACTAGGTCGGGGTCTTGTCCGGTATAAAGCTGCTGGTAGGGGAAGCGGAGATACCTGGTCTTGCTCGGAAGCCGTGTGTGCCATGAATGGGGTGGGGTATATCCAGTGATGTGCAATTGTGCTTGGGCACACCAGTAGTAGAGGTCGAAGTCAGGTGCCCCAAGTCTGCCCTGCTTGAATGGGAGGGTGAGAATTTCCCAAGCTATCCTGGGCTGTTTTCCCACCCAAGCAATAGTGACCATGTTGGAGTGTAGTCGCTTCCTGAAACTGTTAGTGTGAGGGAGCAGTATGTTCATAAATAGGTCGAGGAGCTTGGGTAAAATGATTGGCCAGTCGTCCGGTCAGGGATAGAGGCAGCATGATTCAGCTCTTTATCCGTTACTCCAACCAATCCATTAATCTACCATAGTTGGAGCACCATATTTCCTTGGGGTCCCGGCTAATCCATATGCACAGGTATTTCAGAGGCGGTATAAAAGGGGGTGGTGATGGACGGATTCTCCGTCCATCAACACCCCCTTTTGTACCGCTTTTGGCCGCCATAAGTGTGGCAGGGTATGCTCAGACGTGAGTCCCTTGCTCACTTTGCCACTGGATTCAAGCAAGCCGGGCTGAAGACGGCTGGAAAGCCAGAAACCGGTCCTCGGAAGCTTGTTTCCGGTCCACGGAAGACATGGCTTAGCAGTTCGGGCTGGACTGTTCCCATGAGGCACAGGGTCAGACTGATTTGCATATAGCCATGTCTGAACTGGGGTGGCAGAGTGGGCTAAAGAACGGTGATGGATTGGACCGAGATCTATTGACTGGGTGTGAGTGTTTGATTGGTTCAGATTCTCCGTCCATCAACACCCCCTTTTGTACCGCTTTTGGCTGCCATAAGTGTGGCAGGGTATGCTCAGACGTGAGTACCTTGCTCACTTTGCCACTGGATTCAAGCAAGCCGGGCTGAAGACAGCGGGAATGCCAGAAACCGGTCCTCGGAAGCTTGTTTCCGGTCCAGGGAAGACATGGCTTAGCAGTTCGGGCTAGACTGTTCCCATGAGGCACAGGGTCAGACTGATTTGCATATAGCCATGTCTGAACTGGGGTGGCAGAGTGGGCTAAAGAACGGTGATGGATTGGACCCAGATCTTTTGACTGGGTGTGAGTGTTTGATTGGTTCAGATTCTCCGTCCATCAACACCCCCTTTTGTACCGCTTTTGGCCGCCATAAGTGTGGCAGGGTATGCTCAGACGTGAGTCCTTTGCTCACTTTGCCACTGGATTCAAGCAAGCCGGGCTGAAGACGGCTGGAATGCCAGAAACCGGTCCTCGGAAGCTTGTTTCCGGTCCAGGGAAGACATGGCTTAGCAGTTCGGGCTGGACTGTTCCCATGAGGCACAGGGTCAGACTGATTTGCATATAGCCGTGGTGGAACTGGGGTGGCAGAGTGGGCTAAAGAACTGTGATGGATTGGACCTAGATCTTTTGACTGGGTGTGAGTGTTTGATTGGTTCAGATTCTCCGTCCATCAACACCCCCTTTTGTACCGCTTTTGGTTGCCATAAGTGTGGCAGGGTATGCTCAGACATGAGTCCCTTGCTCACTTTGCCACTGGATTCAAGCAAGCCGGGCTGAAGATGGCTGGAATGCCAGAAACTGGTCCTTGGAAGCTTGTTTCCGGTCCAGGGAATACATGGCTTAGCTGTTCGGGCTGGACTGTTCCCATGAGGCACAGGGTCAGACTGATTTGCATATAGCCATGTCTGAACTGGGGTGGCAGAGTGGGCTAAAGAACGGTGGTGGATTGGACCCAGATCTTTTGACTGGGTGTGAGTGTTTGATTCGTTCAGATTCTCCGTCCATCAACACCCTCTTTTGTACCGCTTTTGGCCGCCATAAGTGTGGCAGGGTATGCTCAGAGGTGAGTCCCTTGCTCACTTTGCCACTGGATTCAAGCAAGCCGGGCTGAAGAAGGCTGGAATGCCAGAAACGGTCCTCAGAAGCTTGTTTCCGGTCCAGGGAAGACATGGCTTAGCAGTTCGGGCTGGACTGTTCCCATGAGGCACAGGGTCAGACTGATTTGCATATAGCCATGTCTGAACTGGGGTGGCAGAGTGGGCTAAAGAACGGTGATGGATTGGACCCAGATCTTTTGACTCGTGTGAGTGTTTGATTGGTTCAGATTCTTCGTCCATCAACACCCCCTTTTGTACCGCTTTTGGCCGCCATAAGTGTGGCAGGGTATGCTCAGACGTGAGTCCCTTGCTCACTTTGCAACTGGATTCAAGCAAGCCGGGCTGAAGACGGCTGGAATGCCAGAAACCGGTCCTCGGAAGCTTGTTTCCGGTCCAGGGAAGACTTGCCTTAGCAGTTCGGGCTGGACTGTTCCCATGAGGCACAGGGTCAGACTGATTTGCATATAGCCGTGGTGGAACTGGGGTGGCAGAGTGGGCTAAAGAACTGTGATGGATTGGACCTAGATCTTTTGACTGGGTGTGAGTGTTTGATTGGTTCAGATTCTCCGTCCATCAACACCCCCTTTTGTACCGCTTTTGGTTGCCATAAGTGTGGCAGGGTATGCTCAGAGGTGAGTCCCTTGCTCACTTTGCCACTGGATTCAAGCAAGCCGGGCTGAAGAAGGCTGGAATGCCAGAAACGGTCCTCAGAAGCTTGTTTCTGGTCCAGGGAAGACATGGCTTAGCAGTTCGGGCTGGACTGTTCCCATGAGGCACAGGGTCAGACTGATTTGCATATAGCCATGTCTGAACTGGGGTGGCAGAGTGGGCTAAAGAACGGTGATGGATTGGACCCAGATCTTTTGACTCGTGTGAGTGTTTGATTGGTTCAGATTCTTCGTCCATCAACACCCCCTTCTGTACCGCTTTTGGCCGCCATAAGTGTGGCAGGGTATGCTCAGACGTGAGTCCCTTGCTCACTTTGCAACTGGATTCAAGCAAGCCGGGCTGAAGACGGCTGGAATGCCAGAAACCGGTCCTCGGAAGCTTGTTTCCGGTCCAGGGAAGACTTGCCTTAGCAGTTCGGGCTGGACTGTTCCCATGAGGCACAGGGTCAGACTGATTTGCATATAGCCATGTCTGAACTGGGGTGGCAGAGTGGGCTAAAGAACGGTGATGGATTGGACCCAGATCTTTTGACTGGGTGTGAGTGTTTGATTGGTTCAGATTCTCCGTCCATCAACACCCCCTTTTGTACCGCAGGTATTTCACAGGGTCACACGTCCACTGCAGGGGGAACTCCGAGTTGACCTGTTTGATGGCCTCCGTTAGTGGAAAGATTGTTGGTTTAGCTCATTTGATTATGATACCTGAAAGTCTGCCAAACCAAAGAGACTCTCTTATTAGGGAGTGAAGATTAGTGGTGGGATGTTTGACATAGAGCGTGACATCGTCCGTGTACAGCGAGACCAGTACCACCCGGGGGTGAACGCTAGCCCTCTGTGGGCATGGTGCTGCTGCAGCCGAGCCGCCAGTGGCTCCATCGCCATGACAAAAAGCAGAGGCGATATGGGCATATTCGCTTAGTGGGGGATGCATAGAGAAGCGCAATTAATCTAATGAACTTGGGGTTGAGACCTATCCATCTGAGTAGGGCAAATAAATATGGCCATTCAAGTGAATCAAACACATTGGTGGCATCAAGAAGAATGTCACCTGCCTGCAGTTGTGGGTCCACCACTTGCATTGTGTCGATGAGCATGTGGAGGTTATGAGCTATGGCCCTGCCGGGGACAAAACCACATTGGTCTGGATGCAGCACTTTGGGCAGCAGGGGAAGGAGACGTGATGCAATTAACTTCACTAGGATCTTATTATCTAAATTAATCATTGAAAGTGGCCGATATGAGTCGCATCAGAGAGGATCCTTGTCAGGTTTTAGAATTGTGATAATGAAGGCCTCACGGAGCGATGGGGGGAGCACTACCTTTTCTACTGAGGACTCATACATGTTTATTAAATGTGGAGCAAGGAGGTTAGCATATCCGAATAGTTCTGATGACTTCCTCCTCTGTAAAGGGTTCGTCCAGGTAGGCCCTATGGCTCTCCTTCAGCCAAAACATTCTTCCAATGCGGGTGGGGTTGTGTCTAGCCGGGCCTGGTAAAAGGATGCATAGAAGGAGAGCATCTCAGCTTGCACAGCCGATTGGCCTACTGCCAAGTACTCATCTGTGGTGCGTAGCTCTGGCATGTAGTCACTAGCCCATGGCTTGCAAAGTAAACCCGATATCGTCCTCCCAGCCCATTCTCCCTCCCCTTATCGTCCGACTATAGCTTCTTGTCCAAGGAAATGTGCTTTCCTGATGGCCACTTTCTGGAATTCCTCTAGTTTGGCATGGATTGTAACCAGCAACTTGCTGCTGGTGTTGACAAAAAACTCCAGCTCCAATGCGTGTATTTCCACTTCTAATCATTTTAGGTACCCCCTCACTGCTCATAGGACACCGCCTGTTTGGCAATATATTTGCCATATAGAACAGTTTTAAAAGCTTCCTATAGGGCTGAGGGAGACTCCACCGTTCCCTCATTGAGGCAAAAGTATTCGGATATAGCCTGTCTAATGTCATCGTGAAAGACTTGGTCAAGAAGCACACCCGTTGGGACCCTCCAGTCAAATCCTCTAGTGGGAGACTCCTGGAGGTCCAGCACCAGCATTACCAGAGAATGGTCGGCGAGGGTACGGGGTAGGTGCTGCCCCTCCATGACCCATGTCACTACATCCCATGAGACCAGCCAGTAGTCTTTTCGTGACCATGAAGGTCCAGCATACGTCACACAAGTACCACTTAGCTCTTCAGTGTGTCTGTGATGCCATACATATACCAGGTCAGCTTCCAGGATTATGGCTTGCAGCAGGGTTGCCGCATGAGGGTGGGGCGACGGGAGCCACCCGATCTGACTTTTTGGGAATCAGGGATTAGTAGTCCCCACCCCAAATTATAGCACCGGGGCCAAGGGTATTAACCACTCTCCAGATCTCTGTGAAGAAATTAGGATCATCAGTATTGGGGCCGTATATTGAGATTAATCTGATCGGGTCCCCCCAGTGCTCCCGCCATCATGACATATCTGCCCAGCTTGTCAGTAATTGTTACTCGTGTGTGCCAGTGCAGCCCTTTTCTAATGAGGATGGTGACGCCGCAGGCGTAGTTTGAGTAGCAAGCGGTGTGTTTCTCTCCCACCCAGCCCGCCCGCCCGCAGCCACCCGCATGTGCTTTCAGTGAGGTGCAATTCCTGCAGGAGGCAGATATCTGCCTTGTGGCAGTCCAGCTATGCAGCTACCATTCTGGTCTTTTGTGCATCATTTACGCTGCGCATATTCCATGTGATACACTTAACACTGGTCATGTTGCCTTATGTGATATAATACCTGTATGTGTGCATTGTCGTAGGTGATGTAGAGGGACGGCAGTTGGGGAAAAATGTAGGGGAGGAAGGGAAAGAAAGCGGCACAAAGAACAGTTACAAACCATCTCGACATCCCCCGACACAGCCACATTTCGGGACACCTGAGAGACCTGCACTGGCTCCCGGTCAACAAGAGAATCACCTTCCGTCTCCTCACCCACGCACACAAAGCCCTACACAACCAAGATACCTCAACAGCCGCCTCAACTTCTACACGCCCACACGCCAGCTTCGATCGACCAGCCACGCCCTCGCCGCCGTCCCCCGCATCCGAAGAGCCACCATAGGAGGAAGGTCCTTCTCCTACCTGGCCGCCAAGACCTGGAACTCCCTCCCGACCCACCTCCGCCTGACCCAAGACCACCTCGCCTTCAGGAAGCAGCTCAAGAACTGGCTGTTTGAGCAGTAGCTGACCCCCCCCCTCCCCAAGCGCCTTGAGACCCTCCGGGTGAGTAGCGCGCTATATAAATGATTTGATTGATTGATTGAATGAAACCACAAAACGTTCCCAAAAGGGTCCAAACCCCACCCACTCCAGCCCCCCAATCAGGCTGAGAATGTAAAAAAAAAATGTAAAATGTATAGGCATTTATATAGCGCACTACTTACCCGGAGGGTCCCAAGGCACTTCGACCGCTGTGAAACCCTTCCTGGCTTCCCTGAGAGATGGTCCCTTAATGGGTATCTCCAGGGTGAGACCAGGCATCCCCGGCGGTCTGGTGGGGCCGTTAGTGAAGATGAGGCAAGCTAATGCCCAGAGTTGCCGAGTGTGATCGCTGATCAGAGTGGGCACCGAGGCGAGAGAATTATCGAGTCCGCTGACCCTGGTCCAGAAACCTGCCGCGCCGGGAATCGAACCCTGGTCCCGGGCCGTCCTCTGCTCTCGGGTCTGCCGCCTCTAACCAGTGAGCCACACTACCCAAGCAATCCCCATCCCCAACACATCTTAGTTGTTGCCATGGTAACATCCATGGGGGGAAGTCTAGGAGCTCAACGAGCCAACCCGTAGGGCCAAGCGGCAGGGCACAGTCTCAGAGGTAAGTTTCCAATCTAGTTACATAACAAATGGGTGAGAGCTTCGCCAGCAACAAACCAAAATTCTCTGATTAATGGGAAAGGATACATGTTAGGAGAGTTGCAGTCACACGAAGCCGGGTCTGCACATTTCGGGGGAGCTTGCCTGGTGATCGCCACAAGTTCGGACATGCAGTTTACAACTAATCATTGTCGCTGGTGTGATTATCCTCGTTGGCGTCTTCCTGGTTCAATCAGTCTTATTGGGAAGGTGTAGTTCCATGACGAAGCACGCCGCAGTCTTGGGTCCCGTGAAGTAGGTATTCTTGCCGGCATGAAACACTCAAAGTTTTACTGGGTATATTCAGAAGTATTTGACTTTGAGTTGCTGCAGGGAGTGCCTGATTGGTGGGAAGTCTCTCCTGGCTGTTTATACTGCCAAGGTGAAATCCTGGTAGAAGGAGAGAGAAATATTTTGGTATACCACTTTTTACATGTCTCTGGCAAGGTGGAACACAGTTTCCGTGTCTCGATAGTTCTGGAGGCGCGCAATTATAGGCCTTGCCGGAGTGCCAGGAGGAGGACGAGAGCCAAGAGAACGATGAGTACGTTCCACTATACAGGCAGATGAGAACAACTCTCCGATGAGGGTTTGCAGAATTTCTTTGATGTAATCTTCCACCCGTGACATGGCAGTGGACTCTGGCAACCCTACCATACGAAGATTATTGCGACGTGACCTGGATTCCAAGCCTTCGTTATTATTTTGGATCACATCAAGGACCCTCTCCATATGAAGGAGTTTTTCAAGATTGTCCACATTGTCGTCTTCTAGCATGGATCTGCTCTGTTCCACCTGTTCTAGTCCCTCCCTGTACTTTCTCAGCATTTCCTTTAGGCAGGCAAACCTATTTGCTAAAGAGACAATTTTGTTATCAATGGCGGTAATGAACTGTTTCAGGTCTCTGAACATCTCCCTAATGTCTGGTTTAGTGTGTGTGCCACCAGTTGGTTCTGCTTCCAAATTGGTGTCCTCTGCTGTAGGCGTTCCCCAAGTGGGCCTCCGCTGCTCAAAGACCACCTTTGGTTGTTTAGTGTCTATCAATCAATCAGGACATTGTCAAGCACGCTACTCACCCATGAGGGTCTCAAGGTGCAGGGGGTGGAGGTTGGGTTAGCAGCTCCCGCAGTCAAAGAGCCAGGTCTTGAGGGTCTTCCTGAATATGGGCAGAGAGAGGGCATGTCTGATGTTTATCTGGAGCATGTTCCAGATCTTGTCCACGATGTAGGATAAGGCTCTTCCATCCGTTCTGGCTCTGTGAATGCGCGGGGTTTTGGCGAGGTCGGCAGATCGGATGTTTCTTTTGGGTACGTGGAAGGAGATTCTCTCATTGAGGTATTGGGGTCCATTGTTGTGGAGGCATTTGTAGGTTTGGGTGAGTGTCTTGAAGGTTACTCTCTTCTCGACAGGGAGCCAGTGGAGGTGTTGGGTGATGTGTTCTTGTCGAGGGATGCCGAGGGCGAGTCTGGCTTCAGTGTTCTGTAGGGTCTAGAGTTTGCAGAGCAGGGACTTGTTGATTCTGGCATAGAGGGCATTTCCGGAGTCCAGTCTGCTGGTTATGAGGGCATGGGTGATCTTCTTTCTTGATTCGGGGGGAATCCATTTAAAGGTTTTTCGAAGGATGTGGTGGGTGTTGAAGCAGTTGGAGGGGACGCCATTGACCTGTCGGGTCATGGAGAGGGAGGATTCGAGTACGATGCCAAGGTTCTGGGCGTGATTCATGGGGGTGGGCAGGCTGCAGAGGGCGGTTGCCCACCAGGTGTTTTCCCATGCAGTGGGGGAGGGTCCAAGGACCTCAATCTTCTCCAAGTTGAGCTTCAGGCAGCCGCTGCTCATCCAGGATGCGACGTCCTTCATTCCTTCCTGGAAGCTGAGTCTGATGGTGACAGGATCCTTGGTGAGGGAGAGAATGAGCTGGGTGTCATTGGCATTGGAGACTATGTTGAGTCCGTGCTGTCTGACAATGGCGGGGAGGGGGGCCATGTAGATGTTGAAGAGTGCAGAGCTGAGTGAAGATCCTTGAGGTACTCTGCAGTTGATTTCTATGGGTTCGTAGAGGAAGGGTGTTAGTCTGATTCTTGGGTTCTGCCGGTGAGGAAGGAGCAGAGCCATTCGAGGGCGGTTCCCTGTATGCGGGCGGCATGAAGTTTGGTGGTGAGTGTCCAGTGGGAGACGGTGTTGAAGGCTGTGGAGAGGTCAAGAAGGATCAGGGCCATGGTTTGGCCTTGGTCGAGGAGGGTGCGAATGTCATCTGTGGCGGTGAGTAGATCGGTCTCTATGTTGTGGTTGCTGTGAAATCCGGATTGAGAGGGATCAAGGATGGAGTTCTCTTCAATGAATTTCGTTAGTTGGGCTATGAAGGTCTTCTCTGTGACTTTGACAGCAAAGGGGAGGAGGGAGATGGGTCGCTAGTTTTTGAGGTCCGAAGGATCTGCCGTGGGCTTCTTGAGCAGGGGCTTGACCTCTGCGCATTTCCAGTCATCTGAAAAAATGCTGGTTTCGAAGGTGGTGTTGATGGTGCCCCCCGTTTCCCCTTGGCTTTCCAAGAATGCAACGTCCAGTACCCGGGTCCTGTGCGTGTTGTAACGGAGGCAGCGCCTGCAGCAGCGCGATGCTGAATGTGCTGCTGCACCGCTCCTCTCTCCTCGCACCTTGTGCAGCCAATGGGACTCTTTGGTTGGTGGAGTGCGACAGTTACAGCTGTTTGCTAGGCCCTCCTCTCTCCAGAACAGGTGGGCCCCAGGCAGCACCCCCCTCCGTTGCACCTGAGGTGTGCGACCCACAGCTGTTTCTCATATCAGGGCATCGTTAAACATATGAGGAGCGTGGGTGACTTTTTTGAGAGGGCCAGGTCGAATCCAGGCTCTTGGGCAGTTAGCGAGAGGTGAGTTCCCCGCTGAAGCAAGCCGCACCGGCCTAGTGCCGGCCGCTCCGTCTTGGAGCAGGTAATTTCACTGACCTACCCTTCCGCTGGTTTTCCCCTCCCTCTGCCCCTTTTGTTCTTGCAGTCAACCAGAAGCTGCCCAGCAAGGCCACAGGACAGGTAGGGTGGCTGGGGATTGGGGGCCTTGGGGTTGTGGTGTGTGCTGGATTCTTTGGTTCCCGGAGCACAGAGCTCTACCCACAGCCATTCCCATCTTCAGTGCTTAAAAAAAAGCATAATAACAACAAATAAGCATCTAGCACTCTTATAGTGCTGCCTCCTACATTCCAAATATGAATCAGTTTCAACTTGTAAGAAGCTCCTCTTCTATTCATTTTACGTATAACCATGTATGTTTGCCTCAATGTATAATGCTGCTGTGTCTCACCCCCATTTCTTTCATAGCAATTTCAGGAACTGCCCATATCATTTAGAACTTGTTGTCTACTCATTAAGCAAACCAAACAAATTTGTATATCCTATAACATGATGATTTGAAAATAAAAAAGAGAAATATGCGTCCTTAACATAAACTCTTAACTGTTCATTTTACCTGTTGCTAAAAGCACTACAAATTACAAGCTAAATCTATTAGTTTTATATTGCGATTTAATTTATCTGTGATACATCAAATGCTACTTTTCTGCATGTGTCACTGTAGTTGGTACCTACAATATAACAACAGCTATTTCCGTCTGCTCGTGAGTCATAGCATGGCTTATGCATTTATGTAAACGTGCTGAATCCCCTAGTAATACATATATTTGTGATGCACTCTTCTACACCAATATATTTATGGCAGATTTGCAGTCTGCCATATTTCCATTCAACTCTCCTTGTAGAGAATCATGGGAAACAGTGCTTCTCCTTTACTTCTATTTTGCTTGCTTCTGAATACATTTGATCTTTATACGTGTAGTCCCACCATTAACCAGCACAACCTTTCACGAAATAGATCCAATGATGTGCCTGCAAGTTCACTGTCTATTCAATTTCCTACAATACAAATAATATTTGGGACACATAAGCTTGCTCATAATGTCAAATTGCCTATACTAGTATTAGAGCTAGGTGCAGACAGACAGTGGGGTCCCAGCCCTGGCCCAAACTCCAGCATCCTGTTCATAGTATTTCATTGCCACATTTCTTTTTTGGGTACCAAACTTTCACTGTACAATGTTTCATCAAAATCCAAAATGTATTATTTTGATGGTACACATTTTAGGTGGGGATCTTTTTGAATGGAAGTTCAAACACAAGTATGCACTGTGCTGTAGTTTCTAGTGTAGGTCTTTTATGTTCACTACTTACAAAACAAAGTTCGTCTTCCGACTAATTTTCATAACTCTTTTTGTGAAATCTTGAAACTGCTGAACCAACTGCATTATGAGTGGTAAGCTGTATCAGAAGATACAGCTTACCACTCATAATGCAGTTGGTTCAGCAGTTTCAAGATTTTTGTAGATTAAGATGTTGTGCAGAAAAGTTGAAGTTAAGATGGGCTGAAGAAGGCACAGAGAGGAATGTGATTTAGAGTAGTAGGAGTGGGTCGGCCATTGAGTAATGGGTGTGAAGATAATGAGACCAGGAAGAAGAGCCAGGTGAGAGAAATCTACATAAGAACAGGTTTTAGGTGTTTTGTGCTTTAATGTGCTGCAAGAAGGCAGCCACCATGTCCTAGACAAAGGATAGATCCAGTAGCAAGAGAATGGAAGTGAATCGGTGGAGTAAAGACCGAGAGACAAAGAGCTCAAGTAGAAATAGAAGCAAAGGTGAGATTACAAAAGGATCAAAGAGATGAGGTGTGTAAGTCATTTCATTTGTATTTGTTATTTCTACATTTTTACTGTACAAATGTCACATTACAGCCACCTCTGAGCTCTTAGATACACTAGTAAAAAAGGGGGAGGTTCCTTAATGCTCTTGGTTGAATGTTGTTGAAACACCATGTCTTTTCCACTTCACCTATTCACCTCAATGAGGATATCAGAAAATATTGGAATTGGACATCTCCTATGAGTATATGAGGTGATGCACCACCTACAGCGTGTTGTTTCTCCATTAACAACCACCCCTTTGCTTCCATAGAAAGTTTGAAGCAAAATTCTGTGCACTTGAGCCTTACGCATAAAAAAGAGGAAATAAAATATGTAGGCAAGTGCAGACGTAATTGCAGAATGTAAGCAATAGATTGTAGTCAGGCAATAGAGAGCACTGTAATGGGTAAGATTTGTGGAGGGGCAAATAGTGGTCAGTAAGATTGCAGGGGTGTATGGTTGCTGTTAGAAAATGCCACTTTTTGCCTATTAACCCTCATTTTTGCTGAAATGTATTGTTGTTTTTTAACTCTGGTCTGGAAGCACTGCTGTCCAGTACA
This sequence comes from Lissotriton vulgaris, assembly GCF_964263255.1. Taxonomy (NCBI): domain Eukaryota; kingdom Metazoa; phylum Chordata; class Amphibia; order Caudata; family Salamandridae; genus Lissotriton; species Lissotriton vulgaris. The sequence goes on along the minus strand of NC_141687.1, from coordinate 1,399,673,889 downwards.
CAGTGTATATTTTCTAACCACCTAAAACATATATAGAAATCGGCTAATCCCTGATTTGACCAAATGGAGAATTGACACAAGAAATACCTATTGAGCATGGAGGCCGCCAGGGCTGTGTGCTGGCTCCCACGTTATTCTCACTGATTTTGTTAATGACATTCCGTCCCACTTAGCAGGCTGCCACAACGATTCCACTAAGTTGAACAGAGAGAATGTATCTGCCCTGCTATTCGCGGACGATACTATATTAATCTCCCAAACCCCCAGAGGACTACAAGCACTATTACACTCATTCACCTATATTGTAATAAAAAGGGTTTAGAGATCAATGCTAAAAAAAACAAATGCATGGCCCTAAACCTTCATAAAACCTTTAAGGGGAACTTGACACTATCTGGGCAAAAATTAGAACTAGTTCAAGACTTCTCTTATTTGGGAATCTCCATTGACTCTAAATTTTCTTGGTGAAGCTAAATAGAGAAGAGCAAACTGACATTTACGCAGAATACCATACCTATCCTAAAACGACATGGCACAAGTACTAGCAAAACTGTATATACGTTTAAGGCCCAGTCTGCAGCACTGTATGGGGCCGAAATATGGGGGCCAACGTCTAAGAATGCATTCACAACTAATGAGAACAAGTTCTTGAGAAACCTTGTGAAGTTGCCAACCGGCACCCCGTCAATACCACTAATGCTAGATTTCAATATCAAACGCACAGATCATTATACCATCTTACGGCCTTTATCATTCTGGGTTAGGCTCTGGGCTACACCCGAGATTCTAGACCACAGAAATGGACTGAGGGAAATAATGAGGCTGGACTCACTGAAGACAAATATCTGGCTCAAACATATGCGTTCCTGGGTCATTTAAATTGAGTTGTCACAGTTTTAGGATTGGGGCTGTATATATATATTTACTTCAAAATGCTAAAAATCTGGTTAGAATTGCCTTCTGGGGCTACATTACATATACTTTGACCACTGAGCATAGGGGTGGACCACTAACAAGTAATTTCTTGGTCTTCAAGGATTCTCCTAGCTTTGAGGATTTCCTTGACGACATCCAACCCCCTTTGGCCAAAAGTCTATTTATGAAATTCAGATATGGCAACCTAAAAACTAACTCAACTTTAGCAAAATGGTCCAGGGTGGATGAATCAGGGCAAAGCAAACCAAGGCAAAGTGGGCTTATGCACTCTTTGCCAAAATAGCGCCAAGGAGTATGATCAGCACATCCTCTTTTTCTGTCCTGCCTATGCGATAGCTAGGAAGAAATGGATAAAGCCACTGTGTAATCTCCTAGGAGTAAGATCATGTGGAGAGGCACTGAGGATTATTAAGTCAGATACCAGAAGAGTGATTGTATTTGGTGTTCGCAGATTCTTACCTTCCATATATTTTGAACGAAGTAAGAAGGGACTCCAATTGTAAAAACGAAAGAGAACTGACTTTGTCGTAATACCTATTCACTTTTTAACCAGTACCAATCTTAAAGTTTTAATAATAACACTTTTTAATATTTGTATGTTGTTTTAATCTATTTATGATTCCTCTACCCAACGAATCTCACCCATACCACTGTCCTGTGTAACGCCATTTGTTTCTCTATATGGCAAACGCATCATGTAACCAAATTTTTCTTTATGCATTGTTGATCTATGTATCTTTTATGGCTCAAACTGTGCCGAAATAAAGATTATGATATGATATGATATGATATGCATATCTAATTCCCCAGCAGGGCCACACTGTATAGTGTTGAAACCATCCTCATGGAATAGAAAGATGTTACTTTATTGTGCCATGCACTAGTGTGACAGGTATAACAGGTAGCCTGACAGCTGCAGTTTAGACCTATAGTCTGACAAGTCAAAGTGCCCTTTCAACAGGGAAAAAAACCTCCCTTTTAAATTTGAATAAGGCACACCTTTGCAGGTCTTGTAGCCCACAAGGAAGGATGTATGGTATTTTAAAGCGGGACACACAGAAATTTAGTGTTACCATGTCTCAACAGTGACACGTCCTCAAAAGATATTTTCCCTATGGAAGGCTCTAGCTGCCCTATGAGGAAAATTTAAACATAGATTAAAATATTAATTCTACTTGCTATCTCAGATTTGGACAAGCTAGAGGAATGGTTCAACCACTATTTTCAATATTTATTAAAAATCCAGTTCTAAAAGATTTTAAATAAATATTTAGGAAATGTGTCTTTTAGAAAGTTTCCTTTTTCGTGCTCGAAGTTCCTGGAGACTAATATGCATTAGCTTGCCAGCAGCCTCCCTGTCAGTGCTTCACCTTAATAGGGTGTGAAAACTGCTCCCAGGAAAGTACAGTGGCTGAAGCTTGGTGACAGGATAGGCTGGATGTGGGGCATGTGAATCCCAATGAGTTAAGGAAAGTGTGCTGAGAAAGGTTCAGCAACTTCATTAACTAGAAAGGGGCAGAGGTGAGGTCTCCCTATTCAGGGTAAGGAAGCCTCGGGAAAGGAAGACTTGAACTGTAGGCCCTCTGCAGAGGTTTAGGCACCTGATCAGTGAGAGGGGAGCTTGTCCCAGAAGCGGGTTGGTGTAGCTGGGGAGGACTAGGAGAATACTCATTTCCCTAAACACACTCCTGACTGGCGCACAAGCTCCCTTCAAAGGTAGAAGACATATGCATTGTTTGATTCCCCCTAGAATAGTGAATTCCGGGCCAGTTTACAGTAGAACAAAGAGGAAATATTGCAAAAGTGGGTAGGGTTACTCACAGGAATGTTTTCTCTGCAGGCAGTGTCAAGGGGTCACCTACACCCACTGGTTACTGAACTTTACAAAACTAAACCTAACCCCCAGTTCCTGAGACAAATTCTGGACCTGGGAAAGAACAGAAGAAGAACTGCACCTGTTGCTTGAGACCAAGTATGAGACTTGAAGAGCTGGACTTTTCGCCATTTGTACCCAGGGCAAAGAAGTAGACTCCAAGGGTCAGGTGGCTGACCTCCTGTGTGGCACAGGGACACATTAAGTTGTAACAGTCATTTTTCCTGAAGTGCCCATCTGACCAATTGTAGCTGGAATAGGCCCTGATTGTGGCCTCTGTGGATTAAGTTCTGACCCCTAATAGCTGCCCTTGAGGTATTGGGACATTTGGCAGTGTCTAGCTTGATTTCTCCAACAATCTCTGAAAAGGTGGGAAATCAAGACATCCAGTGAACCGGGGTCAACTACCCAAGGCATGACTTTACTGAGCAAGAAAATAAAGTTGATCCCACTTGGAGCTTTTTGTTACTCAAAAGCATGTTCAGCCTACCATTGTGGCAAGCCTATCTGACTTTGATGTGACCTTCCAGGATACAGCATATAGCCTTACCCCGTTGGATGATTCTGAGCTCCCAAAAAAAAGGCTATGGGCCTGATTTAGAGTTTGTTGGAAGGGCTACTCTGTCACAAACGTGATAGATACCAAGTCCATCATATTACAATTGATTAATATCTAGTGTCACTTGTAATACGGCAGACAGGATATCCGTCATGTTTTTTGCACAGTAATTTGTCTGCCGAACTGTAAATCAGGCCCTCAGTCCAAATAAAGAAATCTTGACTGGACAAAGATACAAAAAGTTACTGACCAACAAGAGGACTTCCATGAGAAATTTGAACTTTTCCCACTCAGAGCTTTTCCTGCCAAAAGCAACGGCTTCAATGAGCCATCATTCAGCAACTATACAACTTCGAGCGCGCTTTCTTAGATATAGCCTCCAACCATTTAAGAGCCTAAGAAGCAGATTTACTAATAACTTGCATTGTCCTAGTGTGATGCAAGTCCTTAACTGGGATTTACTGAGCCATGTGAAGCAACTTTGCGTGGCTTTGCATGGTTTAGTAAATACAAAGTAACGTAATGCAGCACATAGCACTGCCTTGCATTACTTTGCATCTGGTAGGCATTAAATGGGTGAAACAGGAATTTTCTCATGCATCCACCCATGTATTTTGACGCAACTCCAGGTTTACAAAGACTTGAAAACATGGGTTTGTACCAAAATGGTGTGCCTACCCGATAGAGACATAACAAGGAGAAATAACTTTATTGTTCCTCATTAATCTCTCTTTCCATGTGTGCTGCATTGTGCAGCACACGTGAAAAGATGAATATGCCTCTAAGGATTGATTTTGTGTGGAGAGGTCTTCTTACTGCACAAAAACAACCCTGCCCATAAAACACACACCCTAGCACTATGCTGAAAGGGTGGCTCTGTTGGCGCTCGGCAGTACACAGTTCATCAGTTTTAGGAGAGCAGAAATGCTCCATATCTTTGTAAATGTGGAGCATTTCTGTACCTTTCATGCAGCACAATAAGTTGCCTTGCTGCTTCGCATTGCATGAAAAAATGGTAAATCTCCCCCTTGGTCCGAAGGTAAAACCTCTGACTTGGGTTAGCTCATTCAACGTATCTGACCCACTCTAAATCGTGTTTGTTTTTTTCACCAGCCTAGGCCCTGATCACACACGAAGATTACTTTCTACTGGTGCATTACTTTTTCTTTTAAATCTTATAAAATTCGGCTTTCTGACCACCTTATTGGGATTTTGTCATTTTGGTGATATTTTGTTTATCACATTTTACTCTTTAAATTGGAACAGGATTTTTATTGTGCTGGGTTTTATTCTTTTTAACTGTTTTGCCACTTCTAAAATCTCTTGGAATTTATAAGCCTATTGTTTGCTGCCATGGCTACTAGGGCTTGAGTTCAGGTTGAAATGTTTGACATGTTTGGCTGGGCCTAACAGGTTAGTGACTTAATTGCTTGTGGTGGACTACCATCTGCCCCAATTAATAAAAATCACTTTCTTACACATGGGATTTTCTGCCAGTCATCATGAAATATTCAAATAATCAAGATGACGGATGAGAAGGGCATAAGGGTGCTTTAAGAAGCCTTGGTCAGAAAAAAAGGAAAGGTGATGGATATAGGATTCAATTGAAGGAAAATCAATATTTTAAAAAGTAAATAACATTCTTAAAATCCGTCTTTAGTATATAGGCTTTACAAGGAATCTCAAAGACTTATTTAATTCTCACCTAAGTAAGCTTTAACAGCAGTCTACACATAACCAGTTGTTACAGAGCTCATCTGATGGTAATGACATCTTTGTGAGGTGAGCTTCTGATCATTCTGAAGTAGGACTAGAAAAGTAGGTTGAACAAAGGGAAAGAAAGGGAGGAAGAGAGAACAAATATAAAACACATTCAACCTTGAAAACTTAATTTGATTATTTTAATATGCCTCCATTTGTATCCTACTATTGAGGTATTTATGTGTTGTCCAAAAAGTTCCTGATAAGCTAGTAATTATGTGGCTGTAGAAAAATGTAGGCCTAGAGTAGTGTTGGACACCCTTTTTAAAGGAAGCACCATCCTACCACCCATCACAATGAGAGGCAGGGATAGTGCCAATCAGATTGCCATTCCCTTCCTCCACTGGAATTTGGATGAAGAATTGAGTTAAAAATATCAAGAAATAAAAATATCATTAAACAAATAGTTGCTACAGAAATTTTCTGACAAAGGCTATAGTTGTCAACAATATTGATTTTTTTGTTAGAAATACTGTGCTAAAAATATCATTGTTTATAATATGAATATCAGTATGTTATAATTTAGTTGAAGGTTGTTGGATTTGTGGGGGATTGGGTGGGAAGATAGTTACATTACAAATATATAAAAATGATAGTGAATATAGTTTTATTGAAAATTAGTTATTTGATATATCATTAATTATTTATAAAATTCAAGTGTTAGTTTACATGTTTTATGTTATTATTCATATTTTAATGTATATTTGAATTTTAATATTACTAATATCATGTTATATTTTAGCAGTGACTTGTTGGGCTTGTTCAGAATAGGGTGGGTAGATAGTTAAATAAGATTTCATTTAATGGTAGTGGTATTTATTTATTTATTTATTTTTAATTTATTTCTTTACTGTAACAAATGTTATATTGTATATTATATTAATCATGTTAATGATATATCTGTTACACTGCATTTTTACATTTATTTTGTTATTTTAATGTATGTTTTATTTTTAAATGTATTTTTTAAGTTGTATTTATATGTTATAGTTTATTGTTTTCATTTTTTTTATTTTTAATAGAGTGTTAATATTGTCTATGTACTTTAATTTATTATGTTGCATTCTGCATTAAAACATATTGTGAACTTTTATTTATATTTCATTCTTTCAAAGTCCAACACTTACTCTGGAGTAGGAATGGTAAATCTCACCTGCCCTGAAATCCAGTGCCTTTTCTTAGTGTTGCTTGGACTGGAATGGGAAGGGTAAATATCACTTCACCGAAGTTCAACACCTCCCCTACTGTTGCTTAGACTGGAGCGAGAATAGTAAATCTAACCCCCACCCAACTCCAATGATTTCCCTACTGTTGCTTAGACTGGAGTGGGAATAGTAAATCTAACCCGTCCATAGTCTAACACCTTCCCCTCTGTTGCTTACACTGGAGAAGGAATCTTCAATCTAACCCCTATGAAGTTCAATGTAATGCCTACTGTTGCTTAGGCTGGAGTGGGAATAGTAAATCTAACTCCTCCAAAATCTAACACTTCCCCTACTGTTGCTTATACTGGAGTGGGAATAATAAATCTCACCCCTTGAAAATCTAATTCCTTCCCTACTGTTACTAGACTGGAGTGGGAATAGTACTTCTACTCTTACCAAAGTCCAACACTTTACCTGCTGCTGCTTAGACTGGAGTGAAAACAGTAAATCTATCCCCTCTGAAGTCCAACACTTTCCCTACTCTTGCTTTGAGTGGACGGCAATAGAACATTTTACACATACGAAGTTCAACGCCCTCCCTACTTTTGCTTTGACTGGGAATAGTAAATGCACCCCCTGAAAATCCAATGCTTTCCCTACTGTTACCTGGATTGGAGTGGGAAAAGTAAATCTAACCCATCCGAAGTCCAACGGTTTCGCTTTTGTTGGTTAGAATGGATTTTTAATTTTTATAATGGTGCTTTTTGTTACTTTTTTTAATGTTTATGTTTTTTGTAGAGAATTATTTTCTTTATTTTTATACTTAATACATATTTTAGATGTATATTGTTTAAATTTACTTTATTTATAATCTTATTTATAAAAATGCTAATAAAATGTTATAAGTGTTAAATAATATTTTTTTTTAATTTAGTGTACATTATAAGAATTTTTTGAATATGCTACTGGTATTATTTTATTGAAGGTAAGTAATTTTGATTATATATATACACAACATTGACACTGTTCTGCTTTCTCTTTCCTGTCGGGGTGCGCGTTTCACCGGATGTGTTACCCGCAATCTAATTACACCAGAAACACACTCTGTCGAGTATGAAATAAACACTCACTCAGGATAGTGCGCTCCATCTGATTTACTTCAAAAGTTTCTCAGCTCAGCGACACATTTAGGCCATTTAGCATTCTTCAGGCTCACTAGGTCCGGTGTAAATCACCACAATATAGGCGCAGATAACAGAGATAAAAAAAGGACTGATGAGAAGTCAACAACAAGCCCCATATTGGAATAGAGGCAATAGTAAATAAACCTACTGATAATTGTTACTAAACCTGGTCAAAAGGTGCTCATAGCATATTAACATGTTGCATGATATTAAAAACAATAGTATTTTGACCACAACGACACTGGCATTTTTAACACATTTAAACCAATAGCATTTGCATTTATAAGCCCGGGTGGGCATAGCGCCAACCAGTAGACATGCTAGAGGTGCTAATGTGCATACTTTTTTTCTTAACATTAGTGTGTAGTATCGAGCCCAAGTGGGCATAGTAAAACACAACAGTCTTATCCCACAAATCATCAAATGCAAAAAAGAAAAATTGGGGATTCAACAATAAGTGTCTTCAAATATTGTGTGAAGTGGAAGAGTAGGGTAGACGGACAGCCTCTTGAAACCCACATCAGGTCTAGAGAGTCTCTTCCTTTTCTCCCTATAACACAAAAATAAGAAAAGTGCATCAAAAACTTGTGTGTATATTCAAACTGATAAAATTTACACTCAGTGCCAAAAGGACAGCAAACACAATAGCAGTAACAGTATTCATAGAGTAATGTATATCACTTGTATAGCAAGATTGTTGTATTGTTGACATGTGTGTAATTACAGCAGATTTAGCCTACATGGACTAGACTGACAGCTCCTCGTCTGAGTTCAGCCCAAAAGGAACTTTGATATTAAGATCTAAATTCATGGAAGGTTCCCTTCTTCTCAATTTGAGGACTTTATCGCCTCCTCAGGAATTCATCTCAGTTTTATCTACACCAAAGACTTTTAGAAGGTGACTATCACTAAAATGGATTTGTCCAAAGTGTCTGGCCACTGGGTTGTTTCAATTGCAATTTTCAAATGCCCTCATGTGTTACAACACGCTCCTGCATAACAGGTAGATCTTACTTCCCACATACCTGAGGCCACAGGGACAGCAGAGAACATAAATAACATAATTGGTACCACAGGTAATACATTGGGATATTTCCCTTGGGTTGCTGGAAAAAGGTTCTTCAAAACCTTTTGTACTCTTAAAGTTCAAACCCGCATTGCATTTGCCACACGTGCCGAATGATGGAAAGGTAATCAATGAATCTGGATCATGACATACCTTTCTCCATGTTCTGGGCAAATTCAGGTGCCATGGAGACCTGCTCCTCCCACCAGCCTATCAAAAGATTGGGAACAAACAAGATGCCCCAGTATTCTCCCCTGTGCATGCCAGGGAATCTTCAGAGCCTGAAGGTCTCTACCAGGCACTGCTTTCACCAGGGAATTATTATGGGTTGCAAGGCAGAAAAGAGATCAGCATAACAAAGTTGGCTTCTTCTATCCCACACCCACAATGGCCCGGTTGCCCCTGCGATCAGGGGCAATTACCACCAATTGACATTGGAATGATGGGGTGGTGATGGTGTTTAGTCCAGGAAGGACTCAATATCTCTCCCAAGATCTAAATCAGAGCCTTTGTTAGCTTCTGTTTACTAACTTCAGTAGCTAAGGCATATCTCTTGAGTGACCTGTGGTTAACCTGCAAGTTAAAGACTCTAGTGCCTGGTGAGTTAATGTACCTGTTGCACAAATATATATATGGGGGGGGGGGTGCGTATGTGTATATATCTTTGTGTGTCGGTGTGAAACCTCATGATAACTTTACTTTTATGTGAGGTAATTGATAAATCATGAACCAAAAATGTAAGGTGTAATGGAGCACTTTACAGGGAACATTTGTTTGTCAGCAACTGTCTTGCTTAAGGAGCTACTCATAAAAGTATAGTGTGCGCAGCTTGGCTAGTTGAAAACTAGATTACCTAAAACAATGGTGGTAGCATCATATCGATAAATGTCTGAGCTATCAAGTCTCAAAGTGTGACAATGAAGCCCCTTGGATTTCCCTTGGTGGAAAAGGGAGTGGGTAGGGGATGTATTTGTGTATGGAGAAGTTGCTCTAAATAGGCAGCTCAAGAATATGTTTCTGTCTCTACAGTGCTTCTGACTTCAGGTGAACAAAGACACCATCCTATTCCGTTGAGTGACCCTTGACCCACCTACCAACTAAAAGAATACATTTATTAGGAACTATAACACCCAAATTCCACCCTGACGCTCCACCTCTTTGTGTGTACACAAATGTGTCTATGTACCTGTGTTTTCGAGTTTGTCTGTGTATGTGTGTGTTGGCATGAATGTTTTTCTGCGTGTTTTTCGTGTGTGTATTTGTCTGTGTACATGCGTGCACTTCAAGATTGTAGGTAGCACTAAGGGGCATATTTACAAGAAAAGTGACAGAGCATAGCGTTATCCTTCTCGGTTTAACGTCACGCTCCTCCACCTTTGAAACACAGGGCTGCACAGTACTTACAACAATGCTGTGCAGCCCTGCGTTTCACCCTGCGCTGGCACTAATTACAGCTGCCCAGCGCCAAGGCAGGCACCCTGCTATAGTGCAAGGGTGCCTGCGTTGTGAGAATTATTGTTTATGTGCAGGAAGGTGTTGCTTCCTGCACATAAACAATCTTAAATGGCGATTTGTAACTTCTATGTGTGCTACTTTGTGCATCAAACATAGAAGTTTCAACTCGTCATTTTTAAAATGATTGTTTATGTGCAGGAAGGGACACATGCAATCAGTCATGGTTTTTTGCAGTTTTTATGTGTGCTGCACAATGCAGCACACATCAAAACAGCTAAAACGAGGAGAAATAAAGCATTTTTTTGTCTTAATTTTGGCGCTGCCCCATATTTATGCCACCCTTGTAAATATGGGGCAGCGTCAAAATCAATGGGTGTTGCGGTGGAATGCCCACCGCCACACCCATTGCAAGCCCCCTTCACGCTAAGTATAGTGTGAAATGGTACCTTACTTACAAGCCAGCGTTAAGCCATGTTTTGTGGCTTAACACTGCCTTATCAACACAGGAACGTCAGAAAAAGTGAATTTCCTGTGGCGGCGGGCTTGTAAATATGCCCCTAAGAGTTATACAGTACAATCAGGAAAGACACCATCAGCATTTCATGCTAGTTGCGAGTGGTGTTTTGGGCTTATGGATTTTCCATTGTGTATGGACTTCTAATGAAACATTACAGATGTTCTCCACATGTGTGGGTGCTGCATGGTTGTTTTGACTGTTTGAGAGTGGTTAGCCAACCAACATTGTTTGCACTGGTTTGTTCAAGTTAAGGTTAAGGGTGGCTGTAAACACTTTGCTAACAGCACATTGGACAGTCATGCCAACTACCTCCCCTGCAGAGGCTGCAAAGTAGCAAGTGTTAGCACGTCAATGCCACATGTTTCCACGCTCTACAAAAATGAAACAATATGCCCATTACTGTTAATCCAAACTTCAGTAACACAATAAGTAAAAAATGTAAAGCAAGTATTTTCAAACTTCTATATCTGACTTAAAAGTGAAAGTGTTAATTTACCGTCAAGTTTGTGAGTGTGGTTGGGTCAATATGAGAAAGAGAGTATGGTTAAATGAATTAGTGAGTGTATAGCTGGGGAATGAATGACTGTGTGACTGAGTGCTTTAATAATGAATGAGTGACAGTGTATGTGGTTGGATGAATAAATTAACTAATGCATTGATGAATGTTTGAATATAATTCAATGGATTGCCGGATTAACGACATAGGGCCAGATGTAGGTAATCAAATACCGGTCGGTAATGGCCGATTTCGGCTGTTACCGACCGGTATTTGGTGATTGAGATGTAGAGGGCCTAAATTTGACAGAATCGGTAAATTTACTGAATCGGTAAATTTACCGATTCTGTAAAATACAGATTCGGTAACTTTACCGAATCGGTAAATCTATATGTAGGTGGCACTGCAAACAGTGCCACAGGCCCCTAAGAATTCGTTATTTACCATGTAATACTATTGCATGGTAAATAACGAATTCCTGTGTACATACACATCTGTGCATGTACACCTGTGCCATGTGGCACACAGACATGCCCTAAGGGCATGTATGTGTCACATGGCACACAAGCCTGAATCAGGGGTGCAACAGGGTGTCAAAGTGACACCCTGTCCCCCTTGTCAATTCGGTAATTTTTTTATGGTAGGTTACGCTAGTCTTAAAGTCTGAGGCCTCAGAAGGCAGAATTAGCAAGGAAATTAAAATGCCAAGAATTACCAATATTATGCAAATGCCAAGTGGTCCACCTAGGCTGGACATCAGTATGCCAAGGCTGCTCACACTATATTAATATGGCAAGTTTAGAGGAGCGTCAGAGAAAACAGTTTGTGAAATTTGAAATTCATTGCTCATAACTTTAAATCCTGTTCATGTGGATGTAAAACTATATAATAAATATATCCCTTTAAGATAGAGCAAAGAATAAAGACAAGTCCCCGCAGTGAGCTGCCCTTGTTTTAACTGAGGCTAAGAAGACTCTGCTGAGTTCAGTAAGTAACCCACCCCCCACCTCTGGCCTGAGAGATGACGACAAGCCTATAGATGCGTACTTTATGCCTGTCATATGAGAATGATTGGGAAGTACCTGCTTCCTAGTGGGAGTGTTGGTTACCAGCAAGGGTAAAAAGGAGAGCGAAGGCGCTGCTGCAGCTTTGCCGGCGCCATTCCGGCACGAGCGGCGTTTTCGCTGGGATCTCGCTTTTGACTCCAGAACGTGGATCTGGTATTTGGGAGTGGACCCGCTGAATCGGAACTCTGGTACCTAGAGAGGAGGCTAAGCATGAGGAAAAAGGTACACTAATGAAGCGCCACGTGCACACGCTCACAGCCGAGCATACGGCACACAGCAAGTTGGCTAACTAAGCTGCATGCACACGAGTAAGAGAAAACACCGAATTGAAGCAGTACATAGGTGACTCAAAAAAATAGGACATATCTCGTATGTTGTGTATTGAAGCAAGTTTCTTCCTAAATACTGAATGGGAAGCATTCGAAGATGTTGAATTATTCCGGTGTATGTGACTTCTTTACTGACACCTTGCAGGGGTGGCCTTAGGCATTTGCAAGCTGTGCACCTGCACAGGGCCACCAAACCCCAGGGGCCACCACGCCAATATATATCCTTAATATAATAATCCTCTGAGGATGGATACATATTTGCGTGGTGGCCCCTGGCAGGGATTTGGCGGCCTCAGGCTCTGTTCCACATCCAAACACCCTGAACCCCCCTCTTCACTGGCCTCCGCACTCCGCCGTGCCCGGACCCCCTCTTCCGGGGGGGGGGGGCCCCTACCTACACTCCCTGCCCAGGGCCACCATGATCCTAGAGCCGCCCCTGCACCTTGTTGACGTTGCCACCAACACGAATTAGCTGTCTGGTACATGGTGCATGAAAAGTCAACTACAGTCATCAAATAGCGCGCACCCAGGTTCAGAGGCGGCCAGGTGCTCACAAAATATCTCAGCAATGAAGAGGGATGCACACAAGATCAAAGCCTAAAACAAGCCCAGAGAGTTAAGGACGCCACAAGCTCACAACTGCGTGAGTGTGAAGTCAAAAAATATCTGAAAGGAGGGGCAAGTACACAAGCTGACAAGACCGTAAACATGAATTACTTACTGCTTACACAGCAGAAGGAAGGGACTGGTTGTTCTCTTTCCTGCGGTGCACCCTTTACAGGAATCAGCAATAATCATAGATGGTCAATACTTTTAAAAGGCAGTCGACGTCCTGAGCTGAGGAGGAGAGTGGAGTTTGATTCTTGCAAGATCTAGCACCCTGAGATAACGGAAATCACCTTAGAACAGCACATTTGAAAATTAAAAACAATACAGGCATCATAAAAAACGTACTTCAACTATCTTCTAAATAAACCATAGGTGCTACTTTTAAGTACTATCATCTCGTTTCTGTTTTTAATGTAGTGTTTTTTCACAGAAAAATGTACTCATCCAAAAATTACACCTGACACATTTTATATGAATTTAAATATTTATTTACCTCATACTTCAAGTAAGGTATTGTTTATCATGTGGCATGAGTTACTTTTAGTGGGGGAATGCTTCTATTAAAGGTAGCTTGTGGATTCATCACACAGTCCCTGCCAGTTGCAGCTGCTTCTGAAAAACTCCACTTCATGAACTGAAATGGAAGCACTACCCGTAGGGTGGATTACTACAGCCAATAGCATGACATTACAAGAGGAGTACTGATCTGAAGTCTGCTATGTACATTTAGAAAGGTAAAGACAAAAGATCTAACTGTTGTAGCCACACTTAAAAAATGGACAAACAGATTGAGCACTACTGAAAAACATATGTGATACATCTGTTGTTTATAAACAATTTCATGTGTGCGAATGAGAATCCGAAAGCAATTTAGGCCCATGAATAATAAAAAAGAAACAGACTAATTTTGCAGTATTAATGTTGCTTATGTAAAACAAAACAAAACAAAATACGTGGCATTTGCATCTGGCTTAGTCCAATCTTTCTCTTTAGTAGAGTGGAGAAAACGTGTATTAGTTTCATTTCTTTTACCATGAAAACATTGTGCGATACAGTTTTGCTCCATTTAGCATACAAGGTAATATGGATTAGAACAACATCAATTTACTTCATCCCTTGTTAATCGTTCAGCAAATGGAGCTTTGCGGGGGCGGCCGACCGCAGGGAGGCTTGCCCCTCCGGGGTGTTTTGGGGCCCCGGGAGGGAGGTGGGGGTAGTGACTAGGAGACAGGAGCGAGGCTGGTTTGGGCTCTTTGGGCTGGTTGGGCGGCATTGGGCTCCCCTTGGGCTGGGTTTGGGCTCCTTGGGCTGGGTGAGGTATTTAGCCGGCCATGTCAGGTCACTGTCCATCATTTTAGGGACAGTAATACGTCAGCCGGAGGATAGGCAGGAGCGTTTTTGTAGCAAGGGCGTGGTGGAGTTTGTGGGGCAGGCTTTGGATTGCAGGCGAGTATTGGGCGGATTGCTGTGGTGCTAGCGAACGAAGCGGACCAGGAGGCTGGTTGGTGCGGCGGCGGAGCGACATCATGACGGGCGAAGCGCAGGTGGATCCACATGTGTGGGAGGCCTTGCGCCTCCTGGGTGAAGCAGGCCGCATGGACCTGGTTCGTCAGGACGTCCGGGTAAGGCCACCGCGGCGCGCTGCCAATGGCGCCGCGGCGGCATTGCTCACATGCTGCAAGCCACCGAGGTCCCGCCTGAGCCGCGAGGTGGCTGCGAGGAGGCGGGGCGGGAGAGCGAGCGGCGGCAGGCAACAAGGGAGAGTGGCTGTGGTGATGGGGGGAGGGCGAAGGGAAATAAGCGCAAGGGCACAAAACGAACAGCTCTGGAGTTTGTAGGGGGGGCGAGGGTCAGAGGGGTGCGACAAGTGGGGATGGGGGTGCGGATGTTGTGGGGGTGGTGGGAGGGGGAAGGGAGGAGGCGAATACTGCAGGGGGCCTCGGGGCCGGGGGGGCAGCCAAGGGAAAATACTGAGGAGGGGAGCGGGCAGGGGGGGCCAGCTGGCGGGAAGGACACAGCTGTTGGGCTGGGGGATGGGAGGGAAGGGAGGCTAGGGGGGCCCTAGGCGGTGTATCAGGGAGGGGAGGGGCGGGACGACAGTGAGGGGCAGACGGGAGGGAGGGGTCGCCTTTATTGATTGAGGAGTCGGATTTGGAGGGGGGCGGACACGGGGGAGAGCGAGTTGGGCTGGGGATCATCGTCGGGTAGGGAGGGGGTGTGGTATGGCTGAGCAGACCGCCGTTGCGACAAGTGGGGCGGGGACGAAGGAGAGTTGCGATGTGCCGGTACGGAAGCTCCCGTACATGGGGGTGGCAAAGCCTCTGGGGACACAATTGTCCTTGGTTACCAGGGAGAAGATTTGGAGGGGGGGAGTATGTGGAAATCTTGAAATTGCTCCACAGGAAGCTGATGTCTAAGGAGGGTTCAAAGGAGGAAGAGCAGGAGCTGGCCAGGCGACCCAAGGTGCCCTTAACCTTCGAGAACTGGTCGGCAGCTTTTCTGATATACACCAGCGTCTATTGTGAGAAGTATCCGGATCAGTCGGTCACCTTATTCAAAAATATGGATGTCGTACGGCGGGCACAGGTAACCTATGGCCGGTATTCTTGGTCTCATTATGATGAGGAGTTCCGGGCTCGACTGGCGTCGGATCCGGAGGCTAAGTGGGGGGAGCTGGATGCAGATTTGTACCAGCAGACGATGAGTGGTGCCAAGTTTGGACGCACCATCTACACGGCCAGCGGGCTACCGCTTGCGCCGACCCCCTTTTCGGCCCATCCCACCCGTGGGGGGGTGGGGTCGGGGGACACCGCTGCTCAAAACACAATCGGGGCCTGCTGGGACTTTAACAAGGGCGTCTGCAGCAGGCAGGTGTGCCGTTTCCGGCAAGAATGCTCCAAGTGCGGAAAGAGACACCCAGTGGTGCGCTGCTGGGGGGTCAAGGGAGGACCCGCACAGGGGCAGCAGCAAGCGACGGCTGCCACAGGGGGGAAGGGGGCGGCAGAGGGGGGCAGGTCAAATGGGCAAAGGATCATACACTGGTTAGGCTGGATCGGATCGAGCCTCTGTTGACGGCCTATCCGTGGGCGAACGATGCGGCCGTGCTGCGCCGGGGTTTCAGGGAGGGTTTTTGGTTGGGTTACGAGGGTCCACGGATCGCTCGGTGGGCTGACAACCTGAAGTCCGTGAACGCGCACAAAGGGGTTGTGCGGGAGAAGCTGTTCAAGGAGGTAAAGGAGGGCCAGATGGTGGGCCCTTTCCTGAGCCGCCCCTGCCCAATTTGATTATCTCCCCGATCGGGGTTGTCCCCAAGAAGGAACCAGGACAATTTCGATTGATTCACCACTTTTCGTGGCCGGAGGGTACGTCGGTGAATGACTATATATCGGCGGAACTGGCGTCGGTGTCGTACTTGTCTGTGGACGTGGCGAGGAGGTTGGTGACGGAGGCGGGACAGGGTGCCCTCATGGCGAAATGCGACATCAAATTGGCGTTTCGGTTGCTGCCGGTACATCCTGCGGATCACCAGTTGTTGGGGATCCAGTTCGACTGTCTCATTTTTGTGGACAAAGCCCTTCCCATGGGGTGCTCAGTTTTCTGTGCATTGTTTGAGAGGTTCAGTTCCTTCTTGCAATGGGCTTTTTCCTGGCGGACAGGCTCAGAGGCAGTGACGCATTACCTGGATGACTTCTTCCTGGTGGGTCGGCCCGGTTCGACGGACTCCCAGAGACAGCTGGACAGTTTTACGGACCTTCTGGGCTACCTGGGGGTTCCCTGGCACCAGAGAAGACACATGGTTCCAGCACTGTGCTGTCCTTTCCTGGTATAGAGCTCGACTCAGTGGCCATGGAAGCGCGCCTACCGGAAGACAAGCGGGCGGTGATGGTGGCATTGGTGGCATTGGTGGGAGACATGCTGACAAAGCGGAAGGTGACGGTGCGGGAGGTGCAGGTCTTGCTGGGCCACTTGAATTTTGCGTGCCGCGTGGTGAGAGCGGGGCGGACGTTCTGCCGTCGATTGGGGCTGGCGCTGTCCGGGTTGACGCTGCTGCACCATCATGTGTGCCTGTTGGCGGGATCAAAGGAGGACTTATGCATGTGGCTGGCTTTCCTGGGGCACTTTGCACCACCAGAGGACTGGGAATGGGACGTTACGATGTCATCGGATGCGGCGGGAGTCGGCGGCTTCGGCCTTTACTGGTCAGGGTATTGGTGTGCAGAGCAGTGGCTGGCTCACTGGCAGGCAGGTGGGCAAAGTATTGCTTTCCTTGAATTGTTCCCGTTGGTGGTGGCCGTTACGGTGTGGGCTCAGGACTTGGCGCACAAGCGGGTTTTGTGTCGGGTGGACAATATGTCGTTGGTGCAGGTGGTTAACAGGCAGTCCGCTAGGGACCCACAGGTGTTGAAGTTGATGCGCATTTTCGTGTTGAGGTGCTTGGAACATGACATTCTTTTTCAAGCCCGGCATGTGCCGGGGGTGGACAATGACATTGGGGATGCTTTGTCTCGTTCACAGTGGCAGAGGTTCCATGGGCTAGCCGCGGAGGCGGATGTGGTCAAGACACCAGTGCCAGCAGAGCTTTGGTCGGTGGGAGACAGCGGGTCATTCATCTGGTGAAGGCGCCGGTAGCAGCGTCCACATGGAAGGCGTACGAGCAGGCATGGCAGGAGTTTCTGCATTTTGGAGCGGTAAGGCAAGGGGACAGGTGGCGGCGGGAGGAACAAGTAGTGCAGTTCATGCTCGGTTTGATGGACAGAGGACTGTCGAGGGTGACGATTGCGGGGAAGCTGTCGGCAGTGGCGTTCATGAGTAAGCTGTGGTAGGGTTATTCGCCGTGAGCGGGGGAGTTGGAGGCCCGTCTCCTGGAAGGATGGGAGAGGGAAAAGGGGGCGCGGGTGCATCAGCGGCAGCCGATTATGAAAGGGATGCTGGAAGCATTGGTGCGGCACCTACCAACGGTTTGCAGGGATCAAGGTGAAACCGTGCTGTTCTCCACGCTGATGTTGTGGATGTTTTTTGGAGCGTTCCGGGTGTCGGAGCTGGTGGGGTTGAAGGGAGGCCCGGGGTTGGTGTGGGGGGACGTGGATGTGTGGGACTGGTAAGTAGCGGTGCGCTTGCGGAGCTCGAAGATCAGCGTGGAGAGGGTACTTGGATGGTGCTGGGGCCAGGGGTTTCGGCAGCGGTGTGTCCAGCAGGATGGGGAGGCGACTGGCGGAGGGGAGGACACAGGGGGATGTGGAGGTTTTTGGACGGGGAGTAGCCGGCAGGGTGAAGGCAGCTCAGGTGTTGTGGGTCCTGCGGCACGCCCTACAGTCTATGGGTGAAGACCCAAAGGAGTTCGGGACACATTCATTTTGCATTGGGGCGGCAATTTAGGGGGCACAGCGGGGTTGGGGTAAAGAGATCAAACGGTTGGGGCGCTGGAAGTCGGACTGCTACAGGACTTATGTAAGGATGCGGAGGGTAGGCATGGAGTGAGAATGGAACTGTTTTGCCCGCTGCTTACATGTGGGTCTTTGCAGGTGCGGTGGCGGGGCCAACTGCGGCGGCAATGAGCATTTACATTGTGGGCCATTCATTTGTTAAGAGAGCAGAGAGGGCCGAATGGGACAAGCACAGGAACCTCAATTTGGAACTAGATGGCCAGTTGTTTCATTGTCATTGGCGGGGAAAAGGGGGCATGCGCTGGCACGAGTTGGTACCGGCATTGAACAATGTAGTGCGGGGGGGAGTTTGCCTAGATGTGGTGGTCATTCATTAGGGGAAAATGATTTGGTGCAGTGTAAGAGATTAGTGCTGGTGGAGCAGATGAAAAGGGACTTGTTGGAGATACGGAAGCAGAGGGCGGGGTGTCATGTAATTTGGTCAGAGTTTGTACCTAGGCGTTGCTGGAGAGGGGCAGAGAGGCCAGCAGCCATTGACAGGACAAGGAGGAAGATTAACAGGAAGATGCGGGGGTTTTGTGACAAGTAGGGTTTGGGTAGGATAGAGCACCCGGAGTTGCGGTATGGCGCAGTGTACTTCTTTAGGGAGGATGGTGTGCATTTGTCCCGGTATGGGATGGAGTTATATATTGTGCAGCTGAAGGAGGCAGTAGACTGGGCTATTGGGGTGTGTAGGTACCCGAGGGTGCAGGTGTCCTAAGGGGGGGGTCGAAAGCCGTAGTGGAGCTTTCGAGTGGGGCTTTGCGGGGGTGGCCGACCGGAGGGAGGCTTACCCCCCCTGGGGTGTTTTGGGGCCCTGGGAGGGAGGGGGTAGTGACCAGGAGACAGGAGCGAGGCTTATTTGGTCTGTTTGGGCTGGTTGGGCGGCATTGGGCTCCCCTTGGGCTGGGTTTGGGCTCCTTGGGCTGGGTGAGGTATTTAGCCGGCCATGTCAGGTCACTGTCCACCATTATAGGGACAGTGACACGGCAGCCGGAGGATATGCAGGAGCGTTTTGTCCCTCCGACCCTCCCTATAAAGCGGTTCTGGGGAGGAGGGGTCCAAGGGTTTTTCTGGGGCTGTTGGCAGGAGGACATCTAAGGGGCCTGGCTTCTGGGGGAAGGGCACTGTTGGGAGTTTTCTAGGGAGCAGGTGCGTCAAGGGGCTGTGTTGTAGGGTTTGTTTCATGTCGCTGGAACATTTAAACAAAAACTGCATTTAAACAATTCTACCAGTGGTCTCTAAAGAGAGAGCTCGTATGTTTTGGTCAGGTAGGGCCTACTAGAACCTCTCCAGAAAAAGCCCACAATCTTCCTTTGGAGCTTTCTAAACCCTAGATCTGGAATTTCCCTTCAAGCCATTAGATGTAACCACAACATCTTCTGAAATCTTAAATGTTGTGGGTTAAGGGGAGTAGGAGGAAATTATCAGGGTTGTCTATTTATCAAGATTGAAGATAATAACAGCAATAGAAGCATGACTCCAAATGGGAGACGCTGAAGTGGAAAGTCTCTGCTGGCTCAGCAGAAGGGAGTCAGTTAACCAAAACATCTGTAAACTCATACACTGACTACGACGTAGGGGTTTACCTCTTTCCAAGATTCCTGAAGACTAGCACCTGGCAACGAGATATCAAATTTGTATTGAGCAATCATTTTGAAAGGTTGCACTCAGCCTTTTCTTCGGATTTTCTGTGCCACTGTACCCTGTAGTATACAAAAAAGTGATGGATGGAATGCTTGAATTAATCTCAGCCACTGGTATTTACTCAGGCTACATCCCAATCCATTGTTATTTCGGACACTATGCCACCTTAGTTTGGACCCAGCCATATGTTATGTTATGTTAGTTGATTTTATAAAGCCCAGCAGCTACCCTAGTATGGGCTTCCCGGCAGGAAGTGATAACAAACTATGTAGGATAAGCTGAATTACTGATGGCCGCAGCACATTCCATCGTCATTTTGCGTACCATGTCACCTAATTTTGACCAAGCAATATGCAATTCAGTCTTGACCCTGCTTAAATCGCATGTTGCATGAGCGGAACGTACACATGGCCATTAAGATGAAGCTGCAGCAGACATTTTATTTCTTTTCACATCACTACTGCTTCTGATAGTGAGTAGTTGTCTAGAATGCCAGGAAACGCATTAAGAACACCCAAATGATGTTGGCATCATTTGGACAGGCAGCTGCTTCCTGAACATAGTCAATGAAGACTAATAAGAGGAGTGCTTTCAAGTTACACTGGAAACATTTGCCAAAATCCACCACCTTGAAAAAGACCAACCCTTTTGGGATTATAAATGAGAAATTTCTATTTTTGGGGGTTCTATTTATTGATGGTCTGATAATTTGGCAAAAAGACTCACTCCTGTAACTATCACACAGAAGGGGCCCCTGGAATGACACCTAGGCAGGGGTACAGGGAAAACCAAGAATAATCAAGCAATCAAACCCAATGCCTGAAATCAATTCATAATATAGCACGAAAGTGTCCTAATTTACACAAGGGGAAAGAAATAACCTCATCACTTTCGAGCCAACATAGTGTGTAGAAAAAATGGCAAGATTAACCACCTAAGTACTGAACAATTTTTCATTTTATTGAAAGTATACAGCTAATAATTTATAATGCACATTTATAGTGTCACAATCTTAGCAGGGTTCGTACAAAGCTGATAAATATACAATAAATGAGATATACACAAACATATTGCTACTAAAACGACTCCCAGCCCAACACATCAATCAAAGTAATATTTATGAGAAACCCATAAATACAGATATTCAAATAGTGACCACATTCCTAATTCATTCATACAAACAGTTGGACATAACACATAACAAGACTGGCCCACTACATGTAGATCACAAAACAATAACACATATACAATCAGAAAGAGAAAATGAAAAATAACAAACATAGACTTGATACAAAGCAACGAAAGTGTCAATACATGTAAAATCCTAATTCCATAAAATTTATTAAATACACATTTTTTTTATAGGATGCTATATTCCAAACAATATCCAGATTTCGTAGAGGAATACCACCAGTCGTGTAGAAAGAATGTGCCGACGCGCGTTTCGGTTTGGGAACCAAGGCTCACAAGTCACACCTTCATCAGGGTGCTAAACTGGTAGCGAGTGGGGCCTCATAAACCTGGAGAGTCTAAAAAATGATACAAACAAATCCTAAGTATACTGGTATCGTAGAGAACGCCCAATGTGAGACCCATACACAGTGAAACTCGAAAGAGTGGGGATACAAATCCTCTAGAAGCTGGAAACAAGACGTCCCAGTCGTGCCACTTACCAGATTGTGTACCTTACAACCGAAAATAAAACATGTTGCGTGCTGGGAATCACCATGAGGTAGAGTGTCCACAACCACTAGCAGTAGAGTGCCAACACCTCACCATAGATTAGTGTGATGGAGGAAGATTGATAATCAGCAAAGACAAAGCCAGGGACAAGACACTTGATATAGGTGAGTTGGATAAAAATCTCACAATATATCTAACCTGGATAGCTGGTACCTGCAGTCAATAATGATAAATCTCACAGCAACTTTTCACAATAAAGGTTGATACAAAAAACAGGTTCCAACTGGGGAAAAAGTGCACTGAAAAGAGGATAATAAAGAGCATGAAGAATCGAAAAAATTGATGAAGTGGTACCAAAGACTATACACTATATCAAACAAAACTGCCAAGTTACCTAGGGATAAAGGATACATGGAATACAAGTATCCAGTACTGATATGTAAGATGGAGCTCTAGGCTCTCAGGGCGACATTACAAAGCACTGGTATCCTTATCTGATAAATAGTTAAACAGGCTGAGGTTGGAGGAATCCAAGAGCCATCAGGGGGACGCAGAATCTGTAAACCAACAACATAGATTACGCCTTAAAAGTGTGAAATATAACAGCAACGCCACTATGGAAAACTGAAGGGGTGAGACAAGGTAAATGGAACAGGCAGGCAGAAGGAAATAGTGCCTGAGCTAATAAACCTGTCCGTAAAGATAGAAAGGGGACAACACTAATCTGTGACCAGGAAGACAAAAGAACACAGGGCAGAGAAACAAAGCTCCAACCTGTAAATTATACAATAAGGGATCACCGTATAGAGGTACGCAGGGTGCCTGGAACCATGGAGATACCTCCATAAACATGTGCACATAGTACAAACGGTCAGCTCCCATGTGGGTGGCGTACAAGGTGCGCTCCACAGTACAGTAAAGAGAGAGGGAGAAATAGCGCCTTAGGAGAGGGAGCCCTAGTCTGGGGAATAGTGAAGAGTGTACCGAGTTACCCTACTAGATGGAAGATAAGGAGCCCGCAATGGCAGATTTGCCTCAAGGCTCCTTACCGGAGCTCCCAGTTCAGATGGCGGGCTCTTAGCGGCAAATGATGAGGGCCTGGTGGCATATGATAACACGCTTAAATGCAGCCTCTGACCTGGAAGCTAGACAGAAGTTCCAGGAGACTCTTGCCTGCCATATATAAGCAGGTAAATGCGGCAACCATATTTGAAAGGGGAACAAACACGCTAAAGAGGCACCAGAGGATACATACCCTCATCAAAAACCCTATAGAATCTAATCCCTGCAGAGTGGGGAAGCATACTCAAAGCGGTAAACTGTTGACTGAGCAAAGGGTGAAAAACAGCCCCTGAGTAAAGGAGACAACTGGGGGGTATTGCGGGCCAGACAAGTCAATAGGACGAATGTTGTAAATAAGGCAAGTAAAGAAGGAACTCCGGGGAAGACATAGTCACAGAGAAGAGGAACCCAAAACAGAATAACCTACCTAGGCACAGGTGTGGAGATCAAAGAGGATACCCCACATGGATAATAAGTGGACAGGATGAAAACCAATCCAAATGGGGGGATCAGGGCATGGGGGGGAAAGGGAAAGACCCCAAGTCGACAGGAGGGGGATGGGGTGGAGGGAAGGGGGTGACGTGGGGCACCCAGGACCAGGCCGAGGGCGAAAGGTAGTGACCGATAAGCCAAAATATTTAGATGGCATTCTCCCAAGGGTTCTATTCATTAAGACCCTTCTTGTGAGTACTGAGAATAAATATCCAGATTACTTCTCGTTTCTTGTGTATGGCAGTCATGTCTCTTCCTTCTTGTGGTTTTATCTTTTCAATAATCGTCCACCTCAAGTCTATGTCAGAATGGTTAAGATCCTTCCGGTGTTCAACCACAGGAGCTGCAGACTTGTTCGTGCACAGGTTGGATTTATGTTCACCTATTCTAGTCTGGCATTCACATCCTGTTCGCCAACATAACCCAAATCACAGGGGCACATGATGAGATAAATGAAGTTGGATGAGTGATAATTGGTGAAGTCCTGGAGGTAGACTGTTCTATTGTTAATTATAATAGTATCAGCCACAATCGCTGTGTCGCAGGCCTAACATGTGTCACATTTATGATTGCTTCGAATGCGGTCCCCACCAGTAATGGACTTCTGACAAAACATGCTCTTTTCTGTTCCTCTGGTTCTGACTAGCAGGTTGCCTAAATTGTAATTTCTTCTAAATGCAAAGAGTGGTCTTGCAAGACTGTCATCATCATTGTTGATGTTTAAGAGATGCCACTGGGTATTCACAATGTGTCTTATTTTACCATCCATGTTTGAATGTTTGGTGACACAGACCAATTTCTCTTCTTTGTGTCTATTCCTTGGAGTGAGCATACTATCTCTATTGTAGTAACATGCCCTTTTAAGGGAGTCTTTAATTAGTTTTTCAGGGCATCCTCTGACCATCAGTTTGAGTTTCAGGGTCTCTGCATGAACTTGGAAATCCTTGAAGGTAGTGCAATTCCTCCTCAACCGGAAGAATTGACTGAAGAGTATTCCTTGTTTTTGACATCTCAATGGAAGCTACTGAAACAAAGGAGAGTGCTCCTGGCCATAGGTTTCGTGTATAGGGACACTTGAATTGGCAAATTGTGGTGTTTGATCGACACGTCAAGGAATTCCACTCTTGTGTGACTGATATGGGCCGTAAATATCAGATTAGTATCACAGGCATTAATCCATTGAATGAATTGCCCCCATGCTAACCCCCTTATTTTGTTGATATATCTCGCCATCAAATCCAATTTGTTTTCCGTTAAGGATGATATCCAGACATTCGAGTATAAACTCATGGTTGTTATTTCTGGCTTCTTTCAAGAGGACCTCACGTATCACTTCAATAGCCTCGCTTTAGGGGATATTGATATATAGAGCCTCCAAGTCCATAGTAAGAAGGAGTTCACACAGTTGATTAAAGGGAAGACCCTCAATTTTGGAAATAAAACGCCCAGTGTCTTTCACAAAGGATGGGAGTTTCTGGACTATGGGTTTTAAAAACACATCAATGTATTTAGAGAGAGGTTCAGTGGTAGCCCCGATGTTGGATACAATGGGTCTAAGAGGGGGTCCGTTTCATCTTTATAGGTTTTGGGTACACCATATATGATTGGTGTGAAAGTGTGAATCTTGGTTAGAAACTCAGCCTCCTTTTCACAGATGATTCTCCCTGACTAGGCTTATTCCACTAGGTCTGCTATCCTTCTTCTAAGCATAGTTTCAGGATCAGTCATGATCTTTTTGTAATGTCTCTGGGACCTCAACATATCTCTCATTTTGTTCTTATATTGATCTTATATTGATCAGTTTCAAAAATCACAATACCCCCTCCCTTATCACGAGGTTGGACAGTGATATTCTCATTGGCTTTGAGTTGTTTGAGGGCCACATTTTCATCCTGTGACATATTGAACATGGTCCTGGGAACAAATCCAGTGACTTGGTGAGTCTTGGTCAGAACTGCTTTTTCGAATATCTCCACTTCCGGTCCAAACTGGTCTAAACTGTAGATGCAATTAGATGGGGGTTTTAGCCCCGAGATATTAATATACGTATTGGGATCTAGTCATGAAGAATTTTTTTAGTCTTATTCTGCAAAAGAATAGAAACAGATCCCTCATGAGTTCAAACTTGTTGATAGAAATAGCAGGCACAAATGAGAGGCCTTTCAACAAGAGTGCTTCAGTATTGGTATCAATAATTTCTGAAGATAGGTTAAATATCAGTATTTTGTTTAAGTTCTCCAGTATTGCTGACTTCTCGTTTGCAGGTATTTCTGAGGTTGGTCTGGATCCTGGTAGTATCCACTCTGTTGGTTCCGGTAGTTGCCTAGTCTGTTGCCTAAATAACGACCATTAGGTGGTGGTCTTTTGTAGGGGTCCTGTCTCTTAGTGTAGGAATCTTGTTGATATGACGGACGTTTGCCTTTTTAGTCGATGGTATCCGTGAAGGTAGTAACTTTCCTGTTCGTCCAGCCTTGTTGACCTCTCCAGGGTGTATCTCACTGCTGGTAGTATAGCAGTTTTCAGAGAGGGATGGATAGACTCGTTCCTGAGAGTACAGACGTACATCTTTTCTTAGTTTCTTAATCTTTCTCTTTATTAAATACACTTTAAAGAAGTCTAATTCAATATGGATTTCCTCCAACTTTCTCTTACTGTCCTCGTCACTATTAGTATGTTTTAGTTAGTTTTTTCTCTCACTCCTGACAGATAACCAACCTTGTATATCATTGTGGTACATATATATCTTCAACTAGAATGATTTATTCTTTTGATAAAACATTTAAAGACAATTCTAAAGAAGTTGCTAGATGTGATTCATAATTTCACACATTTGTTTGCTTTCCACATATGTTTCCATAATGACTTGACAGCAATTGACCCAAACTTCAATCACCCCTAATTGTAATTCAATCCACACTATGGGCCCGATTACAACTTTGGTGGTCTTTCTGCCAAACCGCCATGGTGGTGGTCTTCCACCCACCGTGTTACAATCAATGGAGTGCGAGTGTCAGACCATCACGGCAAAGTCCTCAATGCATGTGAATAGTATGCCCACGCTGTCCAGCCGGTGGTCTTCCGCCTGCCAAATTACAATAAAACAGCGGTACTGGCAGTCCTCTAGAGGTGGTTCTTTGACAGCGCGAAACATTGGTGGTTCGCAGTTAGCAAAACAGTAGAACCGTGGCCATTGGAAGAACTGAAAAATACAACTCACCTGGTGAATCCTGGGCAATTGAAAAAACATGTACAACACACTATAAAACACACACTCTGCCAAACCATGATCCTTTGCCACTCCACAGCTCCACAGCAATGTCAGAGGCAACATTGAGTAAGAGATGCCTGGTGACATTTCTTTTCTTTTAGCTCACTTGTCATTCACCACAAACTTGCCTTGCTCTACCACTATTTTCTCCTAGGTGACTGTTCATTTTGTATTATAGTGTTACTCCCTTCAACCTTTCATAATGCCCCCAACCAAAAATCCCACATTTTCGGAGCAAGAGCTCTTCTGTCATGGTGGTTGAAATCCTTAGAGTAGAGCCTCAATTGTTTCGGGCACAAGTCCATTATACTCCACTCAGCAGGAAAAGAGAAATGTGGGACAGAATGATCCTCAAAGTCAACATGGTTGGCACAATACCACACACACACAGGGGAATATTAGGAAGCGCTGGAATGACCTCTGGTTCAGGGTGCTTAAACGGGTCTCCAGGCAGCACCTGGCCACCCTGAAGACCGGTGGTGGCCCTCTAAGGACACCAGTACAGTTTCTACCCTGGGAGGAGAAAGTCTTGCCCATCTTCCACACTGAAAGCATGCGTGGAATAACTGGAGGAGCCGAGTCTGGTAAGTGAAACACCACAAATTCATAAGAAACCTCATCCCCCTGTTTGTTCTCATACCAGCTCCCAAAAGTGTGTGTATAGCAAACATGTCCTTAACAATCAGCAAATTATCAGTATTAGAGAGGTAAATCATAATGTGTGAATGTTTTATGCTGCATTTTGGATATGTTGCACAATCTCAACACCATGCCATGATGCCTGTAGGTATATTACAAAGGAAATTAACCCCTGATACATCTTATCTGCCCCAATATAAATCTATGGCCCATACCAACAAAGCAATTTCTATAGGTATGTCACACTAATCAGCAAGATATTGACGGCTATTTGGATTTTGACATGACTACAACTACCATGATCCACTTTGTCAGTTACTCAAAACAAGATGAAACTATAATTGTGCTCATTGTCACAAGTAACACAAATAACAACTGAGCCTTCCAGTTACATGGATTTACCAATCTATATCCAATTCCCTCCTCAAAGACATATCACCATACTGTTCTGTGTGTAGTCCTGGTCCCATCACCTGAAATACATTATGCCATGATGGACCACACAAGTGTGTTTGTCCAACAGTGAAAGACATGAACCTAAATCAAAACACGTGAAGTGACAGGTGAACCCTTTGACTTTGCACTGCTCACATGATCAGTATTGGCAAAGACACAATCACGCTTTAACATTAAAATGTTCTCCTTTTTCCATCAGGTCAATCGCTCATAACAGGTGGAAACACCGCTGAAACTGAGGAGAATCCACTGCACTCCAGGAGCATGCCAACTGTGATGAGGACAATGCTGGGCATCTTGACGTGGATAACAGTGCTGGTCCATCAGGTCAGAATGGCCAGACCCCAACTGTGAGACTCACTGGGTCAACACCACTACCCCCTCCAAGTACCCAGCCACCAAACCCACCATACCCAGTGCCCCTGGAACAGTCTCAGAACGTGTGCACCAATGGCACAAGTACTTCAGAGTAGTAGGAGGTAGCAGCACAGTGAGGCCACTAAGGACACCATCAGGCAGTCCAACATTGACCATGTCTTGAAAGCATACCATCGGTCCCAAGAAAAGATGGACCAGATACTGACTGAGATTAGGGAGATGAAGTAGGTGTAGAGGGACCAACACATTGAGTTGGCTTCCCTCAATTCCAATGTGAGTATCCGCATTATGGTGTTGGTGGAAATCAACATCACTCTTTCCAGGGCTTTTCCATACTGATCCACCGCTTCTTGTGATGCCCCACCATCCGGCATCTACATCAGCAGCATCTGCTACAGAAAGGGAGGTCCAACCAAAACTCCAGCCACAGCACCTGTTGTCTCCCCAACCCACCCTGCCAAGCCGGGACTGAAGTGTCCATGCAAATATCCAGCCTCTTCAGATGGCCACCAGAATACCACCTCCAGCGAGAAAAGTCATCTTTAATTCCTCCCTGTATCTGCCAACCATTCACTTTGTGGACTATTCCTTCCTGATGCCCAGGGAATGCTGGGCATTGAACTCCAAGTAATGTGTCATCTACAACAAGGATTTCATCCAATATGACTGACTCATTCACTGAAGATGAAAAGGGCAGCCCGGGAATGCTGCGGTTTAAAGGTAAGTCTTTTTAATATCATTTTAAGTTATATTAATAATAGGGGGGGTGGAGGCAGGCGGCATAGCAGAGCTACACGGAGTGCCACAGAGTTTGTTGCCAACTCCGTGGCACTCCGAATAGCCCTGCTATGCGGACTCTGCCCATTCTTATTCCACAAATAAATCTACACCTTCCGCTTCCGATTCCAGCCCTATTCCTGTCCCATCCACCCCTTCCAATTCCATGTCTATCACTTCCAAATGTCGCTCCACCCCTTCCACCTCCCACATCACCCCTCCTAAAGGTAAGTAGTCCTCTTCCCCTCCCAAATCCCCCACTCCCCACAAGAAGGACCCCTTTAACAAACCCAACCATCCCCCTCTCAAATCTTAAGATTGAGGTAGCTGGCATGACCTACAGGTGCCCCTTTATGAGGAGGTTCCTTAGCAGCGCCATATGGACAGGTTTGGTGACACAGCATTTAGCTGGACCACAACCAGTTGATTTTGGACTGGACATTGGCCTTTGTTAGTATATTCCTTTCTTGGATGAATAATACAATCCTTTGTTTGGTTTTAAACACAATGCTCCTGACATTGCTTTACTAACTATTATATGTTATTGTATACTTTGGGAGATGTGACAGCAGTTATGTCTGTTTCACCCTGATTGGTGATCCATTTAAAGAGTTTGTGTAAGCTGAGCTTGGAACCAGTCCCAGAATTATACAGGAGTAGGTTAACGGTTCAATTAATGCATATGTGGGATGCATTCAAATGAGGGCTTGGGATTTATATGGGTGTGAAATCATATGCTAAGTATTTCAGCATGTTTTGGATAATCTGCCCATCATTTAGCTTGCTCTTCTCCCAATGATGTAGGTTGGATGTGTGCAAGGTAGTTATTTGTTACATTCACATATGGAATATGTTGGATTGTCATGTCTTTGAACACAGTTTATTGGAGATGTGTCCTTTTTAGTGTGAATAGTTACACATACTTGATGTATATGAAGACTAATCCTGTTCCTGCTGTGTTTGCCATTCTGACTTGCACATCCACATCAGATACAGATGCATTGCACTTGGAGATGATATTTGTTGTCCCTAATATATTTCATGCCACAGGTCTAGAGCACATATAGGTTTTGAGACATGTGCAAGGTGTTATGTGAACCAGGGCCACAGCCTTTCAGGACCCCCCCCCCCTTGTTGAGCCAAGTCTATTCAGCAGGAGTGTTTACAATATGACCTTTGTAGGGTTCTCACACTGATAGCTGCCCCCTGTAGCTGCTGCTGATCTGTTACACCAATCAATGCACACTACATGATCCATGATTCTGAGTTTTGTGCACATCATATATAGTGAGGTGTGCCTGTGCATTGTCCTTGACCTGGCCATAGGGGGCATGTTAGAGCAGTGCTTGGTACATCCATCCCTATTCATTGGTGGCAGGAGTACACATGAAATGTTTCTGCCTGGAGCACCAAATTACCTTGTCAGATCCATGCTGGGTCTTCTATTTGCTATTGAGCCAATGGTAACAGTAGGCATATGGCTTACCGTCAGTTGCTGTGATGGTGATGTTGGTGGGCATCAATCAAGATCAGCAGGGTGAGGACATTTAGAGCTGGCTCCATTGTGTTACCAGATATTTTGAGGTATGTAGAGGTGAATACAGATGAGTTTATGCCTTATATCTTTCCCTTTATATCAGCTCAGGTGTAGTTGTTTCACCACTGGTTTCACGTTGGAGGTACGCCGCCTCATGATTGGGTGGGCGTGGAACCAGGCTGTACGCCCTCCAATAGCCTCATTGGCTTATTAATCCGCCGACGGCAGACAGGAATTACTGGTGGTTTTGGTGATGTGGTTGCGGTCTTTCCTCTATGGGAATGCTTACATCGTAATTTGGGTGGATGGACTGCCAACTCGGAGGTGGTGTTACCGCCACTGCTGCTGCGGCGGTCTCTGGACTGGCAAACTCGTATTCAGGGCCTAAATGTTTTATTTGGTTTTGTTTCTTTCCCATCTACTTTGGCTCTACCTTATCTCACAACACAAAGCAGGCAAATGACACCATTTTCAGTTACCTATGGCAAAACATTTATTCATTCTTTTTCAATTAAAATCTTTGGAGATGTATTGATTTTTATGTTTAGCACTTAGATTGTACTAACTTTAACCTCTGTATGCAAAATTTCAGGGAGAGAATATGCCTGATGCAGCCACCACAGCAAACAGAAGTTTAGTTCATTTCAAAAGAAATTAATGCTACTCTAATCTGTTTAAAAGCCTTATGAAGGATTTTAGGCACTTATAAGTTACTTGGGTAATGCGTTCCTAGTGAAGTCGCAGATCTCTTAGGGCCATATGTATCAAGCCAAATTTAGTTCGCAAATGCCAAAATTCGCAGAATTTCGGCGTTTGTGAATGCAATTTGGACAAATGGTATGTATCAAGGATATCTGCTTTAAAAATATGGAATCGCCAAATTTGCGATTCCTTATTTTGTGATTGCATTTAAGGAATCACAAATTTTGCGATTCCCTAAATGCAATGTAAGAAGCCCAAAAAAATTGCAAATTGGCCTTAAGGAATCGCAAATTACCACCAACTTCTAGTTGGTGGTAATTTACGAATTCCTTTAAAAATGCATATTTTTGCATTTTTCAAAGTGCCATGTGACGCACATACATGCCCTTAGGGCATGTATGTGCCCCACATGTGCACCCATGCATTTTTCAGAGGTGCAACAGGGTGTCCTTTGGACACCCCTGCACCCTTGAAATTATTCTCAATTTGCGATTAGCAAATTGCGAATCGCAAATTGAGAATTATTTCCCATTCATTCCCATAGGCCTCCTGGCCCATATAAATGAATGGGAAAGTATTCCTTAATTGTGATTCGCAATTTGCTAATCGCAATTAAGGAATTCCTAGGAATCGCAAAAAAAATGCGATTTTGTACATACATACCCATTTGCGATTCTCAAATAGGGATTTCTTAAAAATCGCTATTTGAGAATCGCAAATGGGTATCTTGATACATATGGCCCTTAGACCCGGAACAATAGTGTCTTAATATTCACTTACACAGTTTCTCTTTCGTATCAATATTTAACAGAATGTATCAAGAATGACTAGAAGGTTATTGGCAATAGGGAAGTTTTTTAGCCCTGCATGCATCCTTTGAATCACAAGCCTGAGCACCAGATTCAGTGGCCTTTATTAGAGAGGAAGTCATGAAATTCTGTGCCTTTATTTCTGAATGGCATGTCACTTTTTTTAGGCTAAGTACTTGCATGGCTTAAGTTTTGGGAGTAAATGACTTACATGGCAACACATATGGCACAATAATTGACTAAGGAACTAGTCAGAATTCTCCTGTTTCCCGTTTTTCAATCAAGAGAGCATAGTAGAAGACAGAGCGGCTGAAAAGATTTGTAGGATTCCCAGTCATGTGAGGAACATTGAGACAGGGATGTTTCAAAGACAAAAAAAATGGAAGCCTGGCAATTTAAGAATACTTCTAAGGATCCAGACGTCTTTGACTTTCAGAATGTTCACATTTTTGAGTTTTTTCCCTCTGTTTTGAGCTTACACTGATAGATTGTCCTACTGGAGGCATTACAGAGCGCGTTTTCCTCAAAATTTAGATACACATATGAAAAATTCCTAGGGCCTCATTTATGAGGCTGTGCGTCACTTTTATACCACCGGTGCATCACTTTTTGTGACGCACCAGTAGCGTAAAAAATGCGCCTTGTTGCGCCATATTTACATAGTGACGCATCTAGGTAGATGTGTCACTTCGTAAACCCCTGCGCCAAATTATACCTGTGTCAGGTATAATGTATGCAAGGGGGCGTATTGACTCAAGAAAGGGTCATGGAAGTGACGCAGTGAAATCTATAAGATTTCACTGCGCCATTTCTTGACTGCTAATGCATCAAAATCTTACGCCTGCTTCATGGCAGGCGTAAGACTGACGCAGGCACTAACAACATGGGACTTGCCCATGTGAAAGTACACATTGCTGGAGTTGCGTCACTTTTGTGATACACTCCAGCAATGCGTCACTTTTCCTCCTACAGATACGTCAGAAATAGTGACGTATCTGTAACTCCTTGCGACATGATGCGCCATATTATAAATATGACGCATCAATCATGACGCAAGGAGTGCGCACTGAGAAGTGACGCATCGCTGCTTTCACGCAGCAATGCGTAATTTCTCATAAATGAGGCCCCCGGTCTGAATAGTTTCTTCTATATGTACTCTATCCGGATAATGGTTTTGTGTTATGTTTCATAGCATGGAGATTATAGTTCATGAAAGCAATGTCATGCAAGGTGAGCACTTGGATGCATTTCATTTTGATTTTACTGATTTGAATAAATACATCTAACAATCTACTTGCAAAAAGAATTTGCTATTGTAATTAGTTGCAAAGTCTACTACGATCTTTGACATACTTACTAGGTGCACTAGATTTAGAGGTATAATTCCTATATGCCTTAGTTTGACTAACCCAACATTACAAATGTAGTATGTTGTTTTGATGCGATCTACTTGAAAGGCAATAAATAATTTTTTTTAAAGTGTGATGCAAATGGAAACGTTTTAAAAGGATAAAATGTGTAAAGCAACGTGTGGTCTTCTCAAGCTGGAGACAGTAAAACATGAAAAGTGGTTAAAATTATGATCTGGATCATAAGTAAATGCATGACTTTAATACACTAGAGAGCGCCAATTAGTTCACATTAAAGCAGGCTTCTTCAACGAGTAGGTGCATCTACCTACAAGTAGATCTCCTGTCTTCAGCCCACTATACTAAATTAGACGTTTTTGCTTTGCTCAATTAATTATATGTATCCCAGGACTGAAAAGCCTATATTTGAGAAATAAATATGCATATTTTCAGAAGTCATAAGTTGATGTTTGGAGAAATATGGTTGAATTTCCAAAATACATTTAAAGCTCAGTGTTTGAGTGCTTTATTGTGCAGAGTTGGAGAGACATACTGCTAAAATTACCTTAGTGTCAGGGGCTTTGCAGCTATGGCAGTCATATATCAGCCATGTATATTTCATTTTGATAAAGTTGTTTTTGTTATATCACAGCTGACAGCCCTGCCTGATGCACTGAAGTGATCACTGCTGGTAATCTTGTATAGGGTGGCCAATAATGTAATCTTGTGTCTTACGCTCACTATTACAACACCAATAATATTAGTAGCTCGAAATAATTTTCAATGAACATAAGTAGCTCTTATTACAGAAAAGGCTTGAGACCCCTGCATTAAAGATTAATAACAAGATGGTATGGGAGATCCATTCAATCATGAAATTATATTTTAAATCTGAATTGAAGAACATAATGGCTGGGTTTATATATTTCTACTGTAGTAGTAAATCATATGATAGTTTGAAGTAACTTTACTTAAAAATTCTATGTCAGGAGTGGAGGCGAGGATTATGCCTTCTCCCTTCGCTTTAGTATACAGCAGCCAACAAAACAACAAACTACATTTGTCATGAAACCTTGGGAAAATTGTAGTAAAGAAAAAACATCCAATTTGGAACAGTCCGAGGCCCCCAATCAGGGCTCTCCAACTCCGACATAGTCTGTCCTCACTGGCCCTTCATCCTCTTTCATCGCGCAAAGTCAGCCGTGGATCCTTTTCAAGTGTCCTATTTATTTGTATCAGAACCTACGTGGACAAAGGAACATTGTCACTTTATAACTGTAATTCGTCAAGCCTGTAAACCAAACACAGTGAGACAGAGTATACCTTAGAGGAAACCAATAATTTGTAATCTCAACAGTACAAAAATAAAACTGTATTACTTACTCCGATACGGAGAGGGTCCCTTTCATTGAAAACCCTAGGGCATGATAATCCTCGCCTCCGAGTCCTTAATAGAATTGAAACTTTGTGTTACGATAGCTAGGACATTTTTAATTCTATGTCAGGACTGGAGGTGAGGATTATGCTAGTTCAAAGCTTGCTCACCACGAGGTGAGCCATATTCAGCACTGGCTTGAAGTAAAACCTCTTAAAGGTAGAGTCCGAAGATCAATCGCTGCGTTGAAGATATTCTCCAAACAGGCACCCAAGCCAAATGCTTTTGAAGACATTGCCCCTCGAGTCCAGTGGGCCCCAAAGTCCTTAAGACTTATACCTGCCTCCTGTATAACCCACCTTACCCATCGGGCAAGAGTGGGAGAAGACACAGCCTTAATTGATTTGTGTAAGGCAATAAGGAGCTGCTGTTCACCAGGCGGACAATACTCTTCCGTCATCTCCTCGTAAGCCTTTAAACAGCAAACTACACACAACTTCGGGGAATCCGGATATCTGGATATGAAATCGTTCTCGTATGATATTTAGTCCTTCCGTGTAGCGTGAAAGTAACTCCACTCGGGGTGAACATACTGGCTGTAATATCCAAGGCCCGCACGACAGACACTCGACAGCAAGAAATGAAACATAACACCATGGCCAGCTTGGCCGACAGCACCTTTCATGAAAGGAATTTGTTAGGTTGCCACAATAGAAATAAGTTGAGGACCTGGTTCACATCCCAGAGAGCCGAATAACGGGGTTCTGGGGGGAGCGACAGTCTGATGCCCCGGAGTAGCTTACAGACGAGAGGATGTTCTCCTACCGCAGCATTGTCAAGCAGGACATGGCCCTCTGAAATGGCTGACCGGAATTGATTGATACTATACCAGGATGATATGGTATTCACTGCGCAGTTCAAAGTAGCTGTCCAGGATCAGGTGCAAATAGTGATCTCTTTGTTGCAGAACCTGGGCTTCGCAATAAATTGTAAATAGGCAGTGCAAGATCCAGCCCACAGTATGGAATTTCTGGGATTCAAAGTAGATTTGGTCGAGGTGGTCCTGATTCACTCTACTAAAAAAACTAGAATGATAAAGAAGCAAAGACGGTTCTTTTGAGCACGTAGATTTCTTTGAGGGGCTTGGTTAGAATCTTGGAGAAGTTATCATCATGATTCAGGCAATATTTTTCCATCCACTGTAATTTTGGGTCTTTCAAAGGTTGAAGAATCTTCGGCTCAGGTCCCACGGTCAAAGGAGGCAAAGATGGAAATGGAATGGAAATTAGTGCTTGTGGAAGCTGCAATCTCAGAACAATGTTTGTTGTTAAAAAACAGATATGGTTGTGGACTAAAACTCTAGCAGTTTATATTTGGGTTCCCAGTGTTGGAGTGTTTTAAAAATGAGAACTTTGATCATAACAAGAGTCTCCACATCAATTGCTTGAAGTTGTTGGATTGGCCTTTTGCAGTAAAGAGTTTCACCAATGAAAAAGAGCAGTGTCATATCCTTCTGAAAATGGAATACAAATTTGTGGTGCATAATGACAGTCACCTTGGAGGGATCAAGTCATGGGCTCTGTTTGACATGGCAAAAGCATTCTGTCACTTTTGTCTGGACGGCCAGAGTTCAGTGATTGTGGAATACCTGCCATATCTGCTAAACAAAGCAGCATATTTGGAGTTTAAACAGTTTGTGAATGCCAAATGCGACACTGGAAGCTAGTGATGAACCTGCTTCATGACTGGTGGGGTCAATTAGATGTGTTCACATTGTGGCTGAATTGTTAGTTGGAATACTATTTCCCCAGGGGTCATGCGAGCCAGATAGGGTCTGAGGATTCCGGTTGGACTGTCCTAGCTCGCTTGGTGGTCCCTGAGGTCAGTTGTCTACATGATGGCCGCCCATTTTGTTCGCCTCTGATAGTGTTTTGGTGAGGTTGTGCATTCACTTTGGCCTCCTCCTACGGGAGCTGAAGAAGAGTGCCCCCCGGCCATGGAAAGAGAAATGGCCTTGCTCCATTCCCAGTATTTGGTGGCCATCTTGGAGTGGGTTCTTCTATATACATCCCACACATGGGGCTGCTTAGTTTTCCCCATCACCTCATAGTTGGAGATTATTATTTTCCTCTAAGGCCATGTATTAAACTGCCTGCCTGAACTGCCTACCATCTGAAGTTGTAAATCCAGGATTGCATCCAAGTTACTACGGCCCAGTCTATTGTCTTTTGCTTGGATAATCTGACCTCTCATAGTTATTGGTCTACCTCACGGTACCCGAGGGTGCGTAGCTAGCAAGTGTGATACTATTGCATAGTGAGCAAGTGGGACTCAATTGCACACCAGCCTCCTATCTTTTAGCCCGGGTTAATCTGGCTCTCATAGGTGTAAGTCCACCTGAATGAACCCGAAGGTGAGTGGCTGGCAAATAGCATGCAATTGCCCATCGCAACCTAACCCCAGGACACTTTCCTTCTGCGTACACATCAAACCTCTTGACACGTCCCCCACTTCTGTCCAGACTCTTGGCCTACCTGCGCCTCCTATGGTCGGCACAGACCTCAGCCCAGTCTATTTGCTTATCTAGGCTTCCTTGGTGAGGAGACAAGGCGGGTGCGGGTTTTGGAGCCAAAACCTCCGAAACGCATCTCTCTCAACCTAGAGCCTGCTGACCAGAACGCTTTACGAATCATATATCCCCAAACCTTTCAGAAAATGCTGCAAAAAACTTCAAACATAGACTAGCCATCCCGAAACCCTTATCTCAGACCCCTTCTTCTCCATCAATAAGGATGTTACCATAAATGATCTCATCTTCTACACTGAACAGCATGCTCAATGGCGGAAGGCCAGTTACTCTCTTCTCAAGATCTCCACTTCCCTTAAAACTCCTCATGGTCTCAGAGTTATAGTTGAGCCCTCCTCAGCCTATAGAGCTGAAGCCACCATCTCAATTTACAAAAACTGAACCATCCTTATCCAAGCCCCTGACTGCAATCTAATGTTGTTTGACAACGTCTTCCCCTACCTTCATGAAGACAGTCAACAACTTCAATGCCCCCCCCTTGGAGGGGCTGGCCCCTCAATGGTTTCCAAGAACGTGCAAATTCTATATCCCGCCTCTCCACCACCAACAGCTAACCCTACATCTGTTCCGAAGGGTCCCCCTCTAGCTACCTCTATTCAGAATAACAATTCCACCGCATTGCCCGTTGTGAATGAGCTGCAACAACACAGTCATCACAAGAATCTACATGCTCCCCCCCTCATGGTTAGCTGGTTCTAACACCCCTAGCTCCACTGCTCACAACACTGCCCGGATTCTCCCCAGGATCAATTCCCCCAGCCCAGCCCGCAATCCCGACCTGGTTCGACAGGCGGGCAAGGGTCGCCTGCTGCCGTCCCCTCCTATCCTACTCATCCCTCCTAGCATGCAGTTCCATTTCCCAGAATCCCCTGCCCTGGGGCCCACTCACTTGCCACCTGCCCTACTTTTCCCTTCCCCCACTAGCTATCCTCCGACGCATGGTCCCCGGGACCTAGCCTCACATCCCCATTCACACACTTCATTGGAAGCCTGACTTAATGAGATTGCACTTTGCCTACAACAACTTAAGGCAGATGTTCATAGCCTATCACACATCACTGAGGATCTGTCAGTTAATTGCAGACTAGGACGCTCCATTATGACCAATCTTCAGCTACACTGGCTCCCAGACTGCGGTTATACCTGGTGCCCTGCCCCCCCCTATCCTAGGTGAATCACATCCCACACAACCCACACACCCCATAGGTGGGCCACCACTCCACACCCTAATGACCCCTCTCGCTCCTCCAGATGTAGAGCCTCCCTGTCCGATTTCATTCTCTCATACTTTCATATGATCAAGCACTTCCCTCCACCCCATCAAACCTGCATCTAGTTGAATCAATCCCCACTGATCCCTTCAGGGGACCTAGGCCTAACACCAGAACTTTAAATGAGAACAGTCTCACGATAGTCACCACCACTCTACCTCCCCCAACCGACACCCTCGTTAGTCTCAAATGTATGCTCCTAAACTGCAGATCTTGACCTTGTAATGTTGATGGAAACCTGGCTAAATGACTCATTTGCTCCCATCCTGGACCTTTTAATGCCTCCCAACTTTGACATCATTAGGTTGCACAGAACTAGTGGTCAAGGGGGAGGCATTGCATGCTTACATCACAGTGATCTAACAGTGAAAGTCATTCATGCCGACCTCCTGCCGTCTTGTGAATGCCTTGCATTGATGTGACTGGAGGCAACAATCTTTCATGCAAATAGCAGACGCTCTACAACACCCCTCGTGACAACCTTCCCTTCACAGAACATATCATGGACATTATTTCAGTCAACGCAGATTTCCAGGGCACCTTGATCTTCCTGGGAGATTTCAACCTCCACTGGAATTATGTAAACGATGTGGTGGTCAATAGCCTTAAATCCTTCCTTCTTGACCTTAACCTTATCCAAATATGGGACAGCCCTACACATTTCAAAAGAGCCACTTTAGATCTTGTCATTGGTAAGTCCAACACTTTACTCCTGGAGTTCGTCCTCCCATGTGATTGGAGAGACCCCTATTGCATCACCTACCTCACCCTTGAATCTGGAAGAACAAGCAGATTCCAACCTAAGAACCCAAAACAGTTGAAAGGATGCTTACGGAACATACACTCTCAAGACCTGACTGCGCTCAGTGATAACATCTTGCCCCCTCCTATGAACATGTTGGACGCCCATGACCATACGGGCCACTATAACCACGCAATGCTTAATGTACTTGTCTCAGTAGCACCACTTCAGCTTAAAAGAGTGTCCTCCAAACTCTCCAAATCGTGGTTCAATGATAGTCTTAATGCTGAAAAAAGAAATGTAAGACTTGCAGAAAGGAAGTGGCTATTGTATCCCTCCCTTGAACATCTTTATCACTTGAGATCCTTGCAAAGCATGTACAATAAACACATCAGATACTTGAAGGCCACCTTTATAAGAGCTCAACTAGATCAAGTAAAAAACCGTTCCAAAAAACTGTTCGAACTCATCAAGTCCCAAGCTAACAATCATCCTAACCTCTTGGCTCTGGGTCAAGGGACACCGCCGAACTGTGAAGAATGTGCTGTTTTCTGCACTGATAAGATTATTAAGATTGAGACTGAATTACGCTTGGCTCGTGATCACCTCTCGAGTGGCTTGCTGAACACCCTACGCCCCTCAGAGTCGAATATCACTGACCCTTCACAGCCCTTCCTCCCCAAAAACAATGCATTTTGAAGTCTGTTCCAAACCTTGGATGACTCCACTATACACAAATTGCTGATGACTTTGAAACCTTCTAACAACCACAAGAAATTGAAAATGCTGCTGCTTATTTCAAATCAAATTAGAAAAAGATGTGCGGACTAACCATCATTTTATCTTTGAGCTCATTTGTAGCTTTTATTTTTAATTTTTCATCATACTTATTTTTTCAAAAAAGTTTTTCAATATGCACAATACATTAAACACTGTACCCACAAATAACATACAACAATTCAAAAATCTAATTGTCCAATGAGTCACACCATTCTCACCATCAAACTCGATCTGCATTCATACCTTCCATACTCATGACAGATATTAATACTACACTCACATACTGAAAGAATACCAACGGTTGCGTCGCACCCCTCTAGTGATTTGAAACCTTCTAATCACTACAATGACCCTCTGCCATCGAGCCTTTTCCCGGAAGTGAGATCTGCCTTGCTGACACTCTGAACGACGATTGTTAATGCTTCATGTATGCATGATGCGATTCCGCATTGCCTTAAATCTGGTCAAGTTATCCCAATCCTAAAGAAACCAAATGCTGATCCCACGGACCTTCCTAACTTTCGCCCACTCACTAACATCCCCCCTTGGTAAAACTCCAGGAGAAATGTGTGACCGCCCAACTTTGTCATCACATCGACCATTTCCAACTCCTGGACCAATACCAATCTAGTTTCTGCCAGGTCACAGTACAGAGTCGGTGCTAACGCACATCGTGGATGATGCGCTTAGAATGTTGGATCACGAAAGTCATGCCTATTGATCCTTCTTGACCTTTCGTCAGCATTTGATACTGTCAAACATGATCACCTAATTGACCTCCTGGAACACAGGATGGGGTTGTCTGGGCCTGTACTAAATTGGTTCTCTTTGTTCCTTAAGAACAGATCCCAAAGCTTCAAGGTGAACCAATCCTTGACCCATCCTGCACCAGTAACATTGGGGGTTC
Organism: Lissotriton vulgaris; assembly: GCF_964263255.1. Lineage (NCBI taxonomy): Eukaryota > Metazoa > Chordata > Amphibia > Caudata > Salamandridae > Lissotriton > Lissotriton vulgaris. The sequence goes on along the minus strand of NC_141687.1, from coordinate 1,399,633,008 downwards.
CCCAAGATTCAGCACTGTCCCAGACGCTCTTTAACCTGTTCATGGAGCCTCTGACAGAAATTCTAAAATCATCCAGTATTCATTATCTTATATATGCGGACGATACCCAAATATACCTGAAGATAGCCTCCCCCGAAGACATTCAGTCCATCAACGCCGTCCTGTTGGAAACACAAAGCTGGTTGACACGTAATCACATGAAGCGAAATGCTCCTGAAATGGAATTCCTACTGATCTTACCCCACAACCAATCCCTCATCATGGAACAATGGTTGAATCAGCTGACTGCTCTCAACTGTAGACAGCACCTCACTGCACATGCAGAAGCACGTCAGTTCCCTAACTAAAGGAGCGAACTTCCAACTCAGCTTATTTAGGAAACTCAAACCCTTTTTCTCCTTGATCATGACCTAAAGGTTGCAGTACAAGCATTAGTGATCTCAAAGCTGAACTATGGTAGCACAACACTTTGCAGCCTGCCTAGTGAGGACTGCTTCCCTTAGAGCTACCCTCAATTCCGCTGCTAGGCTCTTAACTGGCACCAAAAGAACAACACCACATCTCTCCAGGCTTGCGGGACCTGAATTGGCTTCCATATGAAGCTCCGATGCAGTTAAAAATTGCATGCATGGCTCACAAAGCCATCCACTTTAAGACCCCGCTGTACCTTGCACAGAAACTGGAGCTCTCCTGTGGTTCTAGAGCCTCTAGAAGCGCCACTACCCTTGGGATTAAACCACAAAAATTCTATGAAAAAAAAGACCTATAATCGAGCCTTCTCGGGGATGGCTCAGAGGATCTGGAACTCCCTTCCACCGATGTCAGGGTGAACCCTTCCACTGTCTTCTTCAAAAAAGAAGTCATAGGGCTCCTGATGAAGAAATTCCTGCCTTAGCCTGGCCCCTTCATCTGGTTTTGGGTCCATAGCCGTTGACTTTGGCCCAGGCACCTGGTTCACGAATATGTCAGACAATTCTAGACTGTGATTTTGTCGCTTTGTTGATTCTGTTGCGTTCGCTTTTCCCTCACGAGAATGTTGGACAATTTTAGAAGTTGTCTCTTTGGTTCACACTCTCATACCTGCTTTGAACAATGACGTAATAGCATTATCTGCTTTCTCACCTCCTTTGGAAGGAAGATTGATAATCCCCCTGCAAGTGAAGCCAAAATGCATCTTCTGTAAGCCTTCAGAAAGTAGGTGAATCGATCCGATTTGGCATGTCTCGTCTCTATCTTCAGGCAAGAAGTTCCTCTCTAACTCTTCACTCTCTGTTCCTAACTTATATAACATTATAAGAACTTTCTTGAATCTTTCCAGATACATAATTAGCAGAAACAGGCTGGATGCACCTTCACTTATTTTTATTCGGTGAAACCAATTTTTAAAAATTATAATACAATCAAAAAGAAATGAAATTTTCAGCCTCTATGAAATTTTGTTGACAATTCAATAACAATTATTTTAGAGCAGAGGACTCATCTCAGATCAAATGCTGTGAATATACTTGAGCAGACTTGATTATTGCATTGCAGTGAAAAGTGATATTAAACAAACATTCTACATTTGTCATTCATACATAAATGATTAACAGTTGTAAGCTAAAAAGGGAGATTTCTAGAAGAGAAAAACATGCTAATTTTAACTAGGGAAGTTGTAGTTTAGCCAAATAATTGTTAATGTGTTATTTCTTTGCTGCTAGTTAATAGTAAAGATTGAAAAATGCAAAATGCACTCCATCGTATCTTTAATAGAACCCAAACTTTCTTTAACATTGCCTAATTAATCGTCATTACATTATCAGCCTAAAATCACCACACCTCCTTCCCTTAAGAGATGCTAGCGAAAATCAAGATATCTAATACGCGACAAAATTGCTCATCTAGTTCACTGTATTGCCTGCACAAGGAAACATGCTGCTGAAGGGACAGATTTCAAATCATTCACTTTCCTATGGTGATGACTGAATATGTACATGGATATGGTACTCACCTCTGCTGTTACAAGTTCCTGAAATAAATGAGTCCCCCAAAATATAATTTCCATGTGTTTGTATTCTATATTTAAAGTGTTCCCAGTCTGTGAAATGTGTAACTGCTGAGACACTTTTCACAATGTACTAAAAAGGTGTATAATTGTTCTGATTCACAATGCTACTTCTTTCAAAATATTTTGATTAACGTGTTTTGAATGTAGGCCTTTATAAGGTTTATAGAGATATTTTTTATTGATATTAAATAAAAGAAATATTTGTAAACGTTTTTTTATCATTTCCTTATATTTCACTCACAAGAACAATAATTTTGAAGTCAATCCACATTCATGCTTGAAGATGCAACAGCTGACAAACGTATGCAGGTGAAGTGAAAGGAAAAATGAAACATGTAAACAGCAACTGATCTGAAAGCTCTCACTAGCCAAATAAACGCACAACTTTTCATTTTAAATATGAGATCTGTCTTCAAAAAGCTTCTATCACCTCTCAAAATTCACTCCCATGCCTTTGTATAGAAGATGTTAAAAAGCTTTTATGTCTAACAAAATTAGCTATTTTAAAATGCAGGGATCTCTCTCATTAACCATGTTTAGTCATTTAAAATTATATTATTTCATAATGAGAATTTGCCTAGCCTTGGTGCTGGTAAGTTCCAATTCTATTAAGGACTCGGAGGCGAGGATTATGCCTTACTTTCTTCACTTTATTTCTCACAGCAGCAAGAAAAAAACATGTAAAAACTACTTTTCCCATGAACACCAGGGAAAAAACAGGAAATTGAACAGTAAGTCCTTTGTCAGTCTCTATGCACCGGCAGCAACCATCATGCCTTGCATCCACTTCCTCTTCCTCTTTCTTCGCGCGAAGCACTCTGTCCGGTAACTTCACGCATCCTGTTTTGGTCCATCATTCCCTGGAAAAAAAGCTCAGAGTCAGAATCCGACCTCACGGAACATCAGGTACGTAGCATAAATGCAGACAGATCAGTACCATTAAGAACCTCATGAAAACCTGTAAAAAGGTTAGTCTGTACGGGGAGGGATCACTTCAAGGAAGTCCCAGGGGGGGATAATCCTCGCCTCCGAGTCCTTAATAGAATTGGAACTTACCAGCACCAAGGCTAGGCAAATTCTCATTCTATGGCTGGACCGGAGGCTTCAGATTATTCCAGTTCAGGCTTATTGACCACAAGCCGAGCCACCTCTGTTACTGGCTTAAAATAGAACCTCTTGAAGGTGGAGTCCGAGGACCAGTCCGCGGTCCTTATCAGGTCCTCCAATCGAGCCCCCAGCGCAAAGGCTTTCGAGGCCATGGCTCCTCTAGTCGAATGAGCACCAAACTTCTTCGTATCAATCCCCGCCTCCTGCATCACCCAACGCACCCATCTGGCGATGGTCGGGGAAGAAACAGCCTTGTACGGTTTTCGTAGGGCAATCAGCAGTTGTCTCTCACCCGGAGGGCAAGTATCATCAGTCATATCCTCATATGCACGGAGGCACTGCACTACACACAGCTTTGGGGAATCCGGGAAAGCTGGATATGAAATAACCCTCGTAAGGGTCTTAGTTCTCCTGCTCACTGTAAAGGACACTCCCTCCGGGGAAAAGGTCTGCGCTGTAATATCGAGCGCATGCACGTCAGATACCCTTCTGCAGGAAATCAGACACAACAGCATTGCTAGTTTAGCAGTAAGCTCTTTGCGAGACAAAAACCTATTAGGCTGCCAGGAAAGAAACAAGTTCAGAACCCTGCTGACGTCCCAGAGGACTGAATACCTCGGTTTGGGGGGCAGCGAGAGGCGAACCCCTCGTAATAGTCTGCAAACCAAAGGGTGCTCCTCAATCGGGGAACCCTGAACCAGTTCATGACCTGCCGAAATGGCCGAGCGGAAGGTATTGATAGACCTATAGGCCAAACCGTCATCCGCCAAGTCGGCACGGAAATTAAGGACATGGACTACATCCGTCCCCACGGGATCGAGACCCCGTCGCACACACCAGCGACGCCACCTGTGCCATGCAGATCGGTATCTCTTGGCGGTGCTATCCGCCCATGCCTTTGAGAGCAGATTCTCTGCCTTTCCCGAAAGGCCTGGGAGAGACCAGCGACGCCGGAGATCCGCCATGCCATCAGCCTCAGTGAACCTTCCTGAACCAACCTGTGGGGATTCCCGTCCCGGTTCAGAAGAATGTGAGGAGAGTGGGGGAGTAGGATTGGAAAATCCCAAGAAAGTTCCAGAAGAACCGGAAACCAAACTTGAGACCTCCAACAAGGCATGATCATCACCACCTGTGCTGACTGACGGCGCAGTAACACCGACACCCTGTGATCATTGAGAACGGAGGGAACGCATAACCCTGTTCGCTCGACCAGTCTTGGAGGAACGCATCTGTCGCCTCCACCGACGGGTCCGGGCGCCAACTAAAATATCTCGGCAACTGATGGTCCAGCCGCGAGGCGAACAGATCCACTGAAAATGGACCCCACCGGTCCATCAATTGGGAAAACACCTCCGGATCCAGCTTCCAAACGCTGGCATCCAGGAGGTGTCGGGAGTGCCAATCGGCTACCTCGTTCTAACGGCCCGGCAAATATTCCGCCGTGACCGAGACCTGATGATCCAGGCAAAAAGTGCCAAAAATCCAGCGCGAGATCCGCTAGCATCTTGGATCTGGTGCCACCCAGATGGTTGATATATCGGATCGCAGACACGTTGTCCATCCGTAGAAGGACACACGATTGCACTCGCTCCTTGGTCCAGCACTGGACCGCAAAGGAGCCTGCCAGCAATTCCAAGCAGTTGATGTGTAAAGACTGCTCGAGGGCAGACCAGGCGCCACCTGTGGAGAAGCCCCCGCACCTGGCCCCCCAACCTGCGTGACTGGCGTCCGACTCTATCACAATGTCGGGGGCTGACCCAAATATGGCACGACCATTCCAGGCCTCCATGTGCATCAGCCACCAGCGCATTTCGTCCCTCACGTCCGCTGACAGCGGAATCAGCTGCGAGTACGTGAGACCCTGCCTGAGGTGGTACGCTTTCAACTGTTGCATCGCCCGGTAGTGAAGCGGCCCCGGGAAGATGGCCTGAATCGAAGATGACAACAGGCCCACGATTTGTGCTAGATGACGCAACGAGATCATTGACTTCGCCAGGGTCTGGCACAACTCGTGGCGAATTTTGGACATTTTCCGTGCGGGGAGACTCAAGGATGCAGAAACCGAGTCTATGCTGAACCCGAGAAAGGTTGCGCACTGAGCTGGGACCAGGAGGGATTTCTTCTCATTTATTACAAATCCCAGACCTTGCAACAGGTCCACCGCAAACTGCAACTGGGCCTTCAAGCGCCTTGGACACTGGTCCATTAAAAGCATATCGTCCAAGTACACTATCAATCTGACACCGTGCGCCCGCAAGGCTTCTACTGCGGGGTGGAGTACCTTTGTGAAACACCACGGCGCGGAAGAGAGCCCGAAGGGCAGCGTGGTGAACTCGTACACCTGTCCGTCCCACCTGAATTGGAGGAAGCGACAGTGCGGAGGAAAAATCGGGACCGCCAGGTAGGCGTCCTTCAAATCGAGCCGGACCATCCAGTCGGCCGGCCGCAGCACATCCCGCAGGAGGTGGATTCCCTCCATCCTGAAATGGCGGTAAACCAGCCACTCGTTGAACTCCTTGAGATTGATAACCGGACGGCGGCCTCCATCTACTTTGTCGACTAAGAAGAGATTGCTGAGGAAGCCGTCCGGGTGCTCGCACGCGCGGCAAATCGCCCCTTTGTGAAGGAGGGCGGAAACCTCGTCGCGCACCAATGCCGCATCGCGCTGTGAAAATGCAATGGGGCGCGGACGCTGGGGCTGCCGAGGACGGCCATGGAACTCCAGTTGGAAGCCCTGAACCGTCTGTAGTACCCAGGCGTCCTTGGTAAGGGAAAGCCATGCTGGGAAGAACTGCGCCAGGCGACCTCCTACACGTAAAGTCGCAGAGGGCAAGACACTCACCTCGTCCACCTTGCTGTTGGCCTCGATAGACACCACGTCCTCGGAATTTCTGACCTCTGGTGGGGTAAAAGTTATTGTATCTGGAGCTATGTTCCTGACCATGTCCGCGTCCGGAGCCTTGCCCTCTATCGGAGGGAGCACCCCGGCCGAACGAGCGGCCCCTGCCTCGTCCGGCCCCTTCAAAAACCCGAGGGGCAAACACCTTTTTTATATTTGACTGGGCCCGGTCCAATGACGTAAACGTAGCAACGAATTTGCCCAGCTCCTTGATAAAAGGATCGCCAAATAAGCTGCCCTGCGCCACAGCGCCCGGCTCCGAAGAGGCGAGGTCACCCAGCTTTGGGTCGATTTTGATGAGCAGTGACCTCCTCCTCTCAGTAGAGAGGGCGCAGTTGGCATTGCCTAGGAAATCTATGGCACGTTGTGCCGAATTAGACAGGATTTCCGGAGAAATGGTGTCCCCCGACACCTTAGCCTCCTCCGCCATGTCGAGGATTTTGGTCATGGGGCCCACTGCGTCAAGCAGTTTGTCCTGGCACGTGCGCCTGGACCGATCAATGCCCTTCCGGGGATCTTTGACAAATTTAGCGAGAAAAGTGGCCATCTTGGGGTCAATATCTGGGGTCATTGCCACTTTCCCCTCCAGAGAAGGTCTGGGACACTCCGCCCGAAGGCGGCTGCGAGAGTCTTTGTCCACCGGTTTACGGAGACGGTTCACCACATACGATGCCACCTTATCCCCCAGCACCCATTCGGAGGATCGTGGGTGGACGATATCGTCCGGATCCAACGTATCCGAAGGGGCCGTGGACGTGGATGGCTGGGAAGGAAGCCACGACCTAGAAGAGCAGGCTTCCTCCTCCGAGTCCGGAGAATCATCATCCTGCTGTGGCTCTGGGGACATAGTACGGGGAGTAGGAGGTGAGACAACTACCTGCTGGGCAGGAACGGGTAGGGGTTCCTCAAGCGCCTTGAAGGCGTGCCTGACCTTGTCGAAGGCTACTGGATCCATCCCCTCAACGCAAGCCTTTTTTACCGTGGGGGGAACCGCCGACAGGGAAGGATCCGAGGCCGGGGTAGGCGCCGGAATGAGGGCCGCAATTTTCGCATACGCCTCATCCAAACGCGCCGTCAGGCGTTGTTCTAGCGGTACTATTGTTTGATCCACTGCTTTATAGATGGAATCATCCACCGCCTGGTAAAAATCATCATCCCAGGAGGCATAATTCAGAGGGTCTTCCTCTGGGTACTGGCCTGACTCCCCCTGCATGATGAGGTAAGTTGGGCTCCACGGGAGGGAGGTACAGCGCAGCCAATTGACAAGACCCCTGAGGGCACAATATGGATCTGGGTAACCCAGAGGATATGGTGGCACAAAGGCACAAATTACGGGGCTAGCCCAGGGAACGCACAGCCCTCTGTATACCAGGGCGCTACCCAGTCAAGCGTTCCCAAGCACTGCACACCAGCGCCAATTACGACCCAGTCAGGGTGTTCAACGGTCCAAATACAACCCACTCGGGGCGTCAGGGTGAGGGAGAACCTAATTTCGACCCCGCTGGGTGTCAGCACCGGGTAGCCAGGGACAGCGCTGAAGCTGTAGAAAAAACGCGGTAAAAAACGCGTTTAAAACGCGAATTATAGCGCACCTAGCACAGAGAAAGCACTGCCCCCTAGCGGCGCTCGGAGCGCACCGCACTCTGCTGGGGCTGCAAATCGCGTAAGGAGCGCAGAAGCGTCCCGCGATGGCAAGGGGGACCTGTAGGGGTCGCAAAACACCAGCGCTATCAACAAAGCCACGCGCTGCCCACAGAAAGCCCCCAAAACCCAGGAGAGAAGAGAAAAAAACCACTTAACTTGCTGCTGAGCAGCGAAGAAAGAGGAAGAGGAAGTGGATGCAAGGCATGATGGTTGCTGCCGGTGCATAGAGACTGACAAAGGACTTACTGTTCAATTTCCTGTTTTTTCCCTGGTATTCATGGGAAAAGTAGTTTTTACAAGTTTTTTTCTTGCTGCTGTGAGAAATAAAGTGAAGAAAGTAAGGCATAATCTGAAGCCTCCGGTCCTGCCATAGAATTGATTAACACCTCTCATGACTTCTACTCATATTCTTTTTGATACATCTGCTTTCATATAAGAAATAGCCCCTCAATGCCTGCACCATAAGGAAGCCATTAATTTAAGTTCTATTCCTACAACACAGTATTAAGGAGTGACTGACCTTTGTCGTGAATAAAAATGTTAGAACCCCAGTTCTTCATTAGAACTCAGTGATGAAGAAAGTAGATTCCAGGTGAATCAACTGAAAACAAATTGTGGCTTTTGAAGGTATTTATTACTCGACTTGTCTCACAATGACAAGAAAGATGTTTGAGAATGTGTAGACAATGTGCTTTAAAATTAGGTTCCGTGACTACTAACCCATATTTCCATGAGAAAATCATGAGAGAAAGATCTTGTCTCACAAATATGGCTCATCAAATTCCAGGGGCAGATAATCGGTTTCCAAAGGATGAAATCACTTTAGAATTCACCAAAATTTCAAAAATGAATATGGCATCTCCAATAAAGAACTTACATTGTGTCTGAAAACGGTTACCAGCCTTTCTATATGCTCCTTTTTGTGACCCTCAAAACTAGCCATTTAGTACATTGCATTTCAACAGGGCCAAAATGGTGGAACCTTATTGCCAAAGAAAATCTAGCTGGCTTGCTTCTTGTAATGGAACAAGGTTTTGTGGAAAAGAGACTTGCTCGGGTGCAATCCACTCGTTAACTGACTAACAAAGTTATTAATCATGGTTCGTGAATAACTAATACGCACCACATGAATATGCAGGTTGGTGAAGCTTGCTTATGTGTGTACTAATGTGGATAACAATGAAGACGGATTAATACTGCTTTAAACGGGGAACTGTTGTGCGCAGGCGTCAAGTGCATCTACAAAGTATGACGTATTAATGGATGGAGGAAAAATTCTGGTACTTGAGCAGACGACATTAAAATGGAGTCTTGAAGACTCGCGTGCATGGCATCTGCTTACTTGAATCAAGAACAAGCTATTTTACTAATGCTAATGCAGGAAAAGTATTAACCCCTTTGATGCTCATGACGAGCTCAGCTCGTCATGCAGTACACTGGTCGTGTGCTTATGACGAGCTGAGCTCGTCATGAACAATGGATTCCAAGCACTTTCAGCACAGAGGGGGAATTGCTGCAGCAGTGATAGTGTTAATAAGTAAAGGGGAATAGAGTAGAGGTGGGTGGTATACAGTGCGACCACTTTACTTGTGAAATTAAAATTTGTCTTTCTGACTTTATCAATAGTGCGTATTTGGGCCTCTATGGTAAAACTGGATTAAGCTGAGTGATGCGAAGTCCACGCATGCCCACAGAGTGAAGCCATGAAGGCCATGACTGTGCAATTGAAAGGGAGCCAAGATAGAGTGTTACAGCATTGGAACGGATGGTGAAAAGTTCAACGAAGAAGACTCTTGTTCAGAATGTTATTCAAATGTATCAAAGTGTACTTAGAAATGTATGAGAACTAAATGTATGAATATAAATTAAGGGGATGTGTTTGCGAACAATAGTTGAACTGATTTTAATGACATGTAAGCATGGTGTGATGGAGCTTCCCCCTTGTCTGACCAATCAGATTTCGTATTTTTACGATATTGAAATTTTAATGGGTGGAATATTCAGAATGAAAGAGATAATTAAGATAGTTTTAGTTAGTTAGTCAGAACAGAGGGTGCAGAAGATTGGGATGCTGTCTTTGCTGCGGGAGATGCTCCTGCTGGGAGAGATGCTGTGAGATGCTGATGAAGAGCCGAATGCAGAACCTGAAGCAGAACTTTCTATCCTAATTAAATTGGGTTAGATCAGAAGATCGCGGGAGAATCTCAAGGAGGAAGAGAGTGTCAGAGAGGGGTGCGACGCAACTGTCGGTATTCTAGAGAGGTCATCTATCCTGTCCTGATTCCTGTACTGAAGCCTTTGTCTCCTGACCTATCCCGGGAGACCCACACCAGCCCTTTTTGGCCAGGGGGTTGATATTTCACACCATCCTTGGTAACTATTATTTTAGGATATTTGCAAATGTTATGATCTTTTCTCTCTGTCCTCTCCCTTTCCGACATCACTTGATTGCATGAGTCAGAGATAAATGTATTGTGTTTATTAATTGAAGTTTTCTCTCCTATGAATGATGGTGACTGAACTGTATTGAGACTGTTCACATGCATCAAAATTGTAGGTAAAAATATGAAAACTTCTTGAGTCTGTGGTGATGTTATTTAAAGTATAGAAAAGCTAGCTTATGTTAATTATCGCCCTCAACTAGTTCAACTAATGGTCCATCGACCAGAGGAAAGAACTTGTTAATCTGTGAAGGGTTAGTTAAAGAAATTAACAGAGTTACCAAATAAACTAATCCTAAACAGTTTTGTGAAAGTTTGATCAAATTTAAACCAACACCAGCGGTTTCAACCACTTGTGAGTTTATGGGTCCAGGTGAGTATATGGTAGTGGAGTATCTGTTATTGGTGGACCGCTGGATCACTTGCAACCTTCCATCTAAATAGTAACATTAAAAGCACATCATAAAAATAACAATTTGTGAATTTCACTGCAAAGATTAAGTGCATGATTTACAAAAGCAACATTATGCAAGGTGACAAGCATTCCCAGATTGTCACTAATTAGTGTGGAGTAGGATCCTTGGCTTCACCTCGGCCTCTCTGATTTTATCCCAGTCAATAACTACCTGTGAGTACAGTTCTCTTTGATAATACTGCTTCTGTAGTTTATCCTACAAACAAGTCTGCTCATAATCAAACTTTAAAACACTTTTTTTTCCAAAAACCTTTATTGACATATTCAATATAATCAAAGTACACTTTTGCATCAGATCAAAGCATCGTACACAGTAGGTTATTAGATGAAAATCATAAATGTAATGACAATACCATCATGCAAGAATGAAATTCTGTGAGGCACTGCTATGGCACCAGGATCCAACACACTACAAAGGAGGAGGGGACATCAGTGTAGGGATAGGAGTAGACACAAACGGAAGGGGGAAGTGGGGAATAGAGGGAGGCAGTTACTGATCAGCACTGGCGGCCGCCTCGGGCGGAGGGCTGGCGGGGAGCGCGGGGGAGGCAGCACCGCTCAAATGAGGTCGGGAAGGAAGATATGTCACTAAGGGCCCCTGTATGTCAATTGGGCGATATCTCGCAGGAAGTAAGTCCCAGAATCTGGGCAAAATTTAACAAAGCCCAGCAGACACAGTGGTGGGTCGAGTTGTACTGGTGTGGAGGTAATTTCGGAAATGGCGGCGCATACCGCCAGCCCGAACTCTGACAACTTAGGGCACAGCCACGCTAGATGAGCAAAATCCACGGCTGGGGTAGCACATTGAAAGCAACAATCGTTAGGTATAACTCCTCGTTTGTGGAGGTGAGCAGGAGTGCAGTATAGTCTACGTAAATATTTGAAATGTATAAGACATATCCGGTAGTTGGGTGACAGTTTCTTCGTCTGATTGCAGCAATAAAGCCAGTCAGTCTGAGCGATATGCATGCCTAAATCCTCGCCCCATGCCATGCGTGCGCGATCCGTGGAGATGGTGGTGGAAGAGAGCGTGAGGGCATATAATTTGCTGTCCATTTTGCAAGGAGTGGGGAATGTATATAAAATTGAGAGCAGGCATCGAAGGCGGGGGCTGGGGGAATGTTGGATGTAACTTCCTGCATATAGCTCGCAACTCATAACATAGTAAAGGGTCCAGTGGACCAGAAGAGGAGGGGAGAGAGTAGAACGTGTTGCTGAGATAAAGATCCGCCATTGTCGTCAGACCCAAGCGGGAGGCATGTTTAGACATGCCGGTTGGTTGGAGAGGGGGAAAAGCAGGATGCCGTACTATCGGCATGGCATTAGCCAACAATATCGGTGCATTGGAGAGTTGGTGCAGTCCAGACCAGGCCCCGCGCAGGGTCTTGACCCTGTCCACCTCGGCATGCGGCAACTTGCCGGGGCAAACAGGGCAGTAGTCAGCGGCCAGGAAGCTGCGATGTCTGCCTCCACTGCGATGTGTGGTTGATATGGAGAGAGGTGAATCCAGAAATGTAGAAAGCTGGCCTGGGCACTTAAGGCGTCAAGCTTAAAATTAGGAGCGCCCATACCCCCTACCGACATGGGGACAGTAAGGCTATCGTACCCAAAGGTGGGCTGTTTGCCAGCCCAGAAAAGAGAGATGATCAAGGAGCAAATTTTACGAAAGAAATGGGCAGTGAGGAGGATCGGGATATTTTAAAAAAGTTAGATGAATTTCGGGAGGACCACCATCTTGGCAATGGCTATGCGGCCAGCATGGTACCGTGGGAGCCAGTTCCAATGCAGTATTTTAGACTCCAGCCAGTCCACCACACGCCCAAAATTGGCCCTCCAGAGGTTGTCCAAGTCCCTACTCAACCAAATACCTAGGTAAGGGTTGGGCCCAGAGGCCCAAATAAAGGGAAAGTCCAGTACGAATGGTTTGGCGGCATCCGTGAGAGGGAACAACACTGACTTACTCCAGTTAACCTGTATGCCGGACAATCCACGAATCGTATTATCTCACGCACAAGAGGGCTGATATTGTCTTGGGGGTGGCGAATATACAATGTAACGTTGTCAGCGTACATGGAGACAAGGAGGGAGCGGGCCAAAAAACCTATACCCCTCTGAGTATGGTGTTGCCGGAGTCTGGCCGCGAGAGGCTCCATCGCAATGGCGAAGAGCATAGGTGACAGTAAACATCCCTGCCGGGTGCCACGTTCAATCAGAATGGGATCCGATGCCTGACCGTTGATTCAGAGATGAACAGCAGGGCTAGTGTAGAGAAGTGATATCTTTCGCATTAACATATTGCTAAAGCCAAGGCATAGTAGAAGTAAAAATAGAAAGGGCCACTCAAGCGTATCGAATGCCTTAGTGGCGTCAAGAAGAGCGGCCACAGCGGGGAGATCAGAGTTGATTTGATGAAGAACCAAAAAAATAGTCCTGAGGTTGTGCGAGGTGGCCTTACCAGAGATGAAACCAGACTGGTCAGGGAGAGCAATGAGGGGCATGAGGAGAAGGACACTGGAGGCCAACAATTTTGCAAAAATCTTGTGTCAATATTTATAAGGGAGAGGGGGCGATAGGAATCCGGGCAGTCATCTGGTTTATCCGGCTTGAGCAGGAGCGTTAACATCGCCTCGCGGAGGGTCTGCGGGAAGAGGCCACTATCAAAAGAATCATTGTACATGGCAGCCAGATGTGGTCCCAAGAGCAATGCGAAAGTCTTATAGAAGGTGGTGGGAAGACCTTTCAGACCGGGGGCCTTATCACTAGGTAAGTTGTTTATAGCCGCAAGTATCTCTTCCCTGGAGAAGAATTTCCAATGATAATCCTCCAACCAGACCAACGCAAAGTTACAAAATATTGTTCAAAGGCCTCACGCGAGGGGGGTGGGCGGCAGAGTAAAGTTGTTATTAGTAGTCCGTAAAACGAGCCATGATTTCCACAGGAGAGGAGGTTCTAGTGGAGCCACCATCCTGGAGAGCCGTAACGTACGCCGCAGCATGGGGGGCATAGAAGGTTGGCTAAGGTCTTTCTAGGCCGATCGCCCTCCCCGAAGCGATGGGCTCGGGTCTCTCTGCCCAGGAAGGCGAGTTCTCTGTTGGCCTCTTCAGTAAATTCAGTATGCTTTTCCCGTAGGAGCACAAGGGTCTCGGCCTGGGGTGGGCCACCTGAGCGGCATCCAAAGCCTTAATTTTGGTTTCCAACTTCTCTAATGCAGAGCGGATGGAACAAAGGACACTGGCTTGTTTGGAGATGCACTCTCCCCGTATTACTGTTTTAAAGCCTTCCCACAGAGTGGAAGCAGAATCCACCGAACCAACATTTAAATCAAAATAGTTGGTGATCGCAGTTTGGATCTCGCCGCGTGAAGTGCATTCGGCTGAAGCTGCCATGTGAAAGCTTGCTGTGGGGAGTGAGGGAGACGGAAACAAATTTGAACCGGCGCATGATCAGAGAAGGTGCGTGCCATGAGTGGCAGAGGTGAGCCAAGTGAGGACATCTGGTGAGGTGATCCATAAATCAAAGCAAGACCAGCATCCCCAAGCCCCAGTGATTCCAGTGCCCTCACGGTAAGCATGGGCGGAAAATCCGTTACGCTCGCGGATTTTGCGGATTTTTGGGAAATTCGCAATCCGCGAGATTTGCGAATTTCCCGCAAAATCCGCAAATTCGCACGCAGCGGATTTTTTTTGCGGCGCGCGGCATTGGTGATACAATTTTTGCGGCGTGCGGCGTTTATCATCGTTTGCCGAGTTGTTTTTCTCGATATTTTGCGAGTGCTGCGCCATTTTGGATCTTGCTGTGTGATCCCGCGGGAATTTGGCGAGCGCGATTACGTCATCGCGGCTTGCCAACTTGCACAGCAAGAGTTTGTCAACGCGAGTACGGCGAGATCACGTCTCGCGGTACTTCGCAATTGCGAGATTTGAGATGCGGCGAGCAGCAACAATCTCGCACAAGCGAAAATATAAAATTTGCAAATCTGCACAAGAAATCCACCAGCAAGCAGCATAAACCTTCTAGAAATTATGATTTTTATCTGAATAACTCCTTAGTTTGACATTTGCCTGCACTTTTTTAGCGAGGAGTCCATTTTGGGGAGGGGGGCAGGGGGTGGGAGGAAGGAAGTGCCCCACAGTCTTCAACTTCCTGTTCCTGTTCAGCAGGCTCCTCCCAGTGCTTTGTCCATCTCCTGGTCACTTTTCATTTGGGTCTGGAGCTGGAAGGATCACTTTTTGTGGATGCTGCTGGATATTTGGATTTGAGGCCTTTTTGACTTTCTTTGGATCACTGTTGGATTAGAAATTTTACAAGTAAGTTTGTTTGGGGCATTACAGTTGCTGCAATTAAAATTTTGGAATTTTCGATTTTTGGGCTGTTTTGGGGCCTTTTGCCCAGGGGTACTCAGTGGTGGGTGGACTGAGTCTTTCTGTGGGTTGTCTTGAACTTAAACATCATGGAGGCCATGGATGGATTGGGATTGTGCTGATTTTTCAGTGATTTCCGTTTTTTGGGGCTGTACTTGTGGCCTTTTCACCAGGGGTATTTGAGTCTAGCATGGGCCTAGTCTTTCTGTAGGTTGTCTTGAATTTAAACATCATGGAGGGCACGGATGGAATGGGATTGTGCTGATTTTTCAGTGATTTTCGTTTTTTGGGCCTGTACTTGTGGCCTTTTCACCAGGGGTATTTGAGTCTAGCATGGGCCTAGTCTTTCTGTGGGCTGTCTTGAACTTAAACATCATGGAGGGCATGGATGGAATGGGATTGTGCTGATTTTGCAGTGTTTTTCGATTTTTGGGGGTGTTCATGGGGAGGGACAGGCCATGTGGCTGGTGGCCATTTTGAGTGCAGCTACAGGCACTGGCCATGTGCTGGCAGGCAAGTGGCCATTTTGAATGCAGGCTTTGTTGTTAGGCCTCCAACCATTTTGCCTACTTTTCAACCTTTATTTATGCCCAGGGGTAGTGAGTCTTGCATGGGCCTAGTCTTTCTGTGGGTTGTCTTGAATTTAAACATCATGGAGGCCATGGATGGAATGGGATTGTGCTGATTTTGCAGTGTTTTTCGATTTTTGGGGGTGTTCATGGGGAGGGACAGGCCATGTGGCTGGTGGCCATTTTGAGTGCAGCTACAGGCACTGGCCATGTGCTGGCAGGCAAGTGGCCATTTTGAATGCAGGCTTTGTTGTTAGGCCTCCAACCATTTTGCCTACTTTTCAACCTTTATTTATGCCCAGGGGTAGTGAGTCTTGCATGGGCCTAGTCTTTCTGTGGGTTGTCTTGAATTTAAACATCATGGAGGCCATGGATGGAATGGGATTGTGCTGATTTTGCAGTGTTTTTCGATTTTTGGGGGTGTTCATGGGGAGGGACAGGCCATGTGGCTGGTGGCCATTTTGAGTGCAGCTACAGGCACTGGCCATGTGCTGGCAGGCAAGTGGCCATTTTGAATGCAGGCTTTGTTGTTAGGCCTCCAACCATTTTGCCTACTTTTCAACCTTTATTTATGCCCAGGGGTAGTGAGTCTTGCATGGGCCTAGTCTTTCTGTGGGTTGTCTTGAATTTAAACATCATGGAGGCCATGGATGGAATGGGATTCTGCTGATTTTGCAGTGTTTTTCGATTTTTGGGGGTGTTCATGGGGAGGGACAGGCCATGTGGCTGGTGGCCATTTTGAGTGCAGCTACAGGCACTGGCCATGTGCTGGCAGGCAAGTGGCCATTTTGAATGCAGGCTTTGTTGTTAGGCCTCCAACCATTTTGCCTACTTTTCAACCTTTATTTATGCCCAGGGGTAGTGAGTCTTGCATGGGCCTAGTCTTTCTGTGGGTTGTCTTGAATTTAAACATCATGGAGGCCATGGATGGAATGGGATTGTGCAGATTTTTCAGTGATTTTCGTTTTTTGGGCCTGTACTTGTGGCCTTTTCACCAGGGGTATTTGAGTCTAGCATGGGCCTAGTCTTTCTGTGGGCTGTCTTGAACTTAAACATCATGGAGGGCATGGATGGAATGGGATTGTGCTGATTTTGCAGTGTTTTTCGATTTTTGGGGGTGTTCATGGGGAGGGACAGGCCATGTGGCTGGTGGCCATTTTGAGTGCAGCTACAGGCACTGGCCATGTGCTGGCAGGCAAGTGGCCATTTTGAATGCAGGCTTTGTTGTTAGGCCTCCAACCATTTTGCCTACTTTTCAACCTTTATTTATGCCCAGGGGTAGTGAGTCTTGCATGGGCCTAGTCTTTCTGTGGGTTGTCTTGAATTTAAACATCATGGAGGCCATGGATGGAATGGGATTGTGCTGATTTTGCAGTGTTTTTCGATTTTTGGGGGTGTTCATGGGGAGGGACAGGCCATGTGGCTGGTGGCCATTTTGAGTGCAGCTACAGGCACTGGCCATGTGCTGGCAGGCAAGTGGCCATTTTGAATGCAGGCTTTGTTGTTAGGCCTCCAACCATTTTGCCTACTTTTCAACCTTTATTTATGCCCAGGGGTAGTGAGTCTTGCATGGGCCTAGTCTTTCTGTGGGTTGTCTTGAATTTAAACATCATGGAGGCCATGGATGGAATGGGATTGTGCAGATTTTTCAGTGATTTTCGTTTTTTGGGCCTGTACTTGTGGCCTTTTCACCAGGGGTATTTGAGTCTAGCATGGGCCTAGTCTTTCTGTGGGCTGTCTTGAACTTAAACATCATGGAGGGCATGGATGGAATGGGATTGTGCTGATTTTGCAGTGTTTTTCGATTTTTGGGGGTGTTCATGGGGAGGGACAGGCCATGTGGCTGGTGGCCATTTTGAGTGCAGCTACAGGCACTGGCCATGTGCTGGTAGGCAAGTGGCCATTTTGAATGCAGGCTTTGTTGTTAGGCCTCCAACCATTTTGCCTACTTTTCAACCTTTATTTATGCCCAGGGGTAGTGAGTCTAGCATGGGCCTAGTCTTTCTGTGGGCTGTCTTGAACTTAAACATCATGGAGGGCATGGATGGAATGGGATTGTGCTGATTTTGCAGTGTTTTTCGATTTTTGGGGGTGTTCATGGGGAGGGACAGGCCATGTGGCTGGTGGCCATTTTGAGTGCAGCTACAGGCACTGGCCATGTGCTGGCAGGCAAGTGGCCATTTTTAATGCAGGCTTTGTTGTTAGGCCTCCAACCATTTTGCCTACTTTTCAACCTTTATTTATGCCCAGGGGTAGTGAGTCTTGCATGGGCCTAGTCTTTCTGTGGGTTGTCTTGAATTTAAACATTATGGAGGGCATGGATGGATTGGGATTGTGCTGATTTTGCAGTGTTTTTCGATTTTTTTGTGCTCTATAACTGAACTGATGTTCCTCTGTCTTCCATTTTTTTTAGGTGCACAAGACTCAAGAGAACCACCAGTGCCAGGAAGAAGTCCTGCAGCGGTGTGTGTGTGCAGCATAACGTCACGCGACGTCACGTCTGGCCTCAGACAACTCTACAATTCGTGCAACTGCGGCCTGCCGTCTGACCTGCTCTGAAGAAGATGGCCCCAAAGAAAGGTCTCCGTAGCTCCTCTAGCAAGAAAGTTGCTAGTAAGGAGCAGAAGAAGCAAGTTACCAAGGAGGCTGGTGTGCCACCCGCCACGTTTTTTGGGAGAAAAAAAAAAAAGTACGCCTGCAGCAGCAGGATCTGCTGGGGACCAAGCTGGGAGCAGCACCCCTGCTCCATTGGGTTCAGTGCCTCCACCACCACGCCAACTTAAGTCAAAGCCCTTGAGTGCCTCAGAGGCAGTCAGTGTACTTCTCCAATCACCATCGACCAGTGATGTTGGCTCATCGCAAGAAAGTAGCAGCAATGTCCCTGAATCAACACAGGTTGTTGTAACTCATCTGACAAGTGTTGAACAACCACAGCCGCAACAACAACACCATGTGCAAGTACACGCCCAAGTACATGTGGAAGGAGAGGCAGCAAAAGGAGATGCGCAAGCAAAGGTGCATGGAGGTTCACAAGTGCCCACAATAGTTGTTCCTCCCGAAGTAGGGGCACATCAGGAAATCGACAATGAAGCCGAGGTATCATTGGAAGCCACTCCTCCTGATGATCATTCATTGTCTTCCACATCCCTAGCAAGGAAAAGATCAAGGGGGGTGTCTACATCTTCTTCAAGCCCACCTCGTTCTGATGCAAGTGATCTGTCTTGGGAACCACAACTGCGGTCTGACAGTGAGGCACACCATGATCTGACACCGGTACCTAAGCGTAAAAGGAAGGTCGTCCAAAAACTCAAACCTATGGAGTGTGATGAGGCTCAACAAGAAGTGACAGATACTGCTGGTGATGAAGCCTCTCACGATGACGACGAGCCAGTCATCACAAAGGTCACTGCAGCCCCACCGGGCATGCAGCAAAGAGACATTTTGACCCTATCCCGAGAAGCTGCTGGGCATGATGATGATGTCGGCGAGGAGGCAATGGAAATGGAATCATTAGATTTGGAGTTAAGTAGTACACCAAAACCTACCGCTTCCATATTTCTTCCTCGCAAGAAGGTACCCACCTCGTCCTCAACCTCAATTCGTGGTGGTGAAAGTGCAAAACGTACTGAAGTTCGGCAATCCACATCCTCCACTTCATCTGGCATTAGCAGCAGGACCACCACCACCAGAATCGCCGCCTCCTCCGGCCCCCAAAGACATTTCAAGTCTCCAGTTTGGGACTTCTTTAGTGTTTGCCCAAAAAAGGAAAACGTAGCCATTTGTAACATTTGTAAGCTTCGAGTTAGTCGTGGTAAGTTTGGTACCAACTATGGTACCGGAGGCCAGAGAGGTCATCTTAGGAGAACGCACAATGTCCAATGGTTTGCGCACCTACACGCGATCAAGGAAGCCCGAATTGCACGCAATGAAAACGTTGATTTTTCATCTGATGATGACGAGGAGGAAGAAGACGATTCAAACACTTCACTTACACCCAGTTCCCCTGTCAGCAGCACACCCCATGGGAGCCACACTAAGAGTGTGGGAGAGAGTGAGACATCAATGCGGAAAAGTTCATCAGCGAGCGTAACTGGGTCGAAGATATCATCATCATCCCGTAAATCCTTGGTCCAGGGCAACATTAAAAAGATGTTGTTTACAGAAGCGCAATATGAACGCAACCACCCAATGACGCGTCTGTATAACACTAAGCTGGCTAAAATGCTAGCTCTGGACCTTCTCCCTTTTTCTTTTGTAGAAGGGGTTGGTTTTCTAGAATTAGTGGCAGCGCTCTGCCCTAAATGGAAGGTTCCTAGCCGGTTCTATTTTGCCCGAGTTGCGGTTCCAGCACTACATGAAGATGTTCTGAAGGTGATTGGGGCAGCTTTGCAGAAGAGTGCTGTTCACACTATACATCTGACAACAGACATGTGGACCAGTGGCGCAGGCGCTGATTACATGTGCATCACTGCACACTGGGTCTCTTTTTCAGGGGCTAAAGCAAAGCTAAACACAGGTGTTGACACGAACATTGTTTTTAAAGCTGCTCGGAAACATGCAACACTAGCCATGTTTGGTTTGGAGAAACGTCACACAGCACAAAACATTTTGGATGTCTTTAACACAAAGGTCCTTAACTGGCTGTCCCCACTAAAACGCAAGGTTGGTTATGTTTCCACGGACAATGGCGCCAATATAGTTAAGGCCATGAGGGACGGTTACTATTTCAGAGTGCCGTGTTTGGCGCACTGTATAAACCTGGTTGTCCAAAAATTCTTGGGTAATAAAGGCAGTGCAGCGTACAGTGTATTGGAGACCTGCCGAAAAATGTGCAAGCATTTCAGCCATTCTTTTAAGGCCCGGAAGCAGCTGAGGAGCCTGCTATATCAACGTCAAATGCCAGTGAAAGCACTCATCCAGGAGGTGGTAACACGTTGGAACTCAACCTTCTACATGCTTGAGCGTCTGTATGAGCAGTATACGGAACTTGATCAATATTTCCTTAAAGAGGGTACAGAGGAGCTGAGGATGGGTGGGCCGCAATGGAACATAGTTGAAAGCCTGACACGCATGCTTCGTCCTTTTGAGTTCTTCACGCGTGCAGTCAGCAAGGAGGACTCTAATTTGGGAAAAGCTATCCCATTGTTGTACATGCTGGAGGACCAACTGAAGGAGGTGTGTTCTGTGTTTGGAAAAGATGACAAAAAGCAAGACTCTTTGCTTCTGGCTGAGCAATTATTAGAGCTCCTACAAGGTGATGAACGTCTTAAAAAGATCCACTCAGAACAGCATTACATTTGTGCTACTATTCTGGATCCACACTACAAAAAGGCGCTGGCAGGCCAAGCATTCTTTCCTTTTGATGATGAACATGTTCCAAAGTACAAACGTTGGCTAGCCTTGTCAGCCAAGAGGTTTGAAACAGAACGGCTGGAAATTGAAGGAAATGGCAGTACATCAGCAGGCCATCCCCAGTCAAAACAATCCACTTCTGCACCTGTGGCTGTGGCACAAGTGACCTCTCAGCCGTTAAAGACACCGGCAACCGGATCATCTGCACGAAACACAACAGAAACATTGGAGGCTGAAGAGGATTGGCTAGCTCTGCGTGGGTTTGGTTCTCAAAAGGTCAGAGGCACAGCAAGAGCTAAGCAAAGTGGAGGAACCTTGGATGAGGACCTTGAGTCGATGGTGAAGGACTATCTGAATGACTCAACAGAGGTCTATGTTAATTCTGACCCATTGGCGTATTGGCATGGGAAAAAAGAATTGTGGCCACAGCTCACCAACCTGGCTTTAAACTACTTGTCTTGCCCACTCGCAAGCGTGTCTTCTGAACGGGTTTTCAGTGCGGCTGGTGGGATTGTAACTCCCAAACGGAGCCGCCTCTCGCCCAAAAATGTGGAGAGGTTAACAATGATCAAGATGAATCAGCACCTCATACCACCAGATTTCAGAGTACGAGAGAGCGTGCCGGATGAAGAGGAGGTGGCCAGCAACATAGATGAGGGAATTTGTACTCTGTCAGGTGACACTGAGCTCACCCTGCCTGAATTCGCAGAGTATGATGACGAAGCCTTATTATTATTCCTGGACCGTGATACCGAGCCCTGAAAATGAGACAACGAATCAATAACTTTCTTTTTCGTCCCTATTCACTTTTATTCCTGTGTGTCTGTCTTTCTTTGTTGTGCACAGTTAATATATTTCAAACTTTAATCAGATAATCACAAAATCAAGCCCATCAGCAGAACTGTCTTCGCTGGTTTGCTAATTGATTTGAAGTTGCCGCAGTCTGCATTCCTCAGGTTCACAAGTTCAGAAGAACATGCTCCTCTATCCTCCTCCTCCAGACTCCTATTTCCATCAAACCAGAGGGCTGGTTTACGCCCAATGAAGAAAGACTCAGCACTTGTGGGGGTGTTGTTGTACCTCTTTGCAGGTGAGTTGACGGCTCTGGGACCATTGTTGGGAAGCTCTAATACCGGATAAAAGTGGTTTGGACCAAATCCCAGGAAGAAATATTTTTGTGTTTTTGATTACTTGCTTGCCTTTTAGGTGCTCTTAGGGAAGGTTCCGTCTGTTTGTGGGTGAGTTTCGTGGTCTGGGAGCATTGCTGGGACACTCTAATCTTGATTGCATTTGCTTTTCAGGAAATCCGTCGTGCCAACCCCGACTTATGGCCTAGCTACGCAGCGCGTTTGGACCGAAGGCCGAGAAATATTGCAAGTATGAGATTTTGCTTTTGGCCTGTTTGGGGGTGTTATGCTTCTTGGCGGGTGGGTTGGCGGGTCTTGGGGCATTCCTGGGAAGGTCTAATACCGGGTAGAAGTGGTTGGGACAAAATCCAGGCCGATTTTTTTTTGGCTATTTCTGACATTTTGCTCTATGTAGCGTTTTCGGGGGCCTGTTTGGGGGGCTTCCTGGTGTTTGTGGGTGAGTTTCGTGGTCTGGGAGCACTGCTGGGACACTCTAATCTTGATTGCATTTGCTTTTCAGGAAATCCGTCGTGGCAACCCCGACTTATGGCCTAGCTACGCAGTGCGTTTGGACCGAAGGCCGCGAAATATTGCAAGTATGAGATTTTGCTTTTGGCCTGTTTGGGGGTGTTATGCTTCTTGGCGGGTGGGTTGGCGGGTCTTGGGGCATTCCTGGGAAGGTCTAATACCGGGTAGAAGTGGTTGGGACAAAATCCAGGCCGATTTTTTTGTGGCTATTTCTGACATTTTGCTCTATGTAGCGTTTTCGGGGGCCTGTTTGGGGGGCTTCCTGGTGTTTGTGGGTAAGTTTCGTGGTCTGGGAGCACTGCTGGCTATATATACTTTACTTTGCAAGCGGTTTGAAGCAAATCCATGGTGGCAGAGGGGAGTTAGGGCCTAGCTGCAGAGCGCGCGCGGAGTGATTTGGGAAATTTGTGAAAAATTGACTAAGTCCCCATTTTTGTACTTTTGCTCTTTGGCTGTTTGGGGGTCTTCTACTCGTTTTCTCCTGGGTTGACGGCTCTGGGGCCATTGCTGGGAAGCTCTAATACCGGATAAAAGTGTTTTGGACCAAATCCCAGGTGGAAAATTTTTTGTGTTTTTGATGACTTGCTTGCCTTTGAGGTGCTCTTAGGGGGGGTTTCGTCTGTTTGTGGGTGAGTTTCGTGGTCTGGGAGCACTGCTGGGACACTCTAATCTTGATTGCATTTGCTTTTCAGGAAATCCGTCGTGGCAACCCCGACTTATGGCCTAGCTACGCAGTGCGTTTGGACCGAAGGCCCAGAAATATTGCAAGTATGAGATTATGCTTTTGGCCTGTTTGGGGGTGTTATGCTTCTTGGCGGGTGGGTTGGCGGGTCTTGGGGCATTCCTGGGAAGGTCTAATACCGGGTAGAAGTGGTTGGGACAAAATCCAGGCCGATTTTTTTTTGGCTGTTTCTGACATTTTGCTCTATGTAGCGTTTTCGGGGGCCTGTTTGGGGGGCTTCCTGGTGTTTGTGGGTGAGTTTCGTGGTCTGGGAGCACTGCTGGCTATATATACTTTACTTTGCAAGAGGTTTGAAGCAAATCCATGGTGGCAGAGGGGAGTTAGGGCCTAGCTCCAGAGCGCGCGCGGAGTGATTTGGGAAATTTGTGAAAAATTGACTAAGTCCCCATTTTTGTACTTTTGCTCTTTGGCTGTTTGGGGGTCTTCTACTCGTTTTCTCCTGGGTTGACGGCTCTGGGGCCATTGCTGGGAAGCTCTAATACCGGATAAAAGTGTTTTGGACCAAATCCCAGGCGGAAATGTTTTTGTGTTTTTGATGACTTGCTTGCCTTTGAGGTGCTCTTAGGGGGGGTTCCGTCTGTTTGTGGGTGAGTTTCGTGGTCTGGGAGCACTGCTGGGACACTCTAATCTTGATTGCATTTGCTTTTCAGGAAATCCGTCGTGGCAACCCCGACTTATGGCCTAGCTACGCAGTGCGTTTGGACCGAAGGCCCAGAAATATTGCAAGTATGAGATTATGCTTTTGGCCTGTTTGGGGGTGTTATGCTTCTTGGCGGGTGGGTTGGCGTGTCTTGGGGCATTCCTGGGAAGGTCTAATACCGGGTAGAAGTGGTTGGGACAAAATCCTCGCGGAAAAGCCTTTTGGCACTTTTTGTAACTTAGGGTTCGTTAGGGTTAGCCCTAGCAGCAGGATTGCATGTGTTTCGGGGTGTTCTAGATTTTTCCAACTGAGTTCTGGGGTCTTAGAGCACTCGTGAGAATGTGTAATTTTGGTTGCAAGTCATTTGAAGAAAATCCATGGTGGGAAAGGGGGGATTTGGCATAGTTAAAGAAAGCCTTTGCCACTATTCTTAACTTAGGGTTCGTTAGGGTTAGCAGTATTTCTATTGCATGTGTTTGAGTGGGGGGGATTTCGAGTCTTGGAGCGATGCTGGCTATGGCTACTTTTGCTTGGTTGCTTGCAAGTGGTTTGAATGCAATCCACGGTGGGTAAGGGGTAATTAGGAAGGGGGTACTTCGGCCTACTTTTACTTTCAAAGTAAGTTTTGTCACCAGTTTTCTGCTAGGCCTCGTTTTTTGAGATTTGATTGGGGGTCTTCTACATTTTTGCGACTGGCTTTAGTAAGGGTCTGGGTGGGAGCACTGCTAGGAAGATCTAATTTTGTTCTAAAACACAGTTTACAGTACACCTAGCTTGAGGGGCAAGATCCTCTACATTAATTTGCCCATACTTATTTATCCTTCAAAAGGTGACTCAGAGTACGCACTTTCAAAAATATTGTACTGTCTACTAGGAAAATCAAATTGTGACTTTTTGCACTCCACAGCCTACATACCTTATATTTATTTATCAGTGGTGTTGTAATATTATATCACTTCCTGTTTTTCGTTGAATAATTACAGGCCGGGTTTCAGTCTCTGCAATGGGGAAAAAAGGATGGAGTCAGGCTTCACAGTAGCGAGCCACAATTCAGCATCAGGCAGGCAGTGGACAGGGTGTCTTCTGGTGACCAACATCGATGGACGAAGCGTCGGCTGCAATGGAGGAGTGCCGCTAATAGGAGGATTTTTTTTCTGCAGGCAACTTACTTACCACTTCCAACAGGACCACTACAACCACATAGATACAGTATCCCTTGCCTTTTTCTCTGACTGTGACTGCATTTCTTGGATCTCTCTCTGCTTCTAAATTGATCCCTTAACACATCACTTAGTCCACTCCACTATCACATCTGCACCACACATAGTCATTTGTAAGTGCTCCTACGTAATTCGCAAGTCGCAGCACGCCCCAGGCCGTAGAGGACTGGGATGGCCCCAATGATGAAGCATGTCACCAAGGGGCAACCCTGGTGAGTGAGGGGACACCTAGAAAACAAGCAATTTCTCCTTTTCTATCTACTATACCTTCCAGACCAACCCCACTGAGTGTTGTTGTGAATGGATTTATAGTGACCAGCAAGGCTCTCGGGTATCTGGCTAAGTACAGAGACCTTATGTTGAATATCGTTATCAATAATTCCACACAGGCCCTGTACTGTCGCATTCTTTCTTCCACAGTTGTCGAATGTACTACTTACTTTTCACTGACATGCATGCAGTAGTGCATGCACTTTCAAAGATTGATGGATAGGTTTGTACCCAAAGAATTGTTTATGTTCCATTGTTTGTCTATGCTGTGCTTTTTTTTACAGGGTGTCTTCTGGTGACCAACATCGATGGACGAAGCGTCGGCTGCAATGGAGGAGTGCCGCTAAAAGGAGGATTTTTTTTCTGCAGGCAACTTACTTACCACTTCCAACAGGACCACTACAACCACATAGATACAGTATCCCTTGCCTTTTTCTCTGACTGTGACTGCATTTCTTGGATCTCTCTCTGCTTCTAAATTGATCCCTTAACACATCACTTAGTCCACTCAACTATCACATCTGCACCACACATAGTCATTTGTAAGTGCTCCTACGTAATTCGCAAGTCGCAGCACGCCCCAGGCCGTAGAGGACTGGGATGGCCCCAATGATGAAGCATGTCACCAAGGGGCAACCCTGGTGAGTGAGGGGACACCTAGAAAACAAGCAATTTCTCCTTTTCTATCTACTATACCTTCCAGACCAACCCCACTGAGTGTTGTTGTGAATGGATTTATAGTGACCAGCAAGGCTCTCGGGTATCTGGCTAAGTACAGAGACCTTATGTTGAATATCGTTATCAATAATTCCACACAGGCCCTGTACTGTCGCATTCTTTCTTCCACAGTTGTCGAATGTACTACTTACTTTTCACTGACATGCATGCAGTAGTGCATGCACTTTCAAAGATTGATGGATAGGTTTGTACCCAAAGAATTGTTTATGTTCCATTGTTTGTCTATGCTGTGCTTTTTTTTACAGGGTGTCTTCTGGTGACCAACATCGATGGACGAAGCGTCGGCTGCAATGGAGGAGTGCCGCTAAAAGGAGGATTTTTTTTCTGCAGGCAACTTACTTACCACTTCCAACAGGACCACTACAACCACATAGATACAGTATCCCTTGCCTTTTTCTCTGACTGTGACTGCATTTCTTGGATCTCTCTCTGCTTCTAAATTGATCCCTTAACACATCACTTAGTCCACTCCACTATCACATCTGCACCACACATATTCATTTGTAAGTGCTCCTACGTAATTCGCAAGTCGCAGCACGCCCCAGGCCGTAGAGGACTGGGATGGCCCCAATGATGAAGCATGTCACCAAGGGGCAACCCTGGTGAGTGAGGGGACACCTAGAAAACAAGCAATTTCTCCTTTTCTATCTACTATACCTTCCAGACCAACCCCATTGAGTGTTGTTGTGAATGGATTTATAGTGACCAGCAAGGCTCTCAGGTATCTGGCTACAGAGACCTTATGTTGAATATAGTTATCAATATTTCCACCCACGCCCTGTACTGTCGCATTCTTTCTCCCACAGTTGTCGAAAGTACTACTTACTTTTAACTGACATGCATGCAGTAGTGTATGCACTTTCAAAGATTGATGGATAGGTTTGTACCCAAAGATTTGTTTATGTTCACAATTGTTTGTCCATGCTGTGCTACTTTTTCTTGTCTCCCAAAACCTTTCCCAAAAACCCCCGTACCCATCCATTTTTCAAACCCTAACCCTCTTCCCCCGGGTTGTGTGGTTTTGATTGATGTGTGACTAAATTACAGCAATAAATCCACACACTTGCTGGGGAGGATAAGGTGATAGCAACAGGCTGGTGAAGAAATCTGAGGATATATTCTTACTCTGCTTGACAAAGACCCATGGCTAATGTCAAAGAACTTCAACCGAATTAGTTATACTTTAACATTTGTTAGGCTACAATGTGGCACTGTTCTAGTGTACTTCTGTCACCTGCTATATTCTGTATTGTACCTTTGTATTGCTCAGGAGGACAAACCAGATTTCATTTTCTTTTTTTTCATAGGCAAGCAACTGCCACTGTGTCACACCACTAGTACCACCGCTATGAGGAAATTTTATCCGCCCAGGATTGCCAACCTTATTTGCTGTTTCCCGTGGAGCCAGCCCTGGGCCTAGCCCTACTTGCAAACAGAAATTACAGGTAAGATAGGCGTTTGGTTGGAGGTAGTATAATGGAGTATTAGGAGAGACGAGAGATTTGATTGACGGTAGTACTACTAAAGTCCTAGGACTATTCAGGAAAACAAACTTACTGTTATGTTAAACCCCCACCCACCAGACTCAAAAGCAGTAAAAAACAGGTATGGTCAGATAAAGTTTCAAAAAGTATATTTTTATAGCCCTAACAAAAGAATCTCCCGCAAGACCCTCCCTAACCCCAACGATTGTCCTTCAAAAGTCCCCAAAAATCACAACTCCCAATTCCCACCCCCCAAAAGTCTCTAAAAAAGGGGCAAGGGACACTATGGCAGGGTGCTGTTGGAATTAGCAGCCAGGGCATCATGCTCCTTGCGGAGGGTGGCAAGTTCGAAGCGGAGGCCCTCCACCACGTTCTTATAATTATGGACCTCCTGCTCCAGGTAGGACAGTCTGAGGGATAAGCGGCGCCGGTGTGCCTTGCAAATCCTGTGAGGGGCAGCTGCTTTCTTTGCTGCTGGGCGGTGGCGTTTGGCTTTGGTAGCCCGGCTCCGTACCGCTGGAGCACTGCGCTGGCTGGCAGCCCGCATCAAGGAGGATGCAGCTGTCCCAGTGGACGTTGTTGTTGTACCAGACTGCGTCTCCTCCTCCTCCAGGGCCACCAGCCGCCGATATTCAGCAACAGTGGCATCCAGCCTCCGTTGCCGGGCCATTCGAGCCAGCTCCTTCCTCCTTGATGGTGTCTTGGATTTGGAAGGAGCAACTACATGAAAAAAGAAAGACATAGTCTGTAACCAATGCTCCTTAAGATTAACACAAAATGATTGAGCAGAAAGTTGTCACAGTGCAAGTAGCAAATTGAAAGCACAGTGCATAACTATTGAGGACAGTATCTATGTAACCTCCGACTTCTTCATCCTTGCTCTAACATTAGTGGGAGTTTAAGGAACAAATTCTACGAGCACTATGGACTTCTATTACAGTCGACTATGACAGTACACCACTCTTATTCTTCTTCTTCTCTCTTGTTTAGGAAAATTGGTACGTTATCTTATGCAAGCCGGCATAATGCCAGCGCAGTGAACTTGCACCCGAGAAAAACAGACGCACACCATGGTGAGTGAGACAGACTTGCGTTACTGTACCGGTCCAGTACATGCAGGTGGTGAAGCTCTTACTTTTCTATTACGGGTGGCACTGAGAATACTCTGTTAAAAGGGCTACTGCTTAATTAATTTAGCTTTCACCCTACAGTGCAAATGAGTATTAGAAAAGGAAAATGAAGAAGCTAAATTATCTGATTATCTATCACTTCACATGGGATGTATTTGATGACATATGGGATGACTTTAGGTGCTTTGCTTATTATTGAGTGAACAGTGATACCCCCACACATGAATGACGTGCTACTATTAAACTAAAGTTATTAAGGGAGGTAGGGAGTGTCCACCGTAATAACTGGATATATGCTGTGCTTGCAGTTGCAATACAAACTACTGCTACTATTCATGGTAGTCTTTGGACAACGTTACAACTTCTTTTCCTTGCCTTTCCTACACTGGGACGGACGTGCGGGTGCGGTGTTACATGCTCTTCAAAGTAACACTTAGTTCATCCAGTGACCGTCTACTCTCTCTAGATTCACATATGCTATCTAAGAGTCAGATAGTACCATGAATGATCCAGGCATCCATCCATTCAAAGTATATTGCACACATACAGTTTCTGTCTCACCCACCCAGGCTGTTCTCCTTCCACCCATCCTTGCTTCATCATTCACCCAGCCATGCACCATACCATTTTCTTACCTTCCCAGCCACCTCGGGGACCAAGCAAACACATATCATTCTTCTTTGCCAGTCATCATTACATTTCTCGTGCTTCCACACTTACTTACACCCTTCTTTCGCTTTTCGTTCATCCCATCCATCAAGTTCACCTCAGATCTGATTGGGATTCTTCTCGCCAAAAACTTCACAGCTAAGTCGAAGTACATTTAGAGGAGGCTACTACCTGCTTTTTTTATAATACACCCGTGCAGAAAGCACACTCTGCAGTCTTCAATCTCAATGACTAAGGAATGTATAGCTTACCTCTGCCCGCCACCACCGTGTGAACCCTCACAGGCATGTCCTTGTCCGGCACTTGCACCGCCTCCTCCCCAGAGTTGTCCTCCTCGTCCAATGCCACCACCACCTCCGCGCTGGCCCCGTCTCCAGATGTTCCACCTACAAAGTACATTTAATAATGTTAGAATACACCACTCACTACTATATAATATTTGGTCTAGGAGGAAGAAAGAAATGTGAAAAAAAGTGTACAATTTAATAATTTTTGACTGTGTACTCTAGAGTAAAAATGTCCCTTTTTCCAGGGAAGGCTGTTGTCTTGCTGCACATTTTGGCACAACTGATGAATGTTTGCTTTTTACTTTTTAACACGCACCACTTTTTCTCCTAACAGACAGAACCTTGACTTCTAAGAACACGAGCAGGATCAAGTTCAAACCAGGTGAGAGCTCGGCTCGACCACAAGAAATGTGTCCAATTAATCGTCAGCACTAAGCACTTTTCCATTTTCAGTTACACGTTCACTTTTATGACAAACTTGAATTTAATAAATGTGTTTACTTTTAATAAAGCTTTTAAACTTAAATAGACTCTGTGGTTTTTGGTCCTCCAGACTAGAGTGGATGAGTTAAAGGTTTTCGAATTTTTGCAAGCATGAGTCCGTGCCTCTGCCATCGGTGACTTTGGGAGCTAAATGACTCTGCCACACTATCTAGTCAGTAAGGAGATTGGGGGTTCAACTACAAAGTCTGTTATTACTGAGGTATGTGGAAAGTCTAACAGTTACAGCACCTATTATTATTGATAAGCTAAGCGATGCATTATTTAGTGTCCATAGTTCTGTTTGTGCAGATTTGTCCCTGCAACAGTAGTAGAATGGATTGTCCTCCTATCCAAACCAAAAGTAAAGTAGTATCTTATTATTTCTTGGTGGTGGTCATTCACCTTTTTATTGTTGGCAATGGTCAAAGCATAAACATTTAGAATACTTGAAAAGACATTATGGACAATCCCAGAGGACTACACTCAGTGCATAGAGCTATTGCTGACTAGAATGGGAGTCCAATGGAAATGCCAAATGTGCAATCTTAGTTAGCTACACAGACAGACTAATAAGAATAATCTAGTAATACCACACGGAGTCATAGTCGAGGCAGGATAAGAATTTAGATCCTGTCTACAAGAAGATCAAAGACGATTTAGAAAAAATCGAATGAGGAACGCTAGGAAAAAATAAGTACTCTATATTAAAATAAAAACTTACTGGGGCCAGCAAAGGAGCCCTCGACTGCCTGGTCCTGGCCTGCATCGACAACAGCACCCTCCTCCTCCTCCTCCTGTGTCCTCCTCTTGCCCCTGGGGGAAGCTGATGTACAACATGAAAGAAAGAAAAACAGAAAACATGGATGATATTTCTCAACCAAATCAAACATTTAAAAAAGAACTAACAAAGTAACAAAATATTTTTGCGAAATAGCAAATAGGGAACGACTCCACGGGATATATTATTGACCAATCTCATGTGGTCGACTACGTCATTACTTTAGTATTGCTTGATTTGCGGACCGTCGAATTGGAAACTACCCTATGTAACTCACTAAACAAAGTACTAAAAAGGTTTGCCTAGGATTGGCAGGCAGCAGTCCGCAGCACGCAAAGTGACAGCCAAAGTCCATCGTGATTGAAGATCAGCGACAACACTAAAGTTTCCTACTACATTCACCAGTCATTAAAATACTCAAACTATTAATCCACCACCACTATTTCTTCTTATCGCCATGTGTACAAAGGAAGGACTGGACTTGAGTCTGTAGGGGCTGATTTAGAAGGCCCTTGCGGCTCTTTTGCTCCATTGTTGCGTGACTTTTGTGACGCAGCGACAGCACAAAAGAGGCGCAATGGTGCGGCGTATATTAACAACGTGACGCATCTGGGAGATGCATCACGTTGTAAAGCCCTGCGCCAATAGGGGTGTTCCGGCGCAAGGGAGGGCGTTCCTGCGCAGGAACGCATCCTAAAAGTGGCTGAGGGAAATCTACAAGATTTCAATCAGTCACTTTGAGGACAATGATGCGTGACTCAAACCCTGCGCCTGCTTGAAGCAGACGTACGGCTTGACGCAGCATTGGGGAGATAGGGCACCCCAGAGCATTGATGGAGCTGCACCATCGTTGCGACGCAACTCCAGCAATGCGCCGCCTTTACGGCACAGATGCGTAACGCTTTGGTGACGTTTTGGGCCCATGGCGCGCCGCATTGTTAATACGGCGCACCATGGGTGATGGTGGCGTGACGCACAATTACTGGCGCATCCCTGCAACTTTGCAGGGATGCGCCGGTAATTAAAAATCTGAACCTTAGTGTGTAGCATTACGCAGTTCTTTCAACTACACTCATACATAATTTCACAGGCCAATGAAATGAACACAAAATCTAAAACAAATAAGCATAGTAGCAACACTACTGAGAAGAAGGAGAGCAGTGTACCTGAAATGCACAGAAGATTTTGAAATAAAATTTACCTACAATGTAATGAGCAGCATTATTGCTCTTGGTAAAAAACAAAAATTTGCAATATAATAACACAGCAGGAGAAAACATAGTAGTAAAGACATAGCTACTACTACTCACCAAGCCCGGGGATCTCAAGGCCAAGGAGGTCGAGCAGATCTCGCTCACGGGTCAGGACATCCGTCCAGCGGTGGGTGGCCTGGTTGTAGGTGCGCCAGACCCGAGAGTGGTGGTAAATGGCCTGGCACACCTTCTCCCACCGCTTCCGGCGCTCCCGGGCCCCGTACCCGGCACTGATCTTGCCGCCTCCCATGATGGTCCTGGGGAGGCGGCGCTGAACATAAAAAATGAGTTGGGCCACCTCCTCCGGGGTAAAGATCTCCCGTGGCATCACTAGCTCCCCCCTCAAACGCCCGCACGGGAGCCGGACACGGGGTGCGGGACCCTTCCCCTTCTCGGGATGCTTCCCGGCTCCCTTCACCATGGTCTGGGCGGAAAGGAATAAAGAAAATAGAATAGGGAAGAGAAGAAAAGAAAAGAGTTTACAAAAGTAGTTTAAAATTAACCAAAAGTAGCAGTAAACACAAAAATATAGGGCTAGAAAAATAGAGGGATAGATAATAAGTAAAATAGATCAAAAAAAACTTCAAACAAGCAAAGGATGGCAGAGATTGACAGAGGATACAAAGACCATGCCCAGAACCATAGCAATGAATGAGAAACAAGATGGCCGCGCCCGTTCACGACCGCGCGGGTAAGTTCGCGCGAGATTTTCCTTGCGAACACGCGCGAGACTGTACTGGCAAGCCGCGGACTTTGCGAGATTACACTTCGCGCCCGGAAACGGAAATACGTCAGGCAAACAAGATGGCTGCGCCCTTGAACGACCGCGAGGGTAACTTCGCGTCTTGCGCTACGAGCGGCTCGCAAAAACGCACAAAACCTTGCCAACTAACACGCCGCAAAAAAAACAAATTGCATATTCGCACGAATTTGCGGCTTCCGAATCCGATCTCGCGCGTGTTCGCACCCCGCGAACCCCGCGAAATTGCAGAAAAACGAGTTTTTCAAAACTGAAAGCACTCGGCAGGGGCAAGAGTTCAAACTCATCATTAGTAACAATTCCCGGTAGTGCTTCCTGACTGGGGCCCCTCCAGAATTCAGTTGCTAGTTGCAACAATTGTATGACCCTGCTCTGACCCTCACAGCAGGCTCATACAATAGCTACAAGTAGGCCACAAAGAAGGTCCTGGGGAAAAAAAATGCACTGCAACAGAAAGCAAAATTACAGATAAGGAAGCAGGTGCCAGACTGGAATTTTAAAACAGTGACACATTAATAAACTAACCCCAAATTAATTCATCTCAGTTGAAGCAGGGCTGGTGTGCTTGCTTTTCCCCCCCATAATCTACAGTAATGATGAACCAGAGGGTGGCATTGATGTAACAGAGGGTTGCAGTGGTGAAACAGAGGGTGCTGGGAACCTGTGATGATGAACCAGACTTGGAAAACATAATTCGCGACCGTTGCGCGACGAAATGTAAGTTCGCAATTGCGAACTGGTACGAAACCCTCGCGAACTGGCAGAAATCCTTGCGAACACAAAAAAAAAAAATCCGCAAATTCGTAAGAATTCGCGGATTTTGCGGATTGCGAGTTCGCAAATCCGCAAAATTCGCGAACGCGAGATTCGCAAAATTCGCCCATGCTTACCTCACGGGCATCGGGCCACACATAACGCCAGGCATTGTATAACACGTTGTCCGTAAGTATGGACTGGAGTGAAAAATGTGGGCCAGAGCGGTCCAGGACCGCCGAAAGGGTAACATTAAAATCCCCCCCGCCGAATAAGGGCCGCCGAGCCCAGGGAAGAAATGAGGTGCCATGTACGAGTGAAAAAGTGGGGGTTGTCCGAGTTAGGGCCGTACACTGGGGCTATCGTCATGGGTTGAGACAGCAGAGAGCCATGTAGAATCACGTATCGTCCGTCAGGATCCGTATTTACCTGAATGGTGCGCCAGGGGAGACCCCTACGTATCAGAATAGACACCCCCCTTGCGTAAGAGGAATAGTACGAGGAATATGATTCACCCCAGTAGTGCGATTGAAGTCTGGCGGAGGTCTCAGGCAGAAGGTGAGTCTCCTGCAAGAAAATGATATCTACTTTGTGCCGCTGCAAGTGATAGTGGATGAGCCTGGCTTTTTGGTGATCGTTAAGACCACAGATGTTCCAGGTCCAGCAGATGGTGTCAGTGATGTTATGCCGTGCCTAGGTGATATGGGGCGCAGAGCAAGGCGGCAGACATCAAATAAGGCCAGTTGGTGCGCTGCAACAATAAGGGTCTAACCGAAGGGAGAGCAGGAGAACAGCCCTTAGCAGGTACTTGAACTAGTTGAAAATCTGCAACACGAGGAGGCCCAGACATAGGGGAGACCTCCAATGAGCAAATATCAAAAAAGGGAGGAGAAGCAGTGCCCATCGTACAGAGGGGCGAGCCGTACACAATCTTGCTGTTAAAAAAAATGAAAAAATAATAATAGCGATACAGTGATGCAGTCTGATTACAGAATGTAGGTAAAGACAAAACAACAACACCATAGACCCCAAAAAACGCAAGGCAAACCCGTAAAACCCCCACCCGACCTCACTCGCCAACCCCCCTCACCTATGACAATATGAAACCCTGTGTCTGGCAAAGCAAAAACAGGCCACATGTAGTCAAGAACATTCCCCATGAACCCCAACCCACCCTACTGCCCCCTCCAACAACCCAAGAAGCATTAGCAGAAAGACCACCCACCCCGCACCCACTCCAACCCCCAATCAGGCTGGGATACCATCCCTACCCAGCCCAGAAACCCACAACTAGGAAAAGAGAGACAACATTAGGAAAGGGAATTATCCAGTAAGGGCATGATGAAGCTCAGCATACTCCCCTGCAGTACAGCAGGGTGGCCAAGCTGAAATAACAACAGACAATATTCAGGAAAGAACCAGCTGACAATTCAAAGCTTTTCAATCATTGTCAGTGAGGATCGGATGTAGCAGGCTGAGAACCGGATGGTAAAGAGTGTGCTGATTTTTCAAGTTTCTTAGGAAAGCCCCGGGCGTCTCTGAGATCAGGAAATATAACCGTTTTTGCGCCTTGCCGGACTCTCAGCTTTGCTGGATAGGCCAGTGAGTAAGAGACCTCGTGTTTCTGTGGGATCCACTTTGCAGGAAGGATTTCACGATGAGCAGCCTGGACAGTGAGGGCATAGTCCAGGAAGAATGAGAGCGAGTTGCCTTGGAGATTAATTTTGCCCATGTCACGTGCCGCCTGGAGAATGGCATCCCGATCTCTAAAATGTAGGATCTTTGCAATGATGGGGCAAGGTGGCAATCCGGGACCAGGGCATGGGCCAAGGGAGAGATGTGTGCGCTCAACAATATAAACTGAGGAAAGTACGTCACTGAAGAGTTCCTTGACCAGTTGCTCCACAAAGGCATCCATGCAGGAGATGTTGGTGGACTCCGGAACTCCCTTTATGCGGGGATTGCTCCAACTGGAATGCTCCTCCAAGTCCTCATTTTCATTCCAAATGATTTCAAGAATTTCGTCCATCTGTTGAATTTTCTGATGATGAGTGGTGGCGTTCTAGATGTCCGAGACCCTGGACTCAACATGGAGGAGGCGATTATCATGGGAGTCAACACGGGCCTTTACCGAGTCCAGACAACGGGAGAGCTGATCCAGCTAGGCAGCGATTCCAGTGAGTGTTGATTTTACATCGAGCATAATTGGCTTCAGGTCATCATCATGTGCTGGCGGTGCGTCCATGGTGGTCGCAGTATCACCACCCTTCGAGCCAGTTCCGTCCTGACTAGTCGACCTGCGCTGGTCAAAGGTGATTTTGGGCTGCTTAGGGTCCATCCTCCCCATGATGGGCAATCCCAGACAGCGGGTGCAACCAAGCAGCAAGAGGGAGGAGAGGCAGCCAAGAGATGCAGCAGCTGAGGGAGCGGCAGGTGGACCACCCCCCCTTAGCGAATGCAGACAGAGCAGGAGGATCAGCCAAAACACCAGTTCTGAGGGAGGGGGCACTGCCGAACTCTGAGAGCAGTGAGCGCTGCGATGGCGGTGAAGAGAAGCGGCCACCACCGTGTGCAACAGATTGGCAGTACACTCAAGGGATGTTAGATTAAAGCCCCACTTGATCCAGGGGCAAAAAAGAAAGTCAGAGAGCACTTCCGACTCCAATGAGGCTAGGCAAACACCAAACGCCAGGTTTCCCCCGCTAGGCCAATGATGGCAGAGCTTAGCAAGAGGTCGAGGAGGAAGATTAGTGCAGGAGAACTCACAGCTTGCGGCGTGAAGTTTGGGTAGGACAGTGAATCCTCCACTGTCAAGGCAAACAAGGAGTGGAGAGGAGGCGGGTGCCTTGAGAAGAAGCTGCAAATATAACATCCAATGCACAGAATAGCCGTCCAGGGGCCACAGCGCGGTTAACTCCCGCTAGTACCGCACGGGCCCCTGCGCTATGGCAGGTCCAGTTAGTGAAGGAGAGCAGTCCCTGGGGCAAAGGACAGCAGCCAGATGGGACTGAGGCCGGCGCGACTCTACAAAACCGGTCGCCAGCAGCAAAGGCAGGGAAGGGGGGGCGAGGCGGTCAGCAGGGAAAAGCAGCGGGAGGTGCGTGCAAAGAAGAGGCCTCCCGCAGAGCCCAGAGTCAGGAATAAGCCTGTAGGCAGCACCGATCCACCACCGAGAGCCACCAGTTCTATGAAAGGGCCAGGTAGCAAGTAGCACACAGGCGCCAGGAGCGGCGGGGTCAGGGCACGTCTGCCAGTGTAGGACACAGGCAGGGGCATAGATATCGGAACCCCTCGCACAGCAAAACGAGGGAGATTCCAGGGCCTCACCAGCGGGGAGACGCAGGGGTGAGCTACTCCCGCCAGCAGGCCCGGGCACCTCTAGGCGCCAGAAAGTGCGACCGGGATGCAGGAAAGAATCGGCCGGGTGGTGCAGCTCATGGACCCCCAGCTCTGCCAGAGCAGGTCGCGGCAGCAGTGCACTCACCGGACCAAGAAGCATGGAGTCCTCCAATGGCCCGCAAGTGACGTAGAGCACCCAGAACCCCACAGGCAGCAGGAGGAAGCGGGCCGATCCAGGGCAGCCTCGAGGCGTGGGCCCAGCGCTGCTGTCGGGTGGCTTAATTCGGCCCCAAGTCATCGCCTGGAGACTGAAACTGGATCGATTAATGCCTCAGATGATGCCAAGCTAGGAAAACCTGTCCAAAATCAGGTATGGTGTAGTTGTCTTGTAGGATTATGACAGCCAAGCCACACCCCAAACTTTAAAACACTTTAATTTTTCTTTGCAACTCCATTTAATATATTATCTGGGACTCTTCAGTCTTACTTAATAGTATCTAAAGAAACCAAATTAATAAATGAAAATAGAGTATTCAATTATAGAACCAACATATCTTTTCTAGAATTTTAGTAATATCATAGCTATTTATATGTGCAACACTTGTATCGCTGTTGCTTAAGGACCAGTAATACAGTTGATGCAGATCATATACCCCATCCGGGTTTGATATTAAATTGATAAATTTTGGCACATTTTGTTGGAAATTTTGTTACTAGTTGGGGCGGGTGGGAGGGGTGAAACCCCGCTCAAGCAACAGCCACAATTTCTGTCAGGGTGAAAGTCACAAGCAACTCCCAAATTAATCTGTGCTTAACCCCAAATTAGTCAGGCTTAATTTAGAGGCAATTTGTAAAGTATTTATGCAGCACTACAAACAATATTAAAGTGAAAGCACAACACAAGAAATATCTCACAATAATTTAGATAGATAGTGCAACATTTATTAAATGATTGGGGACCAAAATAACAAAAATCCAAACCCT
The DNA here is from genome assembly GCF_964263255.1 of Lissotriton vulgaris. Taxonomy (NCBI): domain Eukaryota; kingdom Metazoa; phylum Chordata; class Amphibia; order Caudata; family Salamandridae; genus Lissotriton; species Lissotriton vulgaris. The sequence continues at coordinate 1,399,594,928 of NC_141687.1, read as the reverse complement.
AGAACCGGAGCTATTCAAATGTAATCTTTTAAGTGAAAAAAGTGTCTTGAAGTAAACATTGCCAACTGTGGTTATCTAACCGTGAGTTGCCAGGACAAAGTCACAAGTTCAGAACAACCATGATAGAGTTCATGCCAGATAGAGGGGCTAATTTAGCCCCTCTGAACAAAGTACCTTAAATCCTATTTGCAGAGCATTACGAAGTCCTGTGTCAAAGATGCGTTGCGCACTGGTGGTTCCGGAGAATACTGCGTTGTCTATGAGGATGCAGTTGATGAGGGGCTTCTGATGAGTAGGCCTGCATCAGGGATGAGTGGTGCACCAGCAGTTCTGAAGAGACTGCATGCTGAGATGTGAGTTCTGGTGTTGGTCGCTCCTTCCAGGTACAAGCGGCAAAATTGTGGGAAAATCCACCGGTGGACTCAAGGTTGACTCAGGATCTCCTTGCATTTAGAAAATCACTGAAAACTTGGTTGTTTCAGCTTTAATATCCAGTGCGGGGTCACATTGCTTAGCTAGGCCTTCATCCTGCTTCAGCACTTGGACACTCAATTGAGTAGCTGCGCGCTCTATAAATAGCCATTTAGCATGTTGTAGCCTTTACCCTTGTGGCAAGTAAATAAATTGCATCTCACTAATCATATGAAATTCCTCTTCAGTCACCTGTGTTCTTGAGGTGACCTAGCAATCTGTGAAAAGTCACAGTATTAGCAATCTGATTAAAGATTCGGCATGGCAAAGGGACGATTGAAATACTTTGCTTTACTATTCCTAAACAATGTGAATGATGCAGTAATTTGCAAATCCAGTAGGTTGTGCCTATACGAGAGCTATTGGCTTTGGCAATGTGTATTAGCCATGTTGTACATCAGGTTAGCTGCTGTTCACCATGGCTAAAGGTTAATGGAGTGGGGTAGATTGGAACTGATTGGTGGGAGTTAGACTCATGCTTTACTTTCTCACTCTTTAGAGATTCAGGCATTTTCTCCCTTATCTATGCAATAGTTAGTTAAGAATACAATCATATTACATGCCATGGGATGCAAAACTTTTTCTTGAAACTAACAGAAATATTACATGGAAGGGCTATATTTTATGTATGATGCCCATACAAATGAGAAAACCTAATAAGATTCCTAAGTATAATTTCATAAGAACTATCCAAAACTAATTTCTCTATGGCAATCATGTAAATGTTTTGTATATCACGACTCATATACCTATGCAGAACTACATGTTTGCATATATTCACGTCGGCCTTGAACTGTCTAGTATTGCACAAAACAACTATTCGGGCCCTAGAAATATGACACTATATTAACAGGGAATTTAACAATTAACTTGTAATGTTTTTCTTTTTTCCTTAATATTTTTCAATTAAAGACCAAAAAAGAAAGAAAAGAAAATGAATCTCCAAATAAAACAGTAAAAGTCTTGGCCCTCAGAAGGAGGGGCCTGTTAATCCTCTCAGTAACTTCATCCAGTGGCGTAGCTAGGGCTTTTGACGCCCCGGGTGAGACATAAATTTGCTGCCGCCCAGTGCCGGTAAGAGGGGGGGTGCTCGCGAACGGATGTATGTCAGTACAACGCGATCTTTTAGATCGCGATACTTGACATCGCAGGTTTTACAACGCAAGTCGTTACAACGACTTGCGTTGGAGGGCGCGGATTTCGGAATTTTTTAATTTTATATTCCAACACCAGTCCCCGTAACAGTAGGGAAGGTGTTGGACTATAAAATTAAAACATTCCTTATCCCACAGCGCCATCCAGCGCAAGTCGTAGTAACGACTTGCGTTGTAACAGCTGCGGGGAAAAGGTCGTGCGGTGTAAACACCGCGTTGTAAACGACGTTCCCCGCTCGCGAACGACCTGGTGGAGTGATATTTTGTGATATTTGTGGGGTATTTCTAGAGCGCGACGTTCCCTCCGGAGGGAGCATCTTGGCGCTGTGGAGTGGTAGGGGAATTTACGGATGCCAGGTAACAATGAGCGGGGGATCATTTAGCAGGGCCGAACGCTGAAATGGGAGAATAAACAAAAAAGAAAACAAAACTTACCTTGCGCTCGTGGCTCGCCGCCGCCCCCCCCAAAAAAGTAATGTGTGGGGCGGACCAGCCCCACTCCCCCCTTCAACACTGAGTTCATCCCCTTAGAGTTACCGATACCAATGGGCTAGAGTTACCAGAGAATTACAATTTAGACCTCAAGGATTCCCTTAGAAATTAGGGATCGGCAGAAGAATTTGATTTCTGCCTGGTTTTTCATATGCTGATCTCTGCTTGAAAATAAATAGATCTGTGGTGATCCTGTGGATCTGACAGTTCTATTGGGACCTGCAACTGGTGGTACCAGGCCCGTGGGAATTAATAGTCTACTCGTTATAAGGTCTAAGTCTTTCATCAGCATAAGGGGGCCTATTTATAAAAATAGTCGCACAGTGCAGCGCAGAAAGTCACCTTGCTGCACTGCACTACGTGACAGAGAAAGGGCAGGAATGCAATAAGGTGCATTCCTGCCTTTTCTCTGCACTGGCGCCCTTATGGCAACCGAGTGCCAATGCAGGCAGCCTTGCATCAAGGTGCTATGGTGCCTGTGCTGCATAGTAAGGGGCACCTTACAGCACAGTAACAATCCTGAGAGGCATATTCCTCTATCTATGTGTGCTGCAGAATGTAGAAAGAGGAAGTAATGAGGAGAAATTAAGATATTTCTCCTTGTTACCCCTCTCCTGGGAAGGTGTATCTTTTTCATGCATTCCTAGGTTTACCAGTTTTGGAAAATCTGGGAATGCGTCAAGAATCATGGGAGTGACAGTGCTCCGGTGCTCATGACGAGCTGAGCTCGTCATGGCCTTTAGAACGCTCGCACGCTGGGCTAATTCCCCTGCTGTGCTGAGCGTTCTAAAGAAACAGGTGTGGGCGTGACGAGCTCAGCTCGTCAAGAGCACAGGAGCACTGTAGCTCATGATGAGCTGAGCTCGTCATGAGCATGGGAGCGCTGCGCGCGCCCCCCCTCCCCTCGGCACAGCGGGGGAATGTAGCCAGCAGGGAAGGGGTTAAACACCCAAGGAATTAATTCCCAGGGCAGAGTAAGGCAATGCAGCAATTTCAGGTCCGGACTGGGAACCAAAACCGGCCCTGGCAAAGTGCTCGACCGGCCCCCCGTCCCCACCTCCCGTGGGGAGGGGGACGGCCGCGCTCTCTGCCAGGGCCGGTTTTCGGCCGATTTTGTTACAGGGCCGTTTTTGCAGCTATGCTGCAAAGACGGCCCTGTAACAAAAACGGCCCCCAGGGGTCCCAAACCGGCCCCCACCCGTGCGGCCCACCGGGGGATTGCCCGGTGCCCGCAACGGCCAGTCCGGGCCTGAGCAATTTGCACTGCGTTGCCTTACTCCAGATTTATGGTGCCACTTAGGCCAAAGTGGCCTCGCGTGACTTCATAAATCTGACTTACGGTTTGCTTGGCTCTTTCACCACATTGCGTGCTGCAAGTGCCAAGCAAATCACATTGTAAATAAACCCAAGGTATCACAAATGCATTAGAACTGATGTCACTGTTAATCTCCAGAGGGATCAAGGCAGTGGTAAAAGCGGTGAGTGAAAATTAAGCAAGTAAGAAACAAATACAGAGGTGCCGGTTCACGGGGAAGAAATCCAGACTTAAGCCAGTCTTAAGAAAGGAAAGACAGTATCATAAGTATGATTTTCGTAAGGTAGAAGGATTCTGAAGTACACACTGCTTTGAGACTTCTAAAGACTGTTGTAAGTCTGTATAAATCCATATGTAAGTTAGGGACATCTTACGTTTCTTCGGATAGGCTGAAGACTGTCTTAGAAAAGGGAAACAATGTAAATTCAATGTCTGCTATGTCGCGTTGACTAATTAAAAAAATATGGGCAGCTAGAAAGAGCCCTCAAAAAAGCACTGACGTTTCAAAGTCTAGGTTTAACAGCAGTAACCATAACATTCTTAATGTTGGCTGCCGTACCCAAGCAACCATGGAGCAGAAACCAGTGCTGTAGCAACTGTTTAAAAGACCATTTTAGACAGAAACAAGGCAATCAATAAAAAAAGCAGTTAGCTCAGGCCTTGATATGAATCGCATAATTAGGTTTCATTTGTTACCTATTTATTCTTTTTTTTGTTTTATTCGTATGCATTGAATATATCACAGAGTTAGTTCCAGGAAGCCTCATAGTTCTATGGTGAGAATGTTATTTATTTATTTTTTTGCAGAAAGTTCTGAGACAGGAGTTGCCGAGCTTGGAAGAGAATGGCATGCGGTGTCCCAGTTCAGACCCCCGGGTGTCTAGGGTTGGACGGAATTGGCATAGTTACAGTAAAATTCTGAGGAATTCCGCAAAGGAGGAGAGTGGGCACCGAAATGTGCAGTACATTTTGCTTGGTACCCTTATATAAGTATGCATGGGCACCGAAGAGTATACACTTCCGTGCATACCCCCAGGTACCTTTACATACATATGTAAGAGCACCAAGGGTTATGTAGTGTATTCAAGGGCAGTGTGTACCCCTTGGTACCCTTACATAAGCATGTAAGGGCATCAAGGAGTGCATGCCCCTCATTGCATTTACATACTTATATAATGACACAGAGGGGTATGCAGTGCACTCCAGTGCAGTGTATACCCCTGGTGCTCTTAGATAAGCATGGGGGTATCCACTCTTTTTAGTGTGGTGCCTACCGCTCTATGCTATGCTGCTAACCAGTGCTAAAGTGCCTATGCTCTGTACTCTAAACATGGCTTGTCTACAATTGGTACATTTAATTTTCTTATAAGTCCCCAGTAGAGTGAGCTATATGTGCCTAGGGCCTGTAAATTAAATGCTACCTGCAGCATGGATTGTGCCACCCACTCAGTAACCATTTAAGCATGGCTCAGGCCTGCTTTTGCAGAGCCTGTGTGTGCAGTTTTCAACTGCTATTTTGACCTGGCAAGTTAAACTACAAGACCTTCCCTTTTATGACATGTAAGTCACCCCTAATATAGGACCTAGGTAACCCCCTGGGCAGGGTGCAGTGTTTTGAAAAAGTAGGTCATGTAATTTTAGGTTTTACATGTCCTGGTAGTGAAATACTCTTAATTTAGTTTTGCACTACTACAAGGCCTATCTCGCCCATAGCTCAACATTGGGCATTGCCTTAAACATATTTTAGTGTAATTTCCAATTGGGAGCAGATATAAATTTGGAGTTTGGTGTCTCTGGAGTCACAATTTAGAATCACAACTTATGGTAAAGTCAGACTTTAAATTGTAAGTCTGTAATCGCCACTTTTAGAAAGTTGGCGCTTTCTTACTTTACAATATCAAACACGGAGGGAGTAGGGTCCAAGGGAATATTTAAAGACCAATTGCACAGTTATAACCCCTTATAGCATCCTATATCAACAAACAATAACTGTGGGTCTATGTGAAACTAAGGTCTCTGTGTGCAAAAAGTGTCAACCTTATTATTATAGTACACAGGGACTAATCACATTGTGATATATGTACCCATCAGTTACACACTCTGAACCGCCCTGTTGTCATCATTTGGGCGATTTCACAAGGTGGTATGTCCACACTGTACATACCACTAGTAAACACGCAGTGGTAACCGGAAGCAGTGCTCAAAATAATATGTGTAAGTGAAAGTTCTGCAGTGAATTGACCCGGTTGGGGCAATTCACTGCAGAAACATGTCGACCTTTAATATCATGCAGTAGATATTTGTTAAAAACTACTGATACTTTGCACCTATTTGGTTTTTAATCTTGGAAGTGGTTGCCTCTCATTGAAATTATTTGTGTCTCCACTATCCAATTTTACCTTTACACTTTCACTTACACATATTATTTTGAGCACTGCTTCCGGTTACCACTGCGTGTTTACTAGTGGTATGTACAGTGTGGACATACCACCTTGTGAAATCGCCCAAATGATGACAACAGGGCGGTTCAGAGTGTGTAACTGATGGGTACATATATCACAATGTGATTAGTCCCTGTGTACTATAATAATAAGGTTGACACTTTTTGCACACAGAGACCTTAGTTTCACATAGACCCACAGTTATTGTTTGTTGATATAGCTTTCTTACTTTAACCATTCTGTTCCTCCGACTGTCTCTGAATACCTATCTGGGTTGGGTGACAGCTGGGCTTCGTGCGTTCCCTATGGACAGTTACACAAAGGGAGCTAGGGTGGGACATTTACATTCTAATGGCCCATTACCAAACTGATGGACCTTCGTGAGGTAGATTGTGAGGGAGGAGCTGACACTTGTCTGTCCCCACACATAGATCTGCAAACCTCCCCCCCCATAGTGTGTCTGGAGCCAGGGCAGGAAAGGCAGGGACCTTGTGCTCTTCAAAGGTCTCTTTAATGTCTTCTTCACTTCAAAAACACTTTTGGGTATATGTACTTCATCCTTGAAACCACCAAATGAACATTTTACTGGAACCAAGGACAGTCTGCCTAAAAGAACAGCTGCTGTTCTGTAGGAGGTACTGCCACTTTGCTACCTTCATTGCTATGTTGGCCTGCTGACTGCTCATTGCTATGATACAGGGGGGACTGCCACTTCGCAACTTGCTCTGCTGTGTTCTCCTGCTGTCTGCTGCTTCTTGCCTAGGAGTGAGAGGGACTGGACTTGCTTTCTACATCCTTGAACCCAAGATTCTCCAAGGACTTGCTAGCTTGCCTCGTATTTTCTGAAGACTCAGGGACAAAAAAAATTTCTTGCAACTGTGGTGGAGCTTCTGGACTTTGCCATCTGTGAGTCCTACCCTGCCCCCTCCAATCTTGGACCTCAGAATTGGGTTCTGTTTTCCTGCAAAAACCTGTGCATTGACCTGACTGTGTGAGAAAAATTGACGCATCTCTCCCCGACACAGTTCTGAATCAATGACAATGGGGGTCCCGACTGTGAAGCAGTGTCAATTCACCATATGTGAGGCTCAACAACAACGCAGCACTGAATATTCAAAGCTGTCTTTGAGGCGGGGCTCTGACACAGTGACCCAACTGTGGTGAAAATTTAGATGCATTATGTGCTCAGCGTCAACAATGTGCTCCATACTAGATACTTTTCGTGGGGCCTGTATGGGTTATGCAGCCAGCCTGGCATCCATCTCGGTCAACCTGAACTTTGGATTTGTAACAGTCCCTCTTGACCTCAAGTAACCTTTAGACCACTAGTTGCTTCTATGCAATGTTTTCACATTTAATCTTAAAGAATTAGGGCCATGTGTAGGTAATCTACATGTACCGATTCTAAAATACCGAATTTTACTGATTCGGTATTTCAGAATCGGTAAATGGTATGTAGGAAACAATTAGGTAAATATTACTGAATCGGTACAATTCGGTATTTAAGAATCGGTATTTACTGGTTCGGTAATTCCCATTCATTCCTATGGGCCTGGAGGCCCATAGGAATGAATGGGAAGCCATTCACTGTTACTGATTCGGTAAATACCGAATCGGTAATAGGGGGCACATATTCAAGGGTGGCAGGGTGTCACATTGACACCCTGTTGCACACCTGAATCGTGCATGTGTGAATATGTGGCACACATACATGCCCTAAGGCAGGGGTTTCCAAACCGGTCCTGGAGGGCTGGATCCATGCCAGATTTTTAAAATTACTACATGTATCTCAATGGGGATATCCAAAAAATCTGGCATGGATCCGGCCCTCCAGGACCGGTTTGGAGACTCCTGCCCTAAGGGCATGTATGTCTGCCACATGGCACTTCTAAAAAAGCACCAAATTGCTTTTTTAAAGGTTTTCAATATTTACCACCAACTTATAGTTGGTGGTAAATAACGAATCCTGAATGCAAGAAGGCACCCATTTGAGGGCCTCCTACATTGCTTTTTGGATTCGGGAATTACTGATTTCTTAAAATAAGCAATCAGTATTTTACCGATTCCTTAAGGAATCGGTAATTACTGAATCCTTAAACCTGCCTCCTTCATCTCAAACCCTAAATACCGGTTGGTAACGGCCGAAATTCGGTAATTTCAGCCGTTACCGACCGGTATTGGGCTACCTACATATGGCCCTTAATATCTTAAGTTCTACTTATTTGACGTTTGTCATTTTTATTTACTCTTGTTTAATTGAAGTGTGCACAAATACTTTACACATTGCCTCTTAAATTAAGCCTGACTGCTCTGTGCCAAGCTACTAGATGGTGAGTACAGGTTAATTAAGGTTGGGAATCTGACTTATCCTGAAGAGGTTTGTGGCTCCTGCTTGGATAGGGTATATACTCTGCCAACCAGAAACCTCAATTTCTAACATTATAGAGGGTGTGCCCGTTGTCTAGCTTGCTAGTGACTAGGGCGTGCATGATAGTTTTCTGCGTACTGATTAGGAGCAATTTGGAAATCTTCCTTAGCATCTTCAGGTTATGGAAGCATGAGGCAGGGATGGCATTGACTTTGGCAGCCATGTTGAGTTTGCTGTTGATGATGATTCCAAAGTTCTTCGCATGGGTGGTGTGGAGGGGCGTTGTTGGGTCTAGCTCTGTTAGCTACCAAGTAGAGTCCCACAGTGATGTGCTCTTCCTGAAGATCACAACTTCATTCTTGTCAGTGTTCAGGTTTAGACAGTTGGTCTTCATGCAGTGGGCAATTTCAACCATGCAGGCATTGAACTTGATCCAGAAACTAGACGTCTTTTCCATGAGGGAGAGAATGAGTAGCATGCCTTCATCGTAGACAAGTACATTGATATCGTGAGAGTGGATGATGCTGGCTAAAGCAATCATGTTTGCTTTGAAGAGGGTCGAGCTCAGAGAGGGTCGCTGTGAACTCCACAGATGAGTTGCGGTTTTCCGATGTGTACAGTGCCAGTCTCTGTCAGGAAGGAGAAGATCCATCTGGGTGCATGTCCTTGGTTCGCAATGTCATGTAGGTGTTCAATGAGGATAGGGTGGTTGACTGTGTCAAATGCTGGAAAGAGGTCCAGCAGGATGAGGGCTGCCGTGTCTCCTCTGTCTAGAGTCATGCAAATGTCATCCATGGCAGCAATTAGGGCAGTTTCTGTGCTGTGGTTGAGTCTGACACCAGACTGAGTGGTGTCATGTAGCTGGTAGTCATTGAGCTATTCAGCAAGGTGTCTGTTGAGAATTTCCTCTAAGGCCTTGGTTGTGAGTAGTAGCAAAGAGGTACGTCTGTAGTTGGCAAGCGTTGAAGGGTCCCCAAAGGGTTTATTCAGCAATGGGGGACAGCTGTGTGTTTCCAAGCATCTGTGAAGGTTACAGAAGAGGTGGAGGCATTCAGAATGGGTTTGAGCATGGGGTTGATGTGTTGCAGTACTCTGGAATAGGCATGGTGAGGGCAGGGGTCTACTGCGGCACCTGAGTAAAAATGTCTCCTTACAACACATGCGAATACATCGCATGCCATTACAATGAAGTCGTTACAACAACCGGGTTGTCACAACGCAAACCAGTACATCGCAAGTAATTACAATGACTTGCTGTAGGGGGAGCGCTGGACTTAGGAATAGTATTAATTACTATTCCTACTCCAGCTTGTGCAACAGCAGGGAAGGTGTTGGATTGTAAATCCAACACCAGCGCGACCCCTACAGAAAGTCGTTGTCACGACTTGCGATGTAATGGTATGAGTCATAACAACGCGGTTGTTGTAACGGCCACGTTGTAAAGGTACTGCATTGTGGAGACAGCGTTGCAAACGCTGTTACCCCCCTGAGTGGATATACTTCATGGTAGTAGCAGTTTCTTCTGGGTTGATGATGATCCATATGTTTAGCACTGGTTCTTTGGATGAGATCAGGAGATGTTTGTTGCAGTCTGATGGGTTTGTTTGTAGGCTGAAGCTGCTGTAAATGCCAGTGATTTTGTTTTGTTTGTTGAAGAATTGAGAAAGATTGTTGCAGAGGTCCTGTAAGGGGGGTGATTAAGTCGGAGGCAGCCGAAGGTGACATGAAATCTTTTACAGTGGTGAAAATGTCTTTGCTTCTGTTGGTGCTGGCATTGATGTGGTCTGCCAGAGAGGTGCACTTAGTCGTCCGGATCATTTTGTAGTAGCATCTTATGGCAGATTTAAACATGCTTCTGTCTATATTGTCCTGGCTAATTGTCCTTTTTGTGCACGAGTTGTTTGCAGAGGCGTTTTTCCAGTCTTAGTTCCTCTATGTACCAACAGGCCTGAGGTCTAGATCTTGTATTGCTGTGTTTGAAGGAGGCCAAGGGTCAGAGGAGAAGGTGATCCAGTTATTAAAATTCTTCCTGGCTTTGGGGATACTGTTGCTCTGTTCAGGTTGGTGAGTGTTAAGTGTGGTGTTCCAGTCCTTGTCAGTGATGCTGTTCCATTTATGACGGGCTGGTCTGGCGAAGGTGATATGGAGGTTTAATCTTTGAACCTTGGCTATTTTGACTCACCGGTTAATCCCCAGCAACCAAGAATGGGAAGCAATATGAGGTGTGCTATATTGTTCTACAAAAATTATATATATATGAAACATTTTGAATACCTTAATGCATTCTAGGAGTTATATCTCTGGTTCACTTAAATTGAATTTGCCAGGCTAAAAACACTTGTTGGATGCCCAAGAAAACTGTAAGTTTCCAGGTTTACTTTTACAGGCGTAAAAGCAGATTGTGCTACAAGGGAAAATCTTTGGAAGTGTGTACCACATTTAATGAAATCTAACAGTTTGTGGGTTAATTAAGCCAACTTTCTTTGATATTTGGTGTCTGAAGTCCATCCGACCTGAGTGGGAGGGAGGTGAAAAAAATCTAACTCCTTCAGCAAAATCTTCTTTGTTAAATGAAGAATCAGCAAACAGCATATTAAACATAATTGAACCAACTTAGTGCATTGTCATGGCACATTAGATATACACAGTGCAATTAGAAGCTGGTGGAAAAAGTTCTGCAATACATTTAGTGGCCTATTTAAAGCTGCCCCTTCCTACACAAAAACAATCCTGCATTCAATTGAGGCAACCTTGCGCCGGAGCAGAGGAAAAGGCAAGAATTGGCTGTAATCCCTTAAATATAGCACATTCAGGCCCTTTCCCTGTTACTCAGTGCAGCACAGCAAGGTGACTTGCGGCTCTGCACTGTGTGGCTATTTCGTAAATAGGCCCCTTACTGTGTACCACCGGGCTATTCAATAGCTGGTTCGGAGCACAAGCAATAGGAAAGTAAGATTACCAAATGCCCCATATAATCAGGGATATCACATCCCATGCCTTAGATTTAACAGCAAAGAGCATTATGGTTCAATTGAGGTGAATCTATGTTTACTCAATTTGAGTTACTTGAAGTAATGTTTCTGAATACATTGGTTTATTGAAGAAAAAAGTAGGCAAGATTATGGTGTCCCCCAAGCAATAGAAAAGAAATCTTGTCTTTCTGCATTTTTTAGGTTTCGCTCTCCCACTCTGTCTCTGCTTCCCACTCTGTCTCTGCTTCTCTGCTCATCCCAGTAGCAATTTGTTACGGCCCACTACTGTCTCTATAATGCACTTTTGGACGGTGGTTGTTTTTTTAATGTAAAACTTCAGACTGGGCTTCTGCCATTTTGGGACAGTAAAATAAAAGTTCAAATAAATGGATTCAACATCATGATGCAGATGTACAATTTCGGAAAATAATGCACACGTATATGTAGTCCTCTGCTTCAATCAATGTTGTTCGGATATGAATTTACCTTAAATAAATGAAAAGACAAGAGGTGTTTGGCAAAACAGGAACAAGTTGTGTTGTGTAGTTCCTATATTGCCCATGCAGGACCTGCACGTTTGGATAACATAAACTGTGGGATTGGTGGCAGACTGGTTCCGTACACCCCCAACGAGAAATGTTAGCCTATTTGCAGTTAGCTAGCTCACAGTGCCACTAGTGCCTCCTCTTATCGGGGACAATTAGTTTCTGGCAACCTTAGAACATGACAACCCTGATCCCTCAAGATTGTGGAAACAATGTACTACTTTTTGCTCATTCACTCATGCTCATTTTAGTTTATCTCAGGGATACACAGAATAAACAGTCTGGGCATTTCAATAAGGGTTTATTGAACAGTTGTTATTCTTGTGTAGAATATATGAGTTGTAACAACCATTAGACAGTAGCAGAGATGTATAATTAGCAATACAGTGAATATAAAAGGATAGTACTGTTCTACCATCTTGCAATAAGCATGAATAAAAACATGTTTATAAAATGCATGATAAAAGTTTGTGTATTCCTACGATGCCTATCTAGATGTACCTAAGAGTACCTACCAGGAGAGTAGGTCTGGAGCCAAAAATCCCTCTAATATTTAGTTATAACCCCATTATCTGAAGTGTGAGAATGCAGGAGCCCTTCTTGGTCTCGAGTTGGACCCCTGCGAGGGATGTTCAGAGCACTGTCAGCTGGAACGTCTGCATGCCGGAGCCTTAGCGTCTCTGGTCTGTGTGTCGATCTGGAAGTCTTGGTTCCCTCTAACTAACACTAGCCAGAGGTTCTATATTTATACAGAAAGTATCAAGGGCTCCTTTGTCACTTGTTGCTTGTATTAGCCATTGGTGGATATGAGAATGACGTATGGGATGAACCATGTACGCAGATATGGGCAAGAAGGTGGTGTAGCCCCAGCCTGGTTTCTAAGAACCCTTATGAATATTCATTCATACTGTGTGAGTCTATTGATGGAGTTATAGGACTCTTGTTTAGAAGAAACCCTCCTTCTGCACCCAGGACTAGGTAAAGGTTCAATCCCAAAAAGGCTGGTTACAGTGTAGTGTAGGGGAGTTAATGTAGGTGAAGGAGTATGATGTTGCCCGGGCCTATATTAGGGTACCTATATGAAACATAATAGTTGGTTTATTTAAACTCTGCAGTCTAGAGAGCGTGGACAGAGTGTGCCTGCTCAAAAACTGTTGATGTACAAAGTTTTGCCTGTAAGTTTATACAGTTCATGAGTTACAACACAATGATCCCTACATTCCTAAAGAGCATCTTAGTTGTAAATCAATCAAATGTGTGCATCTGATAAGGACACAGATGGCACTTGACCTTCGGAGAGCTAATATGTATGTGTCCAGATGTCTGGCATGTGGAGGGTGTGATCACTATGTGTGGTATGCATGCTGTGTCCTGATTGATTTAGTTTGCCTACCTACATGTGGTATCCAGGTTTGTGGTATATCTGGGGAATATGAGCCTTTAGCCGAACGTGTTTTATTGGGGCCAATTACCTCAGACTTGTTTGTGGTGAAACTATCTATCTGTGGTAATAATCAGGGTTTTCCTTGGGTACGTGTTTGCCTTCAGTTTATGGGGATCCCACCTGTGATCTGTTACTCGATAGGCGTGGGTCACAGGAACTTCCTAACCATACATCTCTGACTCAGATGGAGAGATCACCTGGGTGAATTCGACAGCAATGATGTGAGTTAATTGGAACCCTTAAAAATATTATGGCAGCCACTGGTATAATTTTTATTTACATTATCAACATTGCACATACACTTGTAATTTCTTACATTGACATTGTTCTTACTGGCATTGACAAAGTTATGCTTGCTTTGGTCTGAACGACCATTGACCAGCCGTGGCCCGTGCAGCATCGAGCGGTGGGCCCAACTTAGGGGGGGGGTTCAACAGACGATGATGAGGAAAAATTAATTATTTATTTAATTTCCCTTAGTCATCATCCATCAAAATCCACCCCCTCAGCCGGACCCAACCCCCCACCACTCTAACCTGCACGGGCTGCGGCTGACATTGACATTGTTCTTATTGACAACAATATTATTATCGCACAAGCATGGTTTATGACATACATTGATATAATTATTTCTGATGCTGGCCCTGCTATGCAGGTACAAGTAATGGTACATTGACATTGCATTGACTGGCATAACATGGTTATGCGGGCACAGGCTACGGCATACATTCACTTTGCATTCACTGATATTGCAATTGTTGGTCATTCACATTTCATGCCTTTCATTGACATTGTATTCGCCCATTCCAACTTCATTCTCTTTTCTTTTTTAATTCACACAAGCTTGACAAATGACATATGTTGGCAAATGACTTTCAAAGGCACCATCTACCGGCTTTGCCAATGATTGCTTTAAATGATTCCGAATTCAGTTTTTCTATTTACATAGAAATGCACTTCCCTTGGTAAAAAACATGCCATAAAAAAGAAAAACATATACATCAAAAAATTACTTGTGGTTCGTAGTATTTTTGAAATTCATTAGAAGAACTAGTATTGGTATGCTGATAGTGTATTTGATATTGTCAACATTTGTATCGTTTTATTATTAATTAGAATAGCCAATATCATCATCAATATTGTTGTTGCTGTTTTTGTAGTGGTTGTTGGTTTATTATTATTAATATTATTATTATTATTATTATTATTATTATTATTATTATTATTATTATTATTATTATCAGTTATCTGCATGCCTTTGGTTGATGTGTCTTCATAAAAGGTAATATTTTGAACAAACAAGTGATCACAAAATAAGGCGACGTTGGGTCATGCGGAGCACTGCTGCAAAACCTGAACTGTCAGTCTCAGTTTCAAAATGGCTGACCTCACTAATAAAATCTGTTAGTTCTCCTAAAAACACACATCCCATCCGTTTAAAAAGTGCACGGTCCGAAAATACAGGAAACCCTTGCATAATAAACGTTTAATTTCAGCTCCAGTAAGCAGATACGCAGCAGCCATGCTGGTCAGCAGCGCTAACATTTGGCTCAGCTGGCGAACGTGGATAGCTGCAGCGCTGTAAAATAGCGTAAGAATAGAAATCAGTCATGAGGCACGTCTAGACTTCCGCTGCTATTCAGGAGAACGTAGCCCCTCGCATGTGTATCCTTTCAAAGAGGAAGTCAGGGGTCGAACTGGGTCACCCATGTAGCCTTCCGTTAATTTTATGGTTACTATAGTAACTATTTCCTACTTGCTACAATTCATTCTAATTAGACAATTTACACCTCGTAACTGGCCTTCGTCGTTTAGTAATCGCTTTATTTATGTACCAATATATTGTCTAATTATGTATATTCTTTCATGGGTGAATCTCTCATGTTTATTTTGTCTCTGAAGAGAGCGTCATGCTCCGGAGGCCTCCAGTGTCTTCTGCTGGAAAAGCAGAGAAAGAAATTAATCGAGCGTTTTCACGACCGCAAGAAAGACAGGCAAGCACATAACCATTCAATTTAAAACAAGGGGGTTAACAGTTTGGTTTATTTCGACAGGGTTACAGGATATCAACTGGTTTCTAGAGCCTGTCACTACTTCTAAAAGTCTCTACATTGGCACAATTCTGGATGAAATTAGTTTACTTTTGCCATGAATAAAATAGAGAAGGCGTGTTTTACAAGCAGCATCTCATTTTATGTATGACGCATCACCAGTGTTTTAAATGGGCAGGTACTGTCCAGTACTCAGTACCTGCACTTCTTTAATTTGAAAAGGAGAGTACCTCCACTTCTCAACACTTCTGCAATACATTTAATTGGAGAGTAATGGCACTTCTCAGGAGCAATAAGGTACGCTAAATAGTGAGTACTTGCACTTCTATATTTCCATATAAAGGGCTGCACATTCCATATTTAATCAATTAATTTGTTGTTCTGTAGATGGCGACACATTGTCTGGATTTTACATTAAAGCTTTTGTCCATCCAAAAGATGGCCAGTAACAGTTTTAAAACAAGCATTGACATAGCCAATAGGTCTCGCATTTGGGACCTTATAAGTGTTTAGCCACACAACAGTTGATGTTGTTGTACCAAGGATATTCTGCTGCATAAAAAATACTTATAAGGTCCCAAAAGTGAGACCTATTGGCTATGCCTTTGCTTGTTAAGGGAACTATCCAGTCTTTTATCTTATTATGGCCCTGGCAAATGTGCCTTTTCAATGGACATCACAAGAGATTGCAGGTACAATCTTGTGAAGTGGGGTTTCCCAAACAGGTTACCTGGACTCTATGAAGCTTAGGGTGGTTTGATACATATTACGTTGTACATGTGATGTTCGGAGGGGACCTGGCCTGGCAACTAGAAAATGCTTGTTCATTTTGCACAGAAACAAGACTTATTGCATGTGGTTGATTCCTGTTTGAAGTATGTATTTGTATTGTATGTATTTTTAATAAATTCTTTGCACAGTAACTTAAAACCATTCCAGTAAAAGCACCTTTGATACAACCTTAGGAAACAGTGATCATACTACCCATCACAATTAAAGTAAAATCATTATTCATAAAAAGCATTTTAAGTTTGAAGTCACACCACAATGGACTGGAATGCAACCGCAAACGATTCGTGGAGATTAATTCAGGCCTTGCCCACATCACTTTTATCTTTTTCTCGATGTTCTGTGTGCATCTCCTGGGACGCATGCAGAACAATGTGTAAAGTTTTTTGTGTGCACTTTACTCAGTTATGCAATGTATATGTGGTATGCTTACTTCACAATACATTGGCTGGTTGGTGCGCACAAGGAATGATTTATGCGCATTGCTTGGGCTTTGTAGGGGGTTATGAACAGTATAATTTGAAGGATTTTGTGGGCCCTGACAAGAAATATTTTGAAGGCCCACGATTAAACTTATTACCCATTTTTCTGCTAATCCCAGCAGCATGTTGCCTAACAATATAGGTGTATGTGTTAAAGGTTAAGATACAAAAATACACAAAAGTGAGGTAGACCCTTTGGAAGTTGGGGGCCTTGGACAATCCCCCATTTTGCCCCTGTCTCAACCCGTCTCTGCTAGATCTGGGCATTATAGTGCCTGCATATGACCACTGAAATGTTTTCCTACTTACCTTGTGCAGAGCCAACACTGCTGCAGCAACACCTCCCGGCTCCTCCAAGTTGCATCACCAGCGCACTCTCAGCAACCTGTAATCGGGTCAAATTCCTGGTGGCGCAGGTAAAAGCAAACAACACTTCCTGCAGCTGCTCAGGGAGGAGCCAGGGAGAGGGCCGGATCCGTCTGCAGGCTCTTGGAACCAAGCCAGCACCTGCACCATGAAATCCGACCGGGAAGAGAGCAAGCCTGGTACATGCCGAAGGGGTAGGGCGGGGGAGCACCTCTTGTGTGCAGGCCTGCTTGCCCGCACCCTGTCTGGTGCTGGGGGTCATCAGTGGCAGAGCCTCTCTTCACAGCTCCTGGCCCTGCTGGATGACGCCAACTTCTTGCAGTATGTCCACAGTGTTCATTCTTTGGGGGATAGACTCCTGCACCCCTCTTTCATCACTTGGGGCAGATGACCTCCGGGAGTTGCCTCACAGTGCAGTGTTATTCTTACTGGAACAAGTTGCATGACCTGTCGGCGTCCAGGATGGTCCCTCCCACTTTTTGTGCATGCAGGTCGAGTGGGCACAGGTTCTCTCTAGGCGCTTAGTTTACTGGAAACAAGTTTGTGTTTACAGGAAACAAGTTTGTGCACATGGTTTTCACGCTAGCTTTTTTAAAGTCGGTTGATTACGTTTGCTTTTAACGCCCTGCCGGGCGTTCCAGTTGATTGGGTGATTTCTGCTGTGCTGAGTTACAAGGCATGTGGGTTTTGGGCTATATGGACTTTTGGGATTCAGTTGCTACTTAAAGAACCTGGGGAAAAGCTAAAGATGGTAGAAAATATTCAATAAACAACTTTTAAGTTGAACAATGAGACGAGAATTCTCGACAGTAAGCGACTGAATAAAGGAAAACACATGTTTCTACTTGCGCTATCTCTACAGTTGTTTCCAGGAAACACACATTGTGTTCACCCACCCTCTGTGACTCCTAGCCCATACATGTTAGCAGAAAACTAGAGATAAAAGCACTGCTGTGAAAGCGTTTCACTTACGAGAGCGAGCATCGCCAGGAGCGATAATTGCTACCATATGGCGCCGCGCGCTCCCGCAAGTGATTCGCCACACGTGCATGTGTTGCCATTGAAGGCAATGGAACGCGAGCATGTTTTTGGCTGAAAAGCCAAAGCGATCCCTTAAGGTATTTTTGCCTTTTCAGCGCATTCACGCTGCATAGGAGAGACCTAAAAAGGTGTTTCCTTCATCGGATACAGGCATGCAGGTTACTCACGGGAAAAGTCTCCCATTGATGCCTTGACCCAGTTTCTTCAAATCATGTCAAGTTTGAAAATTAAGAACTCCGGAGAAGGGACTGGAAACCAGTTGCTGAACACTATTTTCTGTTTCAGGGAATGAGCAGGAAGTGAACTGCAGAACACAGTTTAGGACAAGATAGAGCATGGACAACATGGAAGAAGAAAGACCCCTGAAAAAGAGAAAGAAATATGAAGATATATATTTTATATAACAAGTGCTAGCAAACCCAACAGGCCACAAGGTATTGGCTTTGTCAATGTTTTAGCCATGTTGTACTTGGTGGGATGTGAGCCATCACGGAGGGTGAGTGGGAAAAAAAGCAATATGATGCATCAGTCCACATCATATTGCATTTGTGTTATTTTATGGCAGTGGAGCAAGCAACAATGAAAGGAGAGTGGTTGTAGGTTGCAAGCAGTAATAGAGGGAAGGCAGGAGGGAGTTGCAAGCAACAACGGAGGGAGGGAGGAATGGCGGGCGGGGTTGCAGGCAAGAAAAGAGGAAGGGCGGCTGGGGATTGAAACAACAACTAAGGGGGGAAGGGTGGGTGGGGGTTGCAAGTAACAATGGGGGCCGGAGTGCAGGTGAGAGCAAGCAACAACAGAGGGAGGGTGAGAGGGGGCAAGAGAAGAGCTGAAAGGGGAAAAGTACAATAGGAAACCTGTTGTACAAGACACACTCTGGTAAAGGGCTTAAACTTTAAGAAAAAATAGCACCTACAAAAATGATCAGGGGATGGACACAAGTAATGCATTGATGTCGCAGTGAAGGGACAAACATTTGAAGAGGAAGGAAGCTTGCAGCACCTGACCAAAAAGAAGTGAACAAATTAGGTTGGCAAGGAAGCCAGCCAATGGTAAGTGATGGGCGGTCTCTAAGCCCTTTAATCGAAAACAAAAGTGTCCATGGGGATACTCCACATGCTGTTGACAGAGGTACAGTTAGCAGAGTTTATGCTGAGGCAAGTTGAAAGATGCAGATCAGGCTACCCAGAGTTTCAACCAGAACTTCTGGAGGCCAAGGAAGCAGTGGCTGTACAATTCGAAAACTGTAATGCTTCGACTATAGAGCCTACATGACCAGGGAATATGCAGAGCAAGACTGTACGGGATCCCTGTTGGATTGGTTTGTGAACCCTACTAAGCATGGCTCAGTAGTGGCGAAACTTGAGACAGACCAAGGCCCTAGGGTTTACACACAAGCAGATTTTAACTGCAAGTTTTTTTTACTATTACTTGAAACTATATAGAGCACTGTTCATGGGCCCACTGATGTAACCAATGCCTTTCTGATGCGGCTAACTCTTCCGACCTTAAACCTTGTAGAGGAAGAAGAGCTTGGGGTAGAGGTCACACTGCATGAGGTCCGGGCAGCCATTAAGGGAATGGCTCAGGGTAAACACTGGGAGTCAACCGCTTCCCAATGGAGTTCTACACCACTTTTAGTGATGACCTATCCCCTAAATTGGTTGACTTATGTAATACGATTGCAGGTGCTGGACTGCTACCACCATCCACCCAAGAAGCTTTGATAGTTCCATTGCTCAAACCAGGTAAACTGGCCCATGATAAAAAAACTAGTGACCACTGTTGATGTTAGACTTTAGCACCTTAGCAGCTATGGAACGTCCAGCTCCAGTGCTGAACGCTCCATTGCGCAGGTGAGGTTCGAACGTCCAACGGCCGACGACAGCACTCCTGAGGTAGTGGTGCCGTCGGCCGTTGGACTAGGCGCAGCACTTATGAGGATAAAATCCTTCGTCGTATCTTGGCCACCAGATTACTCCCACATATGCCGCAACGTATTCACTCAGACCAGGTGGGATTCCTTCCTGGCCGCGATACAGCGCTTAATATAATGACTCCTCACGATGCTAGAAGCGGACACTTATGACCAGGCAGAGACTGCTGTGTTTGCTGTGAACATAGGTAAGGCATTTGATAGCCTGGAGTGGGAGTTCCTATACGCACTTATGCATTGGTTTGGATGAGGGCAGGGCTTTGTGAAGTGGACTAACTATTATATACAGACTCCACAGCCAGAGTCCACACAGGAGTCACCATTTCTGATGACTTTCAAGTGGGCAGGGGAACTCAACAGGGATGCCCACTATCGCCCCTGCTATTCGCTCTAGTGATGGAGCCACTGTCATACCAAGCTCGCACTGGAACTGTTTATGAGGGGATGGCAATAGCAGACCACATCCATTATATGGCATTATATGTAGATGATCACCTGATCTTTTTGAGGAACATGTCCACAGAACTCGAAAGGGCCTGTGGGTTGGTGGAGTGGTTTGGGGCACTGTCAGGGCTGCGAGTAAACTGGCAGAAGTCGCTTTTGTTTCCCACACAAGCACACCAAGAGCCCAGCGTGATATGGCACTATTGCAATGGGACCCCTGCTGCTTACAATGCTTGGGGTTGCGGATATGCCATGATCTGCAGCCATACCCTTAAGATAACCATGGAACACTCCTCTTCCCATAACGGGCCGACTGCCACGATTGAAAATGGTCACACTCCACCGACTTTTTCTTCACCTTGTTGCCGGTCTGTATACACCAAGCGACATGTACAGAACTTGATTACCTAATATTGCATTCATTTGAGGTTCAGACCGAAGACAAGTGACCTTAACTGCTCTGCAGCGACTGACAGAAGGTGGGGGCTTTATTACCTAGCAGCACAGCTTCAGTTGCTGACCCCATGGATAACAAGCAGGCTAACACCCTGGGAAAGTCATGGGCCCTTTTGTCCCCGATCTAGAGCGGTTACCGAAAACCTTTACACAGCTTAGGTGCCCCAGTGATAATGATACTGCAGAATTTAAAGTGCTGCATCCCTGCTGGGCTCAATGTTTGTCAAAGACACATGTGAAGGTACCATACTTACTGACGTGGGTCCCAGGCACTCCACACCACTGGAGTCAAGCTAGCCGGGCTGATGAGAGGTGTTACCTCGAAACCGGTCCGGTCCTCGGATGCTTGATTCCGTTCTGGGAAGGACATGGCTTTTGTAGTTCGGACTGGACTGTTCCCATGGGGCACAGGGTCAGAGCTGATTTGCAGATCGCCATTGTCTAACCCAGGGTGGTGTGGAGTGCAAAAAAACGATGGATTTGGGCCCAGATCTTTGGACTGGGGCGAGTGTGTGACATTGATCCACATTCGGTCCATCACCTGTTGTTTTTGCATATTCCGCCCTAAGTGCGCTGGGGATGCCCAGACGTGGGTCCCAGGCACTCCACACCACTGGAGTCAAGCTAGCCGGGCTGATGAGAGGTGTTACCTCGAAACCGGTCCGGTCCTCGGATGCTTGATTCCGTTCTGGGAAGGACATGGCTTTTGTAGTTCGGACTGGACTGTTCCCATGGGGCACAGGGTCAGAGCTGATTTGCATATCGCCATTGTCTAACCCAGGGTGGTGTGGAGTGCAAAAAAACGATGGATTTGGGCCCAGATCTTTGGACTGGGGCGAGTGTGTGACATTGATCCACATTCGGTCCATCACCTGTTGTTTTTCCATACTTACTGGTACACACACTTCCAAGATTGCTGCAGAGTAGGAGCTCTCTCTAGGAGCTCCCTTGTTAAGGATTACTGAATCGGGGATATCCTCCGGTATAACAGACCATCCGACGCCTTTTCGCATATTTAATCCACTCAATCAACTAAACCAACTGAATCACTCAAAAAAAGGGTCTCACCATCATAATTTGACCTCCAAGGACTCGACGCCTCGACGAAAACGGCCTGAGATGGACTCAAGGTGAACCCCTGAGTTACAACGTTCTCCTCCTGGCTCCTAACCCAGGACCCTGCCCACCTGGATCAAACCCTCCAAACTGCAGAACCGGAACTAAGGCACTTGCCAATGAGCTGTAGCTCTCCCACTTTGCGCCAAGAACCCCTGAGCCGAGACGTAAACACTGTTTCCTTCCCCCAGACGCACCAAGGCAAGTCTAACCTTCACTTGGTATTGCAGGATTCTTAAGTACCAGGATTTTGGTGCTCGCCAGAGCTCAGAAGCGCTTCCTCTCGATTCCAAAACCTCTGATGGGAGACATAAAATCCTACTCCCACCTTCCAATCGCACCAAGGCAAGCCTGAACTGCCATTGGTACCGCAGACCCACTGCCTGCCGTATCTCCCGCGAAGTGGGCTTACCTCTACCCCTCTCCTCCTCCACCAACTTTCCTCTACTTATTGGGCCAAAACGACGGCCGACCAGGTCCTCTTTTATTAATAGCCACAAACTCCTGTCGGCTTTCCATTCCTGGAGAGCTGCACAAGGTGACCCGTTGCCTAAACCCAAGAAACCTAGGATAAGTGCTGGGAAGCGACACAACTCAAACTTCCGCTTGAACCCATTGAACCTGTACAATGCTCCCTCCATCCCCCAAACACTTCTAGGCAAGGTAGGTGTAGTGTCTTGCTTTAAGAACATGTTGTTCTTTGACTCTGTGTAGAATGTGGAATTCCTAGGTTGCTAAGGAAGGCTGAGCAACTGGTCAATTCACAGTCACCAGTCTTCAGTGTTGGATGGGGTCTCTGATATCATCGACCTAATAAAGACACTTAAACCTCTACTCCTGCCTCTTGTGTTCCTGAGAAGATGGATCCTACATTTGGTGACTCTGGTGGGACGCGAACCCACAACCTTTGAATTAATCGTATTTATTTTTCAATTATGCAAAACGTACCTGTGCCTCCCTTTTTCTTATCTTTTCCCGGTGAGCCTGCTCTTCCATGGCTCAAATGTAAGAAGGTTGTGAACCATTATGCTAGGGTCTGTGCCAGGTCTCTCAGCGCTGAAAGGAAAACTTCTCTATTAATGCATTGTTTGGGTTCTGAGGGACAAGAAGTTTTCGAGCATCTTCCGGAACGCTCGAATAGGGATGCCATAGGTCTAAATGAATTTGAAATTTCTATAAAAAAACTGGATTTACATTATCTTCCGAAGATCAGCACTGTCCTTGAAAGGTACCATTGTGGAAGGAGGATGCAGAGGCAAGAAGAGTCTGTTGAAAAATACATTACTGAATTGCGCAAACTTGCTGCCACTTGTAATTTTGCAGTCCAGGAAAGACATGGCTTGGCAGTTCAGGCTAGACTGTTCCCATGAGGCATAGAGTCAAGGCTGATTTGCATATGGCCATGTCTGAACTGGGGTGGTGTGGAGTGAAAAAAAACGATGGATTTAAGCCCAGATCTCTGTACTGGCGTGAATGTATGACATTGTTCTGCATTCTGTCCATCATCTGTGGTTTTTGCATTTGTCACCCCGAGTGGGATGGGTATGCTCAGACGTGAGTCCCATGCTCTCCAAACCACTGGAGTCAAGCTATCCTGGCTGAAGACAGCTGATAGCCAGAAACCGGTCCTAGGATGCTTGATTCCGGTCCAGGAAAGACATGGCTTGGCAGTTCGGGCTGGACTGTTCCCATGAGGCACAGGGTCAAGGCTGATTTGCATACGGACATGTCTGAACTGGGGTGGGATGAAGTGCAAAAAAACGATGGATTTAGGCCCAGATCTCTGTACTGGGGTGAATGTATGACATTGTTCTGCATTCTGTCCATCATCTGTGGTTTTTGCACTTGTAATTTTGCAGCATCTTTGGATGAACGTCTTTGTGATCAATTCATGTTTGGCTGTAGTATTGTTAAAACACAATATTCCCCTAGGGTCTTATTTACCACTGCATATTACTTACATGCACCCAACAACAGTCATACACTCCCTCATGCACACAATCTGTGGGATATAATACAACTTCAAAAGACACCCCCTCTGAGTCTACAGGAATGGTCCAACCCAATAAGCTTACTGAGATTAAGGTATAGCGCATATAAAAACTGTTAGTTCATTAAAAATGACAATTTATAACATTAAAAGCACGAGGATCAATACTCCAGCTACTGGGGTTCTAATAGATACCGTTTCATAATCATTTAATTTAAAATAGCAACTTAATGTATATAATATATAGTGACACAATACAATAAAGAGATAAAAGTCATACAAATGACTAAATAGGAGCAAGCCCTATTCACACAGAGAAAAGTCTGTTGTCTGTCAAAAGTCCAATTCTAACTTAAAGGGAAGGAAACCAGGTGAGAGCCTTGCTCTTATCCTTATCATTATTCCCTGATGGATCCCTTGTACACAAAACTGGTGTTGACACGTTTCGGTGGTGACAAAGAAATTTAAAAACCGCCTTCTTCAGGAGAAGGTATTACGGGAAATTGTTCACAAGAATATAGTAAACCAATACTCTGCTTTTCACCTACTTACTGTTTCTTACCAGTCCAAGTAGGTAACAGATTAACCTGGTATCTTGAGTATGGACGAGACCTTGGGTGGTAGCCTCTAGGGCTTGTAAGGTTGTTGGATCCTTTAATTAAATCCACTTCTTGTTGATAAGGTGACTTAAAGCTCCTTGTATAAAAACTCTCTTATTCACTCTAATATTGGGGAGTGATGCCCTCCAATTATATATTAAAAAAGAGAGACAGGAACCGCGGTAGGAGAATATGAGTACAAGCAGTGGTTTGCAAGGTCTGACCTTCATGAGTTGGACGGGCTGCATGCAGGAACAGTAGAGGATTCCCTGCTACGTGAATATCACTTCATTCTACCTACGGCTCTCTATTTTAATATGTGAAGTTTTAGGGATGACTGATTTTTATCACAAGTTCATTCCTAACTTTGCAGGTATTACGGAACATTTAAGAAATCGTTTTAAAAAGGGGTGTGAGTTTGTTTGGTGCAAGGCATGTGATAAAGAATTTCAGAATTTGAAAGACTTGTTGAGCAAAGCTCCAGAACTAAGTAGCTTTGATCCCAAGAAAGTGTCTTACTTAATGAATGATGCTAGTTCAAGGGGTCTTGGAGCCGTACTGTTTCAGAAATTTGACGGTGAAGACAAAGCCATATTGTTTTTGTCTAGGCCATTGAGAGCTGCTGAGTTCAATTATTTTCTCATTAAGAGGGAGGCACTGGTTATATTTTGGGCCATACGCAAGTTGCGTATGTTTCTGTGGGGCTGTCAGTTTTCGGTTTTAACTGATCACAAACCCTTGAAAGTGGTGTTTTTGAAGAAAAGTATAGATTCAGTATCTAACCGCATTAGAAAAAGGGTTGTAGCACTACAGGAATTTAATTTTCTGGTTACTTATCTTCTGGGTTCCTGTAACACTTCAGCTGATTGTTTATCTAGATTAGGCAACATGTGTGATGAAGAGGTTGCTGTTCAGGGTTAGGGCGAATGGTTTGGCGGCGAGGAACTTGATGAAGAAGTTGAAGTCTGTCTCATCAGTGAGGGTATAATTTCAGAGAAAGAATGGAAGGAGTCGTTAACTAAAGATGAATTGTTGCAGACAGTTGTTTCGATGGTCTTGAGTCATTGGTGCGATAAAAAAGACTGCTGTGAAGAACTTAAAGGCTTCAGGCAAGTCAAGAAGGAGTTGTCTGTGGCTGATGGTATTCTCTTGAGAGGTAATAAATTAGTTCCCCCTCGTGAGCTTTGGGATCATTTGCTTGAGTGTGATCATGCTGGAATTGTTAAGACAAAAGAGAGAATAAGAGAAGCTTATTGGTGGCCTGGAATTGAGGCTCATGTAGAAAGGAGTGTTAGAAATTGTTTTGAGTGGACCAGCAGCAATAAGACCTTAAAATGTAGGATGTAGCCTATGGTAAAAAGGGAATAGTATGATAGACCTTGGTGTGATATTTCCATAGACATTTTGGGCTCAGTGAGAAGGAATACTTGTGATCAGTATGTCTTGGTGTGCATGGATATCCATTCACGTTGGCCCAAAATTAAGATTTTAAACTCTGTAGAGTCAAATGTTGTAATTGAGTTTCTAGACGAGTTTTTTGAGAGGGAAGGTTTCCCTCTTCTTTGTTGTATGACAACAGTGTTCAATTTACTTCAAAGATTTTTGAAGATTTTCTGTCTTCAAGCACAAAAGAGCAGCTTCCTACGATCCTGAAAGTAATGGTTTGGTTGAGAGGTTTGTGGAGGTCTTGAAGGAATAATTACAGCAAGCGATTGTGTCAGGAGTTAACTGGGAACTAACTATGAGAAAGAAAGTAAGAGAAAATAGGTTTACTCCACTTTCTTCCACAGGGTTTTCACCTTTTTGACTTTTCGAGGGAAGAGTGCCTAACATTGAAGTTTATCCTTCTTGGGTTTTAGCAAAGAGATCCGTTTTTGATGAGAATGTTGGATTTACTGAAGGTTGGAAAGAGAAGGAGAGGCAGGTGTTGGAAAAACGTAAAGTTTGGTTTGATAATCACAAAGCTGTAAAAGAAACAGTTGTGTCTGTGGGAGACTGGATTAAAATTAACTCGCCCCGTCTGGGTACAGGTAGTTCCAAATTTAGTAAACCATTTAAAGTTATTAAGGTTTTTAGGAATGCCGTTACAACCAGCGATCACAGAGTGTGGAATCTCAATAGAGTATCAAAATGTCATCCCACGGATGTGTCTGCTTCCTCTGTTCCAACCTCATCCCTGTCACCTGTGGAAGGGAGATTGAGACTTCACAGGGCAGTTAGACGTTCTGCCAGGTTGCAAGATTTTGTATAAAACTTAATGTTTCACATAATTGGTTTCTTTATTTTCTTTATTTGTTTGTTATCACATTCTGTTGTACTCTTAATTTTGTTGGATGCTTGCATTTTACCTTGTACAGATTTTTGCAGTGTTGGGGTATCATATTGTTTATATTAGGGGGAAGATGATGTAGTGTCTGCTTTAAGAACAGGTTGTTCTTTGACTCTGTATAGAATGTGGAATTCCTAGGTTGCTAAAGAAGGCTGAGCAACTTGTCAGTTGACAGTTACCAGTCTTCTGTGTTGGATGGGGTCTCTGATGTCTTCGACCTAATGAAGACACTTAAACCTCTACTCATGTCTCTTGTGTTCCTGTATGTATGTATGTATGTATGTATAGGCATTTATATAGCGCACTACTTACCCGTAGGGTCCCAAGGCGCTTCGACCGCTGCGAAACCCTTCCTGGCTTCCCTGAGAGATGGTCCCTTAATGGGTATCTCCAGGGTGAGACCAGGCATCCCCGGCGGTCTGGTGGGGCCGTTAGTGAAGATGAGGCAAGCTAATGCCCAGAGTTGCCGAGTGTGATCGCTGATCAGAGTGGGCACCAAGGCGAGAGAATTATCGAGTCCGCTGACCCTGGTCCAGAAACCTGCCGCGCCGGGAATCGAACCCTGGTCCCGGGCCGTCCTCTGCTCTACTCCCCACTCCTCTAGGGCAACCAGCATCTCGCTGCCGCTTCACAATCAATAGGAAACCACCTTTAATAATTGAATGCTCCTCCAGGAACCCCCAAAACTGGTCCAACGCCCACCCTCTACGCAGCCCTCACCCTACCCTGCCCACCCGCAATCCTGTTCACTCACCTCCTGACTTTTTACGGACCCTATGGTCCCGTTCCGCCTGGCCTGAATCTTATAGAACAAAGTCCTACTGCCCTGATGACGATTTTGATATTCTGTTTCCTCTCCGCACTCTAAAAATGGCGAACAATCCCTCCTGAACTCGCCCCTCATAATGGCAGTCGATGGGGTCAATTCGAGTTCTAGGTGAGTCGCAAACCTGCTTGCACACCCACAGAGCCCCGTGACTCACTCCAGATCTTCCGGTCTTTACTCCCTGGCCCGGATCGGCTGGAACGAAGCCCAGTCGCCAGGACGACAAGTTTGTAATTTGTTCTCTATCCGCTCGCTAAGATGGCGAATATATTCCCCTGAACTCGCCCCACAAGATGGCCGCTGACGGGGCAAATTCGAGAACTTGGCAATCTTCTCGCATTCCGCAGACTGCTGAAAACCTGGTTGTTCCCTAAATAATTCCACCCATTGGAGATATGTCAAGCTATAATGTTAGCGCTGGGACGCCCAAGGGTAGCTACGCGCTTTAGAAATCCTAAAATCAAATCAAGTTGTTTAACTCTTCCCCTCCTAACCTCTACCCGACTCTCCCCTGCTTGAATTTACGTCCCCCACCTAACCTGCCCTTGCTGACTATTGTTGGACTCCCACAATATGTACACCTCTTAATGTCGGTTTCAGATATCCCCCTGGCCACTTTTTCTCCTCCATCTTGGGCCCCACCCAAGCAAATGACTGAACTCTAGTGCCACGAATCGTCTGGTCTTGAGCCGCCTGATCTGGATATACTGGAACGAAGTCCAACCGTTTGGACAGCGAGTTTGATAATTGGTCTTCGT
Organism: Lissotriton vulgaris; assembly: GCF_964263255.1. Taxonomy (NCBI): domain Eukaryota; kingdom Metazoa; phylum Chordata; class Amphibia; order Caudata; family Salamandridae; genus Lissotriton; species Lissotriton vulgaris. The sequence goes on along the minus strand of NC_141687.1, from coordinate 1,399,566,546 downwards.
CAAGCAAACTACGACAGCTAATTAATACTCCTGAACTCACCCCTCAAGAAGCACGCTGATGGAGCTAACTTTAGAACATGGTGTGTTGCTGATCTCTTTCCCTCCTGATGACCACCTGGCTCTCCCCTGCTCGATTGCTACTCCTCCTACCTAACCTGCTGGCATTTGTGGGACTTCCTCACTGCGACTACTACCTAACTCCTGTGTCTGTCATCCCTCCTGGCCACCTTTTCTGCCCTTTCTTGGCCTCCACCCAAGCAACTAAGTGAGCTCCAGAGCCACACTGATGTCTGGCCCACTGCGCTGCCCCAGCCTATCCTCTCTGCCCACAGTCAACCATGAACTCAAATTCCCTGATAGCGAACAACTGTTACTTTTTGACTGTTACCTGATTGTTAATTATGCCTGTGCATGTTTTTGTAATCGACTGTCCTATGTTTTTTTTCATACCAGACTATTACTTTTTGACTGTTACTTGATTACGTATGCCTGTGCATGTTTTTGTAAGCGATCATCCCCAGCTCTGACCTCCCTTTCGGCCTGTGCCTACTCTGAGTGTTAACTTCCTCTCTATTCTCTTACTTGACTCTCCCATGGACCTAGCTCACCCACCTGCCCAGCTCTGACCTCCCTCTCTTCCTGTGCCTACTCTGATTAGACTTAGCTCACTTACTCCTTTCCCCTCTCTCCTTCCATGCTTTCCCTCCCCCTTGCCCCTCCTTGTTACATACCTCCCCCCCTGAACTCTGTCCTCCCTCTCCAATCCTTCTTACACGGATTCCTCGCCCCCCTTACTTTACCCTATCTCACTATTTACCCCTTATACTGACCTCCTGCTACCACCCTAACGCTGTCCTCCCTCTCCTATTCCTCTCCCGCGGATTCCTCACCCCCCCACCTCAACCTATCTCACTATTTACCCCCTTAATACTGACCTCCCAATTCTTTCCCCTCTCTCCTAGGGGTTCCACCCCCTCGCCTCACTCCCCCACATACCTCCGCCCATCACTCTCCTCCCCCTCCTTCCGCTACTTTATCGTACTAACATGACTCCCCTTAATCACCCCCCACAACTCTACCCTCATCAGACATGGCCCCAACTCATGGACCATTCTTTACCCTCTTAATCGCTCCAAAAAACGAAGACATTTTTTAAACATAGATTACTGACTCGGCACTCGGAAACCTTAATTGTTGATAACTACCCGAGCCTCTTCTCCCCTATAAAAAACAACTACAACTTCTACTCTAAACGCACCTCCAAATGGAAAAACATCTTCCTTCGCCACCTAACAGTATCCAACTCCAGCAAAATTCCATATGGATTTAAACTGTCTACTACCCCTTTCCCAGCCTTTCTCAGTGAAATAGATATCTCAATATTCAAAACTGGTAATATTCTCATCCTAGCCTCTGAACACTACCTCTCCATCTTTGAGCACCATTTCAATACCTTGTCCTTCCTACTATCAAACCTTCTCCTAACCCCTCACCTTCCCAACCTCTCGATGACCTTTTGCTCTCGCCTACCCCTTGACCCCATCCCTCCCTCCCCGAGATGGCCCAACTACGAGTACTGTCTCCCAAAACAAGACCTCCAACCACCCACTCTCTTGCGCGTCCCTTCCTCCTCCTGACATCTCAACGACACACTCCATCCCAGTATCACACGCTCCCACTCCTGGCCACACTTCTAATGCCTGGCACCCCCTACTGGAACCCTCTAGAGCTCCCCTCCTGGCTCAAATATATCCCTCTCTCCGAAGACATTCAACCCTCAAAAGCCCGCTGTTGTCTATCTCAACTACCCTCACGCCCTCCTACCATCTCAAACCACATCTGCTAACTCTAGGAACATCCCGTCCTTGTCCCCAGCTGTCCCCTCGTCCCACAGCCTGAGCCCCCCTCGTATCCCCCCTCCCGGCCCCTCTCCTCCTCCTCACATCAAACTTCCTCACCCGATCAACACTGAACATACACAATCTCCCACCCATTTCTTTACCGCACTCCCCTCACTCATTTAACCCAGACACTGTCCAACATTGAGCGCAATCTCTCAACCATGACGCCAGAAATCACAAGACTGAGAAAAGATTGTAACTCCCTCAATTCCAGTCTCCTCATTAACCATCCCAACTACCCCACTCCTGACTTACAACTCATCCCTAAACCTAAACCTTGGAGCACTACGCCCCTCTACTGCTGTAACCATAGGCCCGCCGTGCTTAGAGCTATCTTTCCTCCTCCGACCTCCTTGACCTTTGCAACTCTTACCCTCCAAACTCCTTGATGAACGATCCACCCCTCCAGCACAGCATTCCTGGTATTATGGGGACCTGTAGAATCCCCTCCTCTCCAGTCTCCCCAGACCCCCACTCTACTTACCTCCATCCATCCGTAAAGACAACCCTAAACCCCACGCCGGCATGGTTGTGAACTGCCGTTCAGCTGTCTGACATGCAATCAAAATATCTGAAACTATCCTTAGTGAAGCTATTGACATCGCCTTCCTCACGGAAACTTGGCTTAATGACCACTCAACTGCTAGCCTGGACTAACTCGCTCCCCCCGGTTACTCTATCATCAGAAAAGACAGACTTGAGAGAATTGGGGTGGATTAGCTATAATCTTTACAAATGAACTTAATCTTAATCTTTCCCTTGACCACGCAACCTTTGAATACCTAATCTTCAAGGCTCTCCCCCAATTTGACTACGTAATATCTACTACCTTCCTGGTGATCCTCTTCCCTTCACTGAGGAACTATCTGAACTTCTTACTCAATCCTCACTTTCTAATTCAGAAAATCTCTTCCTAGGAGATTTTAACCTCCACTGGAATGATACCAAGGACCCCACAGTCAACCACCTCACCCTTCTTCTAGAGATCAGTGACCTCAAACAACTTTGCCATTCTCCAACCCACACCAAAGGGGCCACTCTTGATGTCATTATTGCCAACAATGACTTGGCCTCTCTTTCTAACATCATCCCCATCGACTGGTCTGACCACCACCTCATTCTTTTCTCAATCGCCACCATGGCCCCAGCCCCCCACCAAAAACATCAAAACTAAGAAATAGACCAGAAACCTGATTCGTATACCACCTGGTGAACTGGAGTCTAAACTTCAAGCAAAACGTCTTCTCACCCCTCTCTCCCAAAATGCTAATGAACTAATCAAGCATTATAACAAATCTGTCATCGATGTCTTAGATCAAATTGCCCCGCCCAAACTAAAAACTCAAAGAAATATACCATCCGAATCTTGGTTCAATTCCAATCTCAACATTGAAAGATGCGCAGGACTTGGGGAAAGAACATGGAGACAACTCCCAACTCCCCCATCTTGCCCTCCTCAAATCTGCTAGATCTAAGTACAAGAAACACATTTTTACTGAAAAGGCTTCCTTCTTACGTACACAACTGGATCGGGCCAAAAATATACCCAGAGAGCTGTTCAACATAGTTCGAACCCAAACATCCTCTGCCTCACCCATGGTGAAGGCCACAACTGATAGATGCGAAGAAATTGCAAACTTCTTCTCTGAAAAAATTGCCAAAATAGAGTATTCCTTCCTTGTATTACAGATCCCTCCCAACCCCCTCGTTACTGCTGACTCTTCTACTATATCACCATCCTCATCTCTCCCTCCCCTGATTCCTCCTCCCACTTTCATGCTACTTCACCACCTGATAACAGCCTTCCTAATCCACAGCTTAAAAATATTGCCTCTGGCATTATTTCCACCCCGTAACTGAGCTTGAAGTCTCTGACATCATTTCCAACCTCAAAACTTCCTCACACACTAAAGACCCTCTCCCTTCCAAACTTGTCTTTGAACTTAAGCACATCATCTTCCCTTATTGGACCACTATCATCAACTCTTCTCTTGTCACTGGATGTGTTCCTGTCTCCCTCCAACTCAGACAAATCACGCCTATCCTTTAAAACCCCAACACCGACCCTAATGACCCTAACAGTCTCCTCTCTATCTCCACCCTCCCCCTGCTCTCCAAAGCCCTTGAAAAATGTGCCCTGGTCCATCTGGATAAACACATTGATGCCTTTAACCTACTGGATCCCTTACAATCCGGCTTGCGAAAAGGCTGCAGTACTGAAACTGCCATGCTTAATGTTGTGGATGACATCCACCACTCCCTTGTTACTGGTAAGACTTGCCTACTTATTCTGCTTGACCTCTCTGCTGCATTTGATACTGTTAACCACCCTGCCTTACTCAACGTGCACAAAGTTTGTTTTGGCCTCAATGGCCCTGTCCTCAAATGGTTCTCCTCCTACCTCCAACACAGAACACAACAAATCAAATTCCTTAACCACCTCTCAAACCCTACTCCGGACTCCCTGGGTGTCCCTCAGGGATCTATTCTCTCCCGCTCTCTTTAACCTCTTTACGGAACCCCTTACCCTCATCCTAAAACAAGCTGGAATCAACTACCACCTCTATGCTGATGACACTCAACTTTACTACAAGATAAAATCCCACTCTGACATTTTGCACCATAAAAACACCCTGACCAAAATCCAATCCTGGTTCCACTCCAATCATCTCAAACTCAACCCTAAAAAACGGAAATCATTATCTTCTCTCCAAACAACCACCCTCTTCCTATCCAAACATGGATCTTTGACCTTAATGCCCTCAACTGTCCAAAGGAGCGCTCTTCACTCTTCGTCATCTCAAGAAAAGTAAACCCTTCATTCCCATGACGTACAGGGTCAAGACTGATTTGCATATGGCTGGGTCTAAACTGGGGTGACATGGTGAGCAAAAGGATTTAACCCAGATCTCTTGGCTGGGGGTGAATGTATCATTTATTCAGCATTCCGTCCATCATTTGTTTACGTACTGCATGTGATAGGGGAGCAGAAGATTGAGTTGAGAATGGTGCAAAAGCTGTTGGGCATTCTAAACTTTGTGTGCAAGGTGGTGAGAGCAGATAGGACTTTTTGCAGGCGCCTCATCATGGCTATGTCGAGAGCAGTGTTGCCGCACCACAGGGTGTGCATATCCTTGGGTGTACAAGCGGACTTGTGCATTTGGCAGGCTTTCCTGGAGGACCTCAATGGAGTGCCGCTGAAATTTTTGGAGGAGAATACAGTTTGGCAGGTTAAGATTTTTTGGGATGTTGCCGGGGCTTTAGGTTTCGGGTTGTTTTGGGATGGGAGGTGGTGTGCAGAACAGTGGCCGGCGCATTGGTTGAACAAAGGGTGCAGAATTGCGTTTTTTGAAGTCTTCCTACTGTTGATGGCTATGGCGGTTTGGGGTGCAGAACTAAAGAACAGGAAGGTGCTTTCCATGTTGACAACATGACGGTGGTGGAGTTAGTGAACAGGCAGAGAGCAAGGGACATGAGGGTTTTACAGCTATTGTGGAGGTTCATGCTGATTGGTTTGTGACTTAATGTGGTATTCAGGGCAAAACACATTCTGGGGGCCTGCAATGATATCGCTGATGCTTTGTCTCATTCACAGTAGCATCGCTTTCGCTGCTTGGCGCCAGGAGCGGAGGAGAACAAGGCAGAAGTGCCAGTGGATGCCTGGGGGGTAATGAGAGTTGTTGAACTGGTTGAGAAGTCGTTGGCAGCATTCACCAGGAGAAGTTACAAGATTGCTTGGAGTAAATTAGTGAGTTTTTGGGCCGTTCTTTGGAATTGATGCGCCTGGAGAGACAGGACACTAAACAGGGAGTTTTGTTTTATTCTGCATTGATAAAGGTTGTCCCATACTACTTTGCAGGCAAGTTGGCTGGGATTTCATTCTATGGTTTCGACCCTGCCAAGGAATAGATTGTAGGAAAAGTTTTCAAGGGTGGGGTCGGGAACAGGGATGGGGAGAGCCGTATTACTGGAGGCTATTACTTTTTCAAATTGTTGCAGGAGTTGTTGGGGTTCTGCCTCAGTGTTGTTCGACCCATTTGAAGTTTCACTGTTGTAACTGTGTATGTGTTGAATGTTTTTGGGGCATTTTGGGTTTCTCAACTTTTAGGTTTGGCTCACGAAGGAGGGGCCATGTATGAGGAAGTGCGTCTGGACCAAGGGAAGTTGGGCAGCTGACTGCGACAGTCAAAACCAGATCAAGCAGGCACAAGCAAATGGGTCTGGCTGCGTGAAGGGGGTGCAGTGATGTATGCCCGGTCCGGCAATGGCGCGCCTTTTTGTCACTGCCTGGAAGATGCTTAGCAGGATTATTTTGTCAATTGGAGGGTAGCAGAGTCACCCCTTTTCAGCGGTTGGCGGTATTACGTATGGCATCACGCAGGTTCGGAGAGACCCCACTAGTTTTGGCACACATTCCTTCCAGATAGGGGCAGTGATGGCGGCTGCACGCTTGGGTTGGTCTTGGGGCACGTTTCAACAGATTGGCAGATGAAAGTCTCAGTGCTGCGAGTGTTATGTGAGGAAATAACAAGGTTTTGTCCTGAGGGAGGGCTTGGAGGAGAGAGGGGAATGTTTGTTCAGCTAATTGTCTCTTTCTTCTACTGCAGGGTGTGTGAGTTGGCCAGGAACCAAGACAGTTACCTGGATCGTAGGACATTTATTTGCACACTGGGCAGCAATGTGCACGACCAACAGGTCTATGGACGGAGCCTAGGCTTGTAGAGCAGCCATCATGAGTTTTTGTGTGGGGAAACGCTGGAATGCATTGGGGGCGTTATTTCCTTGACTAACAAAGTTGGTTCCGCAGCGGGCTGCCCAGATCTGTTCTTGATCCATCTAGGGGAAAAAAACTTGGTGCGATTATCTGGTTTAACTTTGCCTCAACACACGCAAAGGGACTTGGAGGTGATTAAATTAAACTTCTCTGGAACATGTATGGTTTAGATAGAGCTTGTACAGCGCAGAGCCTGGAGGGGGCTGTGAAACACGAAGTAATTGACAAAGCCTGGGGGAAGCTGAACAGGGCAATTAGATTTTTCTGCCATGCACATGACATCAAAGTGATTGCAGCTGTGGTACTAAAAGAGGAGGAAGCAGGTCTGTTTCGAGATGATGGGGTGCACCTTTCACGTTTGGGGAATGCCTACTACATGTTGGAAAGGAGGGATGTGGTGAGTGCCTTGTGGAATGAGTCAATGTGATACCATAGAGATTATTGCAGGGGGCGAAAGGTGCAGGGGATTTGTTTGGTTAATGAGGCAGGTAACTACTGTATGAGGTTACCTGGTTGGCTGTATTTAGGGGGGTAAGTCACATACAGGCATATCCTACCCTCGGGTGGAGACAGAGTGCACAGGGAACTGATGGCGGTATGCAGGATGTAACGAGCAATGAAAGGATCTTCAAGGGAGGATGTTTGGAGGGCAAGTGAAAGAAAGTTTGGGCAGATGGAATGAGGTCAGTGATTGAGAGGGGTAACAGTGGAACAATAGAACAAATGATACAGTCTTAAGGGAGACGTGGAAGCGAGTGAGTGGTGAATGGTGTGGGGAGAATGCAACTGTCTGTGTTATGTCAATGATTCGTATTTGAAATGTATTGTTAAAGTTAATATTGGTTAGTTAATGTCAGTGTTGATTTAGTCACAAACTCCAGCCCCAACATCTTACTTCCCCAGGAAGGCCTAGCAGATGTTCAAGATCTGACCAAACACTTCTTCCATTCCATAAACTTGGTTCTAAACAAAGTCGCCCCCTTACAACTGAAGAGATCCTCCACAAAAGATTCTAAACCATGGTACAATGGCAGACTCAATAAGGACAGAAGATCCCTTAGATTAATTGAACGACAATGGAGATCATCTCCTTCTTCTGAACACCTCACACTCCTAAGAACCACGAGAAACTCCTACTACAGAAAGATTAGATGTTCAAAAGCAGTCTTTTTCATTAATCAACTAGACCAAGCCAAGAATCGCCCCTAAAAACTATTTGAACTAATAAAATCTCAGTCAAAGGACACACCTCACCCCCCTTCCCCAAACTTACCCAGGCTCACTACCCAGTTGCGAAGAATTTGCCTCCTTCTTCACCATGAAGACAGAAAACATAAAGAAGAAACTGCTCAACGACTTAATAACCTACATCAACATTCACATGGCACAGTATCATCACCCCCACGAGCCTTACCTATAGGCTCACCAAAGGTCGACCTAAAAAATAACGAACTCCTCCTGGTCCTCCTTCAACACATACACCGAAAAAGCTGTACTAAAAACGCTCATGTCTCTTAATCCCTCCACCCACTTTACAGCCCCCTCCCCTCAAACTACATAAAGGACTTTGGGGGATATTATCAAGAACGGCGATAAAATTATTGCCGCTTTAGTGGCAGGAAACTGCGGCTAAAACGGCTATAATGGGCTTGATAATATGCCCTTGTGAATTCCCATAGCAGCCCAGGTTCTGGTGTTAACATGGGCTGCTATGGGAATTCACAAGGGCATATTATCAAGCCCATTATCGCCGTTTTAGTGGCAGTTTCCTGCTGCTAAAGTGGCGATAATTTTATTGCAGTTCTTAATAATATGCCCCCTCGTTCCCCTGCAAGGAATCATCCCAGAAATCCTTAAATCTGAACAGGTATCCCCCATCTTAAAAGAACAAACGTCTGACCCTTCGAATTTAAATAATTACCGCCCAATTTCCAACAATCCCACTCTGGCAAACTCTTAGAAAAATGTGCTAACATACAGCTTAACAACCACATAGACCATTTCAACCTGCTTAACCAATACCAATCCGGCTTCCCAGTATGGCACAGTACTGAAACAGGAACATATGACGTTATCCCGCCAATTATTATCCCGCATAACTCCACATTTTTTAAAACCTGGGTGCAATTAGTCCGCAATACCATCACCCGCAAACTTTTACCCCGCATATGACTTTACCACGAATCCCATTACAACTCAAATGCATGTGTAGTGAAGTCATAAACTTAGTAAAAGTACTTACCCTATATATATATATATATGTATATATATATATATATATATATATATATATATATATATATATATATATATATATAAAAATATATATATATGTAAACCAGAAGGCATAGTAACCCCGCAAACACCTGTGAGCAATCTGCAATTACTATTCCAACAATTGGAAAAAATTCAAGAGCGAGAAATACGAAAGTGGTGGGAGGCCACGTCGCTCCAACGCTATGTAGACTGTAATAGAGTCCCTAGGGGTCTGCGTATTTTTACCATCCCGTCCTATGTAAACCCAGACCCACAACTATTAAAAGACTGGGCAGCCTACACCGCGGACTCCAGCAAAGGAATGCTGTTAATGCTGATAAAATATGCATGGAGCGACAGAGACAAAGCCGTCACTGAGATCCAGAAACTGTAAGATGCAATTGCTAAAGACAAAGACACTAAAACTATTGATGACCTGCGTGTAACTATGCAAAAAAGATTGAAAGAGTATGAAAGCGGGATAAAGAAAAGAAAACAGACGAAATTCCAAAGGGACGAGCAGGACTATTTACCCGGTCGGATACTCACCTTTGCGGAAAAAATTTGACGCCACAAGAAAAAGACTTGCCCAGGGGGCTCAACCTACAGCCACAACAGTTACATCAGAATCGGAGGTATCGACCTCGGAGGACGAGTCAACCAGGAGTAACAACAGCGGGCGAAAAGGAACGGGACCAACTACAGCAGTTCCTTTTTTAGACGAATTTCAGGTCATGAAAGAAACGCTGCAACAACCACAGTCCCAACTGCCAAAGAAAATGTCAACAAAAAGAGGAGGAAAACCAGGCGCGGCAGAAGGGGCCGCACAAGGTGCACCACCTATGGTAACCTGCAGCAGAGGCAGGAGGGGGAGATGATAACACAAGAAAACACCATAATAAACCTCTCCGAAAGAAAACTGACGAAACATGAAGAGTCAGTTTTAAAGAGAGGGATGACCTTCTGCCCAACGGCTAAGTTTGACCCAGTACAAACCAGAATTGATATCTTCAAGTTTGTGCGAAAATTAAAACTGGACAAGATATTTGCATCTCACCCACAACCAGTATTAACAACTAACCCGGAGGAAGTGGAGGAATCTAGAAATTATCTCACTGGCAATGATTTAGCACTCCTGACAGTAACACATACCCTAGCTGATATGGATGAAGTTCCGAGTTCAGTGGAAATACTGAAGAGGAAAGAAATCACACAGAAGAGAGATCCTACCAATCTTAAACGCAAATCAAGATTCTTACCGCATGTCACACATGATGCCATTGATGTCTTTAATGATGCAATCCTACAAGATCTGGACAAAATGACAACTAAAAATATGGAGTTAACAAGACATAACTCAAATATCTCGCGAATGGAATGGCAAGCCATTAAATCACTGAAGGAGGACAGTACAATCGAAATAAAACCCTCAGACAAAGGGGGGAACATTGTGATTTTCAGCAAAACCAAGTATAAAGAAGAAGCCTTAAAACAACTACAGGATAGAGGCTGCTATGTGCCAATCAACAAAAAGGATTTTGAAAAATGCACCTTGGAGTTCCATGCACTGTTGAAAGGGTGGAGGGATGAAGGGATGCTCAATAAAAGCGAATTTGAGTATCTATATTGTGAACATCCAATAATTCCAACCTTTTATCACCTGCCTAAGGTGCATAAACGATTCAGAAAAAGGGGTGGTGATGAACAGAGTGTCTGAATTAAGCAGATCACTCTTACCCAGTCCAAAGATCAGGGATTGATCCATCACCGTTATTTATCTCACTGCACCATCCCAGCTCAGAACCTGGCTATATGCAAATCAGTCTGTCCCTGGCCCAGTGCATCATGGGAACAGGGCAGACTAAACTACCAAGCCAATTCTTCACCAGATAGGAGACAAGCTACCGGGGACCGGTTTCTGGCATTTCAGCCGTCTTCGGCCCGGCTTGCTTGAATTCTGATGGTGCAGTGAGAAAGGGACTCATGTCTGAGTATACCCTGCCACACCTATAGTGGCCAAAAACGATTCAGAAAAAGGGGTGGTGATGAACAGAGTGTCTGAATTAAGCAGATCACTCTTACCCAGTCCAAAGATCAGGGATTGATCCATCACCGTTATTTATCTCACTGCACCATCCCAGCTCAGAACCTGGCTATATGCAAATCAGTCTGTCCCTGGCCCAGTGCATCATGGGAACAGGGCAGACTAAACTACCAAGCCAATTCTTCACCAGATAGGAGACAAGCTACCGGGGACCGGTTTCTGGCATTTCAGCCGTCTTCGGCCCGGCTTGCTTGAATTCTGATGGTGCAGTGAGAAAGGGACTCATGTCTGAGTATACCTTTGAATCATTTTTGTCCACCATAAGCGTGGAAGGGTATACTCAGATGTGAGTCCCTAGCTCATTGCACCATCAGGATTCAAGCAAGCCGGGCCGAAGACGGCTGAAATGCCAGAAACCGGTCCCCGGTAGCTTGTTTCCTTCCCAGTATAAGAATTGGCTTGGTGGTTTGGTCTGCCCTGTTCCCATGATGCACTGGGCCAGGGTCAGGCTAATTTGCATATAGCCAAGTTCTGAGCTGGGATGGTGCAGTGAGCTAAAAAACGGTGATGGATCAAGCCCTGATCTTTGGACTGGGTAAGAGTGGTCTGCTTTATTCAGACACTCTGTTCATCACCACCCCCTTTTCTGAATCATTTTTGTCCACCATAAGCGTGGAAGGGTATACTCAGATGTGAGTCCCTAGCTCATTGCACCATCAGGATTCAAGCAAGCCGGGCCGAAGACGGCTGAAATGCCAGAAACCGGTCCCCGGTAGCTTGTTTCCTTCCCAGTATAAGAATTGGCTTGGTGGTTTGGTCTGCCCTGTTCCCATGATGCACTGGGCCAGGGTCAGGCTAATTTGCATATAACCAAGTTCTGAGCTGGGATGGTGCAGTAAGCTAAAAAACGGTGATGGATCAAGCCCTGATCTTTGGACTGGGTAAGAGTGGTCTGCTTAATTCAGACACTCTGTTCATCACCACCCCCTTTTCTGAATCATAAGGTGCATAAAGACATCAAAAATCCACCGGGGAGACCCATTGTCTCCTCAATAGGCAGTCTCATGGAAGCCACATCAAGGTTTATTGACACTTACTTGTTCCCCTTTGTTAAAGATCTGCCTTCTTTCGTGAGGGATACCCAAGACTTTTTGAGGCTCATTGACGGCATCAAGTGGGAAACGGATATGCTCCTGATTACCCTAGATGCCGCCAATTTATATACCTGTATTGGACATCGAGAGGGACTCTCAGCAATTGAATGGTTTCTTGGGAAGAAAAACATACAATATCACCAACATAATCGTATGCTTCTCAAAATGACTGAGTTTTGCCTCTTTAATAATATCTTTCTGTTTGCAGGTGTGATGTATCGCCAAACCAGGGGGACCGCCATGGGCACGTGCTTCGCCCCCAGCTACGCGAACCTTTTCGTGGGCTGGTGGGAGAAGCACGTGTCCTGGGGGGGACCAATGAAAAATGGTTGGATCATATTATGATCTGGACAAGATATATTGATGACCTGTTTGTGGTGTGGCGGGCGACAGATCCTCGGCTGAGAAGTATGTCGCAACACTAAACGACAACGGTCTCAATTTAAGATTCACGAGCACAATCAGTGACAGATTAGTGCACTATCTCGACCTAGAGGTCTTTATAGCAGAGGGCTCCATCCAAACAAAACTCTACCGAAAGCGGACGGCAGGCAATGCAGTACTTCATGCGGGAAGTCATCACCCTAAAAGCATGATAAGGAATATTCCTTTTGGTGAACTGCTTCACCTCAAGAGGAACTGTTCAGACCACAGTGACTTCTTACAGGCACAGGATGCAGCCGTCTCTAGGTTTTTGGAAAGAGGCTATTCGAGAATGATCACAACCTATAATATGAGATCTAACAAATTGGTACAAATCTTTAACAACAATTGGCATATCCTTAAAACAGATATAGTCCTGAAAAATAATCTACCCCCAAAACCTTCAATAACTTATAGACGCTGCCAGTCTCTCGGTGACCATCTAACGAGGAGCCATTTTGAGGATCCCCCAAAACCATCCAAAATTAAATCTGTTCAAGGTTTCTACCCTTGCATGCACTGCAAAGCGTGCAAGTACAGCCAGAAAAGAACTAAATATGAGGGCAGACCCAATGATCCTCGGCCCAATAGAACTATCACCAAATTTCTGAATTGCAATTCAGAGTTTGTAATATATTGTTTGGTTTGCCCATGCTCAAAAAGATACATCGGGAGTACCATCAACCCGGCGAAAAAACGTATCTTAGAGCACATGCGTGCCATCACTAACAGAGATAAGAACTACCCAGTGGCACGCCATTTCGAAACCCACCATAACAGCAATAGGGACCTACTGTCCTTCTTTCTCATAGACCAACTAGAGAGAAAAGAATGGGGTGGAGATAAAGTAAGAGCATTGAGGGCATTGGAATCGAAATATATTATCGATCTCCAGACCATGAAACCTGTTGGACTGAACAATGACGAAGAACTTTGGGTACACCTAGAATAGATGAAAAGAAGGAACATCCGAGACTATATCTAATCGACAGCTGTCTATTTCACATAAGGGCTCTGTAAACACCTTATTGAATTAAGAACCCAAACAGGAAATAGAGGTACAGGTTACAAAACATCCTTCAAAAAACTTCCACTCTACCTTCATGTTAAATGTTGAATCAAACTAAATTGACACTTATGCCCATTCAGGGTGAGACGGGAGGAGGAGACAAAACTGCCCATACAGAGCGGTACAACATCTGAGTATTTTAACATTTATAACAAGATAAAATATAAAGGGACATATGTAAACACGGAGTGAAATATTGTTGTTCTAAAGCAATAAGAAAATATTTTGCATACAAAAACCCTGATATCCAGTAGAGATATATAATGTCTAAAAATAACAAATCATATATGTGAAAATTATGTTTTCATCTCCTGGAGTCAAAGAGGTGTATCTCTGTTCACAACCGTTATTTTTCTCTGAATTGTCCTTGTAAATGAATTAATGTTTTACTACGCAATGTAATGAAATGTACAATGAATTCTAATGGGTGAACCCACATTGTTTTTAACTGCACAAGCACTTTGCAAACGCCAAACTCCATGAATTACTATTGGTAATGTATTCTGCGCTGTGTCTATATAAAAACACACTGTAAGACGGCTGCCAAAAAGAACTTGGTACCTTAGTCCTCTCTACATGGTGGTAGGGAGGTGGAGATAAAATGGTGTTTTTCGTAATGCACTGTTGACACTGAGGAAGCCTTCACGGCGAAACACGTCTGTCTTCTTGGGGGCAGGGGGGTCTGCCAATAAATCAAAGTTTTTCATCGAAGCTCGGAGTACCGTCTACTTATTTTGGAAAAGGGAGCAAGTGTTTTTACGTATATGTATATACATATATATCTATATTAAACATGCATATTTATATATATATTTTAAAATAAATCAAAATTACTTTTTAAAGATATTTATTATTTAAATACATTTTTATACACATATTTATATTTATATATATATTTTGTAATTACCCTTTAGACCCTAAAAACTAATCCCACCCTGGTCCCTTAAAATACCCCTGCACCCCAAAATCCTTACCCACCCTTACCCCTTAAAATACTCCTGAACCCCAAAACCCCTAAAAATACACCTGTACCCCAAAACCCAAACATATCCTGAACCCTAAAAATAACCCTTTACCCCAAGCCTAAACCCACCCTGACCCCTTAAAATACCCCTGCACCCCAAAACCTAAACCCACCCTGAACCCTAAATATACCCAGGCACCCCAAAACCTTAATACCCCTTAAACCCTAAAAAATACCTCAGCACCCTAAAACCCAAACCCATCCCGAACCCTAAAAATACACCCTACACCCCAAAACCAAGACAAACCCCGAACCCTAAAAATATATCATGCACCCCAAAACCCAAACCCTAAAAATGGCACTGTACCCCAAAAACTAAATACCCCCTAAACCCTTAAAATACCCCAGTACCCCAAAACCCAAACCCACCCTGAACCCTATAATCAACTCCTGTACCCCAAAATTTAAACTATCCCTTAACCCTAAAAATATCTCCTGCACCCCAAAACCCAAACCCACTGTAAACCCTAAAAATGTCCCTGTACCCCAAAACCTTAATACCCCTTAAACCCTTAAAAATACCTCAGCACCCCAAAACCCAAACCCATCCTGAACCCTAAAAATACACTCTGCACCCCAAAATTAAACTCACCCTGAACCCTTAAAAAATCTCCTGCACCCCAAAACCCAAACTCATCCTAAACCCTAAAAATGCCCCTGTACCCCAAATACCCCAAACCCGAAAAATACCCCAGTACCCCAAAACCCATACTCACCCTGAACCCTATAAAAAATGCCTGTACCCTGAAATCTAAACTCTCCCTCATCCCCAAAAATATCTCCTGCACCCCAAAACTCAAACCCACTGTAAACCCTAAAAATGCCCTTGTACCCCAAAACCTTCATACCCTTTAAACCCTTACAAATAACTCAGCACCCCAAAACCCAAACCCATCCTGAACCCTAAAATTACACCCTTCAATCCAAAACCTAAACTCACCCTGAACCCTAAAAATATCTCCTGCACCCCAAAACCCAAACTCACCCTAAACCCTAAAAATGCCCCTGTACCCTAAAAACGAAATACCCCCTAAACCCTAAAAATACCCAGTACCCCAAAACCCAAACCCACCCTGAACCCTATAAAAAAAACCTTTGTACCCCAAAATCTAAACTATCCCTGCACCCTAAAAATATCTCCTGTACCCCAAAACTCAACCCCACCCTAAACCCTAAAAATGCACCTGTACCCCAAAACCTAAATACTCCCCTAACCCTAAAAATACCCCATCACCCAAAACCAACACTATACTCTAAAAATACCCTTTGCAACCCATAATCCAAACCCACCCTCAACCCTTAAAATACCCCTGAGCCCCAAAACATATACCCCACACCCCCAAACTAAAACCATATACTTACCTTAGACTTAAATATTAAAAACATATGCTTTTACCCTTCATGCATTTACAACGAATTTCGTTGTAAAAGCATACGTGGTAAAAGCATATAAAATGTAATGCAATGCGGTATTATAGTATTGCGGAGTAATGGTACTTTTGTTGTAATGGTATGCGCGGTAAAGATATGCGGGATCAAAATTTCGTTGTAAAGGTTGTTTACTCTGAAACAGCCATAACCCACATATTAGATGATGCACTAAAAATCCTGGACCAGAAGGAAGCCTGTCTGCTAATCTTGCTGGACCTATCCTGGGCCTTTGACACCGTCAAACATGACAACTTGCTACTGCTCCTGAAACAAAGAATGGGATTATCTGGATCAGTTCTAAATTGATTCACCTCCTTCCTGCAAAATAAACATCAAAGATTCAAGGATAACCAATCATTGTCTAAGCCCATCCCAGTCACTTTAGGAGTCCCACAAGGATCATCCCTCTCTCCTACACTTTTAAACCTTTTTATGGAACCAATCACCGAAATTCTCAGCTCCGCTAATGTCCGCTATCACATGTAGGCAGACGATACACAAATATATTTAAAAATCCACTCATTAGAGGACATCAAATCTCTCAACCTAACGCTACAGAAACCAAGACCTGGATGACAAAAATCATTTGAAACTAAACACTCTCAAAACTGAATTCCTCCGAAACGCTACCCCTAACCAAATGACCATCATTCAAGACTGGCTGAAACACCTAACAGCACTCAACTGCCAATCGACTCAGCAAAATCCCTGGAAGTTACTCTTGATAAAAGCCTAAACATGCAGAAACACATCAGCACCTCAACAAAAGGAACAAACTTTCAGATGAACACCTTGAGAAAACTCAAACCATTTCCTCCCTCAAATGACTTCAAACTGGCAGTTCAAGCACTAGTAATTCCAAGAGTGGAAAATGTGAATGCTTCTCTCTGTGGTCTCGCCAGATCAACGATTGCCCCCCTAAAAGCCTCAATCAACACAGCACCGAGACTCATCACTGGCTCAAAAAGAAACTGTCACATCTCCCCTGACCTTAGGGCTCTCAACTGGTTACCTTTCGAAGCCAGGATTCACCTAAAAATCGCATGTATGATATACAAGGCCATACATCTCAACACTCCAAGTTAGCTGGCACAGAAACTGGCACTCTCCTGTGGCAACAGATCTTCCAGGAGCTCCAATAACCATTCTATTGAAACCACAACGATTTGCCAAGAAGAAAACTTACAACCAGGCCATCTCGGGTATGGCGCTAAAGGATTTGGAATGCACTGCCCACAGAAACCAGACTTAATCCGTCTTTCATATCCTTCAAAAAAGAAGTGAAATCGGGAATTTTGGAACACGGATATGAAAAAGGTGAATCTGAAAGGTACTGTGAAAGTGTCCAGCAACTCTTTGTGGAAGCAAAGGGAAAACAGATCATTTGATAGTACTTGTGGTGAAACTGAAAAATGTTCGAGTAAAATGTTGGAAAATCATCAACATGGATACAAAACTGAAGTTGTCAGAAATGAGATTATACAACAGACAAGTCATTAGATCAAGGTCAATAATATCAATGTACAAAAATATTGCATGAGCTACATCACCAACAAGTACATACTTAAGGTAAGTACATATTTACTATTATGAACTCCTCATCAACTTACATAGACTTACCTTATGATGTATCAGTTAGGTTGATGTAGTAATGGATGTGATATTTGGTGATGGAATATAATGCACCTTATATAGTAAGGATATAGCCAAGAGGCAACCTCTAAATCTGAGAAGAATGGTACAGACGCATGTCTTCCAAGTGGTAACTGCTAGAATGGCATTCTCGCACAGATAAATCTACATAAAGGAAACCTTTTGTACTTGCGTACGTGCTTACATACATAGAATGTGTCATAAAATGTCCTCTTCTGAGATGCGTCAAATAGACAACATGTATGTCTTTATAATGAGCAAGCCATACCTATCTAGTCTCATGATACAAGAGGCAGAGAAATGAAGAGAGGCTGAGCAGAGGGGTCCACTAGCTACAGTATACTTTTTTAGGGAAAGAAAATACATTTTCAAGAAATGTTTACAATGCAGTCTTGAAACTTTTTAGAGTTGAGGTATTTTTACGGGAAAGTGGTAGGTCATTCCATTGCTCTGTTTCTTCTGTAGTATGGATTTGACATATAGTCTTTGCCATTTGGTGGGGCCCTTTTGGAGAAGATGCTTCTTGGTCTAAACAAATATATTGATGAGGCAGTAAGTGGCTTTGTGATGCACTGACTTGTGCAAAAGTGGTTAGCACTACTTATTCTTGATGGGTAGCCAGTTCAAATTAGATCAATGTGCATATATATCATTATGTGTTTTTCAGACCAAAGACCAGTTACTAGCTCTGTTCTGAACCAATTGTAGTGTAGTCAGGGTCTTCAATGGGGCGTTGAGAAACATGTTTGCATTGAAGAGTAAGTGTCTCCATGATGAAGAAACTTTCTAGTTTCAAAATTCTTTGGATTGGAAGAATTCATTTGGAGATTGTGCAGGAATTAATGAGTTATTAGTGTCATACCACTTCAATTTTATAAAGATATAATGAGAAACGTGTTGAAATATAATTAATTTTGAGTATAAGATT
This sequence comes from Lissotriton vulgaris, assembly GCF_964263255.1. Lineage (NCBI taxonomy): Eukaryota > Metazoa > Chordata > Amphibia > Caudata > Salamandridae > Lissotriton > Lissotriton vulgaris. The sequence goes on along the minus strand of NC_141687.1, from coordinate 1,399,547,889 downwards.
ACAAACATTCCTGAATTAAAGGAATCTCCAATTACCAGACTATGTTAAAATCTTCTGTTGATTGATTTTTGGTGGAGATTTTATAAACTGACAACCCAGAGAACCTCTTGGAGGTACTAAAAGTTCTTATAACGGTAATGTTTAGTGGAACAGCTAAATACTAAAAAGTAAATATTTCTCCAAGCAATTATCACATACATTGAAATTATTCATTCATGAACCGAAAGTCCTAATGATACTATCATTCTGCATTCCAGAGGATTATCCACTCTCCTTAAAAATCCAAAAGAGAATTGGCATAAATGGTGCTAAAGTGTTGATATTACCACATCTAAAAAACAGAGTATCAGAGATCCAAAGCCTGTTGCTAGCCTCTAAACCAGTATCCCACCTACTATATGTTATGATTAGACAATATCATAATACTGTTGGGGACTAATTAGTCCTGTTGATCAGTAAATATGTTGGTATTTCCCAAAAACTGAGCAGATCAAAAGTCCATGCAACTTCAATGTAATCTTTATTCTGTAATAATGTTCACATATATTCATTCTTGCTTTGATGATTCCAACCTCCTTCCAAATGATATCACGTTAAAATATATGTGCAAAATAACAGCCACAGCTAATCCGTTTCACTGTGAACCCACTTTCTCATGGCTTTCACCGTGTAAAGATACATAGTCTGATGTAGTTTGTACTCAACAACGCACATTAAGAAGGCCATTAGGAAAACCAGGCCTTCTTAACCTCTTCTGTGCTGATCATGCAGCACGGTGCTCGTGTGCTGGGGACGAACCTGGGCTCGTCAGGAGCCGTGGAACGCTCACACGCGGGGATAATTCCCCCGCTGTGCTGAACGTTCCATTGCGCGGGCGGGCTCATGACGAGCCCAGGCTCGTCACCAGCACACGAGCACCGTGCTGCATAACGAGCCTGGGCTCGTTATCAGCACCGCGGCGCCGTGCGCGGCCCCCCCGCTCCACGGAGGAATTAGCCCTGCAGCGAAGGGGTTATTGTGAGCATGTTGCCACCTCTGAAAGCTGTACCCTTTAGAAGGGATTTGAATTAATATGGGAGTGTAAATAAGGATGAAACCGGGAGGTTCATGAGTACAAACAACATTTGAATACTATCAGGTTCAGATCCACTATATTTGACATATCTTTCTCTTGCCTCTCTGTCCGACGTGCAAAACATGCAGTAGAGTAAGCATAGAAAGAAGTTGTTGACATGCCTCCATGCAAGTCTGACATCTCGGAGTTGAAACCCTTTTTCATCCTTGCCAAAACTTTACCATTGGGTAACATTACGTGGAAAAAAGCGGGAATTGTGCAAGAGTTTTAGGGGAACATTTCTGCTAAAAAAAATGCATTTTTGAAATGTTTTTCTATATCAAAACCCCTGCCTGCTATTTGTTTTAAGTTGTTGAAGTAGATGAACTCGTAAAAAACTTCTATATGTTAGCGAAAGCACACTTTGGAAATGTCATACACTACTAAGCAGCTGCCTTGGAATCCTGCAAATAAAGATGTCCCATTTTATATATTATATTTTTTTTAATCATTAGACTCTTCTTTTAGTGCAGCAAGCAGCAGGAATACTAGTGATATGCTATGCCAACGAATAACATACAGCCCCTGGCTGGCATCTCTGGTGATCTTGAGCACCCAACTGTTTTTTCTGAAAGATGCCACGTATTGTTCCAGAGGTGGCATCAGTAGTTTAAGAAGGTCAGACCTTCAACAAGAAAGCAACTGAAACTTGGTTGTTTAACCATTAAAAGCATGAAGCCCAGTATAAGAGAAGTCTGCAATAGTAATAGCGCCGAGACGCCTGCGGGCAATTGTACGCGCTTTATCAAATATCAAAAATAAATTTAAAAAAATAAAAATAAACTTCCTCCCAGAAATGTCTCCTTCGTCCCACCCTGCGGAATCACAGGGAAATCATTGTGGTTCAGAAGGGCTTCTGGTGTAGTTATGCAAAGGGACCCAGGCCCAGATAACTGAAAGGGTTGAGGACGGTTTAAGTGAGCAGCGGTCTGACGCGTTCCCTTGTGTAAACCTGATCTCAGACTCCCTTGTCATCCAAAAGAACCATCTACATTTTTCCTTGAATAGGTCAGAGCAGCCAAAGCAACCAAGTCCGGACTGTATGACTGAGGTTACTCCAGTTGTTTCATCGGCCCAGGGGGACATCCACAAGGGATCAAGTGAGAATGGTGGTTTGGATGATCCCCTGTGTGACGATTCACCCATGATTGAGAGGGCAAAAACTTGTGAAGAGTTAACGCCAGGGGAAGACTTTACACTCCCAAATATTGACATGGACCCAAAATATGGGACTGGGGAGACCCTCATGTCTTCACTCAAAAAGACGAACATTTAACAAGCAGATCCAGGGAGAACACAATTGTAAGCTCTTCTCCTAGGCGTCTTTCTTTGCCTTTTTTATACTGTAGCACAAGTTATTTGATTGGTACTTCCATGGAGTCTGCACATGATGTATTCCTGCCTTGTTCACAACCGAAACTGGGATATGAGAGGGACTTTGTATCCTCAGAATATCTTGTTTGTATTGAAAAAAAATAAAATTCTATTTTGTCTCTACTAGAGAAATCTGTGTTGAGTTCTGACCACATATTGGAAATGATCTCTGTAATGCTATTTGAAGTGCAAAAGGTAAATATGTCCGATATCACCAAACCTTTGCCTACGATACATCCCCAGATGCATGAACTGGCAAATGACAGGCCACTATTAGTCGCTCCCTGTGGAGAGTTGAGAGACGCTGCCGTGCAAGCAGGAATGCCTTTCCATCTCCCCACAGTTCCTACGTATAATCTTGAAAAGGAAGAGCTATGTTTAAGCACAATATTAGGGGAGGCCTAATTGAGTCCCTCTTTGGAAATGTCCATTTTGAAATCCTTCCCTTTTGTTTCATAAAAGTGAAAAAGGGCGCGCCGGATTCTAAGGTGGATGACAACCTAGAAGGGGGGCCCAAATACCAACTATTACGCAGGCTGGGTTGAGCAGATTTCCCATAGGAACAACATCCCTGATCTATAGAAATTCAGAGGCCCTAACCTCCAACACCGCCTCGTATTTGAATACTCAGCTTGATAGCGGTGTGCAAGCTGGTAGCTCTAGTGAGAGGGTTCCTTTATGTATGCCCTGGAGTAATGGTACAAAGACAACTAGCGGGGCACAGATTCTTTCATCTCCCATTGTGGATTTTACCTGGTTATTTGACAATGAACTTACTCTGGTAAACAGAGGATATATCCTTAGCCTTTTCTCGGAAATAAAGGCACTAAAGCTGATAGCAAGCAAAGATGTTTTAAACGTGATGATTAATGTATATGACACTTTTTCCTATTCCAGAGTCACGTTTGGCTCTCTGATTGTGGCCAATTTTGTTATGCCGAATTGTGAGCATTTTTTTAAACGAGGGCTTGATTCAACTTTTGTTTTAAAATATGAGGAATATCACACTATAGTTTCCACAATTCAGCATTCGAAAGTTTCTAGGGCCGTTAATTCAGTGGCCCTAGATGCGTTGGGCCCTGACACTGAGTATTCAGTGGGTAAAATTAAAGATATTGTAATCTCCGTGGACAAGAGGGGACGTTCAATAAATCTTGTATCTGGTGCGGTAGTCGTTCTAAAGGCCCCAGACATAGAAGAGGTATTGGCCCACTGGATTTGGTTGCAAGAGCTTTCAATCACACCCACCCGGATTTAGAAAGGAGTGCTCTGTTGAGGTAGCGACTTTTGTCTTGGAACTCGGCTGGTTTGGGACCAAATGAAATTAAATTGAATTTCTTGAAAACCATGAATCCCTTAATCATATGTTTACAGGAAACATGGTCTTGCAAAGAGTTCGATTATGATGGCTATTTGGTCTATTCCTGCTATGCCAAGTGCTCTGAAAGGGGTCACGCCAGTGGAGGGGTCTCCATTTTGCTTAAAAACTCCATTAATTGGAATCAGAACGTCTTTTACCACTCCTCAAAACTTTGTGTATGCCTGAAGTTGACATGTTTGGGAGATTCAGGCACGCTCACTTTTTTCCTTGTGGCAAACCTGTATATCCCTCCTGGGAGAAACTTTGATAATCTTTTGGGTCTATTTTTCTTATATTCAGGATATAGCTATTAGGGAAGAATGCCCCCTAGTCAAAATTATGGGAGATCTAAATGCCAGAATCTCGAACTCTGCTATGGGGATTCATACCAACAATGATAAAGAAGAAATATGGCACATACCAGAGATTCCATTACCAGAAAAAAATAAAAACAGATAAACCGGGGCTCTTTATGCTTGATAATATTAGAATGTTGGATCTTGTTATTCTAAATTGGAGATTGCCTGCTGACAAAATAGCACAATTTACTTTTCACGCTCAGCACACTCAGAGCCTTCTGGACTATGTGGTCGTCTCGTATTAAATGTTTGGGAAGTGTGAAAATCTTTTTGTTCTTCCGTCGAAATGGAGTGACCATAGTATAGTAGATTGGACAAGGGCCTTTGATCTTCCTGTATTGGACCCGCGGAATCTTAGCCAGGGCATAGCTACTTTTATAAAAGTAAATGGTTGGTGCTTTTGGACGCAGAAAAACATCTTTGAAGTAGGCTCGATAGTGAAGAGGGCTTATGTTGAGCACTCGGGCATGCTTATGTTAACATCACACAGCTCTTTGAGGCCCAAATGGAGAAGATCCGTAATCTAAGCTCTAAATCCTCCCGACCTCGCTTGTACAAACAGGGTACATCCTCGTTGATATTTTTAAATCAAAAAATCAACCGACTTGTTCGAAAACAGCATATACAATTTCTTACAGGTCGACAGCAGGAAATTAACCGCCTTAAGCAAATAAGAAGTCACTGTAAATTTAGTGAAAAGAGAAGGGAGTTTGATGCCAAGTGGATTGGGGTGAGGGAAGCCGCAAGGGCCAAAAATTCAAGAAAGTATTGGCATACGATTGCGGAATAATGTGATTCAAGGCAGAAGGCTCTGCCTGTACCGATTCCAGAAAAGTACTGGGTAGATTACATTTCCCTATTATACAAAAATAACATCCCAGTTGCTCTTGTAACGATTGATGTGGATAAATCCTCTCTTATCGAATTTGGTACCCCGTCTGGGAAGGAAGTGGTAAATTTCATAAAAAACGCCAGAACCTCCAGCGCACAAGGGCCGGACGGAATTCCAATTGCGCTAATTAAAAAGGAGTCCGCTGCTTGGGGAGATTTCCTAGCACCATTGTTTATTATTGTTTTCTAACTAATAAAATCCCCCCCTCATGGAAGGGGAGTATTATAGTCCCTTTGTATAAAAAGGTCTGAAAACTTTGCAGGCTACTTTTAGACGGATTGCTCTGTGGATGCTTCAGGCAAATTATTTGCAAAGAGTATATTATGTCACCTGCAACAATGGGCCCATGACAAGAATATCCTACCACCTGAACAAGCATGCTTCAGAAAAAACCATGGTACCTTGGACAATATTGCGGTCGTTCAGACCATTGTAGAGAAATATGTTTTCTCTCGAGGCATGCCAGTGTATACAGCTTTTATTGATTTCTCCACAGCGTTTGACAAAGTGGATCGCCAAACACTGTGGAGAAAGCTTCTCCATCTTGGTATACCGCATCATCTATTGGGTCTTATTATGGAATTGCACTCGGATTCTTGGTCCCAAGTTCTGATGGGAGGTTCGCTGGGGTTGTCTTGCAAGAATAGAACTTATAATGGGCTTAAGCAGGGTTGCCTATTGGCCCCTCTTCTGTTTTCTTTATATATTCCTGATCTCTCCAGAGTCCTCAGCTCAGTAAGAGGGGATGTCCCCAGAATTGGTACAATGTTCGTTGGCTCCTTGTTATACACGGATGATGTGGCAATATTCAATCTAACGCCCATTGGTCTGCAACGTCGTTTGGATGCCCTAAGTAAATATGCAGAAGCCCACTTTTTGAAGATTAATATTGCTAAAAGCAAGATTTTGGTTTTCCGCAAGAAAGGGCTTAGAATAAAGAGATGTCTAAAATGGATGCTTGGTTCTGAAAAATTGGAATTGATTGATTTGGATCTATACTTGGGGAAGATTTTTTCAGAAACAAGGCGAGACCTCAACTATATTAAACTTTGTGTTAGCAAGGCTGTGTCCAGGCAAGTGCATTAAACAGATTTTATCAATCTTGTGGGAGACGTCATTTTGGCCACGCTTTGTCAGTTTTTAAGGTTAAAACTCACCCCTCATTAATATATGCTGCTGAGGTATTGGATATGAATCATTGGCTTTCTTTTGATAAGGCTGAAGGACGAATCCTGCGTCAAATCTGCAATCTAAACTCTCTGGCTGCACCACATGTACTACGTCTTGCATTTGGTTTAGTCTCCTCTTTACTTTATCCTTGGCAGCGTTTCTGCAGTGGGGCAACTCCCTTTGCTTTGTTGGGGGGAGGAGGGTACTCTTAGTTTCTTTGAAAACAGAAATCTTTGATACAATAAAAGAGCAATCATTGTTTTTCAGGTCCTTTGCACATGCAAATGATACATTTAGTCTTAGCCTGAATTCTGCTTCGTCCATGTCAAAGTCTACACTGAAGCAGTTTTTAAAGAAGTCTGTATCCTCTATCAGCTTGGTGTGAGACACTGCTTTAAATCGGTCCAAGTCCAGTAATGAAGTGGTCTGTTGGAGTGCCCTGGGGAATAAACCACAGTTTTATCTAACTTGGAATATTCCTCATGGGATTAGAAGGCTGCTACTCCTACTGAGAATTAACGTGTTGCCCCTAAGAGAAGTTACTGGTATTTGGGGCAAAATCCCAAGAGAGAAGAGAATTTGTGAAATTTATCATTTGCAAACCCAAGATCTCAATCATGTTTTATTTGTATGTACGGAGTTGCAAAGGACCATGCATATGTTTTTAAAGTCATTTTTTATCAAATGCAATATTCAATCTGCCCAGGAGGCTCGTTCATTGGTTTTCTCTCCTCCAAATAAAATGGTCTGTTATAAGATATACCAATTTTTAAAATCATTTCTGCCCATTTACTAGATAAATTTTAATAGCAATTGTTTCTCATTTTGTAACATTTGATGGTTGGTTATTTGACTGTTTTATGTATTTATTGCACTATTAGCACATTATACAGTACGCTTGATATTAGGATTTCTCTAGGAGGCAGCTATGTGTAGAGAAAGAATGTTGTATTATATGTAAAGTACGTCTTTCTTAATTTGCACATCATACAGTATGCTTGACATAAGGATCTCTTTAGGAGGCAGTTATGTATAATGGAAGAATTGTGTTTTGTATTGTATGTAAAGTATGTCTTTTTTAATTTGTCTGGGTATTTTTGTGGCCCTCCGTAGGAGTTCCACATCAAAATAAATAAATACTGTGTAAAAAATGATTGAGTGCCCTTCTTCAGAAGTGGGTCAAGGGCAGTTCTAGGGCAGAGCAAGGACATGCTGCTATCTAAGGCAAGACCTGCACTTTAGAAGCCCCCCTCTCCGTGCAGTGGTGGAGTGGCTGGGAGATATCATTGTATTGCCACATGTCCTTGTCCAAGCAGTGCTTAGTCACCTCCAAAATGTGAGGAATAGACATAATTCAATATTAGACACCAGTCAAACGCTATTGAATTCACACAGTGTACAATGAGGGTGAGCGTGTGTGATGAGGGGAAGGAGGCGTTGGTGTGAATATGTGGTATTGGACGCCCAGAATGCACAGACAAATGGCAAGGGGTTAACACTTTAATGTTTTTTGTCCCCCGCTTTGTGATGGAGGACCCTGAAAGCTGATTAAATAAAAAGACTTCTGAAGGAGACTTGAAAGGAGTCTCGCTTCCTTGTAACTTTGGTTCTCCCCTCCTGCTTCCCCTCTGCCCCTCCCACTCCCACTCCATGCATGAATTGCACCTTTGTGCCTCCCTTGAAATCAATGCCTTCCTATTTCTGCTTGGCAGCACCCTAATGATCCACCTGCACGTGAACGTGACCTCTTAACCTCGCGAGACAAAGCCTCCCTGGCTTCCCCGTCTTAAAGAAACAGTGTACTCAGCGAGGAAGGAAGTGCAGGCTCGTCAGGTATTGGTCTGCTGCGTGGAAGTGTTCGGGCGCATTGCAACCAAGAAGAAACGAGTTAAAGCAACGTGCGCCGCTCTGTGCCCATTTTCACATTATTGGTGTACTTTTAAACACGTATAGACTCACCATGTCTTCCTATTGTTTGAATCTCATGTAGATAAATATCCCGAATAATGAAACCGTGTCGTACTCGTATATGTATATCTAACTAATGTATAGGTACACGGGAATTGGTCAAATCAGGTCTTTTTATTATACGTTGCTATAAATAGATCCTCAGACAGCGTGATGTACACAATCTGCACGTAACACTTTTGCAGGTCCGACTCGGGATGTCATGTATGGGGAAGCGGTGTTGTGTATGGCCAAAGGCAAACCCACAAAAGACGACTTGATCTATACCAAAAACTTCTAAGCGGCCAAATAATTGATGAAATTCACTATATGTAAAAAAAAAATGGATAGCAATCAAATCAGCACTTCTGAGCAGATCTCTGTTATCAACAAGGCCATAAATCTGTCAAAAAACGCGAAAATATCATCAAGCAAATTAATAGAGATAAAAGTTTTGCTCACTTGCAGGTTGTTTTTTCTGAACTTGAACTGAGGATGTTATATAATAACTGGGCTCAATAAACAATAAACTTGGAAGCTCAAGTTACAGAGGCAAGCGCCCAGTGGTGTCTGGGAGCAAAGGCATGGGGAGTGTAACTAAAACCAGGTTTTCACATAAAGTAATATTTCTTAAAAAAGCTTTTCATGTAATAGTGTTTCTTTTCTAGGGACTAATAGTATTTGAATTAGGTATCTAGCATTGGTAGTTATTTATCAGACAAGCCTTTCCAATCTGAATTGCTTCAGGGCACTTAAAAATGATGCTTCATAATTTCTGAATTTCACTCATACTACTTTCGTCAACCTAGGAAGGCGAAAGGGCTGATAAGGCCCTATTGGGATATAAACTGTAATTTGCAGGTTTCTAGGCAACCTCTGAGCAACCGACTGGTTTACTTTGGCTTCGCCCATTTTTTCCTTATATTTCAATTTGCTTTGCTAAAAGTGGACCCAGGGTAGGGTGAAGCGTACTACTATACTAAGATAAAACTGTGAAGTAGAAGAGAGGATTAATCGATGTTGTACAGTCTGACCACATACCTGTCATATAAAACATTGCTAATTGGGTAATTATTTTCATTTAACTGGTCTAGGCAGAATGTACAATATAGATAGCGGAGATACAACCTACCAAACTCTGCGTAGAGCGCTAAGTGGGTTTAAGTTTGCCCATTAGTCGACAGCATGTTGGACGCACAATACTGCCCCATTTTTCCTTCTGCCATTTTTTCCACCTCAGGCACAGCAGTATAAGGATTAATTTGCCAATCATTTTACTGTCATTAAAAATAGGATATATTTGCAAAATCAGTTTGGAATTACAAAATAAGAATCGACAAAGCCAATAAGTCTGGCATTGGCTACCATCCTCTTGACTTTGTTAATGTATATTTTATTTTGTAATGGTTTTTGCTACATTTTGTAGCTGAGGACGCTGCCAGGCTGTAACCAGGCTAAGAACAAACATTGGCTATGAGCAAAAATGTTTATTGCCCTACCAGTGGCTTCTGCTTCATGGACTGAAGCCGCCTGACCGACTGCCCCATGCTCTATGCTGTAATGGGCAGAAAAAAGTGGCAATGGCACAAAAACAGACGAATGGATGAAAAGAGCAGGCTGAAAGCCCCTATAAGTATATGATCCATATAATTTTAGTAAAATCAAAAGGTTTTTTGTTAACACCAGACCTAATAACTGCGCAGGGAGTGAGCATTCTAGAGAAAATTGAGAACTCTTTAATTAAGGTCAGTTAATGTACTACTGCACGAGTAACTGCAATGACGGTACTGGGTTGAATTGAAGACAATGTGCAGAAATGTAATACCACAAGAAGAACTGCAGTGATCACTGTGGCATGAATATATAGGCTGTTAAGCTGAGCTCTGAGTGCAAATGTGTCGTAACAGAATATCTGAAAATCACATAACTAAAACGTTGATAATTTAATTGACGCCCAAAAATAGAGAAAGGGCTATGGTAGCCCGCAATCCACCTGAAAGTCGTCAAGATTAATTTGATAAATTGTGCCCATATGTGTGTTTGGAAATCTTTCGGACCCAACCAGGTATGGTCATGCTGTCCAGTGTACATACGACTTTGAACTTGGTGGAATGAAATGTCTAACGCAGCCTGGCTAGCTCTTCACTTTCAGTAACGTCAGGGAGGTGGCAAGTACCATTTCCAAAGAAGGGGGTCACTGGGTTTTAGCTGATGTTGATTTTTGAGTGGTTACTCCTGATGAATAAAAAACACAGCTATTTAATGCTGGTGTTTTATAGCCATAGAAATCAAAGAGCTGGTGGGGGGAGAGGCAGGATTCAATTAGTCCACCGACAGCAACTGTGGCTGGCCACCCCTCTCTCCTTTGCCTTTCCTTGTCGTTGCTGCTTCTATGCACCTCGTCAACTTTATCTCCCAGTTTGGCCTTACCTACTCTCCATCACAATTCACTTTCCATACCCCATGCGAGCCATGAAGCCCATCGCCTTAATCTGTCCGTCCGCCTCACTAGCCTCACTCGTACCTATGTTCTGTGGTGGTGCCTGTCCGCTTTCTGTGCCTATCTTCTCGTCAACAATCCCTTGTTTCTATCGGACCTCACTGCATTCCCTGCAGACATTCCTGTACCCATGTACCCACCTCTCAGGGCATGGCACTATCACTAGAACTTTCGCCTCCCCCTTATTGTTTTCAAGCAAGTTTTCACCCCCTTGCTCAACGGGGAAATTTCCCTTTGTGACACTTGGACAGATTTGGTTAAACCAGCACATGTAGGTAATTATTTGAGCACTAACACATTGCTTAAGTTCAGAAAAATCTTCCACTGAGTCCTCAGAAACTGCACTTTCGGAGATTTATGTTAAAATTGAAAACATTTCTTGAACTCTGGCTTATAGAACTCATACCTCTTCAGCGAAATCTCCAGTGGAAGCCCTGAAAATGCTACTTGGGTACATCATGTAAGCCTCATTCACAATACAAACTTTCTAACAAGCTATTGTATACTAATGCATTGGCGTCATCAACTTAATTCTCTGCCTAGCAAGTGGAGAGATGCCTTTTCAGCAGGACACTGATTAAGAGGGGGGATTGAGCCGGAGAAATTAAACAGAGCACAAGAAACAGCATCCTTTTTGGAAATAATAGCACATCCCACGAAAATTTGGCATAATTGTTCATGGCATTATGTAGATTTCTAAATAACCTATATAACTTGTGCCGAGAGCAACTTCATCAATTCATTGGTTAGAACTCAATACATCATTGAAACCAAAGCATGAAAAAAATTATTTCAAAACATTATTTGCACATTTTGCATATTTCGAATGGGCTTGCTGTAGCAGTCTTGAATCCTTGTGAGGAAAATCGCTGCACGTGAATCACTGATGTCCTGGTTAGGCCCAGGTGTACCCTGGAAGTGTCAAGAGGCCTAGCACATTTACCTTCACGATATTCTTCTCCCCGATATTCCTGACACAAATTTTGTTCACATGATTTTTGGACTCAATATTTAGCCCAAACACACTTTTGCGCTCAAGCGTAGGTGGCTGCTTGGAGCAGAACTGTAGACTGAGGCCTACGTAATGTACTACTAAGGTGGTTATGAAAAAATGTGTCAAATACCGTAATGTGGGCAGAGAAATAATAAGCTCCATGCACGAGCACCCAACTTCAACTTCCTGCAAGTTTCAGGTACCAAATCCTCCACCTTCCCCTCAGTTATGTCACCTGCCCCATGATGATGGAGAAATACGCAGGGGTCTTTAGCTACGAGTGAAAGACATTGCTGGCAGGAAGGACAAACACCACACAACCTCCTCCTCACAAAAACCATGCCAAACAACAAAAAGCAAAAGACAATTGCCTCAACAAACACGTCCAGAAAGATGGTCACCTACCTCTATCAGGTAACCAATTCATTTAGAGCGTTTCACTAGGAAGTGATTTGTGCTTAGTAACTTCAGAGCACAAAGTGTGTCTGGTAGGGCAAATGTCAGAAGTGTCTCTGGCATGGGTAGACCACTGTGTCTTCCAGAGCATGTTTTGGGCTTGTCAGAAGCAATGGGCCTATTATAGTACTATAGTACTGATCTTAACAGGGCCATTGTGTACACTAGGGGGGATTTCTTAGTACTTTAAGACTGCAGGACCTGCTAGGGCATTGATACTCAAAGTACAGCCCGGGGGGGGGGGGGGGGGCGATTGCGGCCCTCTTGACCTTTACATGTGGCCCCCTGTCAAACAGAAGCAGGAGCTGTTGTTTAGTTACTGAGCACTAACATTCAGAAAAAAATGTTAAATAAATGGGCAAGCATTTATTAACCTGCAAATAAATGCATCACCGTTTATTGAAAACATTTTTAGACTTCCTTGCACAATCCCTGACCCACCCAGGCCCCCTTTCACCACCATGCTGGCATCAGTGCTGCCCTCGGTCACACCACAGACCACACTTTGTGGCCCCTGGGCAAATGTTTCCGATTACCTATGTGCTCGGGCATGTCTCGTGCTAGGCATATCTCTGATTTGGATGAGCTGCTACACCCAATAGGCAGGTCCACTGGAATTGTGAGATTCTACTACCACTGCATTTTCCACATAATTATAGATTTGCCGCACTTGCCACATATTGCATCATTTGCTGCATCATTTTCATATTTTAACAAAACAAATCATGTTCCAGCTCAAACAGATGAAAAGTTATTAAAAGAGTCACTGCATATGTTACCTTGCAGTGTAAGGCCCTTTTAGCAGAAACTCTTGCCCAGGCAGGGTTTACACGAACAAATGACAAAATAATGAATGCTATCACAAAATGTGCTCAATTGCACTGCATAATTTGCCTTTTCTTGCTGCATAATTTAGTCAAACCAGCTAAATAATTAGGTTCCTCCCTCATTGCAAAATTACAGTGACCCTGCAATCAGGGCATGTCTCAGCTTGGAATGATGACGGAACCCTATGAGCAGGGCCACAGGATTTCTGCTATTTTTGAGGCTGCTGGATTTTCCACATAATTATTGATTAGCTGCTTTTGCTACATAATCCATAATCTTCTGTATTCTTTGCAGTTTTTAACATTAAAAAATTGCTTCTAGTTCAAACGGAGGAAAAGTTACTAAAACGCTCCCACTTTATTTTGCAGTGTCAGGCCACTTTTCTTATAATGATTGCTCCACGAAGGTGTTCACCTGATCCTAAGAGGTGATCAGACAGTGTTAACATTGTAAAAATAGTGAACTAATCATACCACAATATGAGCCACATTATGCAGTATCATTGTGCATTTTTGCTGCATAATGTAGTTAATCATCTGACGCATAATTTGTTCCTCCCCTACCGGATAATTCCAGTGGCCAAGTCGATAAGGGATGTCTCAGGTTTAAAACCTCAGCATGCAAAGTGTGTTAGACTAAAAAGACAGTATTGACTAAAGGTAGCACACACGACATGGCAGATAACTATAGTGGGGCATATTTAAAATAAGTGGCGCATCCCTGCAGGTCAGCAGGGATGCGCCACTTATTGTGCGCCATGCCTCCGCCACCATTGATGCGCCGCATTTACAATGCGGCGTACCAATGGGCAAAAACGGCACAGATGCGTGACGCATCTGCGCCGTAAAAGCGGCGCATTGCTGGAGTTGCGTCGCAAGCGCGAAGCAGCTCCAGCAAAGCTTTGGGGGTCCTATCTTGTTAATGCTGCGTCAATCCTCATCAAATCCTGCGTCAAATCCAGGGTTTTGACGCAGCATGGGCCCCAAACTGACTGAGTGAAATCTTGTAGATTTCACTCAGCCACTTTTAGGAGGCGTTCCTGTGCCGAACCGCCCCCCCCCACCGGCGCAGGAACAACTCCCTCAGGCGCAGGGCTTTGCAACGTGACGCATCTCCCAGATGCGCCACGTTGTAAGTACCCCGCACCATGGTGCTTCCTTTGTGCTGCAGCTGCGCAACAGCGGCGTAAAAGGGGCGCAAGGGGCTTGTAAATCTGCCCCTAAATTGCTAAATGGTTTCATGACTTCATTGCGTCTCTTCCCTTTCTTTTGATGACTCATTATTATCGAATTAATTGTTACAATGTATTGGAAGACTACAGCTCCCAGAGTTCATTTTTTGATCTGGTTCAGGACTAGAACTCAGTCAGTGCACAGGCGGCAGGGAACAACCTCTCAGGCCCGAAATAAAGCAGACGGCATTTTGTGGAACGACTTCTCCGTCATCATACGATGGTGGAACCACATAAAGGAGGAAATGAAAGTGTTAACATGGCGTTTCATCCTCATTTGAACTGTGGTTGCTATGCAACCGGGGCTGATCAATGGGATTTCTACTGCATTCAGCCTCCTGAGATGGCCTCAGAAGCTCGGGAACTGCTTTGAAGAAAAGCCTGGTAGTGTGGCTGAAAATATAACAACCTCAAAAAAAGGGGGAAATGGAAAAGAATATACGAGCCACTAGTGTCTTTTTTATTTGCTTCAGTTACTTTAGCTCTAAAACGGTTTATTTCCGCGACGCTTCAAGGGCGGCTGCACTAGTGCTGTAGAACGTGTGCTCTCTATACTCTCGTGTCTAGAGGGCCATTTCATAGCTAGATGGAACAATCCTAGTGATCAGAACATGTGGTTCTGAAATCAGCTTGTATTTGGGAATTTTCGTGGAACAGGCAGCACAATGAAAGAAAAAGCGGTTGTGAGAGAGAGATGAAAGAAAAGGCGGTTGTGTGTGTGTGTGTGAGAGAGAGAGAGAGAGAGAGAGAGAGAAGAGAGAGAGAGAGAGAGAGAGAAGAGAGAGAGAGAGAGAGAGAGAGAGAGAGAGAGAGAGAAGAGAGAGAGAGAGAGAGAGAGAGATAGAGAGAGAGAGAAACATAATAAGAGTGGAACCAAATAAAGAACGAGCGAGGAAGACAGCGTTCAATGGAGACAGCGAGAACTTGATTGAAAGAGGGAGAAAAACATGGTAAGAAAGAGAAAGAAAAAGAGGACGATGGGAAAGAGAAAGCAATAAAGAGAGAAATAGATAGGACACACGAACCTGAAAGAAACATAGGAAGGAGACATTGAGAGAAATAGTGCGAGGGGGCGAGAGTAGATCCGACAGTGGAAAAAAGAGATAGGGAGAGGATTAGAGATAGTTGGTGAAATAGAAAGGAACTGAAAGATAAGCTGATAAAGAGAAGGGCACAAAGACATAGAGAAGTCGTTAAAAAAGTTGTGATAGTTCATTATCAGGAGCTAACATCCTGTGAAAGTACTTCCTGCCATGAGGTCAGGAGTTAGAAGTCATATGGTGACAGTTCCGTTTCCTTTGTGATTATGGTGAAATGGCTGCACTGAGAACACTGGGGTGCATCGAATAAGGAAAGAGGGATTTGCTAGAAGAGTTGATGTCTAGTAGGGATCTACTGGGAGTTCTAGATCCTATATTTTGGAGAGCTAATGTCCATTGAAAGCAAGCCTGCCAAAGAACGCAGTTGTCCCCCAAGATTTTGTTTTTAACACAGGCTACATGATGCGCTTTACTCCTCAATTTCTCAAAAGTATTGTCTAAAAGATTGTATTGTGTTGTAAATGCATTTATATAGCGCTTACTATCCCTGACGAGGCGTCAAACTGCCTTTCTGGGTACTCCTGAACCCATAAAGGACTAGTGGTTAATTAGTATAATGAAATATGAAAGTAATTTGAGTGGTGGATATGGTATTCAATTATTTGGATTGAGAAGGATGGCGGAGGGATAGAGGAGGGAAAAAGGTTTGCATTTATATCGCGTTTGCTACCCCTGTTGAGGCGTCAAAACGCTTTTTCAGCAAGTAGCACACTACTCTGGAACCCATAAGATATAGGCTTGCAAGCAATTCTGAAGTAAAGCTCTTTAAACTAATATTAGAGGTTGTGTCGCGGTACCCAAAAGTATCAGTTCTCCCCAGCAGCAAATCTTGAATGTCCCAGTAGGGTAACTGAGTGCGGGTCCACCGGTTTGCATAAGGGGCTAGGTGAGCTCAAAATCCCTTTGTCCCTTCAAACCTGCATGAAGCAACAGCTCTCTGGCCTCCAAGAAATGTTCTCAATTACCCAAGTTGACCATTTAAACCGGTATACTTCTAGATAGAGCCCTGCACTAGACTTCATATATTTAAAGAATTAAGGGGCATTAACAAACCATTTTGTGATTTCCTAATTGTGAATCCTTATGATTAGCAATTAGAAAATCGCAAAACGCAATGATTGAAAGTGTGTTTAACACTTTCTGCGATTCCTTGGGGATCACAAATGACCTACATCATGAATTTTAATGAGGTAGGCCTCAATTTGCGACCCCCTGGGAATTGCAAAAATCACGGGGATGGTGCGTTGCTGGGCACAGCAGACCACCATGTCAGTGATTGCTTTTTTAATAAAGCATATTTTTATTGTAAAACAGCCTGTTTTCCTTAAAGGAAAACGGGATGCTTTACAAATAGAGAAAATGAAAACTTTTCCTTTCATTTTCTAAGAGCAGGCAGTGGTCTGTGGGATCACTGCCTGCACTTCGAAAATGCATTTACAGACATTCACAAAGGGGAAGGGGTCGCTGGGGGACTACTTCCCATTTGAGAATTGGTCACCACCTACTTGAAGTAGGTGGTAAAATGTGAATGTTTTGCGACCGCATTTCGTTCGCAAATCATTCATGCATACTGATGCGATCCGGTATTAAGAAGATAAACACGCCCCTTTCTAATAGCAAATCGCAAACCCCCGAATCGCAAAATAGTGATTCCTGCATCAGAAGAGCATTTTTTTGCTTTTGCAAACAGCCGATTCTGTGAATCAGCCGTTTGCGAAGGCAAAAACTGCTTGATGTATCTGTCCCTAAGATTTGTAACGAATGTAGTGAAGAAATTAGTGACAATAAGTGAACACTCCAATTTTAGTGAAATCGTTGCCTTTGTACGAGTCTGCAACCTCCATTAAGCGAATAAAGATGCACCTGGTCCATAAAACCAAATCTTTTTATATAATCATTCTTATTACCCATATGCTCCCTTTACCACTGTCATGCTTCATTGCCTACAGTGGCCGGATCTATGTGCTAATGAAGTAAGCAAACCAGAACAAGATGGGATTGTGTGTCTGGTTCTCGGCTCATGCCATTTATTTTTTTAATATTTCGTCTGTATACATCCCCTTTTATATTTTGTCCACGTTATTAGTATATTTCCACGTTATTATGTGTTTCATGTACAACTGAAGCAGTACGCAGTAAACTTTCCCACTCTTTAATTGATAAATGTGTACTTGTACTTTTGTGTCTTTTGAGTTTTAGCACAAGGAGCCAAAAAGTATCAATACACTCCTATAAGGATAGTAGCAATCATTTAATATGTTTTACTCATGATGCTGTCAATCTGCGCAGATATTGGCCTGGAAATATTGAATAATATCATGGCGTGTAATGGAAAAAATTGCCAATTTTCTGTTCTAAAAATATATACATACAAGAAAAACATTGTTTCTGTCTGTATTTATTGCTAAAATTCAGCAAAAACAGAAAGGTCCTCGCCATTTTTTTTTGAATCACAGCATGATGATGAAATGTTTATGGTTTTCATTGCATTGAGACCTATTTTAAAAGCCCTATAACTAATTGCAGCATCTTGAAAGCCCATTAGTGCACATTAGTACAAGCCTACTGATTGTCCTAACACGAATCCTTCCTGTCAATATTGTTGTGACTCAAATTCTAAACCTCACCATAACCTGTACACTTACCCTAACCCTAACTTTTATCCTATGCTTTACTTCAGTCCTCATCACTATAACCAAATGTGCCGCTGACAGATCTGACCTAATTCTTAAATAATTTCTTACTGTAAACTTAATCCTAACCTCAAATCCATATTTAATTTATTCTAACTTTTTCTCCCTTATCTTTCTATTCATATTTTTATGTTTTGTTATTATTCTATTTGATTCTCTTCTCTTCCTTTTGTATCACCCCTTCCCCTCTCCTCTCGCCCCCTTTCCTCCTATTTCTTCTTAGTTGTTATCTTATTGAATTCTTTTTACCTGTTTCTCCTTTTCTTAATTTAGCACCCTTCTTTCATCTCGAATTCCTTCATTCCATATTTTTTCTTTACATTCTTTATTATATTTAGCAGATTTGCTTGGTTCTTTCTCTTATTCCATTTTGTTTCTTCGTTCTTTCCTTTCTTCTTGCCACCCTTCTTTCATCCTTCCCTTGATTTCAGATCATTTGGGTCTCACTTATTTTTTTAATTGCAATGTTCATGGTTTATTTTTCACTCTGTCACTATTTTAGGCTTTTTGGCACACCCTTCCTCGCACAGCCATGTCATTGTATCTTTTTTCTAACCTTATTTATTAGCTTTGGATTTTTGCCTTGTGAGCTGCAGTAAAATATTTAATGTAAGAGGGGTATAAAAGCTTCTTAATTTGCCCTAGTGCACCTCTTGAAGCTGGTATAGTAGGTACATTATTATACCCTTAAGTGGTCCCCTACTGACAGGGTTGGCGGTCCCCTGCTGGCCAAGGTGGCAACTCCCAACACCTGCTCCCACCTTCCCTCTTACCTGCCTGTGGAGAGTTTGCAGCAGCTCCTCAGCTGGCTTCACATTTTTGTTACAAGAATCCAGTGCTCTGCTGCAGCTGGGAAACCTCTTGGCCAAAGGAAATAGAGGTTTTCCAGCTCACAAGTACATCTGGCTTGGCCGATGCAGTTAAAATCTTCATCAACGATTAATTTGACAACCGATCTGCTTTTACATTAGAACTGTTTAGTACGCCTCACATTCAGATCCCCTTTACCTACAGGTGAGACACATTTCACATGGTTGGATTCTTTCAGTGGAGAAGTGTTATTTCTTACAGGGTCATTTTGAGTTTGGAAAAACTACAGTTGATGGACAGAATGCAGAACAATGTCATACATTCACCCCAGTACAGAGATCTGGGCCTAAATCCATCGTTTTTTTGCACTACACACCACCCCAGTTCAGACATAGCTATATGCAAATCAGTCTGACCCTGTGCCTCATGGGAACAGTCCAGCCCGAACTGCCAAGCCATGCCTTCCCTGGACCGGAAACAAGCTTCCGAAGACCGGTTTCTGGCATTCCATACGTCTTCAGCCCGGCTGCTTGAATCCAGTGGTGTGGAGTGCATGGGACTCACGTCTGAGCATACCCATCCCACTCGGGGTGACAAATGCAAAAACCATAGTTGATGGACAGAATGCAGAACAATGTCATACATTCACCCCAGTACAGAGATCTGGGCCTAAATCCATCGGTTTTTTTGCACTACACACCACCCCAGTTCAGACATGGCTATATGCAAATCAGTCTGATCCTGTGCCTCATGGGAACAGTCCAGCCCGAACTGCCAAGCCATGCCTTCCCTGGACCGGAAACAGGCTTCAGTTAGAGTTTGGCACAAGCACGATTTCTGTCAATAATTGGTGGAATTCCAGTCCACCCCATTTAGAGTGTGTACTCATATAGTCCTACCTGCGTGAAATGTCACAGTGATTTAATTGTATACAAAGATACGTAGGGGATTTTTATCCAATCATTTGTATCCAAGCAAGGTTCTTCATGACACAAAGCTCTCTTATGACTTTACAGTGTTGTTCTCCTCTCCACTATTGCTTCACTGACAACAAAGATTCACTTTGAGAAGACATTATTGAAGAATCAATTCATTAATACACATAGTGTCATGGAGTTTTTTAAATGAATGATAAACTATAGGAATAGTCTACACCTGAGAAAATAAGACACTTGTTATTAGTATGGTTTGACTGCAAAGGGGACATTTAGAGCTGGCACCATGCAAAACATTGCAAGAAAATGGCAGATACCACATCTGTCATATTTAGAGTGTATAAATGCCTATTTTTTGGCAAATGTCCTTCATCCACCAAATGCTATAGATACCCCTCAGTTTTCATGGGGCTTTGAACGAAGCAGTGAGATGTGCTCCCAGACCATAACCATCTGCCAGCATGTAGCTAACTGATTCCCTGCAGCTCTGAGAGCATGGGTGTTAACAAGTACCCATATCTAGATAAAGAAAAAACACAACATTGATATTAATGTTGGTCTACCAATACCACATTGGAAAATACAACCATCACCACAGAACTTAAAGCACTGCAAGGTCGTTTGACTCTTTATTGCAAATCCCTAGTGAATCAAGCATTTTACCAGATTCTAGACCACTGTGCCCAGCTCGGCAGCATAAATGATTTAGGTTTATTCAGAGGAAATTCAATATTCACCAAATCTCTCATTCCCAGCATAAATTTGATTTCTTCTCTGAAACAAAAATTACAATTCACTAGTGCTTGAAACACTTAAACTAGACATAAACACTACTTTAATAAGTTTACATTGTGTTGCTGTAATTAATGCAAATGTTATGTGACTCACGATGTGGATTCACCAAAATGTAATGTGTAGCAATTTGATGTCATCCACACCTTAACAAAATCACAGATGTTCCCCCTTGTTCTTGCAAACTCAAAAGCCACATAATTGTTGCTGCGGAGTATTGAAAAGAGTTAGGAATGGAAATAACACAAAATACACAGCATGGATAGACCCCTGGTTACTTTCTGTTCTCGCCGCTGACTTCTGACCTCTGCGGGCAGTGGCAGAGGTAAAAAAGGCACCTACTACCTACACTTGCCCTTTTAAAGTCTAAGAACTCATACTCATGAGTACTATGCAGGGCCACTGGAATTTTGTGATTGTGTGGTCACAGAGTTTTTTGCATAATTTTTGATTTGTTGCATTTGACATATAATTCATCACCTGCTACATAATCTGTAGATTTTAACAAAAAGAAATTGTTTCTAGCTCAAACGGCGCAAAAGTTACTAAAAATGCAGCAACTTGTTTTGCTGCAAAGTGGAACACCCTTTCCAAGGTTCACCTTTCTGTTGCTTATTGCTATATCTGGGTGTTAATACATACTAATTAGGAATGCCCTATATACATATAAATATATATTCCTTTCTAAACCCCATGGTATCAATGTTGCCTTAATATATAGGATACATTAGATTTTCAGTGCAGAGACTTCGATATAGGGTGGGACAAAGACATGCTATTAATAACATCAAATGTCACCTCCTTGTATACTAGCATCAACCATCTTAATGGCCTTAGAGCCGCACGACATTTTTAAAGAATTAGATTGTTCAAATGTTATAAACACAGTATGATGCTGTTGAAAATGATTGAGTTCTGTCTTACTAAAAACATATTCCTGTTCAATAAAGAGATTTTTGTGCAACTCAGAAAGACAGCGATGGGCACCAGCTTCGCCCCCAGGTATGCCAATTTGCAGATGGGCTGGTGGGAGGCTCAGGTGGTGTGGGTCCACAACCAGAAAAATTGTTTGGGAGCATCATGTTGTGGGTACATTTTATTGACAATATGTTTCTAATTTGGAAGGGAAATTAGACTAGTTCCCTTGAGACATATACAGGATAAGCTAAAACTTAGCTTTAAAGCAACCAACGATAAAATCATGAACTAATACAATTCTAAACATAAGATACACATCAATTTATTAAAGTAACAGAAATAAAAACAGTTTACATTTATACATCATACAATTACGAAGAAACAATTAAAATTTCAACTAATAATACAATCTATTGTGACCTGCACAATGCAACAGACAGACAAAAATTTGTTGTAAAACATAAAAAATTGTACAATACAAGTGGTCCATTCAATACTACAATTTCATCACTCCCTAGTTTTATGGCCACAAATTTGTATATCAACAGGGGAGGAGAGGACTTGAATTGTACAGGAGTTTGGCGTCAACGCGTTTCGGTGGTTCTGAAGCGAATATGTTCCACCTTTATCAAGACTAAGGTTGGATGTCTGTCTTGTTTCAGGGTCTGTACAATTCCCCGGTGTATTTCTGTGCGATGCGATAAGCTGATGGGTCTGTTCTCTACCACGTTTTTAAGAAGTAAAATAGGATAAATTCCTGTATAATCTCTTCAGAATGTTGAATGATGTCACTTTATAGATTACGACGTTGTACAGATTAAAATGGTTCCTGAAGGAGATCAATCAAGTTCCATCTACTCTAAAATCGAGTGGATAATCTTCTCCAATATGGAAAGAAGAACGTTTACGTTAGCGAGGTTTTGCTGGAAAATGATGGGCGCTTGACACGTCTTTCGCTGTCAGGTAAAGCTGATTTTTAAGGTGGAGCGCTCTAGCAGTTTCCTCGAGCGGGAATACAATCTCCCCTCCTAAAGCGGATCAATCACGCTGCTTCTGGAGGTTCTGGTTTGAACCCCCAGAAGCAGCGTGATTGAGCGCTCCACCTTAAAAATCAGTGCAGTCAGTTCAAAGGTTAGTGTCCCAGCAGGCGGCCATAGTTGCGTCATCCGCTGCCTGAACCCGGCTCCCGCCCTGGTTGATGTTGTGCACCTGGTGTCAATTCGTTTATGCAGAGAGTTCAGTGTGTGACAGCGCGCAGGAAACGCTGCAGTTATTGTCCCCGCAGGCACGATCAGTCGCGTCTGCCCCCGCCTAAACCCCGGCAATTGCCGCACCCATTGGCCACGCCCCTTTCTCCCGCGCAATTGCCGCACCCATTGGCCTTGGCCACGCCCCCGGCCCAACGCCGACGTTTGTTTTCCACACGCCCTCAAGGCACTTTTTGGGGGGGGGATATGTGCCGCGCGATTGTTGCTGTTTGTTGCACCCATTGGCCACACCCCTTGGTGCCACGCAATTGCAATTGCCGCGCCCATTGGCCTTGTTTACGCCCCCAGCACAACGCACACGTTTAAGGAACGCTTTTTTGTTGTTGTCATGCCTCACCGCGGCAACGCCCACGCCCGCAAGGGACTACTTTGCTGGTAAGGTTCTTTTACGTTTCTAATGTATATGGTGGGCAGCTGTATAGCCTATGTCCATCTGCTGCAACTGTCCTTTCCAATGCTGTATTGGGTGTTGTGATTGGTGCTGTGGTTCCTGAGATTACCCGCCTCAAAGGTTTGGGCGCTCTCTTTGTTATATTAGTATGGACATATATATATATATATATATATATATATATATATATATATATATATATATATATATATATATCACATCCATCCCTCCATAATGCCGCAGATGCCGAGCTTCAGGAGTTGCGCGTGGTGTCGGGTGTGGCCCCTGCAATACCTCATACACTTTGTACTTACCACAGTGCACATGAACTTACAAGCATTGGGGCTGCCAATACCCAAAAACATCAGCCAGACACGGCAGCACTCTTATTCATTCGTGAAGATAAAGAATTCTGTGATTAAGTACTGGCAGGGAGAACCTGTATTTTACAGGGGAAACAGCAAACTCTAAATTTTTGTGATTATTTTCACCAATAGGACAGTAACATGGAGGAAGATGAAGAACGCAAAATGGCAGCACGTGCCCTGTTTCCACGCCAAACAAGACCTACCAAAACAACTAAGAAAGACATTGACAAACATGGGGAATCTATAGATGACAAATTGAAGTTGTATGAAAAACTGAAACGCAATGAGATTGCCAAATGGTGGCAGGCCACGTCATTGCAAAATTATATAGACCAAAATATGGTACCCAGAGGTCTAAGAATTTTTACCACCCCAACTTATGAAAAACCAAATCCTTTAATGCTGTGTGAATGCCATGGTCCACTAACTCAGCTCAAAGTTCTAGGAGAATCCTAGAAATTCTAGTGAAGTATGCTTGGTTGGACCGTGAAACTCTGTTGGAGGAGATCAAAACAGTCATGGAATACTTAAATAAGAATTTAGAGAAAGAAAAATTGAACAAAACTATGGGTACAATTAAAGAACGCCTCAGCAAACATGAGGAGGATATAAAAGCGCGCAAATAAAGAAAAATGACTAGAGACTACAATGATTATGATAGTTGGAGAATATTAACTTTCAGTCATAAATATGACAATCTATATGTCCAAGAAGAGAACACACAGGCACAGATGATCACAAACATTGATAATCCACAAACTGAGACAATCAATACGAGTGAAAGCGAATAAAATGTATCTAACCACAGTTCATTATCTGAACCCCGCACTACTCGTCAGTTGACTTTTTTAGACGAGTATCGGACTCTAAGGAGAGGCAGACTAACGACGAGAGAAACACCTCAACCGAAACCAAGAGGACAGAGAGGACGAGGACGTGGCCACGGAAGAGGAAACGGAGAAACCGCAGGATTCGTGTCCGACAACGATGGGAAAAGAGAAGCAGGGGACGTGGCGCCATGGGAAACAATATGGGACGCGCCAAGAGAACATACTGATGGACATAGAAACGGTTAATAAAACTATTATTAATCTTTCCCCTAGAATGTTAAATCTTAATGAAAAAATTACCTTTTGCCTAGGCCTGTCCTTCTGTCCCTCCCAATCATCACATTATACCGACACCTGCATTGATCTGTTTAAATATGTTATGTTATGTTATGTTATGTTAGGGGGGTTCTTTTAGAGCGCACTGACACCGTGAGTTTCCTGGCGCTGATTGGGATTTCAGTGAGATAGCAGATAAAGATTAGCCAGATTGGGGAAAAAGCCAAGTTTTGAGAGATTTGCGAAAAAGAGTGAGTGAGTTAGCAGATTTGAGAGAGAGGGGAAAAGAGTTCCAAAGTGTAGGAGCAAGGTGTGAGAAACTCCGACCTCCAACCCTCGCGAGTTTGAAGGAGGGGGTGGCAAGGAGATGAAGATGGGAAGATCTAAGATTGCGAGAAGGGCAGTATGGAGTGATGAGGGATTTCAGGAACCTAGGGGAGGGGCCGGTCAGGGATTTGAATACTATGCAGCCGATCTTAAAGGCTGCCCTGAGATTGACCGGGAGCCAGTGCAGTTTGGCAAGGAGAGGCTTGGCCGACTGCCATTTTGGAATCCTGAAGACCAGTCGTGCCGCTTGGTTCTGAGCGATCTGCAGCCTATAGAGCAAGGTTTTGGGCAGACCGTGATATAAGGAATTTGAGAAGTCCAAGCGGGAAAGGACCAAGGCCAGGGTGACTTGGAGCAGAATTTCGGGGGACAGGAGATAAGCGACCTTCCTGATCCTGCGAAGCTGGTGCATACAGGAGGAGACCACCGCCCCCACCTGGGCTTTGAGTGAGAGTTCGGAGTCGATGATAACTCCCAGACTCTTTACGGATGCCACAGGGGCAGGGGGGGGGGGCAAGCCCTGTGGGCCAGAAGTGAGGACCCCAATGGATGGAGCTCTTGCCTGGAAGAAGGAGCTCCGTCTTTCCAGGGTTCAATTTGAGCTGGTCAAACAACCGCAAAGGTGCACCACAAAACATGAAACAACAAGTGCAAACGACGTTTAAGCACAATAAGAAGATATTCCTCAGAGATGTTGAAGTTCTTCTTTAAATCTTTATTTTCAAAAGGCAATAAAACACATACAGCCGACGCGTTTCGTCCCAAACTGGGACTTCTTCAGGGCTTTAAGTCAGTTGGACGTCGCTGCGGGTGTTTCGTCAGGACGAGGGCTGTGGATGGGTGCCGGCCGCTTTATCAAGAACGGCCTACTGGGATACAGTGCCCGCACCCTCTTCCATTGGACTAACAGGACCTTCAGTCCATCACCAGTTCTATTTTTGACTCAGCATACGGACTGAGACATTTATACTAGCAAGGTGGCATGACTCTCTATACCACCCAAGAACTCCAAGGATACTTTTCCTCTGTTGCCCGCTAGCAAACCTATATTAAGACCTATGCTTGTAAAATCAACCTCTGAAAGAACAACTATATAACAGGATTACAGTAGCCGGGAAGGTGACCCCTGGACCCCGCTTCCTCACATATTCTTCCCCACATGCGACGTCCAACTGACTTAAAGCCCTGAAGAAGTCCCAGTTTGGGACGAAACGCGTCGGCTGTATGTGTTTTATTGCCTTTTGAAAATAAAGATTTAAAGAAGAACTTCAACATCTCTGAGGAATATCTTCTTATTGTGCTTAAACGTCGTTTGCACTTATTGTTTCATGTTTTGTGGTGCACCTTTGCGGTTGTTTGATCTGAATTAAAATTCCCTAGGGAATAGGCACGGTGATGATGGGTGCCATTCAGTGTGCACACAACCCCCTTGATTAAACTTAAGGGTTAAGATACCTCACGGGGGAAAGTTAGTCAGGTGCTTACTCTAGGAAGGGTCCATCATTCATTCAGTATTTTCCTTCAATTTGAGCTGGTTTTGACTCATCCAGAGGAGAATGTGAGACATGACAGCATGAAAGTTAGAGACAGCGGAGGGGGTAGAGAGAGGGAAGATGAGTTGTAGGTCGTCAGCGTAGTTGAAGACGGTGACGTCCCACTGCCTCAGAGAAAGATGGAAGGGGCGAAGATAAAGATTGAAAAGAAGGGGGGACAGAGAAGAGCCTTGAGGGACACCGCAGGTGGAAGGTACTTTGGGTCCACGGAAGGTACCCAGACTGACCGACTGAGACCTGCCGGACAGAAAGGAGTGGACCCAGGCCAACGCCGGGCCCTGGAGGCCGGCTTGTTCGACACGGCGGATGAGAATGTTGTGATCCACCGTGTCGAACGCGGCCGACAGATCTAACAATACCAGGGCCTGGGGGGTGCCCTTGTCAGCATTGCCTCTCAGAGTGTCGAGCACGGCCAAGATGACTGCCTCCGTGGAGTGGCCGGGCCTGAAGCCGGCCTGATTGGCCTCCAGGAAGTTCAAGCTTTC
The DNA here is from genome assembly GCF_964263255.1 of Lissotriton vulgaris. NCBI lineage: Eukaryota > Metazoa > Chordata > Amphibia > Caudata > Salamandridae > Lissotriton > Lissotriton vulgaris. The sequence continues at coordinate 1,399,520,918 of NC_141687.1, read as the reverse complement.
GACGAACTGTGAGAGGCTGGCAGTGACATGGGCTTCCAGAATTTTGGAGAGGTAGGGGAGAAGGGAGATGGGTCGGTAGTTAGCTGGGACCGAAGGATCAGCCCCAGGCTTCTTCAATAGGGGCACAAGAACGGCCTCCTTGAGAGAGCCAGGCACCGTACCCGAGGAAAGAGAGGAATTCAGCAAAGGAAGGATACATTCGGGGAGAGACAAGCAGATGTTTCGTAAGATGGAAGGGGGACAACAATCATCCGGGGAACCAGACTTGACCCGGGTGGCTAGTTTCGCTAGGGTGGCGGAGTCAAGGATGGGAAAGTGTGAGAATGAGGAAGTATTGTGAGGGACGGGAGTGGTATCAGCGTCAGGAAGAGAGGCAGTGATGGAATCCTTAATCATAACGATTTTATCCACAAAGAAATAACTGAGGGCGTTACAGGATTCCTGAGTGGGGGCCTGGGTGGGAAGAGTTCTGGTGTCAGTGGTAAGTTCCCCAATAACTTTAAAAATCTCCTTTGATTTAATAGGTGCGGAGAGGATTCTGTCAGTGATGTGTGCAGATTTGGCCGCGATAATAGCTTTCTTGTATTTATTGCGCGCGGCCAGGTAGATATCCCTACTCGTGGCGCAATAGTCTCTTCTCCACCTGCGCTCGAGTTGGCGAAGTTCAAGATGTTGCTGTTTTAAGCTAGAATTGTACCACTTGTGGGAGTGACTATGCCGGGACCGAGGGAATTTAGTTAGAGGGGCCAGGACATCGCTGGCTGATACCAGCCAGTGAGAGATGTCATTGGCCAGCTTACCAGTGCTAAGGTCAGGCGTGAGGGGAGGACGCGATTTTGAAAGGAGGTCAAGAAAGCCCTGGGTGTCTACAGCCTTCCATTTTCGCGCCATGCCGCCCTCTGAGGAAGGAACCCTAATATGGCCAGTGATGGTGAGGGTGGCCTCGACCAAGAAATATGTAAGGAAGTTAAAACTAAAAAAGTGGCACAAAATCAAACATAGTGCTAACAACACTGAGCGGAATCGGCTTACGGAAAGTCTAATTGACAAGTATAATTTTAACATTAATGATGCAGCAGTTTTAGACACCATATATGAACTAGGTCGTTCCCAAATGAATGAGGAAAGTGATACCAACACCACACAGCTGTTAGCCGAATTAGAAATTCCTACAGATACCTCATGCATCACTGATTTTAAACCTGTCGAATTTCATCCCCATGTTACCCCATGACAAAATCGACACCTTTCATATGTGTGTCAGCAAAGCATTCAATGAGTCTCGACATAAACAAAAGACAGAATATTGCAGACAAAAGAATAATCTGATATTTAAACAGAGAATGGCCCTGAAAGAACTTATGGAGGATGACAGAAATGTCATCCGTCCAGCTGACAAAGGGGGGAACGTCGTGGTACTTGACCACGAATTATACATCAGTGAAGTCGAGGGACAATTTAATGATGCCAGATTTTATGAAACTGTGAGTTCTGAAAGTTACCACTCTAGCATTACACTTACGTGGGACCTTTTGATCACATGGAGGGACCAGGGTATTCTGACTTGGGAGGAATATTGTTATCTCAAGGTAGAGTATCCTATTCTTCCGGCTTTGTATCTGCTGCCAAAGGTACACAAAGATCCCATTAGACCACCAGGGAGTCCTATTGCATTGTCCCGGGGTAGTGCCACAGAACCTATTTCAAAATACATTGACCACTTCCTAAGAGAATCTGTTATAAACCTTCCAAGCTATGTAAGGGACATGAAGGATTTTCTTAACAAATTCAAAGATCTTGTGTGGGAAAATGACATGGTGCTTATCACCTTAGACGTTCATAGTCTTTACACGATTATAGAGCATCAACATGGAATTGTAGCTTGCGAATACTATCTCGCCACAAGAGCTATTAGATTCCGTGAACATTCCAAAATGCTCATAACAATGCTGAAACACTGTCTCACTAACAACATATTTCTATTCAACGGCAACTTGTTCCGTCAAACAACGGGCGCCGCTATGGGATCTTGCATCTCTCCCAGTTTTGTGAATCTCTTCATGGGACTCTGGGAGGAGGAAGCAAGATCCCAAGCGGATCTCCAATTAGACTGGAGACGGGTGTCGATGTGGCTTCGCTACATTGATGACCTGTTTATTATTTGGATAGGGCCCATAGAAGAAGTTTAGAGTTTTATTCAAAAACTCAACAAGAATGCCTATAATATCTTACTCAGTGGCAAAATCAGTAAAACTGAGATAGAGTTTCGTGACGTGAAACTTGAAATAATTAACAACACAGTATGCACATCCTTATATAGGAAAAACACAGCAGCAGACAACAGCATCCTACATGCCCTAAGTAGTCACCCAAACATCTTAAAATTGAGTATTCCATTTGGTGAACTACTGAGGGCAAAAAGGAATTGCAATACAGACGCAGCCTATCAGAAAGTATCACCATCACAGAACGTTTTAAAGAACGTGGGTACACGATGTGGGTACTTAAAAAAGCCACCAACAGGGCCAATCTGATTGACAGGTCTAAAGCCATTGCGGACAAAGAAACACAAGATATTAACAATGCAAGTGAGCAGGCCAGAATGATAGTGAACCTTCCCTACCACCCAATGAGGATAACATCCAGGCCACTGCGCTGTTGCTGGGCCAAGGTGTGAAAAGGAAACATGACGGGGCAAATGATTACGAACTCCAACCCAAAATACTAAAACTCTGTATCGATCCCCCATCGCCTGTCATAAACTCCATCACATCCAGGGGGGTCGCTGAACGCTTGGATGCTAAAGTATCTTTGCCTCAATTGCAATTACTGCCTCAGCTCGAACTGTTGTTAAATTCTGTAATAGCACCCCTGCTAGAACGAATTACCTCTTTAGGGGATAGGCTGACAAGTATAGAGATTGCTATTAAAGCTAACTCCTCACCCGTTACAAAGATGGCAACACCCAATTGTTCCATCCCACCAACCGTACTTGAAGGTCCTATGTTAACGGACATTACAAAAACTGCTTCAGCTGAAAGACAACTTCCCAGCATGCTACCTCCAACCGATACTAGAACTGCCCACAAACCTTTGTATAACATAAGAAAAAATGTCCCGATTACAAAACAGCCTCCTAAGAGTCAACCCCTACTGGTCACTAAAATTGCCCCTAATCCCTTGTTAAAAAAACTACTCTGCTGCTAGAGCAGAGCCAAACAGAGCAGCACGTATAGACCTACCTCCGGAAGCCGCCCCCTTTGTGCTTGTTCTCTCAGGAGTACCAGTTCCCTCTTGTAGGAAACCTGGGAGTTATCAGGACCTATTATACAAGGTCCCCTTCTGGTTAGCCAAAGATAGACCCCTGCCACCCAATAAGGATGGAGGTATCCTGAGTGTCAGAAGGGTGGGCTGGTTAGGGTCACTACCTAAGGACATTCCCGGGGACCTAATCCTTGTTAAATTTAGGAATAGGAACATCGTCCCCTATTTACGATCCTCCCAGCCCCACGAAGGTGACGGCCCCATCTCCATTTGGGATCTGTATGATTTTTATCCGTGTACCCCACACATCCCCCTACCAAGATCTACAACAGCATTCAATTATTTGCTAGAAAGGGGTGGTATTAGCTTACCAGCCCCCCATAGATTTGACTTATTTTATAAATACTGCAATGTTTGAGTAGTTTATAAGGGTGAAGTTTACATTTTAATCCAGTCAGCAAAGTGGGCTTTATGTAGTATGTTCCCAAATGAGGAAAAGGCTCCTATAGGTTGGGCATATGTTTCTTTTAACTTGTATTATATGTATTTATGAAGAGCCAATAGCTGAGTGTCAAACATGTTAACCTATTTTTTCTGGGTAGCATTCCTGAACTGACTCTTTTTATCTGTATTAACATGGACATAAACGTCTTTCTATGTCATTTAATTGTTTTTTTAAACAAGATTCTTGAAAATTCTAACTGGTTGTATACATTTGTATATATTAGTCGTGTGTTTTGTGTATGTATTTTATATGCTTGTCTTTTATGAAGGAAAACTTCGAAATAAAGACGTTAAAAACTAAGATTATCACATTCAGCACAGATGCAGAAAAAAACCAAGAAAATCATGGTAAAGACTTGGAATATTCTGAAGAACGACAATGTGATAGGCAACAGCATTCCTGACAGGCCCAGCATTACGTATAGGAGAAGTAGGAATCTGAGGGACATGCTTGTCCACGGTGACATTACCATCTATTCACAAAATAACCAACATGGCCTCAAGGGTTTTTACCCTTGCGGCCATTGCAAGGCATGTAACAACAGTACATCCAAAACACAGGTCCAGTACAATGGGGTGAATAAGGTCTTAAACCAATTTCTTACATGCAGCACTACGTTTGTGGTATATGCCATTATATGTACGTGTAATCTATGGTATATTGGCAGCACAACATGCATGGCTAAGAAACGTATAATGGAACACGGAAGAGCTATTACCAATTTTGATCAAAAATACCCTGTTGCCAGACACTTTAGGGATAAACATTACTCCAATGTCAGAGATATGAAATATTGTATTTTAGAACACATTGAGAAACACCCCAGAAGAGGCAACAGGGTGTTATCCCTCAGACAGAGAGAGTCAAAATACATTGTTGACTTCCAAACCAAGAGTCCGGGGGGGGGGCCTTAATCAGGAGGAAGAACTGGCCATACCTCTTAAGGAATAATGCCATCTTGCCATTTTCTTATTTCCTCTCTGGTTTTTTGTTTTTTGGTCTTTTGGTCTTTTGATCAGCAATGTGTAATGAATATCTCCGTGGTCTTTTTTTTTTTCCTGATGGTCCTTTTGTTTTCCAGTTTCAGTTTTTTACACACATGTGTGATTTGTGAGAGGACAATGGCCACTTTCGGTAACTACAACATATATGACAAGTAGGATGCCTTCTTGCTTAATGTACTGATATTCCGACTCCATGATTAGACGAAGAATAATATTTTAATAAATTATATATGCTCAGATGAATAGTATGAATAAATAACAACAGTTTTTAATGTATACATATATTTTCTTACTTTTTCTTTCCTCTTCTCTTTTTTCTTTTTCTTTTTTTCAGATTTTTCTCACAGGAAGAAAGGAAGGGGTCCACTCACCGGTATCACCAACATGGACCACCTACTCTTTTCTTCTTCTATGAGCATTTTGTCACTGCACAACTTTGGGGGTAACATGTTTTGATTTGAGTTTATTATCAAATGTGGGACTTTTAGTCCATATGTTACAATGGACTGCTGACTGTTTTGTGGAGGACATGAATTCTGCATTTCCACTTGGAAATTATTATGCCACCATGGCAATACGTGCTCTTTTCTGTTTCTCTTCCTGCACGATATTTATGCAATTACATATATACTTGTTGGCAATTGTTAACAGCATATTTGCATGGAAGATAGGCATTTTCGCCATAATATTCCAGCTCCATGCGATCCCTGCAATGGGGATAGAATTCTTGAGCGGGTGGGTATTATTTCGAGCCTGTCTTTGACTTGAATAACTTTATCGCACAATTGGCCCATTCATGTAGACAATGTACGTCATCAGTGGCAATGGATTAATTTTCCTTTTTCTCCTGCTCGTATTTTTTAATGTGATTATACAGGCATTTGCCATATGCATTTTCCAGTTTATATGGAGATAGTTTATACATAGAAATACGATATCATGTGGTAGATTTCTGTCACCAGCAGGAGTTTTGATTTATTATTCAGAAGCTGATCGCACAACTTTGTGATAATAATCATGAATTTAATTCTATACAGGAGGGAACGTTTTGTATACCATGTTTATTTACATTTATTAACATTTGTTGTTAATCTCATGTTACGAAGCATAAGTCCCCTTTCTATGTATGTTACTCTCTGTCAATATCAGTGCCCCCATTGGTGTTGTTTTTCACGTGAACAAGCTTCTCTGTGAAGCAAAATGCGTCGTGATTAAACCTGGAGGTGAAACACTGAATTTGGTGCCAAGTTTGTTTTGTTCTGAGAGTACGCTTAATGGAGGTTGATTTAATTGATTTAATCATATATTATATGTGGGGTGAAAGTGTGTTTAATATATTATATATATATATATATATATATATATATATATATATATATATATATATATATATACCATCACCAGATTAGTAAAGCTCAAGTGAAAATAACCCCCTTGGAGTGCTGGATCATTTCCTTAGACGAAAGGGAATTTGCACGTGATATATGATATATTCCAAGGTGACTTTAATTTACATTGGGAAGAAAGTAATGACAGACAGGTCAACGTACTAAAAGATTTCTTAGCAGACCTAAACCTTACTCAAGCCTGCACAGTGTCAACACACTCGAAAGGGTCAACGCTAAACTGGGTTATTTCTAGAGGTAAGGATATTACAATTCACTCGATTGCTCCATGCGATTGGTCGGATGATCATGCCATAACCTTTCGTATATCTACCATAAAAAAGAATAAGACCACGCAACCTGTCAAACTTAAACAGTGGATACGGGACACTAGAGACCCAAATGTAGAGCAATTAGTAACACAATGTGAGAAAGATCTAAACCCACCTAACAACATGATGAACGTAAGTAAACTCACGGATCATTAAAATGCATCAATGATGAATATAATCAACTCCAGCATGTCGCTAAGACTGAAAAGAATTCCAGAGAAAGATAAAAACCACTGGTTTAATGGGATACTAAATGAAGAAAGGCATAGGCTGAGACTAGAAGAAAGGAAATGGAGACAGCACCCATCATCCCCCCAGCTAAAAACTCTCAGGAAGACTAGAAAGGACTACAACAAAAGCCTTCTCAGATCCAAAAAGGAATTCTTTAGATCTGAAGTGGACAAAGCTAAACACAGACCAAGGAAACTCTTCAAGATCTTAAAACAACTGTCCAATAAATTAGCCAAATCTGCTCAGGAGTTTGTAAAAACACTATTGAGCTGTGAGGAATCCTCAGCCTTCTTTACAGACAAAGCTAATTCTCTAGAAAGGTAACTCAGGGTGGCAGCAGACAACCTCTCTAGCCCATTGTCATCACAGAAAGGTGTTACCATGCACACTGCCAAGCTATGACGAAAAATAAAGCACAATGGTTGACCTTCAAATTATATGACCAGAATACCATTGCCAAAACTCTCACAGCTATAAAACCAAATAACCGTTACAATGACCCCCTCCCCTCAAAATGCTTGAAAAGAATCCACCACATCGTCGTCCCCATATGGACAACTATAATCAATGGCTCACTGACTCAAGGCACTCGACCGGATTGCCTAAAAACAGGTCAAGTCCTCCCCATCATAAAAAAACCTACGGGGGACCTGACAGACCTAAACAACTTTCGTCTAGTGACAAATATTCCATTACTAGCCAAACTACTTGAAAAATGCGTGCAACAACAACTGAGCCATCACATCACTAAATTCAGTCTGTTGGACGATTGCCAATCTGCATTCAGACAAGGCCACAGTAAGGACAGAGCAATCCTACATATAGTGGATGATGTACTACAGGCACTGGAAGGAACACAATGAAACATGTCTACTAGTTCTTCTTGACCTGTCTTCTGCTTTTGACACGGTAATCATGAAAAATTACTGGCCCGGCTTGAAGACAGGATGAGATTATCTGGAAATATGCTAAAATGATTTAAATCATTCCTACAGAACAGAATGCAAAGATTCATGGTCAACCAGACACTGTCGGCGCCATCCCCAAATTCGATTGGAGTTCCACAAGGCTCCACTTTATCTCCATCTCTATTCAACCTTTATGTCGAACTCCTTACAGAAATTCTCCGGCATGTCAACATCTCCTATCACATGTACGCAGATGACACTCTGATCTACATAAAGATCTCTTCACTGGAGGAGATCAAGACAATGAATAATGCATTAAAGGCGCCATTACATTGGTTAAATAGCAACCATCTGAAACTAAATGCGCAAAAAACAAAATGTCTATTAATATCATCCCCAAAAAGCACCTCAGATGTGCAGAAGTGGACCAAACTAATCATGGCACTAAATTGCACCCCTGTCCTAGTTGACTCAACCAAATCATTAGGAATAACGATCGATAAGAACCTAGACATGCAAGCCCACATCAAATCAATGGTGAAAAGTGCCTGTTTTCACCTGAACTACCTTAGAAAATTGAAACCACTCATTACTAAGTCACACCTCAAATTGGCAGTTCAGTCCTTAGTCATATCAAGGATTGAATATGGATGTACAACATATGCAGAACTAACTAAGATCTCCACAGCACCACTAACAGTCTGTCTCGATGCGGCCGCAAGACTCATTACAGGATCAAAAAAATACGACCACATTTCCCCACACTTGAAGGCATTAAACTAGCTACCATATGAAGCCAGATTTCAGCTTAAACTAGCATGGTACCCACAAAGTGCTCCACTACAAAACACCAATGTACTTAGCACAGAAAATTGAGATATCAGGTGGAGGCAGACCATACCGGAGTGCCAGAGACCTGATGCTGAAACCCCCCATCTTTCAGAAGAAGAAAACGTATGACAGAGCATTCTCCGGAGCTGTCCCCAGAATCTGGAACTCACTCCCTCCAAACATTATTCTAAACATGTCAATCTTCAAGAGGGAAGTGAAGATCTTCCTAATGAGCAAATTCCTACCCTAAACAACAACTGATCATCCTCTGCATCATGGTTGTGAGAGGCTGCCTAGTCCTCTTAGGTATGGATGTGATGGTGCAAGGTTGCGCATGTAAAGCGACTTGCTTGTACTCAACCCTCTCTAATAACTCATAATGAACTAACTAACATGTTTGTCTTAATAATATTGCATTTCACGACATGTTAGGTATCAAGAAGAAGCTTGCTTTTGTGTTTCTACTAACAATAATTTGCTTGCACTAAAATGGCCGCTGCTATGCCGATTTTCTTCTGCGCATGCGTATGTCACACTCACGTGGCATGACGTACTCTATGCTTTGGTGGGAAACTTTCGCTTCTGCGCACTAGAATTAAGATGGTTGCTCTGTATCAATAACGTGCAAGAAGCTTGCATTGCTGCTTTTGCTAAGCTGTTCGTTCTGCCTAGTTTCTAATGCAATAGTTAAAATAAAGTAATGGGAATAGAGTAGAGATAAGTTGTATACAGTACATTAATTTATTCTGTGTTCTAAAACTGTTTCTTTTCTATTTTTTCATGCAACGATAATCTTGGGCCTGGGAGGTGTCATTACTCCATCTTGAAAACCCACACTGCGCATGTCAAACTCCAGAAGGAGCTGAAGTCATTTGACATTGAAGCAATGCCAATCTTACAGCACACTAGAAGATGCGCCTGGGAATCTAACCTGCTGACCTCAAGTGGAAGAAAATATTGCTAACATTGTATTTCTATAAAGAACATCCATTGATGGGTGGAATAAAGATGCATGGGAAAATTAAATTTGATGGGCGGGAACGTTAATAGAATATTCAGAAGTAAAAGTTTAATTTTAGTATGGTGTGATGATCTCTCCCCGTCTTTTGTCCAATCAAAATTGGGGATCCTTACACTTGCAACAACGGGGGGTGGTACACTGGCCTGGAAAATAGTATAACTAGAGTAGGATTAGTTAGCTAATTTGTCCGACTTGTCCGAATAGCTGACCTGTCACTAACCCAACGCACTCAATAGGTGATCGGGAGCAGAGGTGCTGGCGGAGCACTCTGTCAAAAGATTGGATAACCCAATAGGGGTTCGTGAGCAAGGGTGCTGATGGAGCACTCTGACAGAAGATTCGATAACCTAATCGGGGTTAGGCTGTTAGCTGCAGAGAGGGTTGTAGCGCTGCCATAGCAACTTTAACTGTGGGTGCCGGTCTTAGCCTGTGGTAGTCCTGTCCTGATCCAGTTTGGCTGCACCTGTCCTGATTTATGGTTGGCACCTGTTGTCTTGCTGGCACTTGCACTTTTGGGGTTCTATTTTCTAACTGACCCGTGGCCAGGGTTAGTTCTTCACACCATTCTAGGTAAATATTCTATGTGGGTATGTCATTGTACTGTTTCCTTCTCTCTTCCCACTCTAATGTCAAATGCGTAAAGACTGCCTTATAAAATCTTTGCATATTTTCATTCTAACCGTTATTTCTTGATTGAAAGATTTCTGGTGTCAAATGTTTGGATTATGACATTTAAAGAATTTTAGATAAAGAGTTTAAACTGTTCCCGAGTTTGTGGTTATTATATGAGTGCAAATGTTATTTTTTTCCTACCTATTTTCTTGCTAACTCCCTGATCCTTTAGGACTTTTAGGTACCGGTGACAAGGATTGGTAAGTCAATGGTATAGGTCCTAAAAACGTATTTATATAACTCACTGATTGGAGGAAAGTGCACAGGTTACCTGATTAAAACTCATCAGATGTTGTTTATGGGCCCAGGTGAGTATGGTAAAACCGAGTCGGGTGACTTGCCCGCTCTGTCAGAAATTCTTTTGGTAGCAGAGGCAAGGTTAGGGACTAGTTAAGATAGGTAGTTAGTTAAGTTTGACTATTGACTGTATTGATGAATATTGACTTGTATTGATTTTATGTATTAACAAAGACTTGTTCGTACCTGTTATATGTTTGTTTTGGAATCCCCGGGCGCCGAATAGCGGGTGGTAAATGGAAGCCACACTGCAGTGAGGTCACTTGCCTGTAGGAAGTAAGTACATGGTTAGGTAGAACCGGAAGCACTATTTTAGGGAATTCTGTCAAAAGATTGGATAACCCAATCGGGGTTCGTGAGCAAGGGTGCTGATGGAGCACTCTGACAGAAGATTCGATAACCTAATCGGGGTTAGGCTGTTAGCTGCAGAGAGGGTTGTAGCGCTGCCATAGCAACTTTAACTGTGGGTGCCGGTCTTAGCCTGTGGTAGTCCTGTCCTGATCCAGTTTGGCTGCACCTGTCCTGATTTATGGTTGGCACCTGTTGTCTTGATGGCACTTGCACTTTTGGGGTTCTATCTTCTAACTGACCCGTGGCCAGGGTTAGTTCTTCACACCATTCTAGGTAAATATTCTATGTGGGTATGTCATTGTACTGTTTCCTTCTCTCTTCCCACTCTAATGTCAAATGCGTAAAGACTGCCTTATAAAATCTTCGCATATTTTCATTCTAACCGTTATTTCTTGATTGAAAGATTTCTGGTGTCAAATGTTTGGATTATGACATTTAAAGAATTTTAGATAAAGAGTTTAAACTGTTCCCGAGTTTGTGGTTATTATATGAGTGCAAATGTTATTTTTTTCCTACCTATTTTCTTGCTAACTCCCTGATCCTTTAGGACTTTTAGGTACCGGTGACAAGGATTGGTAAGTCAATGGTATAGGTCCTAAAAACGTATTTATATAACTCACTGATTGGAGGAAAGTGCACAGGTTACCTGATTAAAACTCATCAGATGTTGTTTATGGGCCCAGGTGAGTATGGTAAAACCGAGTCGGGTGACTTGCACGCTCTGTCAGAAATTCTTTTGGTAGCAGAGGCAAGGTTAGGGACTAGTTAAGATAGGTAGTTAGTTAAGTTTGACTATTGACTGTATTGATGAATATTGACTTGTATTGATTTTATGTATTAACAAAGACTTGTTCGTACCTGTTATATGTTTGTTTTGGAATCCCCGGGCGCCGAATAGCGGGTGGTAAATGGAAGCCACACTGCAGTGAGGTCACTTGCCTGTAGGAAGTAAGTGCATGGTTAGGTAGAACCGGAAGCACTATTTTAGGGAATTTTTTGTATAAATGTGTGAATAATTGATAGCAAAGAGTTCGCTAGCAAAACTTTTTTGTGATATCACCTAGAAAGGGTCACATTGAAGGAATAGCAGGTTCTTCTGGGCTTGATTGCTAGAAAAGGGGTTCGCTGTTGGAAATTTGGCCTTATAATATCCTAGAGAGGATAAGTCCGAAGGAGTACCACGTTCCCTAATGCTTGCGTGAAGGGTAGACAGAAGGGATCTACTTGCAGTGTGTGAAGAGTAAGTGGAAGGGATTTACTCGCAGTGGGTGAATTGATCTTTTCTTTGAATTAGTCACTCAGGCCCAGTGGCAAATGTTTTTACGTTGTTGAATAATAAAATCTGCATTAAAAGTGTAAGAAATTAAGTGTTCGTATTACCTTGCAAAGGATGGAGTCAGTTGCAGAGCTGCGCTGATGTCACTCAGAGCCACGCTGGTAATGGTTGAGACTGCGGGTTTGTAGCTGAGATAGTAATTGTAAAGGAGGGGCGAGTACAGGAGCATGAGAACTAGTCTCACGAGAAAAGCTGCGCAACTATTGGTTCGATTTATTTTGAATTCAAAATTTTGATTGGTCACTGAAAAATAAAAGACATGCTGGTATTGGAAGTATTTCATAAACAAATTGAGAGTCATCCTAAAGGTTTTGGTTTAAAATATATGTGGCATATAGGTCCGATTGTAGGAGGTGTACCTGATAGAAATTATATATGGTTTGCGCAAGAACAGTGTATAAGAGGAAGACCTCATATCATGTATGGAGAGAAAAGAAAAATGACATTCATTAAAAGAATTAAGAATATTTTCACGAAAGATAAAGCAATTAAAACAAAAGAAGGGATTATTAATCCACCACCAAATACGCCTGCATCATACAAGATGGTTGAAAGGGGCTATCACACTTGTGTGTGGTTAGAAAAGTAGATGGAGTATACAAAAGATGATGGTGTTTTAGCATTCCCAGAAAATTTGACGTTTAATGGCAGAGTTCTGTACAATTTGAGAACCCGTATGAATGAATTAGATCCCAGACCTAGATTAACACAATATGAGGCATTAGATAAATGGGAAACTGAGGCTTTTGGGAGAGACAGACCCAGAAGTAACAGGAATTGGAGTAAGTTTTATTCCCGATTTCCAAAAGAGACAAGAGACAAACAAGTGAAACAATGGAGACAGTCCATGTTAGTGGAAGGATTATATCCTGTATTTACTTTAGAAGATCCTACAGGAAGTAAAAGGACTGAGAAAATGAAACATTTAATGACTAGTGGTGAATCGGATGATCAATATTTGGAGGATTTATCAATGAAAAATCCACCACCTTATAATGAGGAGCCAAGCACAGTTAATCCAAGTGCTCTGTTCCTGAAACCCCCTCTGATTCCGCAAGTGGTACATGAGACTTCAATAGAAAAGGTACTTCAGGAAAGAGAACAAGAAGCATTAAATAAACAAAGAAGTGAGTTAATTCAGAAAATTTCTCAATTGAATATGAGTCCTGAACACTGTTCCCAAGAGGCCGCGCGCCCGCGCGTGCACGCACTTCACTACCCCCGAGCGCGCAGTCCCATGTGTGGAGCGCACACAGAGGGCACATCTGCCGAGAGTATTCGCGCCACCGCCACTTTTAAAAGGCGCGCAGCGCTAAAAAACGTGCTTTTCCAGATTGCGGCGAAAGGAGTGTGTGCTTTTTCTATTGCCCTGAAGCGCATTTGTTTGCTGTAATGTTTTATTAGTAACGCGAGGTATCGGGGGAGATTGAGTGCTTTTTTTTAAGTATCCATGTTAATTGCAGCCTCTTCACGAGCGGCGATTAACATGGATACTTAAATAAACGCACTCAATCCCCCCGCAGCCTCGCTTTGCTGGATTTGAGTGCCCTCCTAATTACCTCTTTCAGCAGACAGGAGAAAGAGGCATTTAGGGGTTGTAGTTGCTCTGTAGATCACGGTAAAGGTCAGGCACAATGGCCGGGTAAAGAAGCCAGGAAGGTTTTTTTGCGAGGACACAATCAGACCACGTTTCTGAGGCAAGTGATAAGAGGTGTTGGGCTGAGGAGTGCTGTCCTGGCTCTTGCTGAAGGTGAGCGAAACGTCAAAATACGGAGCTACCTTGCCACTACCCTACCTCGTTTGGGGAATACATTGTATTTCTTTTCCATCGGTGTCCCTCGTATTCGCGTGTAATTATGTTCCTGTGAGTGTGCAAGTTGGCTCAGGCTTCTAAACGTCCACAGGTTTGGGGCCGCCCGGTACTTAGCGGATCAATTTCAGGTTGTTGCATAAACCTGTGTGGCATGGAAGAGGTTAACTGCGCGGCTGCGAGGAGTAGATGTTCATAGTGAGCAATTCGGGTTTGGCCGTTAAGGTACATCAATAAATGCAGGAAGACACATGCTACAAAATAAACTTTGGATTTGAAAGCTGCTCGCAGCAATGTTTTACTGTTCACAAAATAAGTTTGTAATTTAGGGACCGCTAGTTCCAATGCATAGCTGCCAAGTTTTCAGATTGCCATGTATGACATTTTCATAATTTCGAGGTCATTATGAGTGACATTTCAACAAATATGAGTGGCATTTTTATACGATCAGTATCAAAGAATGAAGATGAAGGAAACATTTAAATATCAGAAACTTGTTTGAGGAATGAGAAACTCTAATATCTTTAAACTGTTTTAAAGCAACAGAAATGTAAGGGCACTAAACTATTAAAAACAGTTACAGCTAATCCTCATGAAATAAATGCCGTTTTTTGAACATGCATGGGTCATGTCAGTTGACAGATACTGTGAAAGGCGGATGTATGTCGTTACTATGCATGCCTTTACAATGCATGCCTTTACCACGCAACTTTCACAACGCAAGTCGTTACAACAACTTGCGTTTGGGGGCGCTGGATAGTGAATAGTTTAATTTACTATTCCAACTCCAGTCCCCGTGGATAGTAGGGAAGGTTTTGGATAGTAAATTAAACCATTCTCTATCCTACAGTGTCCCCCAGCACAAGTCGTTGTAACGACTTGCGTTGTAAAAGTTGCGTGGTAAAGGTAGTGCGTGGTAAAAGTTGCGTTGTAAACGCTGTTCCCCGTGAAAGGCTATAGTTTGTACATTTCTCTTTGTCAAAGAAATATGTCCAGGGTGTTAGAAAACCCATGTTTTGCCTAAAATACAATGCTTTTCCAGCTCAGAGCCCTTGAATGAGGCCTGTAGACCTTTTCCCCAGACTCCTCTGAGGCAGTGTGAAGAGAGAGAGGCCCATTAGGCAGAAGCTAGCACCCTGCCTCCTGTGTTTGTATACAGTCCAGGCTGCCTCAAAGCTGCTAGGAGAGGCCAACAGCCTGCCCTCTAGAAACCAGGCAATGCAGGTGAATGTGTTCCAGTTGGGCTGGCGAGCTGCTGCGAGCCCCTGCTTGGTCCTAACTATCCTCGGCACCGCCCATTCTTTTTGGAGCCAGGCTGCAGATGCGGAGTGAGCTGGGCTCCGAACAAGGGCGGCACGCTTTCGGCCTACATAGTACAGTCGTCTAGCTTCAACGCAGTGTGGTACCTGATCCTTTCTGTGAGTCATGGCAGCACTGCCTGCCTGTGCCTTCTCCAAAGTGTCACATTCACAAAACACACAACAGCAAAACATTTGCTGCACTCATAATCAACTACATTCTTGCAAACAAGCAGGTGCGCGATGTGTGCCTATATAATGGTCAGCTGTGAAACGTGGCCATAATTAAAGAGGAATGTATAACCACACAGGCTGTGCATGAAAGCACATCAAGTCATTAGGATATTAAAATAAAGATACATCAGGGGCTACTTTGGGCACTTCCTGTGTCGAGAGCCAGACTGGTGCTGACCGGCCTCCACAAACCAGCTCAGACCCCGCCCTCTGCAAGGCTGACGCCTGGCATGATTGAGGGTCGCGGGTCCCCAAAAGAATTAGATTAGGCAGGCCTCTTGCATAGGAGCAGGAGCTGCCTCTAAAGTGTACTAGCATTTCTTACTGGTGCGTCTGGCCCACTGAAAATAAAGCTTGGCAGTCTGAGGGAACCTTTTCACAGACATAGAGGTATCTAAAGTCCAGTCTACCTGCAGGCAAGGCCTTCACTTGTTAGCCTGCTGTGGCAGCTCATATCAGGGCGTAGGTGTAGCAAGGGGCTTGTGAAAGGATTGGGAGGCAAGGGCTGGAACTTCATGCAAATTGCAAGGAATAGGACTCCAATAGGCTGCCAACCTCAATTGAATAAAACAGATCAATGCACCCTGGTTACATCTGTGCACACTGCACCATGTATGCCTAAAAAGGGAAGCACTCTTTGGCAGAGCAATGATTTGTGAAGCTTTCTCTAACCTCAACCCCCTATGTCCTATTTTCCTTTATACACCCCTGTGTTATCTATGTTAATCGCCGCTCGTGAAGGGGCTGCAATTAACATGGATACTTAAATAAAAGCACACAATCTCCCTCAAAGCCTTGCTTTACTACCAAAACAATGCAGCAAATCTGCAAACAAGGCAGATTAATCTACAAATACACTGTGTTTTTAAAAGTGCTGTATTTTTTTGTTAGTAAAGCGAGGCTGCGGGGGAGATTGTGTGCTGCTTTTATTTAAGTATTCACGTTAATTGCAGCCCCTTCACGAGCGGCGATTAACATGAATACTTAAATAAAAGTGCACAATCTCCCCCGCAGACTCGCTTTAATAATAAAACAATACAGCAAGACCAGGGCCGACTTTAGCGCTGATGGCTCCCAGTGCGACAATGTTAGGTGGCGCCCTCCCCCATGACCACCTCCACCATGGATTCTCTTAGGAGCACCCTTTAACAGTGACCATGTCCCATTAACCACTCTCTCTCAGATACATTGAATTAGTTGTATAGCGCCACTCATACCATTAAAGGATGTCAGAGGCACTTTGCATCACACACACATTACACATAGACAATCAAACATACGTGTGTAAATCAGCGCATAAGAAATGCTACATAAGCCAAAGGACTAAAAGTGTAGGAGTCACATATGTCTTCTATACTGGTAGGCCGTATAGTTTAGGAGTGCTTGGTGTGGAGAAGCACAAACTTGGGAGTTTTGTTTAATAATAGACAGCGCCTGGTGCGATTGCACTGCCCTAGAGCCACCTTGCTCAAGGGTCCTATGACCTCAGTGACTGTCGCGCTAGGGTGTGCTGCTTCATAGGCCTGCCTGCAAGACTGAAGGTGAACTTCGGTATGGATTGTGGTTGACAGGCCTTTACAGTTAACCCAAAGTTGCCACTGTTAGGGAACGCATGATGGTGTAAAGACACCAGGGCGTCTAAAGTATAGCAAGGGAATGTCCTCCCTCAAGAGAGTGGTCTGGTGGACTGGTCATAAAGGCTGAACCTGGTTCCCCAGTTCCAAACTTGGCAGCTCTGACCATAGTGCCACATCCTCTCCTCCACTGAACACCATACTGCCCCATTGATAGAAACTTGCACTGCCTTCAGCTACAACCCAATTGAGGCCCGCTTTAAACTCCTGGATGCGACACAATTCAATTTACTCATTAGACGAGAGTAATATGCTGCCTAAAAAAAAAGTTACAAAATTATGGAGAAAGCAAACACTCATAGGAAATGCAAGATTAAGTAAAGAATGTGAAATGTAAGCAGGAACAATATGGTTACCTTTTCGCTTTTACATTAATTATTTAGAGATCAATGAGTGCTTTTGCCAGTGGCAGAGCAGAAGTCGACACTGTCCTTGTCTTCTCTGGGCAAGAACGAAGAGACAGAGTCCTTTTCCTTCTCTACCCGCCTTGCCCCGAACTGCCACGAACGCCGAGCCTTATCTGTGGGCCGTGGCTATTTCTACCATCCTGGGACACATGTTTAAAATAAAAAAGCAGGGGAATGGAAGCTATCAAATTAAAGAAGTAGACTCAAAGGAAGGCTGGTTGGGGCACTGCTAATTAATGTGTTAAATTCTGGCCTGCCTGCTCAGCGCTGTTCATGAATATTATATCTCTGACGCATAGCATTTTAAATTTGAAGTTACAATTGCATGCTCTCATATGTTAGACAATTTTAGCATGCTGGTGCTGCCTCATTGGCAGTGTGCCTCAATTGCAGTATTGTTAGAGGGGCGCTAGAATACGTGACTAATGCATTTTAATGCGGTGATGCAGACACTAGCATTAAAATGTGTTAGTCAAAAGCCTGATGCGTCCCTACCGTAACCCAGCCCTGAAACTGCGAAAAGTAACATTATAATAACGTTATTATAATTTTATTTTTCCTGCTCAAAGAGAGCATTTGTTAAAGTTTTCATGTTAATCGCAGCGCCCACCATGAAGCTGAAATCAACATGAAAACCTGAACAAAGAAATGCAGCAACATAACTGCTAAGGTTTCAATTTGCTATGTGGGATGGTTTCAAACCTGCCTTAACACCGTTCACGTGGATCTGTATGTGAGGAAATGCACCGTCTTTTCACTTTTTTAAACAAAAGTTTGGATTGATATTTAGCGCTGCACCCACACGCGCACCTGGTTACTGGTGCCCACAGCCTTGGAAGCAGCGCACATAGACCCTACACTGCCGCACACAGAGGAAAAAAATTAGAGGGAACATTGGTCTTGAAGCCCTGAAAATTCCGGTAACTATTGGCCCAGTTGTTCCTCTGTATGGAGATAAACAACCTAGTCCTAAAATATCGTATTAACTACACCTGTAGTACAGCCTAGAAAAGAACCCTTAATAATTGATGATCAAGCAAATGAATATGAGTCAGTGATTTCCCTGATGGATTTACCAATAAGAGAACCAGTGAGTGACCCGGTCATGAAAACCACTCCTATAAGTTCTAGAGAAGTACAGATGGAGACATCCTCAGGTACTAGAAGTGCCACAGTAGTAACCCCAGAAGAAATAGAGAGATGGTCACGAGAAATAGAGAAGCCAAGGTCACAGCCAAAGGTATTGGACATATTCAAATTAAGAGTTAAATTAGAAGAAATGATGACTAGAATTTTGGGATTGGACAGATGAAATACATTCAGTGAGGACGAGTTGTTGTTCATATGCAAGAACATAACTAGAATTACAAGAGTGTTTCATGAAAAATTAATGGATATGGCCTCTAATATGGGAATAGACATTGGCAAATCTAAAGGGTTACAGAAACCATATTGAGCTGAATTTTCATACAAGGATTTGGAAAATATGAATGTGTCAGGTAGAAAGGTACAAATTAGGGAGCTTATGACATTATTGCAAAAATGGGGTGACATAGAAAAATGGAAAACTAGATGGGCAAAGAAAAAAGAAGAGGCTCGAACAAAACAAACTGCATCCAAATATGTATTAAAAGAATCGGAAATGGTGGAAAGGCTATGTCCCACGAGAGAAATGCCAGGTGGAAGTTATGTACATGTCCCATGGTCCCCACAGGATATTTTGTCATTCACAAATGATTTCCCAAAACTTCGAGAAAAACCTGTAGAGTGGTACAGACAAGTCGAAAGGTTTGTGAAGGTTTCAAAATGTTTATTAAAGGATTTAGACGGGTTGTTTGACATTATCGTTCCTGTAGATTTGTGGACAGAATGTAAAGTTGCTGTTGATTGGCCAAGTGATGAGTACCCTAGAGACCCAAAGACAGGAGCCCTCTCAGAAAATGTAATGAAGAAATGTAATCAAGTAATACAGTATCTCAAAGGGAAAGTACCTGCAAAAGAAACAGATTGGACTAGAATAGATAGAACTACTCAGAATAAAGATGAATCTGTGCATGCATATTATGAACGTCTGTTACAAGTATTTAAACAGTACAGTGGTTTAGGTAATATTGATATGAAAGACATGATTCATTTCATCTATCGGTTTGTGTCAGGATTAAGACCAGAAATTTCACAATGTATTAAAGATCATAAGATTTGTTGGCAGGCCAAGCCGATTGATGAAATTCTAAAATATGCAAAATATTGTGAAAATGAACTTGACAATAAACGAAAAGAATTTAAAGAAAAAGTAATGTGGGCACAAATAAAATTAGCAGAGCAACAAGAACTTCAATTAAGTCAAATGAAAAATAACCTGACTTCAGGAGAAGGTAATGGGGGTAAGCCAAGGGGAACATTCAATAGAGAGGTAGCCAAAAAGAAGTTCCCTTGTCACGGGTGCGGCAAGTTGGGGCACTGGAAGAAGGAGTGTAAGGCTGTGCAAAATAACACTGTTCAAACTAATGATTTAAATCCACAGACAGTGGAGAGGTGTGGCTCACTGGTTAGAGGCGGCAGACCCGAGTGCAGAGAACGGCCCGGGACAAGGGTTCGATTCCCGACGCGGCAGGGTCTTGGACCAGGATCAGCGGACTGATAATTCTCGCATCGGTGCCTACTCCGACCTGGGAGCACACTCGGCAACTCTGGGCATTAGCTTGCCTAATCTCCACAACGGCCCCACACAAACGCCGGGGATGCCTGGTTTCACCTTGGAGACCCCCAGGAGGGACTATCTCACAGGGAAAGCCAGGACGGGTTCCCCAGCGGTCTATAGCGCTACGAGGCCTCCGGGTAGCAGTGCGCTTTACAAGACACAACAATTTACAATTTACAATTTACGCAGAATGAGGTGCCACGGAAGCAACAGCAGCAGGTAATACAAAACCAGTTACCCCTTGCACCTAGGCCAAATTTTAGGAGCAAAGCACACCAAAGTGTGGATACCACAAATTGGGAGGGAAGCGGTAATAGAGACACAGTGACATCACAGTTTCTATTGAGTAACACATTTTTTGAGATAGAAGAATACTGACGCTGCCTGAGAGGGAAGGATGAGGAGTGCGTACTTGGCACCTCCTTGCCGGTAAATCAGTCAGGTTCATACATTGAAGGAAAGGTTGAAGGAAATGATGTCACCTTTCTATTGGACATTGGTGCTACCCGTTCTACTGTGAGAACAGCAGACGTTCCAAACCTACCCCTCTCGGGAGAAACGATCCAAGTAGTGGGTGTTTCTAATTAACAAATTTAGTACCCCAGTCACAGAACCAATGGAAGCTAGAATAGGTAATTTTAAAGAAATGCACAAATTTGTCGTTTGCGATTTTAGCCCAGTAAACCTGTTAGGCCGAGACTTTTTGTGCAAAATGAATTGCACCATCTTTTGCACCCTAAGTGGTGTGGAAATTCAAACTCCAGATGAAGACGGAATCTATAAATGAATTCTAGCAAAACAAGAAATGGAGAATAAAAAGTTAACTGTAGAAGACTTACCAGAAGAATTACAGCATACTGTAAATCCTAATGTGTGGGATTTTACTGGAAAAGATGTAGGCTTAATGGCAAATGTCGATCCGATAAAAGTGACAGTAAAAGAAGGTGTAGTTGACCCAAATATTCAACAGTACAAAATGAGCCCAAAAATAAAAGCAGGTGTTGCAGCAGAAATAAAGCGTTTGTTTGAAACACATTTTACAAGAAATCATGAGTAGTCCGTGTAATTCGCCCATAATTGGCATAAAGAAACCGAGCGGAAAGTACAGGGTCGAACAGGACCTCCACAAAATTAATAAGATTGTTGTCCCATGCTGTCCAGTTGTGTCAAATCCTGCAGTGATTCTGTATCAGATGCCATGGGAAGCTGGATGGTTCACTGTAATAGATTTATGTCACACATTTTTCTCGATTCCATTACACCCGAATAGCAAATTTCTTTTTTCTTTTGAATTCGACAGTCATGTGTACGTCTGGAACCACGTTCCTCAGGGGTATACAGAGAGTCCATCGATCTTTAATCAGATATTGCAAAAGGGCCTTAAATCTCTGGTACTCCCCGGACAGTCAGTCCTGGTCTAGTATATAGACAACCTATTGGTGGCGTATAAAACTCGAAATGACTGTGTTGTTGATACCATTGCTTTATTGAATCATTTGGGTGAAGGAGGACATAAAGTGTCAACTGAAAAGTTGCAATTTTACACCACATCATTGAAATATCTGGGGCACCAGAAAGAAAGAGGTGTCAGAAGGGTTACTTCAGAAAGAATCAGAATAATCAAAAATATGAATTTACCTCAAACTAAGAAAGAGATCGAAATGTTCCTTGGAGTTGTAGGGTACTGCAGGCAGTGGATTGTGGGATTTGCAGTCCTAACAAAACCATTGATACAAATGACAAAGAAGAGAGCAAAGGACCTGGTAGAATGGGATGACGAAAGCATGACTTCTTTTTTGAAATTACGATAATGTCTGTGTACAGCTCCAGCATTAGGGATGCCGGACTATTCAAAAGACTTTGCATTATTCTGTGATATACAAGATAATTTTGCACTTTCAGTTCTGACACA
Organism: Lissotriton vulgaris; assembly: GCF_964263255.1. NCBI lineage: Eukaryota > Metazoa > Chordata > Amphibia > Caudata > Salamandridae > Lissotriton > Lissotriton vulgaris. The sequence continues at coordinate 1,399,498,785 of NC_141687.1, read as the reverse complement.
AACCCACGGTCTAATGAGACGTCCTGTGGCATATTTTTCTTCCACATTAGACCCAGTGGCATCTGCATTGCCAGGATGCCTGAAAGCAGTAGCTGCAACCTGCATGAGCCTTGAGCAAAGTGAGTCCATTATTATGGAACATCCAGCGACAGTGTATGTTCCACATGCAGTTGTGATTTTGTTAACTAGGACCAAGACTCAGTACCAAACTCCTAGTCGGCTGACTAAGTATGAGCGAATCATTGTGGGTGCAGGAAATGTAACCAATGCCAGGTGTAATAATCTGAACCCAGCAACACTGCTACCTGATTCACACTTTGCAGAAGTAAAGGGAGAAGTCGAACATGATTGTATCGACCTGACTGAATACAGTACAAAACCACATCCAGACATAAGAAAAGAGCCATTAATAAATTCTGAATAAGAGCTATTTGTAGATGGCTCATGCATGAGACATGAGGAAGGAGGTTTGGGTGCTGCTTATGCCGTGTGCACATTGGGGGGTCAGGTTGAAGCATCCTATTTACCTGGAGTCAAGTCTGCACAAGTAGCCGAATTGGTTGCATTAACAAAAGCCTGCAAATTTGGGAAAAATTGGAAAGTAACCATTTACACTGATAGCCAGTATGGTTACGGGGTTGTGCACGACTTTGGCCAACTCTGGATACAAAGGGAGTTTCTGACTTCTTCAGGTACTCCTATTAAAAAGGGTCATTATGTAAAAGATTTGCTGGAAGCAATTCAATTGCCAAAAGAAGTGGCTGTGATCAAGTGTGCTGCTCACCAATCCGGAAATGACAAAGTGACAGCTGGTAACAGATATGCTGAGAAATTGGCCCAAAATTGTGCCAAATATAAAATGGCTGTAAATAAGAAAATTGATGCATGTAGAAACAGATGCCAACTTATGTTGCTTGAAGGTGTGAGAACCTGGGTGTGAGTGAGAGATTTGCAAAATGAAGCAGAACCGAAAGAAAGGGAAGAGTGGAGAAAAGTAGGTTGTCAGAGAAGGGTTGAAGATGGTGTCATTGTTTACCTTGATGGTAGGCCTGTGTTACCAGACTGTATGCTTGCTGCTATGGCTAGGATGTTACAGGGAGATTCCCACCTAGGGCGGGATGCCATGAGCAGGTTGTTCAGACAGAGTTGGTTCAATGCGAGGTTCAGGAATGTAGCAGAGAGTCTTTGCCAGAGGTGTCTAGTTTGCCAGCAAATGAATCCTGGAAAGAAAACTGTAGTGTTGCCAGGAAAGATTGGAAAGGCAGAAGGCCCATTTATAAGACTACAGATTAATTTCATCCAGTTACTCCCTTGTAGAGGCCTAAAATATATTCTTGTTATTGTTTGTTTGTTCTCAAAATGGGTGGAAGCTTACCCCACACATAGGAATGATAGCATCACTGTAGCCAAACTCCTACTCAGAGAACTCATACCTAGGTTCGGTTTTCCAGTAACAATTGAATCAGACCGAGGCTGTCATTTTAATAATAAAATAATTGGCCTAATCTGTGAAGCATTCAACGTTAAGCAAAAGCTGCACTGTGCATACCGCCCAGAGGCTTCTGGCGTGGTAGAACAACTGAATGGCACAATCAAGTCAAGATTGGGAAAGATATATGAATCTACCCGATTAGAGTGGCCAGATGCTTTACCTCTTGTTCTGATGGGACTCAGAAGTATTCCAGACCTGAACACAGGCTTGAGTCCTCATGAAATACTAATGAGAAGAGCAACGAGGCAAGCACGGGTGCCAGGACACAAGCTGATAAATATATATGATGATTTAGTACTGGAGTACTGCAAAGAACTGGCTGACCAAGTGCGTTCTATCTCTCACCAGGTTGGGGAATATGCTGTCGCCAGACAAGCAACTCCAGCACATGACCTGAACCCAGGTGATTGGGTAGTGTTAAAGAAACACACTTGAAAATCTTGCCTTACACCAAGGTGTGGAAAACGACGTCAAGTGATTTTGGGGACCACCACAGCTGTAAAGTGCGAAGGAGTTCCACACTGGATCCATGCCAGGCACACAAAAAGAGTGACTGAACCTGATGAAACTAAAGCTGAAGGTTATGCAGCTGAGGGGTCTCAGGATATCGATCCTGAAGTAGCTGAAGAGGAACAACCAAGCACCAGTCAAGGTGATTGGATTCCAGTAGTTGCGATACCTGCAGAATACGTGGGAACCAGAAGTCAGACTTATCTAGACAGTCAGAGTGATAGTGAGGATGAGATAGGTCTAGAAGAATGTACTCAGATTACAGAAATCCAAGCTAACAGTAATTCTGAGGAGGACCAGATAGGGAAAGATAAAGATACCCAGACAATCGACACTTCACCAAGAACTCCAGAGTCTGAAGAGGGACAGATAGGTATTAGGGCGGTAGCTCAGGCAGAAGAAAATCAAGGGTTCGAAGAGCTTGAGCAGGGTCAGATAGGAGTAGAAAAATGTGTTCAGGAAGAGGAAAGTGAATCAAATCAAAGTCAAACTCAGCAAACACCTGAAAAAGGACAGATTAGTTACCAGGCAGAAGAAACTGAAATAAGACCTGGACCAAGTCAGACGGAGAGGGATACAGAGGATAACATTGAAATAGATGTGCCACAACTGAAGGAAAATAAGAGAGCACTGGAAGAAGGCCAGAGCACAGTGCCAGCTAAAAGGCTCAGAAAAGGAGACAAGTGGCCTGGGTTTGTCAAAAGACTGAGATTTCGTCTAAAGACAATAAATGAAGTACCAGAACAAGTAAATGAAATACCAAGTCGAACTGAACAATCTACAGTACAACCAAGAAGGAGAAGTCCACGACTGAAAGGACTGAATAACATATTCAGAGGCCCTGAATTTACTTACGTCATCCTTGAAGTTTTCGAGAACTTAGAAATAAGTGACGAAAGTGATGACAAATTAATTGCTGATCAGACTGACGGAGAAGTGAGACCCACTTGAACAATTACACAGTTTAAAAGACTGTGTAAAAGCTACAAAGAGGGGTTAAGTCTCCTTGGTCAGAAATGGCTGATCATACTTTTAATGGTAAACTGAAAAGAAACTGTTTAAAAACATGTTCTAGAATATGCACATGTAGTATAGTGATAGTACTCATAGTATGGTTAGGACTAACAATAGCTATTCCTTACATAATGAGTAGAGACATGAAGAATAACACTAATGAGCTTTAAATTATAGATACACCTAGAAGAATAAATACACAAGAGAAAGCACTTAGCATTAAACAACAGAAGGTAGATTTAGAAGCATCAGATGAGGAAGGATTACACTATAATAGATTTAGAAACAGAACTCATTTAAATGTATTTGCAAATCTATTAGTACACTATGTAGAAGCTATGGAAATAGAAGATTGTTATGTGTGTATGAAATTACCTACATCAGTTGCTGAGGGAGTTACGTATCATCATTTACCCCTAACTTATAGTATTTCATGTAGTATTTTAGCTATTTTATTTTATTATAAAGGACCTTTGCAGTATTACTATTCTAATTCAGATGTGATATTATCTGAACTTCCTATACATAGTAACCTGAATCCTGTGCATACTAAGAGTGATGTTCCACGTTATATGGGTGAATATTTTCTAACTATAGGTACAATAGATATAGCTGAAGCACACAAGAATAATTTAACATGCTTATTACGTGAAAAAGACAAAATATTTTTGAATATGGTTCAGAAAAGGAGAGAGAATTTCCAAAGAAAGGCAAATGATAAGAACCATAAAATTCCTAAATGGGCTGAAAATATAGGGTTCACCCCAAATGGCAAGACTCATGCTGCTATGTTGCTGGATTTTGAAAAGAAAGGGAATCTCTGTCTCCATAGAGAAAGAACAAGTTCTTATAACAATATATTCATTGGTTCCAGTGAATGTGAACACAATTATAAGGTAATTGGAGGTTGGTGTTTCAAAGATGGAACTGAACCTGTGTTTCCTGGAATTTATTTTATATGCGGAAACAAGTCTTATTACAAACTGCCAGATCATTGGTATGGGAGCTGTTATTTTGGAATAGTATTCCCAAAGATATATCATGTAAACAAAATCACTGGAAACAATGACGAAACTAATGGATTAGTACGTAGCAAAAGAGCTAGTTTTGGAGAAATAGTAGGTGATATATTTAGTGCATTGATACCTACAGTGGGAGTGGGTCTGAATACACAAAGAATTTGCAAATTGTCAACAGTAGTGGATCATTTATCGACTGATACTGCTGGAGGGTTCTTAATGGTCAATACCAAATTGGTTGCAATCAGATCAATGGTTTTACAAAACCGACTTGCTCTGGATACATTATTAACAAAAGAGGGTGGAGTCTGTAGAATGTTGAAAGCGCAACATTGTTGCACTTACATACCTGACAAAAGTGTTGAAATTAAGAGGTATGTAAGAAATATTACTAATTTGGAAAAAAAGCTTAAACCACTGGAGGTTGATAGTGCATGGAAGAGACTTACCGGTGGTCTCTCCTCTATAGGTAGTTGGCTTTCTAATGCAGGAAAAAGTTTTGCAGGTAGAATACTGATTCCAGTGGTGGGAATAGGCCTACTGATTTTAGGGATAATAATTTGTTGCAAATGTCGTAAGCACAAAAAAACATATACAGTAAATAAGAGAGGGAAAAAAAGAAATATTGATGAACGTGAGTTAGAAGAACTGAATGGAAACATATACAAGAAAGTGAAAAACTTTCACATGAATAATGAAAAGAAACAAAACAGAAAGCTTGAAGAAATCGAGTTGGGAGAAATTTGAAAGTTGGCATCTGTTTCATTAATTACTGATGATATAAAATATCATCAAAGAGGGGATTGATGGAGCAAGATTGCGCATGTAAAGCAACTTGCTTGTACTCAACCCTCTCTAATAACTCATTATGTACTAACTAACATGTTTGTCTTATTAATATTGCATTTCATAACATGTTAGGTATCTAGATGAAGCTTGCTTATGTGTTTCTACTAACAATAGTTCGCTTGCACTAAAATGGCCGCTGCTACGCGGGATTTTCTTCTGCGCATGTGTATGTCACACTCACGTGACATGACGTACTCTATGCTTTGGTGGAAAACTTTCGCTTCTGCGCACTAGAATTAAGATGGCTGCTCTGTGTAAATAACATGCAAGAAGTTTGCATCGCTGCTTTTGCTAAGCTGTTCGATCTGCCTAATTTCTAATGCAATAGTTAAAATAAAGTAATGGGAATAGAGTAGAGATAAGTGGTATACAGTACATTCATTTATTCTGTGTTCTAAAACTGTTCTTTTCTATTTTTTCATGTAACGATAATCTTGGGCCTGGGAGGTGTTATTACTCCATCTTGAAAACCCACACTGCGCATGTCAAACTCCAGAAGGAGCTGAAGTCATTTAACAGTGAAGCAATGCAAGCTTACAGCACACTAGAAGATGCGCCTGGGAATCTAACCTGCTGACCCCAAGCAGAAGAAAATATTGTTAACATTGTATTTCTATAAAGAACATCCATTGTTGGGTGGAATAAAGATGCATGGGAAAATTAAATTTGATCGGCGGGAACGTTAATAAAATATTCAGAAGTAAAAGTTTAATTTTAGTATGGTGGGATCATCTCTCCCCATCTTTTGTCCAATCAAAATTGGGGATCCTTACACTTGCAACAATGGGGGGTGGTACACTGCCCTGGAAAATAGTATGACTAGAGTAGGCTTAGTTAGCTAATTTGTCCGACTTGTCCAAATAGCTGACCTGTCACTGACCCAACGCACTCAATAGGTGATCGAGAGCAGAGGTGCTGGCGGAGCACTCTATCAAAAGATTCGATAACCCAATCGGGGTTTGGGAGCAAGGGTGCTGGTGGAGCACTCGGACAGACGATTCGATAACCCAATCGGGGTTAGGCTATTAGCTGCAGAGAGGGATGTAGCGCTGGCGTAGCAACTTTAACTGTGGGTGCCGGTCTTAGCCTGTGGTGGTCCTGCCCTGATCCAATTTGGCTGCACCTGACCTGATTTCTGGCCGGCACCTGTTGTCTTGCTGGCACTAGCACTTTTGGGATTCTATCTTCTAACTGACCCGTGCCCAGGTTTAGTTCTTCACACCATTCTAGGTAAATATTCTATATAGGTATGTCATTGTACTGTTTCCTTCTCTCTTCCCACCCTAATGTCAAATGCGTAAAGACTTGCTCATAAAATCTTTGCATATTTTTCATTCTAATCGTTATTTTCCTGATTGAAAGATTTCTGGTGTCAAATGTTTGGATTATGACATGTAAAGAATTTTAAATAAATAGTTTAAACTGTTCCAGAGTTTGTGGTTATTATATGAGTGCAAATGTTATTTTTTTCCTACCTATTGATGAAATTAGGTTGCGACTCCATTTTGCATTTTGTCGCCATTTTGTGTTGCCCTCAATCAGGCTACCTGGCGAACCGAGTAATTTTGCAATCTGTACTGCTACCTGCCAAATAACCCTCCCCTTCCTTGTGGTGAAGCCGATTCCAGGAACCAGCCTGACTGACTAATCCTTGTCACAGCTATCTGTCGACGCTTCGGTGTTCTCTCCCCGCCTCACCCCTACTTTGCAAGTTATCTTTTGTAGCACACAAACACGTCCTGCCGTTACTGATTGACTCATGGGGTTGGGCAGGAACATGACTCAAGGGAGGGGCGCTCTGATTACACTGTGCCTTGTTCGACAAAAAGAATGTTTTTCTATTTGCTTATATTTTGTGCATTGGGAGTGTCTTTATGTGGGGGTGTATATCTCTATAAAAGACCGTGAGCCACGAATTGAAGTGGCAGTCTCCTGAAAACCTACCATTGATGTACTTCTGGGACACCTGTTCATAGCTGCAGCTAATAAATCTAGTTTTCTACGCTAACAGGGTGTTCCGTGTCTCTGTACAACAAGGCAGGTGAACTCGGAGATTTCAGGCGTGCCCTGCAACGCCAGGCCTATGAAGGTTCGATTCTTCAACTGGGGCCCAACGTAGGGAGGCTTCAGAGGTCGCGGTCAAGCCCGAGGGTCGTGAGGAGCCCCGCGAGGAAACTCCGGAGAAAGCGCACCACATGATCGACCCCTGCATGTCGAAGTGGACCGAAGGTCTTTGAAGCGCGGCTTCTCCTTTCCGACGGCTGCTAGTGACTGCTGCCCTGACTGCCGCCCTGCCTTGGCTCCTTTGGTGATGACTGGTATCACAAGACGTTAGACGGACCTCAGTTGGCGTGAGAGAACATTGGGTTAAGTAATAGTGGGTAGTTCCCACTTCTTTGTTTTCGATTTATTGTTCGACTTTTGCAAAAGCCAAAACTGAGGGGTGAGTACATTTTGTGCTTTGTTGATTGGTTAACCCCTTGATGTTTGTAAGGAGGCCAGTGAAATAGCGATGCCTGGTTCCAGTAAGTTCAGAAGATGGTGTTGTTGTTGTTGTGATAGGGATTCCCGACTGGAGGACTCCTGTCCAATCCCTCCGGCCGGAACTCCCACCTATGAACTCTATTCTAAACATGGTGTCGGCCCCATCACCTTTAACGAGGCATGGGTCCGCTACACGAGAAAAGATGGTGTTTTGCAGTGGCCCCAGAATAGTAGTTTTGAGCCCGATATATTAGATAATATGGAAGAAAAATTGTTTAAGAGAAAAGCCCGGCCGGCTATGTTTGACTCCTTTCGACTTTGGCGCAAGGAGGCCAAACAGAAAGAAATAAAACAAGCAAAAAGAGATAGGAGGGAAAAGGGCATGTCTGTTATACAGGCTGCCCAGCAGTTCAAAGACAATGAGACCGATCATGCGATTGAGGTTGTAGATAGACAACATCGTATGGCGGTGGATAAGTGTTATCTGGCGCTGCCAACTTCCCCTGCAGACAAGGATGCTGACCCCGAAAAGGATCCTTTAATTTCCCACCTGTTGAGATCACCCCCGCCCTATGCACCGGGTGCCAATGCACCCATACTATTGCCACCCGCTCAGCCTACTGTTGTTCCCCAACAAGTCCCTGCTCCACCGCCACAGCCCCTTCCGGTAACACTGATCCCACCACCTCCCTTGCCTCCGACTCCCTTTATACCTGTCACCCCCTCTTCTGCCCCGCCTAATACTCTGTCCCCTGTCCTTATGACGAATTCCCCCTCAGTTCGTAAGCGGATGGTTGACACCATTTCTGGCCTTTTGTCCCCTTTCTTTGGGACGCTAAACATGACTCCTGTTCTTCATAGGCAGACTCGCAGTTAGCTCCCAGGTCCCGAAGAACGAGACACGTTAGACCTCCTTGCCCGCAGGTGGATCACGAATGGCTCCCAGTATGGTATACAAGACAACATGGACACTTTTCAGCAGTGGGATGCGCCAACGCAAAGACATGTTTTTAATGCCATGTGTGTCATTCTTGGTCAAGAGTGGGAGGATACGGGATTAGGACCAGCCCCCCAGGATCTGCTAGATGTTCAGGCTGAATTCAGCAAAGGGATAATTGTGGCGCTGAGGTCGAGGATGCTTTAAGAATGCTTGTGACCTTTAGAGCAATGTTCACCTGCCGGTCCCTGCCAAAACACGATTCTTCTGTTAAAAGGAAACTAAAACACTATCCTATGAGAGAAGTTCCCCCGGTGTGGAGAGAAGAGGTTGCAGCCCAGGGCGGTAATCCCGCTATACCCGCTCACTTTCAACGTGTATGGGTACATGTTCCTTGGAAAAGGTCTGAGGTTCTGGCCCTCAAACAATTCTTACCAGACCCCCGTAAAAATCCTTCTGGTTATTACAAAGAGCTGTCCCAGACTGCTGATGCATGCAATATGAATTTGGCCGATATAGACATGCTAATGGGAAACGTGGTCCCACAACCATAGTGGGCTAGGATTCGGAAGGAGGACCATGCCCAAGAATTGAGGGGTGATTGGGCTGCTTTACTTGCCGCAGATGGACTCCAAGTGGGTGGTGCCAAACCTGACACTTTAATTGCAGAACTTCCTGTTAGGATCATTGCCTTGATGAAAACTATGATGCCCCCTCTGCGATTTACTTGGGATAAGCTAGCTGCCTGTAAGCAAAAGAAAGATGAAAGCGTCTCTGACGTTTTTCACTCGATTTGAGGAGACGTTTATCGTTCACAGTGGTCAGGATATGAGCAGGGAAGGTGGCCAACGATTGTTTGTAGATAAATTTGTGTCTAATTTGCTCCCCGAAATTTCCAATAAACTCAAGAATTCCGAAAGTGAGTGGGCTGTTTCCACCTCTGCCCAGATATTGGCTACTGCTCAGTATTATGAAAATAGGGATAATGAGGAAAGGGACAAACTTGATAAAAAGACTAAGGAATTAAAAACGAAAGTTCTTTTGCAACAGGCTTATCCCCCTCGCCATGCTCAGCGCCAGTTCCAGCCGCTTCCCCAATTCCAGAAGCTGGTGCAAAAACCTGGGCCCTTTGTTCCCCGACCCCCACTGGGTCCAAATCAATGCGCTTATTGTAAGGAGGAAGGTCACTTCAAGAATAAATGCCCGGTTTTGTTGCAGCGTGCTGGTGGCATGCCTGGGCCGCGAGGCCGAGGTGGCTACCAGTCAACACCCAGGGGTAGGGGGCGAGGTACACCATCCCACAACCAACGCCCCTTGCTTCCTCAAAACTCCATGAATTATTTCGACCAGCAAAATGCCCAGTCTGCCCCTTATTACAATGACGATTATTATACCGAGGATGAGAGTCAAGGTTTTCATACTAGCTAGGACAGCCATAGACAAAGTGAGGGAGTCATATCAGTTCCAGTGGACCAAAAAGAGCCTTATGTTGAAGTCGTTGCACTAGGTGTTTCGGAGCCATTCCTATTGGACACTGGTGCAACAAAGAGTTCTATCATCCACTCTAAACTCCCTGGGGCACCTTTGTCTGGCTTAACAAATGTTTCTGTAGGATTTTCTGGCGCCCCAGTTCATAACCCAGTTTCTTGCCCTCTGCCCATCTCAATAGGTCCTTATAATTTGGAGGCTCCGCTTATTTTAACAAGTGGTTGTGGTGAAAATTTTTTAGGTTTGGACTTATTAAAAAGACTGTACGCGACGCTGCATTGTTCCCCTTCTGGTGTACACCTCACTTTAGGTAAGAAATTGATCTCCCCGGCGTATTTGTCTAAAGACCAGCTCCCACCTGATTTGCGCTCCCTTCCTGCCGCCCTCTGGGCTACAGGCCCCAATGATGTTGGCCTCCTGCGGATCCCGCCCTACATCGTCACCCTCAAGTCCAATGTTAAGTTACCCCGCATTTCCCAGTACAAGATTTCCAGTGATGGTGAAAGAGCTCTCTTGGCTATTATTTATAATTTGGTTTAGAAAGGCGTGGTTGAAGAGACAAGGGGAAATGTATGCAATAGTCCTGTTTTACCTATTCTTAAACGTACTGACCCTTCCCAGCCACCCATTTATCGCTTTGTGATTGACCTCCGGTAGGTCAACAAGATTGTTGTACCCCAATTCCCTGTCGTCCCAGATATCACTGCCCTATTGACAATGATACCTGCTTCAGCTGCTTGGTTTTCTGTCATCGACCTCAAGAACGCTTTCTTTAGCATTCCCATTGCTGAGTAAAGTAGGGATATTTTCGGCTTCTCTTTAAGAGGCCGAAGCTTCCGGTTCAAGCGTGCTCTTCAAGGCTATTGCGAGAGTCCCTCCATTTACAGTCAAGCTTTGAAAACGCAGCTCGATACTCTTCCTTTGCCCCCAGTTGCCACCCTCATTTAATACGTAGATGACCTGTTGGTTGCTGCTGATTCTGAAGACATTTGTAAACAGGTTACCATTTCACTGTTACGTCACTTGTCTGACCATCATCACAAGGTTTCACCCTCTAAATTGCAATATTGTTGCCAAGAGGTTACCTATCTGGGTCATCTCTTGTCGAAGGAGGGACGGCAATTGACCCCAGAACGTATCCAAGCAATTGCTCAAATGTCTATACCATGTACACAAAGGGAGGTGCGTGCCTTTTTGGGCATTACCTCTTATTGTAGACAGTGGATCCCAAATTTTTCTCTGCTAGCGAAACCTCTGTTGGCACTCACTCTCAAAGATACACCCCACTTTCTCCCTTGGACTGCGGAATGTCAGAAAAGTTTCACTGATTTACGTACTTCCTTGTGCTCTGCTCCTTTGTTAGGTACTCTTGATTACAGTAAGCCTTTCACACGCTACGTCCACGAGAGAGAAGGTTGCGCATTATCAGTTTTAACGCAACACAACAATTTGGGGACAAGCAGGCCCCATGTGCCTATTTTTCGGCCACATTAGACCCAGTGGCCAAGGCTTACCCAGCTGTCTGAAGGCCACAGCAGCAGCAGCAGTTTCCATTCGCCAGTCTGCTGGACTGGTATTGGATAGTACCCTTATAGTCATGGTGCCGCATGCAGTGGATACCCTACTAAATAGAACAAAGATTCAGCAACTTACGAGCGCCCACTTGTCAGGGTGCGAGCTGACGCTCTTGGCCAGTCACGTAAATATTAAGCTATGTAATACCCTAAACCCAGCCACACTGTAACCTATCTCAGCAGAAACGGGTACTCAGGAGCAGCATGATTGTTTCCTCCGCACAGAGGAGGAGACAAAAGGCAGAGTCGATCTGAAAGATACTCCACTCCTGGACCCGGATGGGATCCTATACGTGGATGGTTCCTGTTTCAAGCTTCCCAATGGTGAGACGACCTCGGCCTATGCAGTCACTACCTTGCACACAGTTGTGGAAACAGCACGCATTATGCACAATTCAGCCCAGGCAGACGAATTGATAGCTCTGACTAGAGCGTGTGTGTTGGCTGAAGGAAAGAAAGTAAGTGTGTACACTGATAGCCAGTATGCGTTTGGAGTGGCCCACAGTTTCGGACGCCTATGGAGGGAAAGAGGGTTTCTCACCTCCCAGGGCACTAAGATACAGCATGGCCAGTTGGTAAATGACCTTCTCGAATCACTTACCTTGCCCACTCAGATAGCAATTGTCAAGTGTAGTGCGCATAAGAGGATCACTGATGATGTGGGTCGAGGAAATGCCTTTGCAGATCAGATAGCAAAAGAGACAGCCAGAGACGTTACAAGCCGCTTGTATGTTGCGGGCCCTGCTAGATGGGTCAGACAAGGAGAGATTGTGAGGACACCGTAGAAAGTGTGAAAATGATCCAGGCAGAAGCTACGGAGAAAGAACTGAGTGAGTGGAGAGAGGGTACAGGAACGTTGGACGCGACAGGGTGTTGGACAGAATTGTCGGAACATCAGCGCTGGCTGTTACCAGATGCCTATGTGCTCCCAATAGTTACCATGGCGCATGGTCCAGCCCACATCAGCGCTAAAGGCATATGCAAACTTCTGGCCCCTATATGGCAGAATGCAGGGATCCCTAAATGCGCAGACAATCTGGTTAAGCACTGTATTGTTTGCTTGATGCACAACCCAGGGAAGGGAACACCAACCCCGACAGGCTATTTTGCTCCTCCAACGTACCCTTTTGAGGTGTTGCAAATAGATTACATTCACATGGAACGACGTAACAATCTGAGGTATGTCCTTGTGGTGGTGTGTGCCTTTTCCAGATGGATAGAGGCCTACCCCTTAAAGGATAATACTGCTCTGTCTACAGCTAAAGTCCTTTTGAAGGAGTTTTTCCCGAGGTTTGGCTTGCCTCAAATCATCTTGAGTGACAACGGAAGTGAATTTGTGGGTCAGATAATGTAGAAATTGTGTTCAGGGCTTGGTATCAGACAGAAATGTCATGCGGCAAACCACCCTCAGTCAGCAGGCTTGGTGGAATGCTATAATGGTACTCTCAAGCATGCGAAGATACAGGCCAGCACGGGTCTTGCTTGGCCCGATGCCTTACCCTTGGCCCTTTTGGCTACTCGAACAACTTCCCATTCCTGTATAGGATTCAGTCCCTACGATGTTGTGTTTGGATGCCCAGCAAACGTCTGCGGAGTCCCAAGGCCAAAGAAGTATTCCGAGATAGAGCATCCATTGTTGATTGATTATTTGCATGACCTCACCACTAAATTGCGTGTCCTTCACCAACAGGTAAAAGACGCCTTGCCTCAGGCTTCCACTGATCCTGGCCATACCATTCAACCCGGCGACTGGTTGTGCGTGAAGAACTTCCAGAGATTGAAGAATTTGGAGCCTCGCTGGAGAGAGCCCCGTCAAGTACTGTTGACAACACGCACAGCTGTGAAGGTGGTCGGCAAGAAAAACTGGATACACGGTGTGCATTGTAAGAAGGTACCCTTACCCTTGCCTTATGACCAGTGGGTGCGTTAAGGTATTGGCGATTTTGAAGGTGAAAGGGTCCCCCGATTTGTACTTTTCAGTGACGCACACCTACATTGGACTCGATCTGAGAAAGAGGATGACGATGTTCTGCAGGAAGCTGTACAACTACACCTTAGGTTGAACACGACCAATTCAGAGACACTTTTCCAGGATCAGACTGTGCCAAATAAAACAAGATACAGCTTGAGGCCTAGAGTGGCTTGAGACAATTGAGAAGTTTTCTTTTGATTGCGCTTTTCAGTGACACTGACCATCCAATTAGGTTGCAGGGTCGTAGTAAGAGCCTTAGTTTGTGACCTGAGCAGTGGCAATAGGCCTGCGGGACTTGCAGTGTCATAGGACGGCTGAAAATCACAGCTGAGTGAAGAAGGAAGACTGCCACGAGCAACATTTAGGGGATGGGTTCTGCTATACTAAAGAAAAATGATAAGAAGGATAAAATGAAGAAGAAATATTGCAAATTATTATATAATAGATGTGGTATAACATTGTGTATTTTGACCTTTTTATGTGTTATATTGGCTTGTGTGGGTTGGATTACTCATGCTACGCAGCAGACACCTACACCTACCTCCCAGCATTTACCCGTGCCATTTCGCACCACTCCCTCCCCGCACCAGTTACATACGCTACCAGAACATGAGCAAAGTAGGAGAATGGAATATTTCATTAATTCATTTATTCAATTGTTGCACCAGCACCAATTGGTGATCAACACCACCGATTGTTGGGTTTGTGGGCTCTTGCCCCATACCACGGATAAAGGGATGCCATATTTAGTCTTGCCTTTTTCCCTGAAGGGCTCCGCTTGGGTTTATACGTCTATGTTCTCTAATGCCTACAAGAACCAACCCCGGCAACCTGTTGGTCCATATGGGGGCAGGAGTGACGTTAGTCATGACCCGCTGGTGAAGGGGATAGTAGCTATGTATAAGCATTATAGTAAAATTAATGAGTTCCCCGCCGACGAACGACGGGCATACATTGGCTGGAACATGACCTATTACGTTACTAGCCTTACAGATAAGGCCAGACGAAAGAGATCACCGCCCATATGGACTGTACCCCACCGGGGCCACCTATATCTCCAAGGGAAGGGTCAGAATGTTAAGGCCCAATTGGGAATGAGCTCTTGTGTGCGCACATATACCTATGCGTCCCAGACTTCTCCACCGTTAGTGGCATCTCAGGGAACATATTTAGTTTGCCATGACAGGGCCTATACATGGTTACCAGCCAATTTTTCAGGGTCATGTTACGTGGCCTTTCTCCTCCCTCCGGGATTGAAGTGGCAGTCTCCTGAGTACCTACCATTGATGTACTTCTGGGGCAACTGTTCATAGCTGCAGCTAATAAATCTAGTTTTCTACGCTAACAGGGTGTTCCGTGTCTCTATACAACAAGGCAGGTGAACTCGGAGATTTCAGGAGTGCCCTGCGCCGCCAGGCATTTAAAGGTCCGGTTCTTCACTATTTTCTTGCTAACTCCCTGATCCTTTAGGACTTTTAGGTACCGGTGACAAGGATTGGTAAGTCAATGGTACAGGTCCTAAAAATGTATTTATATAAATCACTGATTGGAGGAAAGTGCAAAGGTTACCTTATTAAAACTCATAGTTGTTTATGGGCCCAGGTGAGTATGATAAAACCGAGTCGGGTGACCTGCGCGCTCTATCAGATGCATCCTATCCATGAGAGGTCACAGAGACACCATATCATTCCTCACCATCAATTAAAGAGTTGGTGCCAATTAGATCTGATATAGGAGTTTGCCTCAACAGGACAATAACGTATGTAAGGGTAAACTCTCCAGATCACTATGAATGCACTCAGGCTGTACATTACTACAATTATGGGTCCTACTCTTGTTATTATTGTAACCTGGTACGAAAGGTACGCATCGGAACTATATGTTTTCATACTACTGCTATATCTGTTGTACTCTAAATGATTTTCGGCTTGTAACTGTAAAGCACTCTGATACCCTTGGGTAAAGTTTGTACTATATAAAACTCTGAATAATATATATATATATATATATATATATATATATATATATATATATATATATATATATATATATATATATATATATATATATATATATACACCTCCCATATTTACCCCTACTCCCATTCACCCCTACCCACCCCTAAACCCTAAAACTACCCTTACCTCTCTTTATCACTTTATCACTGCCCACACCTAAACCCTAAGATGGCCATTACCACTACTCACCCCTAAACCCGAAATTTACCCTATCCTCCCCTTACCACTGCCCATCCCTAAACCTTAAAATTACCTTTACCTCTGCTTACCACTACACACGCAAAAGCCCTAAAATTAGCCTTACCTCCCTTTACAACAACCCACTCAAAACCCTAAAAGTACCCTTACCTTCCTTCACTACTTCTCGCACCCAAACTCTTTTTTTTTTTTATTAACATACATTTATGCTATTTAAAAAGAAATTTTTATATATGTGGTAAAGTCATGCGTGTTAAAGGTACAAATACTTACCTGATTGGTAAAGGCTGTGTGCTAACGCCTTCGTTGTGAGGGTCATTTCCCGACTTAAGTCGAGCCTTTTTGCCAAAATCTATGGGAATCGTTCCCATAGTGCGAGGTGTGCTGTAAATCCTTAGTGTCTACCCATGCAGTTAATTAATAAGTATTACATCAACAGGCTTTTCAATTACACTTCCCAGGGCTTTGATCACCTACATAATTACATGGGGAATAAGGAGATGCGCCGCCCCCGGCAGCCAGCCCGCCAAAGGATCAGTTTGACCACATTAATAGTGTCTTATTGAATCCATCTGAGGGATTCTACAGGCCGCTGCACATTTCCCATGTTGGGCGCACAAAGCGGAGCAGCGGCATCAACGTGCCAGCCATCTGTTGCACCATTCATCAGACTCCACCAAGGGTTTAGGATACAAAGGTGGAACATGTAAAGCACTTTGTGGTGATTATAAAGTTCATCCAAGACAGGGAGCACTTGATGCTCCAAGGGTTTCATCTGTGTTGTTAACTCTTTCCTGCAACCAATGCTACCTTGTAGCAGAGAAAGTGAGCCTACCTGTACGTAGAGCCGAAGGGTTCAAATCGCCATGCGCGCTCATGGCAGCACCATGGTTAACAGTGCCTATGTCTCTGGATTACCTTTCTGAAAGCTTACCCTTTCACTGGCTGAACTAAAAGCTTTGTGTTTCTGTGAAGCCCTTTGTGCAGCGGTTTCATAAGAGCCAGACAAGCACCTGCAGTGGCCAATTGTGGGTCAGGAAACAAGATATATCTGGGGCAGGGCATGGGAATCCGCTCCATCAAGGGCACCCGAAACAGTCAAGCACATATGGGCAAAAAAAAATTCTCTGACGGTACAAGTCGGCCCCGAAACTGTTGCTATTGTGTGCTTTATTTTTATTTGCCCTGACAATGCACAGACATTTGTGTAGGAAAGTCTTTTACTTGCGCACTCTCTTTAAATGTATATTCGAAAAAACATTCAAAGAGCTCAATATGTTTCAGTGTCTTATAAATATAGGGGCTTCTTTGTGAAACCTGTGCGCCGCCGTTGTGTCATTTTTTGTGACGCTGCAGCGGCGTAAAAAATATGCCATGTTGTGCCATATTTACAAAGCGACGCATCTAAGCAGACGCGTCATTTTGTAAAGCCCTGCGCTACATTATACCTGACAGTATAATGTATGCAGGAAGGGCATCCCCCCCCCCAAAAAAAAGGGTCATAGAAGTGCCGCAGTGAAATCTATGAGAATTCACTGCAACACTTTGAGGACGCCCCTGAGTCAAAATCTTCGGCCTGCCTCGCAGCAGACATTACACTGATGCAGGCCCTTTCACATGGGGCTTGCCCCATGTGAAAGGACACATTGCTGGAGTTGCGTCTGTTTTCAGACACATCCCAGCAATGGGCCACTTTTGCACCTACAGCTATGTCAAGAATACTGACGTATCTGTAAATCCTTGCGACATGGAGTGCCGTACAGTAAATACGGCCCATCTCTGGTGTCGCAAGGAGGGTGCACTGAAAAGTGTTGCATTGCTGTTTTCACGCAGCGATGCAACAGTTTTCATAAATGAGGCTCATAATATTTAAGAATAGGCGTTGAACCTGGGGCTCAAATCTCCATAGTGTAGTAGGGGCACCCTGGCCTAAGGATGTGTAGGTGCCCAAGCCTTGGCTGTCTTTTACTACCTAAAGCGGGGTAGGAGCGCACCATTGTCCATGCCTGGGACTAGTACCATGCTCAGGTCCTGCCAATGTAAGGTCACCACAGGTAGCCTCTGCCTCATACCAGTGCAGAAGGAGGGCTCTGCAGCAGAGAACTCCCACTTGACCTTTTTTGTGTCTGCAGATGATCTGGTTGAATAGCACCTGTACAATATTTGGCATGTGCACCACACATAACCATTTTTTTGGGGCCTACTAGCCGTCTTTGCATCAATTTGTTGTTCCAGAGTGTAAATGATCGTCCAAAGGCAGTGACTGTGAATCAAACCGTAGGCAAGAGTTCCTCAATGTTTGTACCCACTAGTGCAAGAGACCTTAGACCGCAAGAAAGAGAGGCGTGTTTGTTATTTTAGTTGCACAGGCTGATCTTTCTGCTGAAAGTCATTATTTTAATACCACCTAGGAGAATTTACAAGCGTTTTCGGAGTTATTTGAAATGTTCGGCACATCAGCCTTGTATATAGGCCCAGTCCTCACGATTGCACAGGTTCTGGTTTCCGCAGATTGTTCAGAACATATTCGCTCAGGGCCGAACTCACTGTGCTTTCTTCTGTGAGTTGGCAGACCTACTCCTTGAAAACGTCAAGCACATCAGGAGTAAGTCTACAATTTGTCCCATCTATAACTTGTGTGAGGATCACACCACGGGTCCTGGAGACAAACTCGACCTGCCCTTTCTCCGTGACCAACCCAACGTCGATCGGACATGGGCCGCTGACAGACGAGGACCCTCACGCTCCTGCAGGGCCCCTCAGCAAACTACCTTCTGCACCCCCTCCTTGAGGAGACACTCCCAGGGCTCTCTTGGCGGCCGCTGAGCGGTGTTGGCCGACGTCCATGCAGCAACAAAAAGCTGGCATTCCAGCTGTCTGCTTCTAATCTCCAGTGTCAGCTCTAGTTAACGTTCCGGCTAGAAATCACAAAGGACGAAGCTGAACGGAATATTAAAACACTGATCAGGATTCCGGCGAACTTCTGTGCGTCCGCAGGCGCCATTTCTGAAGCTGCTGAATCACTCCTGCGTTAACGGTCATAGCAGGAAGGGTGCTTGTTGGAAGAGAAGACAAGGAAAAAGGCACGACCACTGAGGCAAATTAGCATCTTTTAACACTGGGTCTCGCTCAGAATGTCGAGCTCCAAAGCACTAGCATAGTCGTCTCCCGAGGGTACAGAGGAGGCCATTAAAACATTTAAAATTGAGCAAATCGTTCATTGTGGATGGGCGTCCCTTTGTTTCTACATTCAGGGGAAAATGTATGTCCATCGACTGTCAAGCTTGGTCAAACACGGACCACCGTGCTTTAAAACTGAATTTAATGCCACTGCTGTCTTGTCAACATTCAATGGATGTCACAAAAGTGAGCAGTTTTTTTATTGCCATGATGTAACGATAGTTCCGAAGGAAAACAACCTTCTAAGTCTCCTCCACTTTGTAAAAGGAAAGAGACCTCACCATGTTCACAACAAAAAGGGGACGCTTCCCTGAAGGACTGGATAATAATGTACGTAGCAAAAAAAAAAAAAAAATCAAGAGCAAAAATGTGTCTAACTCTAAAAAATAAAATAACAGAAATAATGCAGTAAAGATTTTTTTTACAAGCATTGCACTATCCATAGGTATCCTTTTAGCTAAAAAAATGAAACTGTTGTGGATGATACGCTTCTACGGGATCGATACAGAAATAAAAATTGTAGATACGTCAACAAGGAGGTGCTTTTGAGCCCTTCATAGAAAAATAAAGCTCACATTGTTTCTGATGTTATTCGATCTTTGATTTTGTTGTCCACCATGCCACTTAGAACTAGATATCTTTGTGATATTGTGAAGTAGACCACCTCTTATTAATGTATGTTATTTCAACTTCGAAAGTTCATAAAATCTGAAGTGTTTAAAAAGTAGGAGATTTAGCTGCCCATTAGGGTAGTTGGAAACTCTCCAGCTGCTGCATAGGGTAGGTTTGGGCAGTGGGTAGCCTGGATCCCCATTCTCTGAGCATAGTCCCAAGTTAACTTCCCACCATCTTTCTCCTGCACAAGGTGATCTACCTGATGGAACACAACCCCAACCCATCCTATTCACTGCTTTACATAGTAGAAGGTACACCCCTGGCTCCTACACACCAACAAGATTGGGATCCCCACAACTGCACCTGATCTTCCATGCTAGCTCTAAGGGCTGCAGGCTATCAGAATTTCTGTGCCTCAGTGTCTTGCCCAAGGGATATCTTGGAAGAGGAAATCAGCACATGAGGCAGGCTGAGCAGTTTGAACTTCGCCTTAGTGTAGTCGAGTGAAGTTGGGAAACATCCCCCACCTAGAGAGAAGTTTCTCGACTTCAGGGACAAAGTATTTCATTCTGTGAGCCCTACTCAGAGCCCCTCAGAGACAAACAGTCCACATGTGGCTGCCCCCCAGTACTATCTCTCCAGTTCAATCTCAAGGGTTTTCCTTGTTAAAGGTAAAACTATCTTAAGCCAGGGTGTGCCCCGTAAAATAGAGATAAGAATATCAATAGCACCAAATATCAGAGACACAATATTGAAGGACATAGTATTGAAAGTTAAGTACAGACTTTTAATACCTAACTACACTTATATGTACCCTGATGATATATCAGTGGCGCAATCGCGAAAAAGCGTTGCCCCTCTGCCTGGCACAGAGTCAGCAAATGAAAAATAAAATGATGCTCTAGAGTCGTTTAATTTTTTGTTTGCTGGCTCTGAACCAGCTTGTGCATGGAGGGGCGGAGCATGCTAGGTGGGAGGAGGAGTGCTTGTGCACTCCCATAGTACGCATATTTGTGTGGCCGGCTGTCTCAGGCCGACATAAACAGACATGCACACTTAGGTTTCTCCAGCCAGCTGCATGCAGCAGCCAGACTGAAGAAATCCCACAGACTCCATGACTTGAGCTGAGCGGCTCTCCTGCCCGCTCCCCTCACCTGTCACACCACCCTTTGTTAGTGGCAGCCACCACTGTGAGGTATATATATGAGCTACTGGTGGTTGACAGTAGGAAGTTATAGTTAGGACCATGTTTCCATTGATAACGTTTTTTTACTTGCCTATATATTTGGCGCCGTTTGACAAATCTTCCCAAAAGTGTTATAGTGAGTCTTGTGCATGGAAAGTTTTCGGGTGGTCCGTCACGCAGGAGCCGAGACAAAAGGGCAGGGATGTCAAAAAAGTGTGTTTCCTATGTTAATTTCCATAGACTATTTAGACATACCTGCAGCCCGAGCCACTGAACGGAATTACACCAAATTTGGTAGAAAGCTAGCTTTTGGTCACAAATTGTGCTTTTTGTTATTTCGTGTAATTCTGACAGTAGTTTGCGAGATATTGAAGGAAATTCAAATTTGTATATCTAGGATTGCGGCTACTTTGAGAATAATAATGATCTGCAGAGCTCTGATTGGCTGCCAACACTTCATCCAAGAAGTACTGGCAGCCATCTTGGGACTGGACTACAACAGAGTACCCAAAAAATGTTAAAAAAAGGAAAAGGAGGCAAGGTGTGATTACCCTGACCCTCTAGCTCTGTTGGTGGGGGCCCGAGGGAATGCACCAGGGCAAAAAAGATTAATTTTTAAAAATGTTTGGCACAAATTCACAGCAACAACAAATATCAAAAAAATAAGCGCGGGCTCCCACTCTTGTTTTGTAAAGGCCCCCCGGGTGTGCAAGGTACGGGGGGCATTTTGTAAAAAAAAGGAGGGGGGTGCACGGGCCCCCCTTCTAAGGCTCTTTGAACCCCAGGGACAAACAAGTTCCTGGGGCTTTATTTTAACTAATGGAGGGGGACTGCATGGACCCACATACATGGCCACCACCTCCCTGGGCCTTTCTTTAATTAATGGAGGAGGGCCACATGGACCCCCTGCTGGGCTGTTACAAGCCTCAGGGACCACCATCTCCCCAGGGCTACTTCAACATTATTGCAGGGCAGCTCAGAAACCCCTGCATCTCGGGGACCACTACCTCCCAGTGGGTCAAAATAACATTTTAAAGTGCCCCCTCCTGGGCCATATGCAGCCCAGGGGACCGCCACCTCCCCAGAACCGGTCCATGCAGCTCATAGGAGGGGCCCACAGACATGTAGGCAGGAAAAGAGATGAAACTATATCTCCTGCATGCAGAGTGCTGCATTTCCAGTAGATTCTTGCATGCAACAGCAATGCCGGCTCCCACAGAAGACGGGAATCCGGCTGGGACAGCGAGGGCTGTGAGGTTCCTCCCACAGCCCTGGGGGAGAACAGCAGAAAGAGCGAAATTAAAAGTGAGAAACAAGCAGGAAGAGGTAAAATAAAGGTCAGAAATGAACAGAAAGAAGCAGAATAAATGTCAGCAACAAGCAGAAAGAGGCAAAATAATTAAGAGAAATGAGCAGAAAGAGGCAAATTAAAGGTCAGAAACGACCATAAAGAGGCAAAATAAAGGTGAGAAATGAGCATAAAGAGTCAAAATAACGGTCAGAAGGGAACAGAGAGAGGCAAAATAAAGATCGGCAACGAGCAGAAAGACAAAATAGTAGTCAGAAACGAGCAGCAAGAGGCAAAATAAAGGTGAGAAATGGACAGAAAGAGACAGATTAAAGATCATAAACCAGCAGAAAGTGGCAAAATAAAGGTAAGAAATGAGCAGGAAAAGGCAGAATAAAGGTCAGAAACGAGGACAAAGAGGCGTAATGAAGGTCAGAAACTAACAGAAAAGTCAAAATAAAGGTGAGAAATGAGCAGAGAGACGCAAACTAAAGGTCAGCAACGAGAAGAAAGAGGCAAAATATAGGTGAGAAGCGAGCAGAAAGAGGCAGAATAAAGGTCAAAAACGAACAGCAGGGGACAAAATAAAGGAGAGAAATGAGCAGAAAGAGGTAAAATGAAGCTGAGAAATGAGCAGAAAGAGGCAAAACAGAAGTAGAAACCTGCAGCAAGAGGCAAAATAAAGGTGAGAAATGAGCAGAAAGAGGCTGGTTAAAGGTGAGAAACAAGCAGAAAGTGGCAGAATGAAGGTCCGCAACAAGCACAAAGAGGTAAGATAAAGGTGAGAAATTCGCGGAAAGAGGCAAAATAAAGGTCAGCAACGAGGACAAAGAGGCAAAATAAAGATGAGAAATGAGCAGAAAGCAGCAGAATAAAGGTCAGAAAGGAGCAGAAAGAGGCAGAGTAAAGGTCAGAAATTAGCAGAAAGAGGAAAAATAAAGGTGAGAAACCAGCAAAAAGAGGCAAAATAAAGGTCAGCAACGAGCAGAAAGAGGCAAAATTAAGGCCCCAAACAAGCATGAAAATCATTATAAAGGTTTGCAACGAGCAGAAAGAGACAAAAAAGGTGAAAAACAAGTAGAAAGAGGCAGAATAAAGGTCAGGAACAAGCAGCAAGAGGCAAAATAAAGGTGAGAATTGAGCAGAAAGAAGCAAAATAAAGGTGAGAAACAAGCAGAAAGGGGCAGAATAGAGGTCAGAAACCAGCAGCAGGAGGCAAAATAAAGGTGAGAAACGAGCTGAAAGAGGAAAAATAAAGGTCAGCAGCAAGCAGAAAGAAGCAAAATAAAAGTGAGGAACTAGTAGAAAGAGGCAGAATAAAGGTCAGAAGTGAGCAGAAAGAGGCAAAATAGAGGTCTGATACAAACAGAAATAGGAATAACAAAGGTCAGAAACGAGCAGAAATGAGCAGGGGAAGCACAACACTGAAGGCAGCAGAGGGTAGCAGACTCAGCCAAGCTGGACAGGAGGACCGTCACAGGTAGCTTGAGTGCTGGTATGTTTCTGTTGCCACCTTGATTTTACTGTTTAGCATTGTCTGACCCTCGGGGCTCATTGAATTTTTAACTTCTTAGAAATTAAATAAAAACGGGGACATTCTTTTAATCTTGCTCATTTGCACTAGAATTTTTGCACAGACCTAATTGCTGCTTTCTACCGAAACTAGAGCGCTAACGCGGTGTCAGGAATTGTTTTCCGACCCGCCTGAAGATTAGCGCTCTAGTCTTTTCAGGAGGCTTCTTAGCGCCCGGCTCCCCCCACATTACTTCCGGTTGTGCATTTAAACCAGGATGCATTGATCGCGCAGCGGACGCGTGCAGCAGGTGCGCCAAAGGCAAGCCCGTCTGTGCCCGTCCGCGCCAAGACCGCGACAGGCGCAGGGCACCCGGGACTAGATGCCCCCATCACTACATATTCGGCCAATACACTCAGGGGGTTAAATCTTAACCCTAAGTGTAACTGTTACATCCTTCTGGATAATTTATGGGGCCCCATTTCATGCCGCACCCGTGCGTGGACTATGCCAGGGTTGACCTCTGATGTACAAGAGATTTCCCCCACTGTTCAAAACAGTCTAAAAGGAGGGCTTATAAACGCCCGCTCTATGTGCAGACATAATCAGGACATCAAAGACCTGATCTTAAACCACCATCTTGATTTTTTTTTGTCACAGAGACATGGCTCAAGGACTGGAGCACCCTCGATGTATCGATGGCCTTACCTCCCGAATATGTTGTATTCAGAGTAGATAGGGCGAATGACAGGTGAGGAGGGGTGGCTTTATTTCTGAGAAATCCCCTTAACTGCCACACGTTTAACCATGACCTTATGAAAGGCGTCGAAAGCATGGGTTTCTCCATTGCCACCCATGCCTCATCCTCCTTTTCAGGATGCTCAATATATCGCCCAAGGGTAGCCCCTTGGGATTCCTGGAATCATTGAGTGAATCTCTACGTCATTACACTCTTCGCTATCCCCATTTTACCCTTCTAGGGGATTTTAATTTACATTTGGGATCAAAAACCGAACCTCAGGTCAACAGCTTTCACCACACCCTGGAAATTTTCGGACTTTCTCAAAAAATAGATGGCATAACTCACCTAGCAGGCCACACACTGGACGGGATCTGTTCCAATTTTCCTGCACTAACTACTGACACCCCAATTCCCCAAATCTGGACTGATCATTGCTTCATCCCTTTCAGCATAAAGCTATATCATCCTACGAAAAAGGAAGTAAAAGGCTGTTCATCCCCAAACACCTTAACAAACTGGACAGGGATAGCTAAGAACAGCAGTCTTAGGTAATCAGTCCAGTCAGGGATTCCTACCCTGTCTGGAGAGGTCGAGCAAGACTCGAAAATTTTCCACTCCTGGATACAGACTGCCACGTGAGAATTAGCCCCCCCGAAGCATCCCCATAAGATGAATAACACACTTAGGAAGTTAAGTGCCCCATGGTATACACAGGTCTTGGTGGAAGCCCACCTCCAGTGCAGGAAATGTGAACGAAAATGGAGGAGGGATTATGACCTCCTAGCAAAAGATCTTTATATTATAAAAAGGCGGGAATATCTCGCGTGTATAAAAACAGCAAAGAGAAGCCACTATACTAAAATGATATCAGAGGCCCAACATAGACAAAAGACTGTCTTCTCTTTAGTGAAAACTTTCACCCATCCGAAAGCCCTGCAGCCAAAAATTCCAACTTCCCAAGACCTTTGTGACCGGATCGCAGATTATTTCGAAGATAAAAGAAAATCAATTCAGGAAGACTTTCCCCAAGCAGTGCTGCTAACTGGTATGGAAGTGAAAGGCCCCAAAATCAAGGTACCTAGTGCCTTTCGCACTTTTACACCTGTCACCTTAGCCCAATCTAGGGATGCCATAATGTCCTGTAAATCAGGGTCCCCTCTAGACTCATGCCCCCTGTTTATTCTCCAGCA
This sequence comes from Lissotriton vulgaris, assembly GCF_964263255.1. Classification (NCBI taxonomy): domain Eukaryota; kingdom Metazoa; phylum Chordata; class Amphibia; order Caudata; family Salamandridae; genus Lissotriton; species Lissotriton vulgaris. The sequence goes on along the minus strand of NC_141687.1, from coordinate 1,399,473,516 downwards.
ATTAGTGGATATAGTTAATCCCATTATTAACAGTATAGTTAATGGCTCTCTTAGTAAAGGAACCATGCCAAGAGACTGGAAAAAAGCCACAGTGAAACCTCTAATGAAAAAACTAAATAAAGACACCTCTGAGCTTTCCAACTTGCGTCCTATTTCCCTTCTGCCAGTTCTTGGCAATAACTGAATCAATGGTCCACAAAGAACTTTCGAATTTTATGGATAGATATGACCTTCTGCACCAACAACAATCAGGTTTCGGTGGTAAGCATTCTACAGAAACTGCCCTAATAGAATCTATTCAAGATGAAGGAAAAAACGCCGTCTTGCTATTGCTCGATTCGTCGGCGGCGTTCGACACCATATCTCACGACATCCTCATAAATAGACTGAGAGGGAATGATGTAACGGACACAGTTCTTGACTGGATTGTTTCCTTCCTCACAGATAGAACACAGAAGGTATCTTTAGGACCTTTCCTTTCAAAAGAAAAACAAATAAATGCAGGGGTCCCCCAAGGATCGATATTGAGCCCTCTTCTCTTCAATATTTATATGGCTTCCCTTATCACTCTCATCGAGTCATTCGGCATATGCGTTACTTCATATGCCGACGATACGCAACTCATTCTATCCCTGGATAAAACTACCACCAGAGCAGAGGAAAACTTTCAAAATTGCTTAACGGAGGTCTTTCGGTAGATGACAATCAACCACCTTAAATGCAATTCAAATAAAACGGAAATTCTGCCTATGGGGAAGGATAACAGTTTTTGCCCCAGTAAATGGTGGCCCGAAGGCACCACTCCTCCCCCTGACGTGGTTGAGTCAGCAAGAAACCTCGGTATCCTCTTTGACTCCTCCCTCTCCTTTGATCATCATGTGAGAAATTTAGCAGGCAGTTGTTTCAATATGATAAAATCTCTGAAGAAGTTCTTTGACTTCCTTCCTATTGAAGCGAGAAAGTCTGTGGCAGCGTCACTCCTACTTTCCCGCCTAGATTACTGCAATGGCCTAATGGCCGGAATTAAGAGACAAACATTAAAGATGCTGCAAAGCGTCCAACATGCAGCAGCACAGTTAGTTTTAAAACTTCCTAGAAGATCCTCAGCATTGGCAGCCTTTAGAACTCTGCATTGGCTGCCGATGCATAAAAGAATTCTCTTTAAGATCTTAGTAACTGCCTACAGAGCCTTAAACGATAGTGGACCTAAGTATCTGTCGAAAGACTATGTCGCTACAATCCAACTAGAGTTTTGAGATCAGCGGGGCTCAATCTTGCTGAAGTTCCCAAATTTCATCTTAAAATGAAAGGAGGCAAATCATTTGGCGTCCTTGCCCCTAAAGCTTGGAACGCCATGTCAAATGACCTTAGAATGCAACACACTGAAGCGGCCTTTAGAAAGAAACTTAAAACCTGGTTATATAATCTGCCGGACTCATATGTGTTTGCTGCCATCTAGCGCTCCTTCGGATATTCCATTGAAGCTACCTTTCCAGCGCCAGGATTCTCCTTCCGGAGCGACAGTTTGCGCTCTATAAATACTTGTTTACATTACATTACATTACAGAAGGAGCTGCACTAGTACCTGCTCCCATATGCCCCCCTACTTATTTACCATGCTTTAACTGACAGACCCATTCATACACTCATGCACTCACTCACAGATCCACTCACACTCACGCACCCACTCATAGACCCACTGAGAGACTTATGCACCCACTGACAAACACCATCAGACACTTATGCACCCACTCACAGATCTATTTAAGCACTCTCACACACAGACCCACTGAGAGATTCACACACAGACTTGCTGACCCATTCAGAGGCTCACCCACCTACTCACACACTCTTGCACCCATTTAATGACCCTCTCAGACACTCACACACCAACTCACAGACCCACTCAGAGACTCTCACATGCTCTCACAGACACACTCAGACACTCATATGCCCACTCACAAACCCACTAAGACATTCATGTTCCCATTCACATACCCATTCAGAGTCTCCTGTTCCCACTGATTGTCCCACTCAGACACTCTAACACACACTCACTCACCCACTCAGACTTATCCATCCACTCACAGACCTTTAGGGACACTCATCCACCCACTCACAGACCCAGTCAGAGACTCACGCACCAACTCAGACCCACTCACACACTCATGCACCCACTCACAGACCCTCTCAGACACTCACACACCCTCCCACAGATCCACAGGCACTCCAATGCCCAAATTGCACAGCTAATTATACACCAATATAGTCACTCACACACCCACTCAGAGACCCATACGGCCACTTACACACCCACTCACCAACCTATACAGCAACTCACAGACCCACTCTCAAAGATTGCAGGTTACAGCAAGGAATTACAAATTAAAAAACATTGAAATTCACAGAAAAAAAACTAAGGGGTTAGGGTTGTTATAGTTAGGAAATAGAATTTACAAAAATAGAAAATTACTTAAATAAACAGAGGCTACAGGGACCTTATCGCTAGGAGGTGGAATTTTAAAAAAACCTTAGAAATTTAATGAGATAAAAAAGGCTAAAGGGATCTTATAGTTAGGAAGTGGAATTAAAAAATCCTTAGACATTCACTGAAAAAAACAAAGGTTACAGGAATGTTATGAATAGGCTCCGTTTTCACTCATACAAAACCAGTGAAATTCAGCAGTTATAGTTACCTAAGCTAACTATAATTTATGCCCCCATAGGGCCCTGCTTATGACCTCACATATTACATCACTCATGATATGGTCAAAGACATCACTGAGGACATTATTGATGACATCTCAAATGACACCACTGATGACATCATCCACAGAACCACTCACACACCCGCTCACACTCACCATATAACCTCTCTTACACCTACATATACACTCACACAACTGCTCACATACACATTCACAGACCCATATAACTACTGACACACACACACTCACTCATATATCCACTCACACAATCACTCACTCACCCATATAACCACTCACAGACCCATACAGCTACCCACACACCCACAAAACCACTCAAATCAAATCAAATCAAAAATAACTTTATTCGGTTTTTAGAATGGAAAACCATAAAAGTTCATAGAAATACATTTTTATACATTGATTCAGTAAATAAAAAGCTGTTAAAAAATCGTAAATTTAAAATACAGTTTATAAAATCACAGAGATTAAAAAAGTGACTAAACTTTTACTACTATTCTTTATGCTCTATTCATTCATTTGGTTATCAAAGGTTAGAGCGATGGCGTATGCAAAATTTCAGAAAGCGTACAATTGCTTTTGCTATTAGTTCATTTTCAAGATATTGTAACGCCAAGTAAGCTGGGCGACATTGGCGTAGGCCCCAGTATTTTAATATGGGCAATAGCCATTGTCTGCGGGGTGCCTCAAAAAATTTGCAGAATAAGATTGTATGTATTGTTGACTGTTGTGATTGGGAATCGCAAGGGCACAACAACGATTTTGATGACCAATCATTCTGTGTGGGGAAACAGACCATTAAATGGAACATGTTGAACCTAAAGCGTGTCAGAAGTAATTTTTCAAATTGAGTCATATTATACGTCAAATAAGGTTCGACAGATGGAACTGTTTGTACCAATAAACTTTGTTGTACAGAGGATTTATGGATTTCTTTTAGCAGGCGTATTTGGCGCAGATGTGAAAGACATGCTTTCCTCAGTTCTGATTTAGAGATACTGTTTAAAGATAGTGGGTCTGTAAAATAATGACTGTATCCCATGTCTTTTAGAAAGGCTTTTACATAGGCTGTCCATTTCATCCTCCCATAGTGATCAAGCGTCTGTATATCTTGAATAATGAGTCTGGTTAGGTGGCATTGTTCAGTGACCCAGATTCTGCGCCATAGCATTATGGGTTGGGCTCTTATAATATCCTCTAGATGATCTATGGCCAGCTCTTCATGACAGGCATATGTAGAGGAGTTTTTCGGTAGCCCTAGTAGGGATCTTAAAAAGGAGTTTTCTATTTTTTGTAGATCAGTCACATTTGCATACCCCCATATCCCTGCCCCATAAATAGCAGTACTGACACATTTTGCCTTATAAATTTTTAACATTTCTAGAGGTGGTTTATGTCCCAATTTTTGAGCAAATGATCTCAAGGCCATTGTTGCTTTTAAAAAGGATAGTTTCCTGGCGGTGATTGCCGCTTTCCACTTGAATTTGTCATCAATGACGATTCCCAAGTATTGGTAAGTGGATGTTCTTTCCAATGCTTCTCCTTTCACAAATAGTCTTTTAGGTTTCAGGCTCTTTTTCCCCGCATGCATAGTAAAAGTTTTCTTAACATTTAAAAACAAGTTCAAACTTAACATGAATTCACAGTATTTATCCAGCTCTCGCTGCAGTTCCACCGAAGTTCTGGCCAGGATGACCGCGTCGTCGGCATATAGCAAAGCAGGTATATGTTGACGACCGACCGAGGGGAGCTCTTTACTTCCCTCAAGCATTGCGGCCTCGAGGCCATTTGTATAGAGGGTGAATAAAAAGGGGGCCAGGACGCATCCCTGTCTGACCCCCTTTTCCACACCAAAACTCTCTGTCAATTGGCCCTTTGTCCCGAATCGCACTCTGCCTGTTGTTTCGGTATAAAGTTCTCGAAGGAAGTCCACGATAGGGGGGTCTACTCCCATTGTGAGAATGATCTTCCACAGCCTTGAGTGTATAACACAATCAAAGGCTGCGGATAGATCTACATACACCATGTGAAAGACACTCCCCTTGGCCTCTAAGTACTTTCCCGCCAGTAAGGACAGGTTTAACGCTTGATCTACAGTACCTAGACCCTCACGGAATTCGTACTGTATATCTGATATAATGTTATTAGTAGTTGCCCACTCCTGGAGTCTCTCGAGAATGATCCGACCAGCGACCTTCCCAAGAGAGTCCAGGAGTGAGATAGGCCTGTAACAAGTTGGTGAATTTCGGTCTCCCTTTTTAAAGATCGGGACAAGTACAGAGGTCTTCCATGATTTTATCAGACCTTCTTCTAGGGTTGCATTTAATACATTTGTCAAAAGCGGGGACCAAAGTTCTTCCTCGTATTTGTAGATATCAACGGGAACCCCGTCTGGCCCCGGGCCTTGCCTATTTTTGAGGATCTTAATGCTTTCTTTACCTTATCATGTGTAAACTGCAGGTTTAACGGATAAATAACTTGGTTCAATGAGTCCATTGTTTCCATATTATATTATGATCCTAGATTAAAAACATTAGAATAATGATTTACCCATTCAGTGTTGGTAATTGCAACATCGATAGAAGGTAAATCCTCCTTACCGGTAAGGTATGGTGACCTTACTATTTGCCAGAACTCGGCGCTATCTTTAAGTTCTGAGCTCTTCTTCAAACGCTCCCATAAATCGATTTTTATCTCTTGTTTTCTATTTTTCATTGCTAAGGCATATTCTCTTCTTAGAGTGGTAATTTCCTCCCTATCTCTTTGGTTCCTGCCCAGCGCTTTTTCCAGTTTTGTATGTGCTTTAGTGCAAGCTGAATTAAACCAGCCTTTCTTTGCACAGTTTTTTTGTTTACAGGATCTGGTGAGTGCTTTTTTTATCTTTTCTGTAATAGTATTAAAACTAGCTATTATATTGGTACTTTTTGCCTCATACTCTAGACAAAGTAATATCTCATTTTTGCATGCTGTAACTATTCCTGAAGTGATCGCTTTTTTGTCAGTATTTCCCCATTTTAAAGTATAGCCGTTAAGAGAGCCCAGCTCTAGGTTTTGTTGATGTAATAAAGATAATGTGTCAAAATCTTTTTTTTTTTTGATCTCTTAGGGCGATTACAATCGGGAAGTGATCGCTTAGAGGGTTTTTGACTACTTCGAATAATTCTATATTTGGGCCTTTATATGCTGAGATCATGACGTAGTCTATCAGACTCATTAGCCCCCTTCCATTAAAGGTTGGTGTGAAGGGTACACACTCACTCATATACCCATACAACAATTCACATACCCATTCACACACCCACAGCCAATCACACAAACATCCACTCATGCATTCAGCCACTTACTCACCCATACAGCCACTAATAGAAGTATTCACTCACCCATACAGCCACTCACACATTCATTCACTCACCCACAAAACCATTTACGTAGCCATACACACATAAATACAATCACTCATGTGCCAATTCAATCATCTACACAGCCACTCACACAACTATGTACTGTGCAAAACAGCTACTCACACACCCACTCGCATACCCATACTCTCAGTCAAACAGACACTCACTGACCCATACATCCACTTACACACCCAGGAGCTCACCCATAGAGCCATTCACACAGACACTCAGTCACCCAAAACAGCCTCTCACACACACACTCATCCACCCATAGAGCCACTCACAGAGCCACCACAGTCACTGGTACAGCCACTAACTCACCCACCCATACAGCCACTCACACAGTCACTCACTCATCCATACAGCTACTCACATCCCTACCTATTCACCCATACAGCCACTCACACATCCACTCAAACACCCATGCAACCACCCAAACACCCACTCCCACACTGATACAGACAGTCACAGAGTCACCCAGATGACATATATTAGAAAAAGTAACACTCAGAAAGAATAGTAATTTAACTTGTGCAGTACCTTAGTATATATCTTTAGCTCTCAGAAACTTTCATGAAACACTTGCATTCACTGGATGATGTCATCAGTGATATCATAAATGATGTCATTGATGATGTCACTGACCATGTCATGAGTGATGTAATATGTGAGGTCATAAACAGTGCATTGTGAGTGTGTAAGTTCTATTTTCCTTAGGTAACTATAACTGCTGTATTTTAATGGTTCTGTATGAGTAAAATCGGAGACTAACTATAATGTCCCTGTAACCCTTGTTTTTTTCCAGTGCATATATATACATATCTTCAGGGTGCATAGATGTGTATTTAAGAATAGTAAATCTATACTTCTATATGCACTTACCTTTCGATATGCTTTTCTTTAATATTCTGTCCATGATATTGGTGTATCACTACATTCCTAGCCTCGATATTCTACAGTACAGTCTTAAACCAGTAGAGACAAACTGAAGGCTGTTTTAAGAATGTCTAAAGTTAGGACAGAACTCTTTCATAAATCAGGACCATTGCTCCAAAAAATAGCCTTACGCCAGGGAAAACTTCTACAAAATCAGGTCTCTGATAGATTAGAAGGTCAGTATATAAATTACCTAATATGAAGATGCTTATATGGCTGTTAAATTAGAATTAAAAGAAAATACCAAAAAAAATACAAGTATCAAAAATAGTAAATTTGTAAAATGTCAAGGTTTCGCATTAGCTCTATTGTTAAGGTCAATGAACAGGTGAAAGGTTAGTTTTATGGTCAATATAACATTCAGTGAGGGTTATTTTTTAGAAACATGGTTATTTTTAGATTTAAGGTCAAGGTTAGGTTCAGGATTAAGCTAGGCATTAAGGTTAGTGTTAGATTAGGGTCAATTAACTGTTCTAGGGCTTATTGCTTGGTTAGTTTTGACTTATATTATTAGCTAGGGTTATGCAGAGGGTTAGCTTTAGTCACAGGTTCAAGAGTAGGCTTTGGTTTAACTTACCTACTGTTAGGCTTTGATTTTGGATTAAAGGTTTTGTTTTAATGTTGTATCAGTACTTTTGTTTTCTTTTGACTACATGTTTTGGGGTTATAGTTTCCGGATTATCGTCACAACCATTGAAATCATATGTTCATATATATATAATTCGGATTTTGTTTGGCAGATGATAGTTCTTAGGCAATGCAGTTTCAAAGTCAAAGTCAAAAAGGCTTTATTTCGACATATAACAATATCTTAAAAAGCATACATACAATAAAAAATACTTTTCAGTGCATTTAAAATAAACCGTAACTTTCTGCTATCAGAAAATGGATCTATAGATTCTAAAATAAGCATTTAGTTTAAAACAGACCATGGTAAAAAGTGTAATTAAACAATTTGCCTAAGTCTTTTTGACCGGATTCGCCAAGCCCACCCAAGGTACTTCGAGGTGGCACATGCGTAAAAAGTACGAGTGTCCGAATAGAGAATCCTTAAAGCCACGTTGCAATGCCTAGTGCCCAAAGTACGACACATGGGCTTGAGCCATTTTGACTGTGGAACTATATATGCAGGGCACTCAAATAAAAAGTGAGGGACAGATTCTCTGCGCTGTGGGCAGAAGGGACACCACGGAGCAGTCTGGTATGGGATTTTCCAGTGACAAGTAAATTCCATTACAGGGAGAAGACCAGTTCTAAATTTAAAGTATAGGGACCTTTCCCAAGTGGCTGAGATAGTGTCCAGATACAGTTCTCTGAAGGGGGTATCTTTGGACTCCATGAAGTTTCTAGTCGACTTGCATATCGAGGTAGAGGAATTCCTTCTGTTTGTTACCCAATTCCAATAAAGTTGTTTTATTGTGGATTTGGGGGGGGCTGACTGTTGGTACCATGCTTCTTCCAGCCCCAGATTGGTAAGTAAGGCTTTAATATCCGTTAGCCACTTTATTTTCGCCCACCCTGTCGATCTTAGAATCTCCCGTAGACCGTCCGCATAACTTGAGAGTTCAGGAACTCTCCAGATGCGAGCCCACAGAAGCAAAGGGCGTAACTTCGCTAGGTCTTCTATAGCCCGACAGCCCATGTCCAATTGCAGAGGCAAGATGGGGACAGACGGGCCAAGGGACATCAGGCTTCTCAAGAAGGAATTCTCAGCTCGAGTAAGGTCTTTCAAGTTCGACATTCCCCATAATTCCGCCCCATACAAGGCAGCACTTACTCCTCTGGCCGCGTAAATGTCCAATACTGCAGCTATGGGTTTAGTTGAGGCTGCTCTCTGCTCTTTTAGCAGGGTCCCGGTTATTCTTTTTAGGTTTAACAACATCTTGAACAGATGCTGGTCCCATTTCATGGAATCCACCAGCCTGATGCCCAGATAATCGAAGGTTTTAGTCCTGTCCAATGCCACGGAGCCCAATGTTGGCGGAGGGCCCAGTTTTTGCGGAGGGTTCAAAATAAGGTACTTTGTTTTGTCTGTGTTTATACAGAGTCCTCTTTGTTTACAAAAATCGTCAAAGCCTGAGAGAAGCTGTTGTAGGCCCATTGGCGATTTTGACAGGAGCAAAGTATCGTCCGCAAAAAGCAGGGTGGGGATGGAACGACCTGCCAGACGAGGGGCATCTGCAGGAATCCTTAACAAGTGGTCCACCACCCCATTAACATAGAGCGAAAAGAGTGTTGGGGCAAGAACACACCCTTGCCGCACTCCTCTGTTCACATCTATTCTTCGGGTTTTTTGGCCATTGGGACCCCAGCGAATTTGGGCGTAGTTGTTTTCATGAAACTTCATGACCAGATGGAGCAGGTAAGGTGGCAGGCCAAGATCGTTAAGAACCTTCCATAGATTATTTCTGGGGACCAAATCGAAGGCCGTCCGGAGGTCGATGAAGGCCAGATATAATGTACCCTTCCCAATTGTGACGACCTTCCAGTAGATCATAAGAAGCCTTAGCGATTGTTCAATTGTTCCCGTGCCAGCACGGAACCCTGCCTGAAAATCCGAAAGGATCCTGTTCTCATCTGCCCATTGCTGTATTCTTGTTAAAAGAACCTTGCCTGCGACTTTTTGTGAGCAGTCGATCAGGCTGATTGGCCTGTAGTTCCCAGGGTCTTCTCTCGAACCTTTTTTGTGAAGGGGAACCACTTCAGCGGCCATCCAAGAGGCAGGCAGAGGTGCGCCTTCCAAAGCAGCATTCAAGACCGAGGAGATCAGTGTGCTCCAGTCATCTATGTCAGCTCGGAGCAGGTCGCCCGGAAGACCATCGGGGCCAGCCGCCTTGCGTGGAACCAGAGATTTTATTGCGCTTTCCGCTTCTATCTTAGTAAACAGACTTTCCTTGGATCTTTCCAACACTCTAAGGGGCTGTGGTAAAACGAAGTCCAACGCTTCAACTGCGGTTGCCGTATATAATTTTGAGAAATGTGTGAACCATACTTCCTCGGTTATATTACAAGTGATAACTGTATCAAGGGGTCTGTTCTTCTTGTGAACTAAGTCCCAGAAAGCTTTTGCATTTTTTCCGCCACTGGCAGTTCGGAGATCCTGCCAGAACTTGTCTTCCCAGTCTCTCTTTGCTGTTTTAAGCTCCGATTTATAGCCCTTCCGTTCAGTGGATATTAGGGTGGCATTTCCACTTTTCACCGCCAGTATCAGGGCTCTCTTCTTGGCACGACACTCCTTCGTGTACCATCCTGACTTGCCTTGTTGGTTGTTGCGAATAGGGTTCCCATTTTTTACTTTAGCCTTGAAAAGGTCCCCAATTGAGAGTGAGACCTCACGGAACAATGCTGTAATCTGCTTAGGGCAAATAGGCTGACTTTTTAGAATGGCACAGGCTGTAGAAGTAACAGTTCTGATACATGCCATTTTCTCCTCATCTATTGCCACTTTGTCCCATTTCAAGCGTCTTAGGCAGTTTGTTGGGACCACTCCTCCCAGTGGCCCTGTTGCAAGAGCATCGTGGTTTCCACTTCCAGGGGAGTTCTCTTTCCACCAGGTTGATAGGGTCAAAGAAAGGGCGTTATGGTCACTGTCCAGGGAGGGTAGAACTACCATATCCTTCATGTGAGCCCACAAAGAAAAGTTTAGAAGGATATAATCGATCCGGGAAGAATGACCAACCCTGTTATATGTATGAGCCCCCAATAGGTCTGATGGTGTCCTCCCATTGGCTGCCCTTAGGCCATGCTCTAAAGTGAGGGAATTTAGTTGGATGATTCTGGGGGTCCAACTATTTATGATGGGCAAGTCAAGTGACGGGACACCTCTCCTAGTATCTTCATCATTTAAGTCCAGGGATTCATCGGGTAACAGAGGCTCGAATGTGCAATTAAAGTCCCCCATGACCAAAATTAGGGAATCGCTACAGCACACACCCAGGGCTGCTTCCAGGTCCAAGAGCGTTGGTGACAAAGCTCTCCCGGAGGCCCCTCGTGTATAGATGTTAATAATCTCCAGTTTTTCTGCTCTCCTCGGGCAAGTTACAGTGAGGTGCATCAAATCTGGAGTTTTTTGGGGATGATGGTGTACCCTCCATCCCAAAGTAATGTCTATCCAAACCAAGAGACCTCCGAAAGGGCGGCCTCTTCCCGAAGCTGGAATTTCTGCCGGGACAAAAAAGGTGGCATTACCTACTCGGTGCCTAGGTTCTACGCACCATGTCTCTTGAAATGCGCAAACTGAGTGGGGTTCAACGAGCGCCACCCAGTCTGGGACATCTGGCTTACTGCTTAAGCCTGCCACATTCCAACTAATAATTTTCAAAGGGGCATGATGCTGGGACTCATTATAGCCACTATTCCCACCCTGAGGACCCGAAATTTGTGGTCCGACCACTAGTTCAAGTTTGTCAGTCCCATCACCTGAAGGAATGGGTAGGATTGGGGTAGGCGAGGGATGGGGCACAACAATATTGGTCAGCGGTGCCTCCCCTACCAGAGAAGTTGTGTTAGCCCTTTGGGGGGAGACAAATGTTACCTCTAAGGTGTTAAGTCACCAGCCCCAACCCTGTGGAGTGGTTGGTTGGGAGGGGGTCCATACCCTTGCTCTAGGATCCAAGGTTGGGTAATGAGGGAACCATACACCTCTACCCCCATCTTGAAAGAAATTATTATTATTATTGAGCCCCATTAAGGGGGGGGGGTGATAAAAATACCCCAAATCCCTAGATGCAGTTTCACTTTTATAACCTAGATTGTTCAGCCTCAATCCCGGGCTCTCACTTTCTCTGTACCTTTGTGCCCTTAGATCTGCGCCAGTGTACCCATACAGCACCTTCTTTTGCACATGTACAGAGAAGCACACATGCATGATGTCATACATCGTCCTCTTCCCATTGGCATGATTAAAGTAGGAACTTAATATGCCTGCTGGGTCTGTGTAAGAGTTCTTTAGTGAATGTGGTTGCTTTAAGGCTTCTGGGTTATCTTCCAGAAGATGTTAGTTAAATTCAAGGATGGTTATGGGGCTCTAGCATCTATTTTAAGTGGCCAGCATGGGCTTCTGTTGTTCTTTTTCCTATTCATTCATTTCTTTTGTTCATATGTTTGTTAAGGTTTTCTTTTAATATAGGCAAGTTTTGGGGAGATTTCTGACTCTCTTCCCCACCTTATGCCATGATTCAACCAAGTGCCCATAGACTTACTGGACGTTGTCTCACCTCCTTCTTGTGTGGGTCTGTGGGTACTGCCAATACAAACCTCCCACCTCTTTATGGTGAGTGAGCTGTACTCTGAACGACCTTCACAAGTCATTCTTAGGTATAGAAGCATGCGCCTAGCGATGCAGTGTGCATTATTGCTTGCGCAGGCGAGAGTCCTTTTGTGTTGGGTTTCGAACCGGACCCTGCAATCGCACACGCTTGTGCGTTTGTTTTTAGTTTTGGCTTCTGTTATTGGGCTTTCAGTGCGTGTTTTTTTTAAACAAGCAGTAATTATGATGAAGGTCTCCCAGGACCTGCCACGCGTGAATGATTGCTTTAATATCTTGAGCAATTTCAGCTCCGTGGCCGATTACGGCGCCTTCGTGCGCCGTGCAGCTGATTAAATGGCTGTCATCTCTGAGCATCTGTGGTGTGCGGTGGAGGGGAGCGGAGATGCAATTTGGTGTGGGAGTTAAATTGCGCTTGCTGAACATTGTTATTGCAATGATCTACTGTGGGCAGGAATGAACTGCTGGGAAACAGAGAAGTCAGTGAATGATGTATGGGAAACGGCGTGGAAACGGCGTGGTTAGGCCATGCGAGTATGAGTGATACATGTTTCTGTCTGCGTTTGAGGGGGCCTCTGCCAAGGCTCCGCCCACCCTGACTCAGCTCTTATAATGATTTTTCACATAGAGCGCTTCTGGTAAACAACAATTTGCAATTCATAAAAGTCATGCGCATTAGGCACCCCGGACAGCACAGTTTCCCACCAAGTGATTCAGGTGCAGTCCCAGACAACAAGAACAGAGCGCCTGCTGTCTTGCCATTGCAGTTTATGCTTTATAAGATTTGCGAACATCTCAGCATGTCAGCCAAGCCATCTTTAAGAGGAACCCTTTTGCTTGATACGGTTGGGTGGCTGGGTGTTTTGGTCCAATGATTTGACAGAGTTGGAGATTTTTTACTATTTAGAAGTCGAACTGGGCGGTTATCTGTAGCGGGCAATTTACACATAAGCGGTTCCTGGTCAACGTGAAATAAGTTTAACAACTCAGTCCAGCATGCCCAGTGGCATTTGATTCCCCATTTCCATCTCATAATCTCCATATTTCTAATGGATACTTTTAACCACATATTCCTCACCTTTAGGATTTCCGCAGGTGCCCAATTGGATCCGGATCCATAGTAGTTCCCCTGTGGGCCAGTAGGTGGAACTGTGTAGCCTCGCGTTGACTTCATTCCACACTGAAAGTGGCAAAATGGAACCGCATTTGAGCACCACCTCTGCACACAATGTCAGTTCCTTTCTTTCCACACCTTCAAAGGCGGATCTGGGGCCGTGCCCCCCCCTTTTCATCACATTTAGTACTTGAAGTGGAAACATACAAGTGCAGGTAACTACTCGTTTCTGAGAAGTGATGGTACTCTCCAATTAAAAGTATTATTTTTCTCTTGAGAAGTGCAGGTACTCTCCCTCTCAAAACAAAACAAGTATTTGCAATGCAATAGGTCTTGCATTATTGAAGTTTGAGCTATTAGCATTGCTAAATAATGCAACACCAATAGCTCAAACTTAAATAATGCAAGACCTATTGCATTGCAAAGGCTTGTTTCTGATACTGTCAGACCAATTTACTAGTATAAATATATATCTCATAGACTTACATCTATAATTTGAAGAGATGTTCACATTTTTGGGATTCACAGATTCTGTTAAAGCGACACCTACAAATTTCCTCCTGTAAATCATAGATTTCCATCTATTCTCACTGTAGACTGTGGCAAACTGTATGTTCTACTTAGAGATATTCTCAAATACTGTATGGACATGCTCAACATAACTGAACAAACTGTTTCTTGAACTGATTTCTTTTAAGTGGATCAATGCATGTGGTTTGTCATCAGGTAAGAAATGAAAAGCAAAGCAACATTGGTTTCCCACTGAGAATTTGGGGAATGTTATAATTTCCCATTTGAGGTCCGACTGAACAGGTGACTAACCAGGGACAGTGCCATGTGGAATTTTGTTGTGAGTTTTAAAGTAATCTTGGTTTCAAATAATGAATATAGAGGGGCATCCCTTCATTTTTGTCTGTTTTCTACAGGTATGTGGTGCATTGTGCATTTTGTGACAGGATGAGCATAGTGCAAGTTTAGAAGATGTTATGTTATGTTATAGGTAGTTTTATAGCGCACTCAAATACTCAAGAGTGTCCTGGCGCGTGCACATGCAGAAGGACAGTTGGCAGAGAAATGAGAGAGTTACTCAGTCATTTTAAAAAGGTGAGTTTTGAGTGATTTTCTAAAAAGCTTGAAGTCCTGAATGGCCCGGATCTTCACGGGGAGGGCGTTCCATGCAGCGACTGCTTTCACAGAGATAGATTGCCCGCCTAAGCGCGCCCGTCGAAATCGTGGAATAACCAGCCAGCATTGAGTGGCCGACCGGAGGGGGTGGTTGGGCGTATACAAAGTGAAACGTCTCCTCAAGTACAGAGGCCCTTGCCCGTGGATGGCTCTGTAAGAAAAGATAAGTGTCTTAAACAATACCCGTTGAACCACTGGGAGCCAATGCAGACTACGCAGATGCTGCCGGACACTAGACCTCCTCGAGATTTTAAAGAGAAGCCTAGCCACAGCATTCTGTATAATCTGGAAGCGATTGGTCAGATAGGCCGGAATACCAATAAACAGGGCATTGGCGTAATCGAGGCGAAAGAGACTGAGGGCACGTGCCACCATTTCTTTGGCCAACCCCGGAAGCAGGGGGAAATATCTTCGGAGGGCTTTGAGTGTACCAAAGCATTCACTGGTTAATTTCTTAATGTGTTCGTCAAATTTTAGGTTTTCCCCAAACCACACCCCCACATTTTTTGCCGGATTTCCCACAGAATTAGGGCGGGGGACATCGGGAGGCCACAACGATTCTCTGAAGTTGGCAGGGAATTGTCAATAGAGGAGAATTTCTGATTTTTCTTCATTGCACTTCAGTTGGGCAAGTGCAAGCCGGCGGAAGACCGATGAAAGACAGGCCTGGACAGATGAAATATCCAGATCTGAGCCCGGCCAACTAAATAGTAACTGGGTGTCATACGCGTAGGCTATAATTTTCGCACCCAGTTCCTCAGCCAAGATCAAAGGGGTCAAGTACATGTTAAACAGCAGGGGACTTAAAGTGGACCCCTGTGGCACTCCATTGGAGAGTAACCTGGCCGAAGACGAATAGGGAGGCATCCACACCTGCTGTGTCCGATTGTCCAAGAACAATGTTAACCACTCCAAAGCAGGGCCGTTGATGCCGATGGATGACAACCGGGTGAGAACGAGCTGATGGGGCACCGTGTCGAAGGCGGCAGAGAGGTCCAACAAAATCAGGGTCGCTCTGCCGCCTCCGTCTAGGCACTCCCTGATGGCCTCGGACACTTCAACCAGAGCTGCTTCAGTGGTGTAAGCAGCACGAAACCCAGATTGAGCGGGGTGCAAAGCAAAAGAAGCCTCCACAAAGGTATCCAACTGGCGAAATGCCACCTACTCACAGACTTTAGCCAACACTGGCAGAAGAGAAATGGGTCGATAATTAAATGGAACCAATGGATCCAATCCCGAGTTTTTTAAGAAGTGACAAAGTTTGGCCTGCTTCCAGCACGTAGGGACTGTAGCTGTCTAGAAAGAGAGAGTGATGATCTCAGTAACCTCAGAGCAGACCACCTCTGCCACCCCTCCTAGTACACGAGCTGGACAGGGGTCGGTGGGAGACCCTGACTTCATAGATTTCAAAACCGTCAGGATGTCAGCTTCAACTGGCGGTGAGAATTCCTTAAACAGGTTGGCAGGGGTTCTGAGAGGTGGAGGAGATTCCAAGGAAGCGTTCCTCTGATTGGGAAAAGCAGTGCGCAGGCTATCCTGATTACCAGCTATTTTATCAACAAAGAAGGAAGACAGGTTATCGCACCACTGCTCAGAGAATGGCAACGTTGATTGCTCGGCACAGGGGGAAAGAAAGCTCTTAACAATAGCAAAAATGTCCTTGCTGTTGTTATTGGCCTTAGTTATTCTACCCGCATAGTAGCTGCTTTTAGCCATCCTGATGGCAGCATAATATTCCCTCTGGGCACCGCGCAGCGCCACTTTGGCCAGTGGTCAGTCGGCACGTCTCCAGCAACGCTCCAGTTTTTTACAACCCAGTTTCATTTCTCTCAGAACATGCGAAAACCAGGGCTTTGAGGGAGAGGGGCGCTTTTTAGTACTGGCATCCGGCTTCACAGAGGAACCAACCCCACGGCCAATCCAGGAGTTAAAACGCTGCACAGCCTCAGTTAAATCTGAGCCCAATGTTGGACGGCCCTGAAGTAGAGCGTCAGAAAGAGCAGGGAGGCTGATCTTCTAGGAACGTACGCCAACGGAAGGAGCAAAGGCGCAAGGGGGCTTCTCTACAATGGCCTACGGAACTGTTACATAAGTTTATTTTCAATTGTAGTTGCCTCTGATAGGGAGGAGATTGCAGGGGTTTTGCTTCTACTTCAGACAAGATATCTGGTGGGATCTCGAGGACGGGTAGGTCTAGGTCTGGAGAAAGAAGAGAGAATCATAAGGTCCAGCATGGCAAAGGCTAAGTTCCAGGGTGGCATGCTAGACAAGAGTAGTGGATGGTGGGCAGGGTCAGTAATAGAGATTCCTATTTTAGGCTCTGTAAGATTGATAGGTTCTGGAAAAACCATGACAGATAGGCCTGGGGTATGGAGAAGGACTTGTAATTCCAGGAGGGAGTTTAAGAACGAAAGTCAATCAGGCCCAGCAAATTTGACTTGCAATTAAAACGACTGCATTGATGGTGTTAAAAGTTTGGATTGTGATCTTGAAAAACACTGAGATAAAAGATGAGGATATGGGATGTTAGGAGCTATGCAACAGGGGCGTTAGAAGGGTACTGGGGCTTGGAACTGCATGTATTACTTTGATTGGAGAGAATTTTTGCAATGCTACCAAGTTTGTGAGCTCAGACCCATCAAAGGGGCCTTCCCCACAATGTTTGCATGTCTGTGGCCGATTGAGCCATTTTTCTAAATGTCCACAAGGGGTCAGAGGCATGGACTTCATCAGTACAGCTGGTGCCATGCAATCAGGCCCGTGAAGAGCTCACTGTACTACACTCACGGCCATCTTTTACTCTCCAGTCGTGATAGTGGGGGCCATTTTCCTCGCTTACATTAGTCCACATTCAATACCACACTGGCCCTTCTGTACGGCTATGGCTATCGCCTCCTGGAAAAGAATACCCTCTTATATTAATATTTGGATGAATCCATTTGGGTTATGAAACGCATCCTTACATCACATCAAAAAATGACACCGATTGCTTTAATCCTTTCTCCAGACAAGTCGGTTCTTTCTAAATCAACCGTCCTTTCATCGGCCCAGCGGAGCAGAGATCCGGACTCGAGTCTGCTTAACAATGCATTCTTTTCATGAGGGAATGGCCTTGTCAGGGTGACACCACACAGGCGGGGGGAGGGGGGGGGGGGATTCCGAGCGCCCAGCTCTCTGGCCCAAATGCGAAATAATCCCGGGCGCTTTTTTAGTGGATGGCGTGGCTGCTCCGTGACTCATGTTGGTTAGAAATTGTCACCCGATATAATGTTAAAAACATCAGAACGAAATAATGTTTGTGGTCATTCGATCTTCACAGTTACAGGGTGGCATGTTCCTAACAGGTAACTCGTGGTTTTAAGTGGGCCGGGTCCTGCCGGTGCTCAGCACCGACAATTCTAAATGGCAGGTGCTGAGACGGGTCCCTCTTGGGCTCTGCATGTTTGCCCTCACCCTCATGGAGAAAAGAAAACCTGAACTCTGCATCAGTACCATGCTTCACTGCCAGTGATGCAACTTCAAAGAGACGTTATAGTTCTTGCACTGTCTCATAATTTCAGAACTGAAGCATTTTCAATGTTCTATTCAACGAAGCCATAGTTCTTGCTTATTTATCTTATGCAACTATTAACCATTGACAAAGTCAATAGTCCTGGCTTGTTGTAGGTGTAATGTTACCTGTTGTGTTATATGTATATCTGGATGTAATCACAGAAGAGGCAAAATACAAATCGGGCGGCATACTATGCTAAGCACAAATGTTTAGCTTAAATGTTTTTTTTTATTTCAGTCCTTTTTTATTGAAAATTATATTTACATGGTGTGAGACATATACATGGTGAGTAATATGAGTCTTAGACAGGAGGGAGAAGAGAGAAAGAGAAAAACGCCCCAGGGGGTGGGGGTGGAAGGGGGTTACGGGGGGGGGGCGTGTTCAAAGTAGTATAGGTCCATCATTTTGGCATTTAACAATTCTGAATCCGGCTGTACAGTTCTGGCCGTCCCCCCCCCGATTAAACGTTCGATTTTCTCTCGTGCGGTTGTCGGTTCCCAGCTCCCGCAGTGGTCAAGAATGTGAGAGTGAGAGTAGAGAAGCACAGGGTAGGGGGAGTAGGGGATGTGCTGTTCTGGTGCCCTGTCTTGTTGTTATTCTGTGACAAGGTTGAGGCACATATGTTTCCTTTGGTTGCGTTGCTTGTTGCTACGGCTATGGCGGCTTGTGTGAGGACATGTAGTTGTCTAGCGAGAGCCACATTTCGCACTTCTTGTGTGTCAGCGGTGTGTGTTTGGCTGTTATGGTGTCTGCTCCCCTTAGGAATGTGACCCAGTTGAACCATGCCTTGACTGTGGCTTTCGCTGTGTCCTTCCAATTATTCAGTACTGTCTTGACTGCTGCCGTCAGTAGTAGGTCTATCAGGTCCCTGTCCTCTTTAGTTTTGATTGAGGGTCCATAAACCCTATGGCTAGGCTTTGGAACTCAAGTCGAAATGAGGTACCTGTTATGTCGTTTATCAGTGTGCCTATCGTTTTCCAGAACTTCTTGACCTTGGTGCAGTGGAAAAGGAGGTGCGCTAGGTCGCCTGTTTGCTTGCTACAGTTCCAGCAGGAATCACTTTCTCGGATTCCCATGGAGGCTAGGCGGGCTGGGGTCCAGTATGCTTTGTGTATCAGCCAGAATCTGGTTTGGTCTAGGATAGTCGTTACTTTCTTCCTTGACGTTGATGTCCAGAGGTTGGTTTTTTCGTCTTCGCTGAGCTCCCTACCTCTGAGTGTTCCCCAGTATCCTATGACCTTGTTGTTAAGTTTGGTGGATTTCGGGCTGAGGGCCCGATAGAGGTGAGCTACCTGGTGCCCCAGTTTGTTTAGGTTGGTCGCGTATTGCACGATTGAGGGTGTGTGTTTGCTGAGGTCTGCCTTGCTGATTGCTTTGATCTTCAGAAAGTTGTATAGTTCGATAGTGTCAAGTTTGTGTTGTTCTTTGAGTGTGTCGAATGTGGTTTGTGAGCCCTGCTGTTGTAGATGGCTTACTGTGGAGATGCCATGTTTGTACCAAGAGTGCATGTCCAGTGTCCTGTCTTTGTATTTGATTCTGGGGTTGTGCCATATGGACTCCAGCTGGGACTTTTTCACGCTCATCTCTAGTAGTTTGTCTACCCTGAGGAGGGCCTGCCTAGTGTTTCTTAGTATGGGGTTGTGCCTAATTGCTGGGTGTTTGGCTGCAGTGAGTAGGGTGATGGGCTCCATGCCTTTTAACAGTCTTTTCTCTCGTAAGAGCCAAGCAGGGGTGTAGCCTTGTTTAGTGGTGAGCCAGTGCAGTCCCTGTTTCGCTATGCATGCGGTTTGGAACGTTTTAAAGTTTGTTATGTTGAGGCCTCCTAGTTCTCTGGGTAGTCTTAGCTTTTTTAAGCTGAGTCTGGGTTTCTTCACCTTGCATAGGAAGGTATTGAATAGTTTGTCCAGTTTTTTATGGAAGTCCGCTGTGTTGATCAGTGGGAGCATGTTGAGCAAGTAGTTTACTATCGGTGTAAGCATCATCTTGATCGTCTCCACCTTACCCCACCATGTGGTGAATTTGGGTGACCATCCCTCTATCCTTTCCTTGATTTTCTGTATTATCGCTTGTTCATTCTGATCTAGTGTGGACCTGAGGTCTCTCTCCAAAAGGAGGCCCAGGTACTTAATGGACTTTTTTTGCCACGTCAGTCCTGATGCGCCCAGTACTGTCTTCGTGGTGTGGATATTTAGGGGTTTGCATTCTGATTTTTCCCTGTTTAACTTGTATCCTGACACATGTGTGTACTGCTCTATGGTGTCCATAAGGGCTTTTATTGACTTCTCCGGGTTTTCGGTTATTATTAGGACGTCATCTGCGTAGGCAGCTAGTTTGAAAGTTTCCCCTTCTATTGATATCCCCGCAATGTCGATGTTTGTCCTTATCATAGTGAGCAGTGGTTCTATCGCTAGGAGAAACAGGGCCGGTGATAGTGGGCATCCCTGTCTTGTGCCGCGTTCTAAGCAGAGTATTTCAGATGTGCCCCCGTTAACTACTACGCGTGCTCTAGGTTCGTTGCATAGGGCCAGGACCATCTTCCTGTAGTTGGGTCCCAGTCCGAATTTCTGCATGCACTGGTCTAGGAATGGCCAGGAGACTCTGTCAAATGCCTTTTCTGCATCCAAGGCTATCATTACAGCAGCATTGTTACTTTTGCTGGCGTGGTTTATTATATGACAGAGCAGTCTAGTGTTGTCATGGGACATTCTGTTCTTAAGGTAGACTACCTGCGAGCGGTCTATGAGTGTAGGCAAGTATGTGTTTTTTAGTCTGTTTGCTAGGATTTTCGCATAGATCTTGCAATCTACGTTTATGAGTGAGATTGGTCTGTAATTTTGGGGGTGTTGTGTATCTTTGTCTTCCTTGGGTATGACTATAATGTTTGCTTCTGCCATTTTTGGTGTCATGATACCGTTGTTGATGCAGTTTGTGAGTACGTTTGTTAGCGTCGGTTTGAGTATCGGTAGGAATTGTTTGTAGAACCTAGCTGTGAAACCGTCCGGGCCTGGGGCTTTGTTGTCTTTGAAGCTGGCTAGAGCTCTTTCTATCTCCTCGCCTGTGATGCTTGATTTTAGCTTTTCTCGCTGGGTGTCAGTTAGTGCCGGCGTGGTGATGCGATCCAGGAGCTCCTTACCCCCGTCACCGCCTAGGGTGGTATCTCTTTTGTAGAGTTGCTCATAGAAGTCTCTAAATGCATTGAGTATCTCCGTGTTAGCTGTCTGGGATTTATTATTGCTATCACTGACTGCTGCTATCAAGTGCTGTTTCTGTTTGCCCTTGAGGTAGGACGCTAGTGCCTTCCCTGCTCTATTGGCGGTACATAGGTTTATGGCTTTGTACTTGTTTATCCAGGTTCCAGCCCTTTCGCTGAGAATTCTGTTTAGTTCGTATTTCCTTTTTGTTAGTGTTGTGAGTGTGTTCCTGTCTTCTAGGTTGGCTATATGTCCCGTTTCTAGGTTTTTTATCTCCTTTTCTAGGTCTAAAATCTTTTTGTTCCGCTCTCTGTTTAGCCTGGCCTTAATGCTCAGTATTACGCCTCTGATCGTTGCCTATAGGGCATCCCACAGGGAGTTCCTGTCTATTTCTGGGGTGTCGTTAATTGCTAGGTATTCTTTTATTGCCATCTCTATTTCTGCCTTGGCTGTTACGTTTTTGAGCAGGTCATCGTCAAATCTCCACCTACGTGTTGGCCTTTCGTTGTGTCTGCCTGTGAGCACTAGGCTGATGTGTGAGTGGTCTGAGATGGCTCGAGTCCCTATTTCTGTCTCGTTGATGAGGTGAGTGTGTGTGTCTGATATTAGGATATAGTCTATTCTGCTGTAGGAATTGTGTGGGGTTGAGTAGCACGTGTACCCTCTGCCGTCCGGGTTCTGGAGTCGCCATGGGTCTTTGAGTTTGAGTTTTGTGCAGAGGTTCCTCAGAATGTTCCCTCCATGTGATGTCTGGCTCAGTCTCTGCGGGTGTCTGTCTATGGCTGGGTCTAAAACTTGATTCATGCCACCAGCTACCATGAGGAGTTCTCCCAGTGGTATGGTGTCTAGCTGCTCTCCAACCTTGTCCCAGAATGACTTGTCATCCTTATTAGCACCGTATATGTTAGCTACATGTATGGGTTTGTCTCCTCTTACTAGACTGGTCAGTAGGATTCTACCCCCTGTGTCTGCTTGCGAGTTTTTAAGTACTAGCTTTGATTTCTTGCTTACTATTGTGATGACCCCGTTCTTTTTGTTTTGTGCAGGTGAACCTATGACTTCGCTTATCCATCTAGCCTTTAGACGGCTTATGCCTTCCGCTTCAAGTCTAGTTTCTTGTAGTACATATATGTCACCTTTGAGTCTTGCCAGGTGGTCTAGGATTTTTCTTCTCTTCACTGGGTGGTTGAGCCCCTTGACGTTCAGTGACACTACATTGTTTTCAGCTGTAATGTGGTTGTGTTGGTTGGGTGTCATTTTGTGTGGTGTTTAACTGGCGGCTTTTCTGGTTCTATCCTGTTTGTGGCATTGCAGTTTGCCCTGCTGCCTCTCCGTCTGCCCCTGCGTGTCCTGAACTGCTTACTCCTTCTTCTGTGCTTAGAGCTCCATCGGGTGGGAAAAGATAAGAGATAGAAAGATAGAGATATATACAGAAACTGAAGCAACCCATGTACGTGTTCCCCACACCCCCCTCCCTCCCCCGTGAACCACTCCCTCCCCTCACCCCCCCCCCTTACTTGCTGAGTGGGTGTGCGACAACAAAGTTCCTTTGCTCCGCATAGTCCCTGAGGTGACGTCCTCAGACATTCAACTTTATCCAGCTTGAGTGGTTCGTCGCTTGGGTGTTCGAGGTGTATTGATGTGCGTAGTCGCTTTTGTTAAAAAGAGTGTTTGTTGTCTCTGAGGCAGGATGTTGGGGTGCCTGTTGTCTCTGAGGTAGATCGGTGTGGTACGCCCTTGTCTCCCCTTTGCATAGATCATAGTTTTAAAGTTCCATAATCGGGAGTGCATCGGACGCACCTCTGAGGTAGATTTTTGTGAGGTAGTAGCTTGCATGTGTCTTTTATTCCAGGTTCCCCGCTTCGTCCGGTGAAGCGCTTATCTTTGGTGCTTCTGCGCCTTTAGTTTCCATCTCCTCTGATGGTGGTCCTTGTAGGTATCTTCTTAGTTCTTCCGGGTCATCAAAGAGCATGGTCCTCCAATTGTCAATTATCTTAAAGCGAGCTGGTCCAGCGAACATGAAGTTGAGCTTCCTTCTACGCAGGGAGTCCCTTAGTGCTAGAAAGCCCTTTCTGGTTTCGACTGTAGGTTTTGAGTAGTCGTGTGTAAGCACTATTTTGCTGCTTGCCCATGTTAGGTTTTGATTTTTCCGGGCAAAGGCGAAGATAGCATCAGTGTGCCTAGCTCGTAGTGGGCAGCAGATTATCGGTCTTGGGCCCTTTCCGTGTGCTGGTTTTCCTTCAGGCCAGTTAGTTTGGACAGCATGTCTTCTAGCATGGCAGTGCAGGTCCTCGCTTGATCTTCAGTTCCTTCTGGGACGCCTAGAATCCTTATGTTGCCTGTTCTGGCCCAGTCGTTCTGTTCGGCTAGTTGTTTTTGTGTGGCTTTTGTACTTTTTGAGCATTCCGCTATTGCTTTGGCGTGTTTGTTGGTTGCGTCTTCAATGTCACTTATGCTTCCTTCTGCGGCCTCCATTCTTGTGTTTGTGCTATGTAGGTCCGCTCTTATCGCTGCCAGCTCCAGCTGCATATTGTCTATGGTTAGCTTTGTTTCCTTCGCTACTGCGTTGCCTTCGTTGACATTCTTAAGAATAGTCTCTAGAGTTATCATCTCACTTTTCAGTTTCATTGGTGATTCCGGGTTCTCCTTTCTCTGTTTTTTTTGGTCGCCTGCGGGCTTCCCGTCGTACCCTGCCATTGCCCCAAGTCCTCTCCTCAGTTGGATGTTTCCCAATCTGCCCTGCTTTTGCGTTGCTGTTAGGGCTCTGGCTGGTTCTGTTCCAGGCGCTGAGGATGCGTTGTGTGTTCGGTACCTGCTCGGTTCTCTGATGTTCCTGGTCCTTGTTTTTGACTTTGCCCCTGCCAGCGCGTGCTTTTTCTCATTCACTACTCCTTAGAGGATGTTTTGTGCTCTGATCCTGGTGTCCCGCTGCGACGTGTCTTCTCGCTCTGCATTTCTTGCTGCGCCTATTTCACTCTGCCGCCCTTTCTGTTTCGCTTCCCGTTCCCACGGGGATGTTTTTGTCGATGTTCTTAGCTTGTTCGTTGTGGGCGTTTTAGTCTCCCACCGCACCTGTGCTAGCACTCTTACTCCCATGGGGTATGTGCGGGACTCTTCTGCGCTCTGACTTGCGCTGCCTCTGATGCGCCGCACAGCTCGGTCCGAGACTGCTTCTATTCTCACCCCACCGGTGTGGCCGCGTTCGTACCCCTCTGCTGCTGCATCAATTTCGCCTCCCCCACATATCGGGGACGCTCTTTGTCGTTGTTCGTTGTGGGCGGCTTGTTCCAGTGCGAGCTCTCAGTGGGTTTCCGTCTTCTGTTTCCGTTTCCGGCTTCTTCACTGCCTCACTTCCGGTTATGGCGGCGCCCACAAGCCAAAGGCGCTTTCGCTTTCGTTGTTACGAGTGTGCCCCTTCGATCGGTGAATCTTGTAGCGCTTTGTTTGTTTGCCGGGACCCCTCCTTTGGCTTGTGTTTATTTTCTATTTTGTTTTGTTTCTATTATATCCTCTCTTCGCTCTGTGCCTTTTTTTCCCCCTTCGCAGCCTTTTCTCTGCCCAGTTTACTCCCTTTCGTTGCTCTGGGTTTATCCCGTTAGGTGTTATGCTGTGCGCGAGGATTTGTGGGGGTCATAGCGCTGGTGCCGGGAGACAGCTCACCTCGGTTCTGTTGCGCGCTGGCAGTCGGGTTGGGTCTCTGCCGTTACTGGTAGCCGGGCGCCATCTTGCTTTTCGTATCTCCCTCGCGTGGCTGGGAGTCGGGGGGTCTGTTTCGCTGGGAGTCGGGGGTCTGTTTCGCTGGGAGTTGCTTCTCTTCTTTCGCCTCCCACTTCTCTCCTTGTTGCCTGACTGTTCCGACGTCAGAATATTACTTCTGATGCTTGATCCGTCTAGTATGGCTGGTATAAATTCGCCGTAGTTGGCCTCAGGGCTGCGGAGCTGACGGACTCAGACGACCATCCACATTGCCGTCCAAGCCACGCCCCTAGCTTAAATGTTTTTAAACCACATCCTTAATTACATCGACCAGATTCCTTTGAGTGACCCACCAGTCTTTTCATACCACTTAAACCTCTGAGGAAACTAGTACCAGTGAGAACAGCAACTTGCTGCTACAGTAAAATACATGGATGTCCCCTCTTTTTTTTTACCTGAGGGACTCTTGATTTACCTTTTTTATCTGTACAGCTATGTTTCCTACCAGTGGTCTACCATTAGGTGTCTTGCTTCTGGATTTTCGTAACGGAACCCCACTCTCCTTCGGTGTATCACCCCTATTACTGCCACTGCTGTCCCATCCCTACTTCCCTTCAATCTGAGCAAACAAATGCAACATCTCACGCCTTGTCACCCAGCCTCACCTCCCCACCCCGTGCTACCTGCAACCCATCCCACCTCCTGTGGTACCCTATCTCAGTTACCTGCCAACCAACCAGCCACCTGCAGCATCCCACCCTGACTAATTGCCCTCTGGCCCTGGCTTCTTCAGTGTCCCGCCTCAGCTTCCTCCACACATCTCTCAATCTTGCATGCAGTGTCCCAGGGCAGGTACTTCCCAAGCAGCCCGACCAGTTCTGCCTCATTCCATCTATAGTACCTCACTCTCCTCCTGCATCATCACTCTCGCAGCAAGCTAGTGTTCAGTGCGACATTCTGTGGTGTCCCAGTCATTGCTTGAAATGGAAAAATAGAATTGCAGGTACTCTGTAACAGAGTACCTTCTTGATTCTGAGAAGTGCTGGTACTCGCCAATTAAAAGTATTGAATTTCTCTTGAGAAGTACCGGTACTCTCCCTCTCAAAATAAAAAAGTGCTGGTACTCCGTACCGGACAGTACCGGTTCATTTAAAGCACTGGTCCCGCTCAGAACACATTTTTAGTTCATAAAGCTCCTCTCACTCACCAGCCCTCACTGCCCTGTTCTAATTATGACCCTTCTTTCTTTCCACTCTTGACTCCGCAACATTACACTTTGGTCTTGTCCTACATGTCCACTCACCAGCTCTTAGCCCGAGCCTTTCTTTATGCAGTGTATAGAAGTGGATGGCACTAAGTCAATCGGCATGATGAATATGTGCATTGCTGAACCAACTGAGTCAAAAACGTTATCATTTTCAGGACCTGCATGGGAAGACATTTCAAAGACAGTCCTGTCTTGTCCAATGGCGCTGCAAGTCTCAGCTGCCTGCCTCCATCCCAATCTCCCACTGCTGATGTCATCATCTTCCCTCTTGTCACTCTTAGCACTGTCATGTCAGGGTCTTTCATCCCTGGTAGTTATCTGTTGCTCTCGGTGTGGTCTTCAAATACAGGGTGTGTCTGCTACGCCACTCTAACAGGAAAAGCCCCACGGTCAACACCTTGCCCTGTGCCACCGCCATCCATTTGCAAGTTGTAGTCCATGCTGGCACTCACATCAAGCAGCAGGAAGGGTTTAAATCATACCCATGCTGTGGGTTCATTCAAATGTATCCACTTCTGTCATCGGGGGGCACACCTTCAAGTTTAGGACCACTGCCATTTTCTGTGCCACAATGAAGTACTTGTCTATGCCACTCACTTTTGCTGCAAAGATAGAAATCTGGGAATCTGATGATTAAAAGTGGTGATGACTAGGTATTGGGCTAACTTTGAACTTGACACATGCCCCGAGGGCATAAAGGAAGCAATAGATGAACTATTGTCTCTGGGAATTATGTGGTTGAACTTCCAGGTTGTTTTGAAAGGTGTGAAGCACAATTATTAGGTCCCATCAGACCAATGAGGCTTGGTATTCTCATAGATGACTGCTCAGTGGTATGGGTAGGGCATAGACATACCTTTCAGGCTGAATCTCGTTGGATGGGCTAGTGCCAAGCTGTTCTGCAGCTTAGAGGAAGATCTGCCCACAGATGCATTGAATGTGCAAGAAGTTCAGGACACCAGCCAACCACAGACTGAACGTGACAAGGGTTTCTAGCACATACATGGCAACAAATATACCCCTGTACAGGCAGCAATAGCAATGGCCTTTTTGGAGCGTCACCAGGGCATATAAATTGCAATTGGATGGAGGTGGCAATGCTGACCAGGTGACTTTGCATGTCAGGGTTGAGAAGTAAACACACCCCATGTATGAAGACAAGAGAGAGAGCAACAAACAACCTCCAGGGAATAACGACCTACCGGAGTAGTGTTGAGTAAGACAAAAGAGTAGATAATGACACCAATGGGGAACAGAGCGACTGAGTGACGAAGCGACTAAGTGATATGAGCAAGGAGCTGAGACTCTAAACATCAGTGGGCCTGACCAGGACTACACCCAGCCTGTCTCTCTCTATGTGGACATCACTAACTAGGGCAGGGATCTCCAGTCCTCTGTAGTGAGAGCTACTTCTGATCAGTGAAAATCCTCGTGAGCTACTAAAGGTTAAGCAACTCTTGTATTGTACACGAAGCCTCACAGCTAGCTTAATTGACTTTAAGACTAATGTCCATCGAGCCAGATACTATGGTTTGAACACAATACTTTGGAGATGTATCAAAATGTGTGCTTATGATTGGGATATATGTGTATGAGTGACTGAGAGACTGTGCCTAATGTACGTGTGGCACAGGACATACCTTTCGCCATATGTGATACAGTTACATGTATAACCCAAATGGGAGAAGTTTAAAGTGCAGAAACATGTTCTGCAAAAATGTTCAAAAACTGTAACATTTTTCTGCACTTTATATTTCTCCCACCTAAAATGATGGCGGTATTTTTCACTTATAGATATGGCAATGTGCCTAGAAAATGAAACTGAAGAGTTAACTTTGTTTATATGCATTCCATAAAACTCATCATTTAAATGTTCTCCCATTTCCAAATGTCACATCTACAAACACCAAGGGGCCCATTAGGATCACAGGCGGATCACCACCGCCCATATGGCGTTGGCGATCCACCCGTGATCCTACCCCACCTGCCACCCATTTCACCCCCACCATATCACTATGGCGGGGGTGTGGCCGCGGCGGATGGAAAGACCATCCGCTTTTTTTCCCCCCAGTCAAGGAGTTGACCGGGCGGAAAAGGGCTTAATATGGTGGCGGTGTCTGTCAGACACCGCCATCCATATTACTATGCAGGCGGGGAAATGCCGGCATGCGGTGTTAGACATTGGGGGCCCGTTGCAGGCACCCAGGGACTCTGGGGGGTGGGGGATCACATGGGGGGCACCTATGGTACCCCCCCAGCAGTTCCATGCACAACATGGCAGGCACCGCGCGGTGCCTGCCATGTTGTTCATGAAAGTGCACAACATGCCTTCCTGGCATTGTGGCGGGCGGTGCTGAGTGCACCGCCCACCACAATGACGGGAATGCTGGATGCGCCTGCCACTGTGGCGGGCACATCCTAATTGCCCCCACTGGACCCCCGCCGTTAAGGCGGGCGGTCCCGTTTACCAATAGGGTGGCGGGAGGACAAAGTCCGCCCGTCATCCTAATGGGGTCCTATGTGTCTTGCACCTAGTGTCCAGTAGAAATGTTACCATATTTATAACAAAAAAAATAAGTTTGTTTAAATGGGAGGAATTTTAATTGAAGAAACATTCCTAAAACATTAAGACATAATTGGCTTAATTGAAAGCGTAGAAAAACAGGAGAAAAGTAAAACGAAGAGCTCACATTATCATCATCATTTTAAGTTTCTCCCATTTAAAAGCATTCAGAAATATCATTTTGTTCTCAGCTACAATATTGAATTGACAGGGACTTTTATTTAAGAGTTGCCTCAGTGCTTGAGTTCTTCACCTCCGTGCCCTGGGTCATAAATCTGACTCCAGCACTTTTCATCATCAAGCCCTGGGGCCTTATTTATGAAGTCCTTGCATCAGTTTTACGCCGCCGGTGCGTCACTTTTTGTGACGCACCAGCAGTGTAAAAAATGCGCCTCGTTGCGCCATATTTAAAAAGTGACGCATCTAGGTAGATGCGTCACTTTTTAAACCCCTGCGCCACATTATACCTGCGTCAGGTATAATGTATGCAGAGGGGGCGTTCCCCCGCAAAAGCCTCGTAATAGTGACGCAGTGAAATCTATGAGATTTCACTGCGTCACTTTTAGGATGCTGTTGCGTCAAAATCTTGTGCCTGCCTCACAGCAGGCGTAAGACTGACGCAAGCCGTTTCAAATGGGGCTTTCCCCATGTGAAAGGACGCATTGCTGAAGTTGCGTCACTTTTGTGACACACTCCAGCAATGCGTCACTTTTGCGCTTACAGATACGTCAGAAATTCAGAAATTCTGGCGTATCTGTAACTCCTTGCGACATGATGCGTCATACATTAAATATGACGCATCAGGAATGTCGTAAGGAGTGCGCAGTGAAAAGTGACGCATCGCTGTTTTCACGCAGCGATGCGTCACTTTTCATAAATGAGGCCCCTGGTATCTGCAACCTGATGATGATCATGTAAAATAAGCACAGCCTTCCCTTAACTTTAAAAGAAAAATGTTACCCTGTGGTTATTTGAAAATTAACTCAAGGCTGCAAGCTACTCTGAAAGTGTCTGGGAGCTACTGGTAGCTTGTGGTCGACTAGTTGGAGATACCTGAACTATATCATACAATGCTGTAAGACTAGAGTACTGAAAGTACAAAAATAATAGTTGTAGAAGGCTTGTTTTCGTCTTACTTTAGAGTGCAATCCAGTCCATCATTTTTAGGCAACCGCTCCACCAGAACAAACTATATTCAAATACGTTTTTTCCTTATTCATCAGGAAAATTCAAGTCCAAACTCCCAGGACAGGTCCCATCTACCCGGAAATATATAAGCAACCCCACACTGTTTTTTTCCTGTTTAGGCCTCATCAGTAGGTTGCAGCTTAAGTCTTGTAACACAGTGAGCACTGAGTTAATGTCTGGACATGGCCATCCTACTTAGGGTGTCACACTTAGGAATACACATAAGTGATGTGTGGAATGTTTGAATTAATCTGTCTCAGGAATTCGCTCCAGACGCAATCGATTCCATATTTTATTTGCCCACCTTACCAAATCAGACAGGAAGCAGCCACACACAAATCAGTCTGTGTACTGCTCCAATAAAAATAGTCCAGACCATACTGCCCGGCCAGGTTCCTCAAAAGGAGAACATAAGCCATCTCAGACTGGTTCTGGTAAATCTGGTGCAGACGTTCTCACCACAACAGTGCATAATGGTGTTGTCATGCACCACCCATTCACTGCACATGATGTAATCCATTTTCCTGTGTACATTCTTACACTTCTTACACTGGCACATCCATGGATTACTGTTTGAACACTTGCTATCAGGGTACTGTCATTACAGAGACACTTTGTTGGATACTAATCTAGTCACTACTATCCCAAACATTTTTGAATTTGCCCTCATATTACCAACAAGAAACAATATTTATCGCTAAATAGGCTTAGCGACGATTTTTTTATCGCTGCCCATCGCTGGATATGTTAGCGGAGAAAACATGCTATTAGCAATGTTTTACTCCATTGTGCTAAAATATCCAGCGATAGCGGCAAAATGCGTGAATATCGCTGAGAATACAGCGATATTCACGCATTAGCGACAAAATGCTCTAGCCATGTTATCCACCTCCCATTGGATAACATGGCTAAGAACTGGTCTGGGCAGGTGTTAGTATTTGGAGATATTCGCGCTTAGCGCAAATATTTCCAACGCGACGCCTGCCTTGCTAATAGGCGATAGCGATGTTAGCGACTGCTTTCAGTCGCTAACTGGTTGGGTACGCCCATTTTGCATGTCATTAGCGATAAATATCGCTGACATGCAAAGCGGGCCCCAAACCGCTCGCTATCGCCTACAAGCTGTCGCTAACATCAGTTCGCGACAGCTTGCTAATAGGGCGATAGAATTATCGCCGCTTAGCGGCCGAAAACTGCCGCTAAATGTGCCCAGTTTGGAATCCCACAACTTTCATGAGTGTCCCTAAAGACGGACTTGGGTGCAGAATTGAAAACTATACATGGTAAGGATTCCACTTTAATTTAAGAAGCACTCTTACACACAAAGGTTTTGTAGCAATGGACATTTTTCTGATGCACATGTCACACAACGCTACTATTTACAGAAAAGCTATGATTTCAATTTCTTTCCAACTTTAGGTAGTTTAAACCTCTGTTCCAAAACTGTAAGGCCTGCAGTAAAAAAAAAACTTGATACTGATGAAAGTGTGTGAACTTGCAGCAAAGATATATGTGACTAGTAAAAGGCATGTGAAAGTCTTTACAACTGTAAATAATTTTCCAAGAATTAAAAAAGTCTGTTTCTTCAAAGACTGATTTTTGCACAGCACAAATTACCTTAACAAAGAAACACATCTCTGGCGAATAATGAGCAAACTTTGTGGATATGCTTTTTATTCTTTCACAGTTGTAAAGATGGGCCCGTCAGACTGGAGAGGCCGCACTAAGGAGGGCAGCCCCTTAGATGGCATCTGCACCACAGTTGAGACACCCTTGGGGTTTAGCCAATAACGGAACCAACTGGGGGTCTACCATCAGGAAAAACGCATTCCACCTATCTCTCAATGAGGTGGCGGAACCTAAGGGAGCGCAAATGGGACATCCAGCTATTTTCTGCAGACGTCCCACGTCCACGCTTTTCTAAATCAGACCCTTACATTGTAACCAACAGAGTCTTAGGGGCATAGTCCCAAGGACATGTGATAACCATCGCAAAAGTAACTTAACGCAACTCTCAACATCGTAGTCTATCGTGGGAAAATTACGCTTTTTATTCTTCCACAGTTGTAAAGATGGGCCCGTCAGACTAGAGAGGCCGCACTAAGGAGGGCAGCCCCTTAGATGGCATCTGCACCACAGTTGAGACACCCTCTGGGTTTAGCCAATAACAGAACCAACTGGGGGTCTACCATCAGGAAAAACGCATTACACCTATCTCTCAATGAGGTGGCGGAACCTAAGGGAGCGCAAATGGGACATCCAGCTATTTTCTGCAGACGTCCCACTTCCACGCTTTTCTAAATCAGACCCTTACATTGTAACCAACAGAGTGTTAGGGTTATAGACCCAAGGACATGTGATAACCATCGCAAAAGTAACTTAACGCAACTCTCAACATCGTAGTCTATCGTGGGAAAATTACGGCATGTTAATTAAGTATTCACAACACAGCTGTACCATGCAATAGTATCCAGATAACGTGTCAAATGACCACGTTAAAATCAACACCACGCTGCAAAAATGCGAAACACGAACGCAAAAAAAGTTGAGATTAAGTCAATCGTGATACAAAAAGCAGCGAAAACCAGTGGCAGGCCTGCAAATCCCAAGTGTCTGGCATGAAAATGCACTATAAAAGCTACAAAAACAACACACTAGAAACAATCCAAAGTGCGTAGCAACATGGATGCACCCGTACCCAGTGCAGAGGCCAACGCCAACCCCACAACCCCCACAGATTACCAGCAAGGTCAGCATCAAGGAGGAGACAGTACACTACCATCAACTGACCCACAATGAGACTAACATGAATGCAGTCAGCGTGTCGAGGAGGGCAAGAGGCGCTGGAATGATGTGAAAAGCCACACCAAGCACAATCCCGTTGCCCAGAGGAAGGCAGCAACGTCGACAGGAGGTGGGAGTCCTATGCCGCAGAAGGAGCTGGAGGAAATGGAGGCCAAAGTCATCAGTGTGGATACGGTGCAAGAAGGTGGAAGTCCGGACACAGCTCAAGAGGACCTGACACAACATCAACAGGGTGAGCAATGATCAGGGACTGGGGGGATGGGGGGAGATGGGCACAAAGACACACATGCACAACGATGTGTAGCACATTGCACTCCCACAAGGAACCTGGATCATGTCCCTGGTCCCCGTGGCACACTGCAGCACACACACATAGCAATAACAGCACATCCCACGACAATGCTATACAAAGTGCCACACCGACACTGCAGAACAGGAGACACAACTGGGTCCGCTCATTCGCAGAAACAGGCCAAACATATTGAACAGAGCAGGAAACCATTAGATTCATACGTACACGTACAACCTCACATCGGTCAAGTAGTCCAAAAGTCCACTGTCCCGCAACAAATTAGCAACACCACCCAAACAGTCACAATGTACATTGTCGTACAGTCTGCATGTCAACAGAATCAATGTGGAAACATAAATGTCAACACAATGTCAACATGCATCTCCCCTTCACATTGCAGAGGGACAAACAACACCTCCAGCAGACCAGACCAGACAGCCCATCAGTGATGCTGGAGAGGACCATCACACCTTTGACACCAACGCCGAACAACAGCTCATGGACATCCCATGCAACCCACCACCAGGGCAGCCAAGCTACATAGAGGAGAGCCCAGCCCCTGCACAAACCACACAGCAGGAAGCACCCGCAAGCATGACTGGAACCCAACACGCCACCGAGGCACACATCGCATTGAAATGCAAGGTGTCAGAATGCCAAAAGGAGTTGGCCGAACAGGTGCGTGTGGGGTCAGGGCTCATGGAAGCCGAACTACATTACATACAGTGTCTCCAAGTCCCATCAGAGGAATCCTGCACCCCATAAAGGAGCCCCACACTGCGACAGAGACAAATGCATTTGCATATTTCCTGTACTGAACCACGGCCAGAGCCCCTGAATTACCATTCACACGCCCATGCTGGATCTCCGTAAGACGGCCCAGTACACTCCCCTTATGTAATGAGTGGCTGACGACAAAGCTACATGTCCAAGCACTAACATGCTGCCTGCGAGGAGATGGCTGAGTCTGCTGTACACAGCACAATGTAATGTTGTAGGGCCTGGGGCCCTCATGCACACATCATGACCACACGGACACCCGCAGATAGTTTGTGGCACGTGCGCCCGGCCCCTTTATTGGCAGGGTCACATGTGCAGTGACACCTGTGCTGGATGTGTGTGGGGTGAGTGTGAGCCAGCCCTCACAGAGAGGATGGTGCTGGCAACAAATGCAACAGTGAACACTATTAAGACAGAAACAGTAAATGCCAGAATTACAGAGACAACAGCGGTGCATTATGATGGTAGCCTGAGCAAGTGCAGAGGTCACCCAATGAGCAAACAGAAGTGTCCGTGAGTTGCAGTGCACTGAGGTTGGGGCACTAGAACTGAGCGCACTCATGTGAACAAAATGTCTAGGATTGGGTCCCTTCGGGATATTCCTGATGCAGCTGCAGTGGGGGGAGTCACACCTGCATCGTCTTACCCATTATCGTCCCAGTTCTACCACACTGCCTGAGGTGACATTGCTACGTGAAATCGCCACAGCACATAACCAAAACAGTAATGGACGATGATTCATGGTGCACTGAGTTAGTGGCACCTGGAGTGCTGAGCAGGGTATCAGGCAGATGGTGGCATCCACGACAGGTGTGAGCAACTCTGTTAGTCTGCCAGTATGACTGTTTCGACACTGGCAGTTGGCGGTTGGAGGTGGCTCTGGTGGTGGTGGAGTGTGCCTCCTTCGGTGATGCAACCTCCGGGCCAGTCAGGACACGATTAGATGTGTGAGCTCTGGTGTACTGCAGTTGAGGCCGGATGCAGCGGACAGCGCAGGGCCACAGACACATGGTGTTGATGACCAAAGGCCATCGTCCCAGAGGCCATCCAATATCTCAGAAGACATGGTCCTTGATTTTAGCTGCACAGAGTTACTGGTCCCGGATGCACAGCGGCCGGCACAGGCACCCTGCCACGGGACGGTGCCTTGCGGTGCACTGAAGCAGGGCCACGTGGACTGAGCGGGTACTCATTGATGTCTGAGGTGAATGTGGCAGAGGGTTGCGGGGGACAGTGGAAGGTGTCCTCCAGGGAATGATGCAGAGGGCATAAGCCATCCGGAAGCAGTAAATGGAGGAGTGGATTGCCACAACCACGTTTCCACCAACATTTCGGTATCAGCTACATGAGGATGAAGACAACCCCCCAGTCCATTGACTCAAACGCTACCGACGTTCTACCAGAGAGTGTTCATGAATGTCGGGGAAAAGAATGAGTGGCACCGGGACTGAGAGGGAATGCAGACTACGATGATGCCGGTACAATGATATGAACTGCGCCATTGATAAATCAAGTCTCAGTCCCAAATGTGTGACCTACTTGACCGCAGTGTAGGCTGGAGGCAGCGGTCAGCAGTAGTCCACAGCCACATGTCGTTGACTCGAGATGCAGAGTTAGTGACTCTAGGGCGGTTGTCGGTAGTGTTTGATCCGTAACAATGATCCTTTTTTCCTCGGGACTGAAACCCATCATCCTCTTACACCTCTCCTTGCGTGCAATAATATGTACTCTGCCATTTAAATTTCACAACTCAGTTCCACAATATGTGTCCTATCCGAGCTCTGTGTGGCCCGGGGGCAGTAGTCCGCGTGGGCCCGCAGACACGTGTTGGAATGCTATGCACAGACTTGGTGGCACAACATCGAAGGGAGTATAGTGACTTCCAAGTCAGCCATAAACATCGTCCTCTACCATAGTGTGATCAAGACTCAGTTCCAAATGAGTGACCTACTAGTCCGCTGTGTTAGCCGATAGAGTACGTCAATGAGAAAGGAGTACTACAGGCCTTGCTCGCGGAGGCCATCATGGTCATAGCAGGTGGCCAGGGTCACAGGCCTCGGGCTTGGAGCTTGCACTGGCACGTGGTAGGCCCTCTTTGACACAAGCCGGTGTCGGCAGGTGGGCATTAAGGCCTGGGTGCACAGGGGCGGGCAAGACTGGTTTGGGGACCAGTGTCCCGGGGTGCAGCAGGCGCACAGGGTCCCAGGCAACACCGCTCATGGTGACGGCGTTGGCCTCTTGGCGGGGTGAGATGCGCAGCCCTGGCAGACACATTGGGCATTCCGGAAGAGGACCACGCCCAGAGTTATGTGCCTTTTATTCACACCCCTACGCTGGCCTGGCGTATGCAGGCCCAGCCCATTCCACTCATGCTTACGGGGGAGACGTAACAAGCTACATTTCCGCAATCTTCCTCACTGGCTGG
This sequence comes from Lissotriton vulgaris, assembly GCF_964263255.1. Taxonomy (NCBI): domain Eukaryota; kingdom Metazoa; phylum Chordata; class Amphibia; order Caudata; family Salamandridae; genus Lissotriton; species Lissotriton vulgaris. The sequence goes on along the minus strand of NC_141687.1, from coordinate 1,399,437,128 downwards.
GGTGACATGGTTGCATCCACTGTCCACTGCGCTCCAAACAGCAGCAGTATATGTTGACATGGACATGTTCGTTGTCTGCGTCCTGCAGTCTGGCCAGCACATCCACGCCCCACTTGGCATTGTGTACATTCTTATTCATGGCTCACTTGCCTCCTTCACACATGCCTGGGCCCCGCCTCTTCCCACATTCTGCTATTGTGTGGCTGAGGTGCCATGTCGTTGATGGCTTCTGTGCATGGCTGGCCCAGGTTCCCACAGTAAGTTGTGCTGTCGTGGCTGTTGGGTGGGCATGTTGTTTGGGATGTTGTATGTGAGCTTGTGACGTGTACATCCCCAGAGTTGTGAGTTGCATGATTGTGGAGTTGAGGTGTGTGGTGTGTTCATTTGGTATGTGCCAACAAGCAGAGCATTTCCGTGGGTGTCATCCTGTTATCGCTGGTTGGTGATGGACTGTCGGAATATGTAGGGATCATGCACACTGCCTGGGTGGTTTGCATTGACGTTGGTGGGGATCAGGGCCGGATTGGCCATAGCGGCACCGGGCAATCCCCCGGTGCGCTGCACGGGTGGGGGCCGGTTTTGGGCCCCTGGGGGCCATTTCCGTTACAGAGCCATTTTTGCAGTGTAGCTGCTAAATCAGCCCTGTGAACTTGGCTGAAAACCGGCCCTGGCAAAGTGGTCGGCGGCACCTCCTAATGTGCCTCATCACCTGTTTTGGGTACTCATCACCGATCTGGCTGGTCGTTGAGAATGTTGCGGAGTGGTGTTGTCGCAGCTTTTTGCACGGGAATGCCTACTCTGTATCTCATTAGCGATAGTTGCAGGGGTCATCTGTGGTGATGTTTTTTGCGGATGCTATTTCAGGTTAACTAGTAAGCTTGTGAATAGAGCGATGTATTTATCGCCACTTAGGCTGTGATAAAGTGCTGTTAACTCGGCGATATCTCCTTGAAGAATATGCCCCTTAGGATACAGCAAGCATGTACTAAACAAGTGTATGTGCAACAGTCTTGTATCTTTAGCCAATGTCTGGGAAGACTGGAACTTGCAAAATCTCATGGAGGACCCGATTCACAAAACCCTGGCTTTGAAAGTTGAAAATTCTCTTTTGCAGGATTACTCCAAAATCTTTATGAAAATTTCTGACTTGCCTTGGATTCACAGTGTATGTAAGGAACTCCACAACAGTCATAACATTTTGTTAAGTACTCTAAATTGAAAAATAGAGTGGACTTACCACCAGGTGGTACATTGTACATATGCCAGCAATGTACATTTTTACATCTTTTGTTTTTTTTGCTTCCCCACGAGGGAAAAATGTTCCCACAAGAAAACCCTTTACCTTAGTACTCCACCATGCTTCAATGAAAACTGTCATTAACTGCATTTCAGGGATAAAAACTACCTACATAACATGAGTGAATGTGCCAAAAATACATGTTTATGTGTGTTCACCCACTCTTTCCAGGAGGCCAACCTAGAAACATCCAACAACGCACGCTTAGCATTACATTTGTGAATTTGTGAATGCAAAAATGACCGCATTCTGACTTTGCACTAGTACTGAGTGTTAAATAAGTGCTTGAAATGCAGGTGCACCAAGTGGTGATGTTATTCCCTTAAGATATGTATACGTGCTCAAAATGCTTCGTAAATCAGAACTCTGATAGCATTTAACTATCAACAATGTAGCCAATGTGGCCTTGGGAGTAGCGCGCACACCCTGCTTACCATCGCAGGGTCTCAGCAAAGATCCTAACTGTAATGAACTTAACGTTTTCCTGTTTTTTTACATTTTTTCAGTTTCTTCTATCAAAAGAATTAGGCGATCCTTAAAGATCAAACCCGCCGGCTCCTCACAAAGGTTGTCAGAATGAATTATTTTGCTAATCTTTCATCTCCTCTTCCCCACTGTGCTAGAAAAGTTGTTGACCACTTTCTTCCACCTCTCGCTCTGCAAGGGCTGTTACAACTGGCAAGAGTTTGGTCAGCTTCCCCTTTCATCCAACAGCGCCCTAATCGCCTCACGCCAAATTTAAATCAGACTGGCTTTCCCACTATTAAGAAGAGGCAGAACAATCCTTCAGAAAACTTTGTGAAAATCTGTGACTGTTTTCGATGGTCTGCATCGGTAAGGTGAAATCTGCAGTGGAAAGTCCAAAGATCTTTAGAAACAACAGGAAAGTGCAAGTTGATGTTTCTTAATTTAGTCAGAAAACATAAAGAATTAACTGTATCAGAGTTCACTCTCTGACTATATTGAGTTTCAAGATTCTTGAAAACAGGCTAATTGGAATACACATGGTATCTGTGGTGTGGGACAGATTATCTTCAGAATATGGTTGGTCACACTTATTTTGTCAAATATTGTGTGCAAAAATATTGCCCTACTGGAGTTATTAATAGAAACTGTCTACAACCAATGCCACAATATTTTTGTAAACATTATTTAGGACACAGTATTTATTTCAGACATTCCTGCTTATGATATTCTAACATAAAGTTGCTTCTGTTCCCCTAAAACACACATATCCGAACTGTGTTTCCAGTTGTCCCAATCAAAAGAACAGAGAAGCAAGCCTTTCAAAATGTGGCACCTCCCCCTAGTCCCATTTGTTAAGCAATGTAGTCCTACTACATGCACCAAACTAAAGCACCTGCTCCTCCCAAGGTGTGACCAAAAGGTGCAATTGAATCCAAATTTCACAGATGGTAGTGCACTGATAAGTTAAAGTCCATTTAAACAAAAGTCCAATACCAAATTGTGTGTATTCCAAATCATCTTTATTTTCTTTGGTAATAAAACGAGACAGCGAACACATTTTATTTACCACACGTGAACTTCCTCGGGCTGTAAGAAGACATATAAAATGACAAATATCTTCATGCTCACTTTGAAACATACAAAAAATATGAGTACAAGTTTCTAAACTAAACAAGACTATTTCACATAAACCTGACAAACACCTAACACACAAAAGAAGAACAGAAGAGACCATTGCATATGAACCCCTTAACCCCCTAAATTACAAAGTACACATGTTAACAAATGCAATTAAATACAGATTAAAAATACATGCGAGTGTAGGCTGGAAAATACCCACTGCATGAGAGCTATAATCAGTGGCGTAACAAAACGTGAGGGAGACCCCCCTGCAAGATATGCTGAAGGGTTCCCTCACACCAGTAGGGGCTGAGGTGGCCCCCTCCAGTATGGGAAAGCCTGGGCCCACCCACACCGCGGGGGCCTTTGTTACGCCCCTGGCTATATTGCAGAGTGTTAGAACCATATATATAAACATTTTAAACCATCCTCCTCATATTTCAGTAATCTGTCCATCGGTAACATAACAACCATTAAATGGCATGCCATAGTGCGAAATATAAAGGGGCAGATTTATGTTAACTGGCGCATCCCCAGGGATGCGCCAGTTAACATGCGCCACAGTGCGCCACAGCTCCGCCAGCCATGGTGCGCCGCATTTATAATGCTATATATTTACAACAAGGGGTGGTGAGGAACAGAGTCTCTGAATTAAGCAGAAAGCTCTCACCCAGTCAAGAGATCAGGGCTAGATCCAACACCGTTTTTTAGCTCACTGCACCATCCCAGTTTCAGAACCTGGCTGTATGCAAATTAGTCTGTTCCTGTCCCAGTGCATGATGGGAACAGGGCAAACCAAACTACAAAAGCCAATTCTTACACTGGGAAGGAAACAAGCTCCCGGGGACCGGTTTCTGGCATTACAGCCGTCTTCGGCCCGGTTTGCTTGAATCCTGATGGTGCAATGAGCAAGGGTCTCACATCTGAGAATACCCTTCCACGCTTAGGGTGGACAAAAATATTTACAACAAGGGGTGGTGAGGAACAGAGTCTCTGAATTAAGCAGAAAGCTCTCACCCAGTCAAGAGATCAGGGCTAGATCCAACACCGTTTTTTAGCTCACTGCACCATCCCAGTTTCAGAACCTGGCTGTATGCAAATTAGTCTGTTCCTGTCCCAGTGCATGATGGGAACAGGGCAAAAAAAAACTACAAAAGCCAATTCTTACACTGGGAAGGAAACAAGCTCCCGGGGACCGGTTTCTGGCATTACAGCCGTCTTCGGCCCGGTTTGCTTGAATCCTGATGGTGCAATGAGCAAGGGTCCCATGATGCACTGGGCCAGGGACAGACTGATTTGCATATAGCCAGGTTCTGAGCTGGGATGGGGCAGTGAGATAAATAACGGTGATGGATCAAGCCCTGATCTTTGGACTGGGTAAGAGTGGTCTGCTCAATTCAGACACTCTGTTCATCACCACCCCCCTTTTCTGAATCGCATTTATAATGCAGCACACCATGGTGCAAAAACGTCACAGATGCGTCACGCATCTGTGCCGGAAATGTGGCGCATTGCTGGAGTTGCGTCGCAAGCGCGACGCAGCTCCAGCAAGGCTCCGGGGTGCCCCATATTAACAAGCTGCGTCAAGACCTACGCCTGCTTCAAGCAGGCGCAGGCTTTTGACGCAGCATTGGCTTAAAAGTGACTGAGTGAAATCTCATAGATTTCACTCAGCCACTTTTGCGAGGCGCACCTGCCCCGGAACGCCCACCCTGCGCCGGAACGCCCACAAGCGGCGCAGGGCTTTACAACGTGACGCATCTGCCTAGATGCGTCACGTTGTAAATCGTTCGTAGGGATGCGCCACGTTTACGCCGCCTTGCGTGACGCAACAGCGGCGTAAACGTGGCGCAAGGGCCTCATAAATCTACCCCTAAGTACGTGAATGATGTACTTCAGCGTGTTAGAACCATATATATATATGTATATATATATATATATATATATATATATATATATATATATATATATATATATATATGCAGCAAACCTTCTCCCAACGAAAGAAGCAGAAGCCACAAGGGGATTAGAGGCGACACCTTTATTTCTTAAGTTTGGCGAATGCATTTCAGCCTTATCAGGCGTTCGTCAGCGCCGTGGTGTGTCTTAGGGAATTGCTGGCGCTCTGCATTTAAATGTACCTTGCTGCATGTTGATTGGTGCAATGTTCACTCCGCCCCTCCGCAGGTGAATTCACTCGATGTTGCAGGTCCTTGATCGATCCAGGACTCAAACACCCAGGATGCACCATTGGTACCCAGGTAAGTGCTGCCGAGGGTTATACTCAGGATTGTCCAAGAAATGTGCGGGTGGCTCGGTACTGTGCACAACGTTGCAGGTATGCCATTGAAAGACGTTGAAGGTGCCCCTCGGGTCCCCTAATAATCCTTCAACCTCAAGAACGAGTTTCAGTCGAACGGGGGCAGGAAGGGATGCAACCCGCCCAGGCTGAGGTTATGACCTCGTTGCACCGTTACAGTTCCGCTCTTTCTAGTCGGTGTGCCTGGCGTTTTCAATTACTTGAAGCAAAAGAGACTTCTAGACGAAGCAGGGGCCAGAACCACCAGGCCAGCTTGTGAAGGACTGGCCTCTGTAGCGCACCTCTGGATAGCGCGTGAAGCAAATGCAGCAAACCTTCTCCCAACGAAAGAGGCAGAAGCCACAAGGGGATTAGAGGCGACACCTTTATTTCTTAAGTTTGGCGAATGCATTTCAGCCTCATCAGGCCTTCGTCAGCGCCGTGGTGTGTCTTAGGGAATTGCTGGCGCTCTGCATCTCAATGTACCTTGCTGCATGTTGATTGGTGCAATGTTCACTCCGCCCCACCGCAGGTGAATTCACTCGATGTTGCAGGTCCTTGATCGATCCAGGACTCAAACACCCAGGATGCACCATTGGTACCCAGGTAAACCATCCTCCTCATATTTCAGTAATGTGTCCATCGGTAACATAACAACCATTAAATGACATGCCATAGTGTGAAATATTAAGTACGTGAATGATGAACTTCAGCGTGTTAGAACCATATATATATATATATATATATATATATATATATATATATATATATATATATATATATATATATTATAAACCATCATCCTCAGCTTTCAGTAAACTGTCCATCAGTAACATAACAACCATTGTAATGACTTACATTAGTGTGTAACCTAAGCTGTTGGATGCAAGACAGCCGGCTCTGCAAGGATCAGAGATCCTAACGTGGCAGCAGTCGGAGCAGCGTCCCTAAATGGCAGGCCCCTCAGTCGGAATTACAATATCCCTTTCCGACAGCCTTTTCATGACGGGATTCCCACCATGAAAAGGTTGTCAGAAAGGGACATGGGGGACCCTAAACAGTGCCCCCTTCCATCTTGGGACACTGAAAAGTGGCCTTGGGGGCACATGTAGGGCCCCCGTTAACCTCCGTGCACCGTGTGCCATGCACGACATGCAGGAGGTACTGCACGGTGTCGGCATGTGCTGCAGCCCTTCCCCAGGGCCGCAACATGCTACTGCCATATTTCTGACTGCCAGCCTTGCAGTCGCATTGCAATACAGCGGTCGGACTGCCCACATGCTTTTCAGCGGTCCAACTGACCGCCATTGTAATCAGGCCCATAATGCCTGAAAAGGTAAATTGTAAATGTAAATGTAAATTGATACTTGTATAGCGCACTACTCACCCGCAAGGGTCTCAAGGCGCTTGTACGAATACCGCTGTGGAACCCATCCTGGCTTTCCCTGTGAGGCGTCCACTCCTGGGCACCCCCAAGGTGGAGGCCAGGCATCCTTAGCGTTGTGGGGGCCGTTGTGGAGATTAAGCAAGCTATTGCCCAGAGTTGCAGAGTGGGACTCCATGATTGGAATAGGCACCGAGGGCGAGGCGAGAATTATCAGGTCCGTGGAATTTTGAGCCCAAGACCCGCCGAGGCGGGGAATTGAACCCTGGTCCTGGGCTAGACCTCTGAATCAGGGTCTGCCGCTCTAACCACTGAGCCACACTTCTCAAACCTGCCTAAAACCATCATGCTTCTTCACATAGGCATTGAAAAACTCCTGATATTACGGCTTTGTCAAATTGTTGATGGGGTCATATTTGATAAGTGCAATTTCCAGACATAGTCCATCAATGGCAGAGAACAAAATGGTTCTCCCCACCTTTGGTCCCACTTAAAATAACAAATAATATTTATCTAGGATTTAAATCGAGGTCTCGCACCAGATGCCCAGACTAGCAGTTATGGAGAGTCATTTATAAAAAATAAGGCACTACAATATAGGAAATATTTATTACAAGTTGCTGCACAGCATTGCATGAATGGTATAGAGCTGAAAAGTGCCATTTCAACTAAGATATGGTGTTCATTAGCTCTCTCCATGTACTGGCACCCTGGAGGCTGCCTTGCGCCAAAGCAGGCACCCTTTCAGCATGGTGCAATAGTGCCTACTTTATGGGAAGGATTATTTTTGTGCAGGAAGAGACACCTTTCTGCACTAAAATAATCTAAAGAGGCATTTTCGTCTTTCTGTGGATGATCCAAAATGCATCACGCATAGATAGAGGAAGTAACGGACAGAAATAACATTTTTCCTCCTCGTTACACCTCTCTGTGGTAGGCGCACTGATATCACACAACTCCCATACTCCACCTAAGGAACACCTCCCACTAAGAAATATAAAGCAGCCCAAGATGTTTTGTTGCATTAAATTTCTTTACAAAGCTACGCAAGGCTTTGCAAATCAGACAGTGTATGGATTCGTAAATCCCAAAGAAAGCTCTTTGTGTTGCCCTGTGTCACCTTGCACAATGCAAGTGTGGCACAAAGGCTTAGTAAATGTGGGCCTGAATGTTGGTGTTGTTGCATCAAACACTTCAAACTAAGATTTAAAATACAAACCTTCATTTTTTCATGCAAATAAATAAAATGGCAATTGATTTCATATTATCTAAAATCAAATTTCTGTTGCAATTCAATTGGATGAGGCAAATGGAAGAAGAGAGGTCACACAGTGTCCTTCGCACTTTCCCGGGTGTACTGGTTAAAACACCAAACATTGTCTATCACACCAAAATTAAAAACTAGTGAGGGCTTCTCTCACGAACATATCTGTTATTATTAAGTCAAGACTGAAAAAAAGTTAACTGCAGGCCCATGAATCAGCCACAGCAAGCTACAATGGTAGAGGTTATGCAGTGGCATGTGCCTCTCTTAGTAAGTTAATAAGGCAAAAGGCAATGTGGTAAATCCTAATAGCCCTGACAATGGTAAAGCCCTGCAGACTGGTTTGGGGTCTATAATTGTGATGTTAAAATGCACATTTCGCAGGAAACTGAGAAATATTTCATGGTTCACTGCGAAATATGGGGTATATACCACTGAATTTCATGACCTACTGATGGTCGCCAGGAGGTAGTTATAGTTAGGACCTAGTTTCCATAGGAAAAGTGTTTTTTGACTTGCTAATTTCTTTTGCACTTTTTGACAAATCTTCACAAAAGTTTCTAAATAAAGTGTGCTGCTGATTCTAGTTGTGCAGGGAAAGTTTTAGGCAATCCGTCAGGCCGGGGCCAAGAAAAAGGGACTGGTCAAAAAAAGTGTGTTTCCCATGTTAATCCCCATTGGGATTTTGAACATGACTACAGCCCACACTGCTGTACGGAGTTACACCAAATTCTGGAGAAAGGTAGCTCTTTGTCCAGAAAGTGCCCTTTTTAGGTCTCGTTTTGGCGAAAGCGCGCTCTCGCAGCGAGGACTTTAGCAGTCGGCTCAGCCGACAACGAGGGAAGACAAGAGCTGGGCACGCGCGCAGCATTCTCTATGGCAGCGTCAGATTCCGACGCGCGCCTTCGGATTGGGTCGCGCGCGTGAACTTGTAACGTAGGAAGCTCACGCCCGTGACCCAATCCCAAGGCGCGCGTCAGAATCTTCCTCTGCGACAGCGTCTCGTGCGCGGTTTCAGTTTCGCTTGTTTTTCTCAAGGCAAAACTGTGCTCTTACACAATCAAAGAGGAATTTGCGAAACCCCCAACCCGAGGAATTCTCCGCGACTGTCAGCGCACCCGCGAGGTGGATTTTCTGTCTCCCCCTATCTGCAAGGACCGACTTCAGTTGTCCCCCCCGCTCTTCCAAGGATGCTTCAGGAGGGGGGAAGGGAGTCGCGGTCCAGAGGGGACCGAGTTACCACTCTGGCACTTGTCGCTGAGTGATGGTCTTCTTTCCAAGCCCTCTCTTTACCCACCACCATCTCGCGCTCGTTGACTCCTTTCCAAGCGCCGCTCTGACCCCTTTACCTCTCAGTACAGGTACAGTGCTCCCTCACTTACCTCTCCCCGTCCCATTATTTTGTCACTCAGCCCCTTTCTTCTTACCCCTCCACAGCCCCTGCACCTTCTTGTTGCCCCTTCTCTGCACCCCTCTGCCCGCACACCCTCTCCTCAATATCCCCAGCTCTCCCCCTCTTACCCCCCTCCCGCCTAGCTTTCTCCCCTCAACAGCTCCCTCCCACCTCTCTCTTCCCAGCAGTTCCTTCTCTTCTACTTTCCGTCTCTGATCTCCCCTGGCAGTCTGTGGTCTTGTTCTACTAATGTCCGGAGTCCATCGTACTATGGATGATGAGTAACTAGGCCAAGTACTACCCCCTTCAGTACTTCACTGTCAATGTGAAAACGTAACTTACCAAGGAGCTACGAGCTTCGAAATGCATCAGGCATTTTTGCTACTTGAATACACAAAACACAATGGAAGAAATTGAGCCGCAGCCCGTCTGTTCTTTTATGCGACTCGCACATCTGAGGAGAGTATTGGAATAGTTTGAGGTTCGCTCTCCCACCGCTGTTTCGACGTCGCGAGAGGCAGGGCAATCAGCGATCTTTGGTGTCTGTTGTGTGTATGTGTGTGTTTATATAGGTTATATATATATTTTTTAATGGACTTCCAGGCAAAAACCAAAGTTATTAAACTCAGTTTACCGGACTGATTGGAACAACCCGCTCTTAATTAAGATCACAAAAGCATCTCAAGAATTCAGCTTTACCAACATGAGGAATGCTGGGAGTTGCAGTCCTGATTTACTTCCTCCAATGAAAGAGAGGCAACACGATATAAAACAGATGGAGAAAACCTGGAAGCCGTGCATCTAAGGAAAGCACTTCTGCTGAAACGTGTCATGCCTTTTTAAAAATAAATAAAAGAAACCTTCTGTAGCCCCACTGTGTGCTCTGGTTTGTTGCCAAGAACCCCATTTTTCAAGGCCTTTTCCCCATACATAGTGGGGGTTTGGCACAGGGTCGTCCTGTGCAATACCTGCTGTCACTTGGCCATGCCATACAGGTGTGGAGTAAAGAGGCTGCCTGCTGCCGTGGCATGCACCCCTTCCCCCTGCATGTAGCCTACTCCCACAGTGCCCAGTATTTGGGCATGTGGGAGGAGAGGATAAGCGCAATAGCTTGGTCTTTGTTGACACACACTTTGTAAACCCATTGAGGACTAAAGTAACAAGCATTTACAATGCAATAGGTCTCGCAATGACGCGAGTTTGAGCTATTGACATTGCAAATAACAATGCCTTTTATTTTTGTTTTCTTTTTAAAAACATAAATAAAAGGCATTGTTATTTACAATGTCAATAGCTCAGACTTGTGTCAATGTGAGACCTATTGCATTGCAAATGCTTGTTGTTATTTGGTGTAAATCTGTTCAGTAGTTTGAGATATTGAAAGAAATCCACAATTGTATCTATAGGGACAGAGATCCTCAGAGGATCCCACAGTCCCCGTGCTGATTTGTAACTGGCTGTCAACACTTCCACCAGGAAGTGTCGGCAGCCATTTAGCTATTCAGCTTCAGTCGAGTCCCGAAATAAAGTTACCAAAACGAAAAGGGGGCAGGTTAGGAATACCCAGACTCTCTAGCCCTGTGCCTGGGGTTGCCCGGCGATAATGTAGGGGTAAAAAAGCCATACGGGCAGGAAAATAGATGAAAGACTGCTCCTGCATGTGGGGAGCTGTATATTTAGCAGCTCTCTTCATGCGGGAGCAATGCCGGCTCTCGCTGGAGGCTGGAAGCCGGTGGAACCACAGGGACTTGAGGCTCCCCTGCGGCCCCCAACGATACACACTGGTTGGGCTCCAGGGCACAAAGGTGGCGAGCATGGGCCCCAGGCGATGGGCTCACCAGGGTCAAAATTTGCCCAGGGAGGGCTGTCGTGTGGCCCCCTCATTGCCCAAAAGCCAAAACATTGGGCAGAAAAATGAGTAGAAACGGTAATACAGAACAGTAGAGGGAGAAATAAAGGGAAGAGAAGGCTAAACAGAGCACAAAAGGGCAAAACTGAAGGCAGAAAAATTAGCACAATAGAGAAAATGAAGGACAGAAAAACGAGTAGTAGAGGCAATACAGAGAGTAGAAATAAAGCAGAAAAGGCAAAATAGAGGGCAGAAAAATTAACAAAAAGGTAAAACAGAGCAGGAAGGCAAATCAGAGGACAGAAAAATTAGCAGAAAAGACAAAGCAGAGGGAAGAAAAATGAGCAGTAAAGGCAAAACAGAGAGCAGAAAAATTTGTAGAAAATGCAAAACACAGGGCAGAAAAATAAACAGGAAAGGCACAATAGAGTGCAGGAAAATGAGCAGAAAGGCAAAACAGAGCAGAAGCGAGCAAAACAGGGGGCAGAAAAACAAGCAGAAAAGGCAAACCTGAGGGCAGAAAAACAAGCAGAAAAGGCAAAACACCTGCCAGAAAACTGAACTGGAATGGCAAAACAAGTAGAAAAAGGCAAAATAGAAGGCAGGAAAATGAGCAAAAAAGTCAAAACAAAGTAGAAGAGGACAAAACCAAGGCCACTCCAACACTCACACACCCACTTACAGACCCCCTCAGAGGCTCATGCACCCACTCAGAGACCCTTTCAGGGCTCCCTATTTAATGATTAGCCTGTTTGTAAATACTAAAAAGCTCTATGCAGGACTAACTGTGGTATTGGAATGTGCAAATCATTTAGCACTATTCACATACAGCTCTACCTCTCAGATCAATTCATAGCATAAAATTGCCCATGGAATAAATTATGGGATTCACTACAATAAATCTAAGATAGAGAAACCACCAGTTATTGTCCCAATTCCAATAATAATAATAAATGAACAATCAAAGGCCGGTGCCCATGTCATAGGATGATCGGTATCAACCTACACTAAAAGTGCCATTGTGACTGAGAGCTAAGTGAAATCAGTGATAAGCATGAATTAAATACACACTGAAAAAGATACGAGAAAATGGGAAGAAAATTCCATCTACCAATGTGTGTAGTCAATTCCACACCGCTATTCATACCATTAGGTATCCTTGTGTTCAAAACAATTATGAACATGGATTCTAAAACTCGCAATTGTCTCTCTCTGTCACCACCTTTTGGTGCTTCAAAATGCAATTGATTCCAAAGATTTTCATCTGATTGCTGTTGCTGTCATGCATAGTTTGAAAATGTCGAGCAACAGGATAGTTAAAGTCTTAATTCATTATAGCTTGTAGATTTTGAAGTATTCTCATCTTTAACTGTAACTTGGCTCTACAGACATATCTTAAGCCACAAGGGCATTCCAGGACGTATATAGCAAAAACAGAAGTGCACGTTATAAATTTGTCCTCCCATTTCTAGTAGTATAGCTTTCATAACTTTGGCTATTTCTACAGGCTTTACAAGAATTGTGTAATAACTCACAAGAAGTAAAGTAAGCAGAGAAGACTTTATTGTAATTAAGACTCCCGCCAGCACGACATGTCAGCACAAAATGGCAGTGGACTCTCAGGCGCTCGAGCCACCAACTGTCACACACATTACGTAGGCAGCCAGCACGAGATCAGTGCCTCGCACGTTGCTCACAGTGCGAGCGCGAGGCAGGCTGGCTCACTACATATCTCCTTTCCCTAAAAGGAGAAGAGAAGAAAAAGAAGTAGAGAAGAACAAAAGGAAAACAAAAGGAAGAGAGAAAATCGGGAAAACAAAAGGAAAAGAGAGAATCATCAACGGAATCTAATAGGAACCCTGATGGCTCTGGTGCTCCTCCTCATCACAGAGGATTGAGGAGCTGATGGCTGTACACTGGTATCACATGGGAAATTGTCACAAGGAACATTTTTAGCATCATTAGAGTTCAACAGATTGAGATCAAAACTTTTAACTTTAACCACCTTGTTGACATTCCACCAGTGCTGTCCATTGACCCGAACAGCACTACCACAGACTTTGTCGACCTTAACAATATCACCGAACTTTGCATCACCTTTCTTTACAAACCCTTGTTTCTTAATCCTTATACAGTCCCCCACAGCAAATGCTCTGCTTTTCACCCGTTTCCTTTCATCAAAGTATTCTTTCTGTTTGGACTGTACTTTTTCATTCTTTTTCCTGACTTGCTCATCAATCTCTTGGGGAGAAGAATGGGATTTGAACCATTTGGACATCCATGCAGGCCTAAATTCAGTGCATGGTTTCCTGCCCCTTAGTAATTCAAAGGGAGACACCCCTGTAGATGAATGTGGGGTGGTCCTGTAGAACCATAGCAGCGAAGCGTCCAATCTTCAGTCAATTTCGCCACCATGCGAGGTAAACTTTTTGCTGCTTTAGATAAATCAGCGGGTCCGTTGCGGAAGCCTTAGGTCGTCGTCGCCAGAAATGAGTGTAATAACTCACAAGAAGTAAAGTAAGCAGAGAAGACTTTATTGTAATTAAGACTCCCGCCAGCACGACATGTCAGCACAAAATGGCAGTGGACTCTCAGGCGCTCGAGCCACCAACTGTCACACACATTACGTAGGCAGCCAGCACGAGATCAGTGCCTCGCGCGTTGCTCACAGTGCGAGCGCGAGGCAGGCTGGCTCACTACAAATTGCAAATGTAAACCCCCCTTTCTCCCATCCAGAGGATAGCCGAAGTAGGCTCCTGAAAGCTATGTACTAAAATATCTTTTAATGACCGGGGTTTCTTATATGTTACAAGAGGAGTGTTTCCTATTGTAGTGCTGATCACTAGATCAGTTGGTAATAAACTCCATTGTCGTTTAAGAATTTGTTTAAACTGATTAGATACTTTATTATAAGTAGTGATTAATCTGGGATTTGTGTTTTCTTGTTTATTCCTAGACGTTAAATTTGTTTTGAATAAAGCATCTTCTTGTTTTACTCCTTGTACCTTTGCACTTGCCTGTGATAATGTCTTGTGGGAATATTCTCTTTTTTTGAACCTCTCTGTCATAACATCATGTTCCTTGTTAAAAATGTCATCAATACTGCAGTTACATTGTGCTCTAAGGAATTCACCATAAGGTATGCTGTGACTAACTGGAGCAGGATGATAGCTGTGCACATGTAAAATGCTGTTTCCTGCTGTCTCTTTTCTAAAGAGCGATGTATGCAGCCTATTGTTTACAATAGCAATAGCAACATCCAAGAATTCACAGTACGTTCTACTCATTTTATGTTTGAAACTGAGGTTCAAATCATTCTTGGCTAGGGTATTGATGAACTTCCTACTAGACTCTCCTCACCATCCCAAATTAGGAATAGATCATCAATATATCTTGTACAAATTGTGGTGTGTTCAGTGTATTTTTGTTGGTCTCCACCCAGACCACCTGCTCTTCTCACCAGCCCAGAAATACATTTGCTAGGCTGGGGGCAAAGCAGGTGTCCACAGCTGTACCTGGCTTCTGTCTAGACAAGGTTGTTTTTAGAAATTGGCATTCATCATTATACAATAGACCCGCAACCTGCCAACCTTTCAGCATCTCATGATAGTCATATATGTACCTTATATAGGTTTCGCAACTGATTTCTTCATAACACATGACATCATCCAGCTGTCCCAAGGCCTCTGACTTATAATCACTCATATGCATGAGAACAACATTGCCCTCTTAATCCCAGGGCTTAATGATTATAGATGGATCACTGGTTAATTGTTTGAAAGCCTTATTTGTTAATTAGTCAAATTGTCCCTTACTTTACTATTTTAATGATCTCGCATCTTCAACAACTCGTGTAATTACAGAATTAAATGCTTCATTATTATCATATGGAACATTCAGATTAAATTTAGATTGTGGTTTGAGGCCACTCCTGACAGACATATCAGAAGTAAAGCCTATCCTTCTCACTGTTTCGCTTGTGTTTTGTTCTCTAGTCTCATCATATCCGTTTTTTTCTAAGGCATGCCTTAGCAGATTGGAGTCAATGTACCGCAACGTAAAGTTCGATGATAAATCAGTTTGAGATGATTCACCAACAATTCTCTTTTTCCCAATTGCCATTTTGTGCAATTTCATCAACTTTTACTTTCTGATGTAAAGGAACAGATATTTTCTTAAATGCACATAGTTCATATCGTGAGTAGGACAGAATGATAGGCCCAATACTAGTACTGATTCATTGTCCACCGTAAGAGGTTGAGATGATAAATTGACTATAGTTTTATCCTTCACAATGTCAAACCTATTAGCTAGGTACATTTTTCATTTTGTAGTTCTTCCTCCTCTCCTATTAGTTATTCTTTGTTTTTGTCGGATCCTTTTACTTTTCCTTTGCCTTGGCCTTTTCCTCTTCCTCATCCCTTTCTCTTAGTAGGAGTTGAATTGTTTGGGGCTTGTTCCTTCTTTTTTTGTTTTAATAGTTGAAACTCATGAATGAAAGTCAGTGAATGGAAAACGGACCCCTAAAGGGATTGTAAGTCCTTCAGTATCTGAACCTAAATCCAACCTGGAACCTGTGGATGCGATCTCTTGTTGCCTTTGTTAATGAATTACTCGTAAATCTCTTTGTGCCCAATCAAAATGTTTAGCATATGTTAGGATATGACCTTCAGCATATTCCTTCTTATCTCGCAAGAATTTATGTTGTTTTTTGGATTTGATAGCATCCTTGTATGATTTTAAACACCCCTCTAGGGAGTTGAGGAATTCAGTTACTGTATTATCATGCCTATATTTGTTCAATTCCTTTCTCACCTTTTTACGGTCTTGTCTGGTCATTTCCAAATCAATATTGGCATATTTGATCAAAAGTTCAAGCATCCCTTTACAGGTCTTGGTCTTAAACACAGCCCATTCTTTTAAAAGTTCAGTATTAGGATTTTCATAAGTACGTATGATTGAGATTTTTCAAACCCCTTGGCACTCTTTCCACTTCTATGTAGTTGGATAATGAGGTGACTTCCAGCCACTTGTTTAATTCGGTTTTAGGCAATTTCTCAAGAAATACAAGATTTCGCTTCATGATAATTCCTGTATGCCAGTGGTGATATTCAATTTGATGCAGGATGTATTAGAATCCAAGTCTTCATTTGATAATGAGAGTGGAGCAGCTTCTCTTGCAGTTTCCTAGTCGTTCATATCTTGCTTTTGCAGTAAAGATCAACCTGTGTTTCACTAGACACAACAGTGACATGCTTCCATGATGCACCAGCTACAGAACAAATGTTGCTAATTTAAGTCCAAATGAGAGAATAGCCTCCGACTTTAACCGGTGCAATATGAAAAACGGTACAGCATCCAATATGGACTGGATGATGGCAGCGAGCTGTGGACAGGCAATGGCTAAAGAAGTCCGCCCTCTGAGCCTTCTGACCCAAATCAGCATAACGATTACCCCGATCCCCACACTTCTCACTTACCACCTATCCCACAGGCCGTAGAATTATTTGCTCTATAATCCAGTAGTCGAAAAGTTTGTTTGAATTCCGCAGGTATACAACGGGGAAAATAGTGCGGCCAAGACAGCGTTTTCTGAATTTGTTTTCGTAACGAGTGAGCTGCTGGAAAGCTGGAATTGGCCTCGCAGTGCCGGTTCCAGCGATGGTAGCAGTAACCATCAATTATTCATAACAGAACCATTCCAGAAATCTAGAATAAAGGATGCGGCCCACCAAGTGAAGGCACAAATGTTTAGTGTGCAAAATAAAGCGTTTCAACAATGTGCTCCACTCACCGTAGAAATAAGTAATAATGTAATGGACATAAACAAAATACTATACAGGTTAGAATTGCCTGTAAATTCATACTTTGAAAAATCAATTGTAATACAATATAAAGTAGACATTGCCTAATCTTTTGTGTTTCATAAAGTAAATTAAATTCATAATAAAATAAATTAATCATATTCAAAATTCATATGGAGGTAACACATTCCTCAATTGATGAAATGTATATTGAAATGACCAATAGGTTCCCCAATGTGTTGTATTTGTGAAAATACTGAAATAGCACAGTAAATATCTACAATCAACGGAGATAACCAATCACCCAATATTATGCCTGTGAAAGAATCTCTGCCAACAATTATGAACAGGCATTGGCATAGCCAATAGGTTTCGCCTTTGGGACCTTATAAGTGTTTAACCATGCAACAGTTAATGTTGTTGCACCAAGGATATTGTGCTGCATAACTAAATACTTATAAGGTCCCAAAAGCAAGACCTATTGGCTATGCCAATGCTTTTTATAGTGATTGGGGCAGAGGAACATGCGGCAAAGATGTGGGTTTTTTTGGTGCAGATTTATATAGCGCAAACTCGACCCAAAGATGTTGGAGCGCTTTACATGAGTACCAGTTACGTTACACCAGGACACATTCACTATTTGGTAGGCGCTAGGAGATTAAGCAATTTGCCCAGAGTCACATTGTCCACATTTCTATCTGCAGTATTTATACATCGGTCTGTTCCTCGTTATAGCTATATCTCTATGTACAATCTAGCTATCTATCTATCTGTCTGTCTTTCTCTCTATCTATCTATCTATCTATCTATCTATCTATCTATCATCTATCTATCGATTAGCTATCTATTCAGCTGTCTGTCTAGCTATTTATCTGTCTATCCATCTGTATGTCTATCGATCGATTGACTAGCTTTTTATCTGTCGATTTATCGGCCATCCATCCACACACTAAGAGGTAAAGTGATCAATAGAAAATCCATCCACACACTCAGAGGTAAAGTGGTAGATGGATAGATAGATAGATAGATAGATAGATAGATAGATAGATAGATAGATAGATAGATAGATAGATAGATAGATAGATAGATAGATAGATAGATAGATAGATAGATAGATAGATAGACAGATTGACTAGTGGCTATCACTGAACTTTAAAACAGGTTTTGGATAAGCTGTGTTTAAAAAATGCCTCCCATCAATGCCAAACAATTCCCTTTATTTGTAATGGTGATTTTCTGTGAAAGGGCTGTGCATCTTTCACTGGAAAAGCACATCACTTTTGAATCTCTTGACAACATTCGGAGGTTGTGTTTTGTATTAATTGAGTAGAAACGAGATGGTGTCCTATTACTCAATCCAAAATATGAAGCAGTGTTTTCCCTCACATCTTAATTTAAGGGGAAAAAAAGGATAGTGGTGGACGAGAATTTGTGTCTCTCTTCTCTTTTAAACCTAGCAATCTGGAACGACAAATGTATTATTCGGTGCCCAAATGGTCCAGGCGCAGGGGTGTGTGAATGTGAGAGAAGTTTCCTTTCTCAGAGCGAGGACATTGGCTGAAGCGTTCCCTTTCTCTGCCCCCGATTGGAGGAAACTTCAGGGAAGAGGTGTGGTTGTGAGGAAGTAAAAGTGGAGCACTCCGGAAAGTTTGGAAACTGACCTGGTCGCGAGCAGGTGCTGATACAGGAGTCTCGCTAGCACACACGTCCCTAAGGTGGGCTTCCTAAGGCACGGTGCCCTGTGCTAGGTGGTCGCAGGAGCCCACCCTTTGCCACAAGAGCTGCTGTGTAAGGCTGGGATACTTTGGGAGGCCTGCGATGCTGCCTTCGAGCTCCAGCTGCTGAGGACAGCCTAGCCCTTGAGAGACAGCCTGTGAGTGGGTCTAGCTTTGCCAACCTGTGCCTAGTACAACCTGTAGCTGCCTCTACACACGCAAAGGCAAAAGTGAAAGCGAGGAATGGAGCTGCAGCGTCCTGCGAGTGGTGCACGTGCACTGGTGTTGCTCGTAACCGCAAGCCATAGGCCTGAAGTCTAGAGCAATTCACATGCGTGGTGGCAAAAGTGAAAGCGAGGAATGCAGCTGCAGCGTGCCACGAGTGGTGCGCTTGCGCTTGTGTTGCTCGTAACCGCAAGCCGTAGGCCGGAAGTTCAGCGTGATTCCAAGAGGTCGCTTTCCAAGGGCAGCGCATGCGTGCTGCGCTAGGCTCAACCTAAAAATGGGCTCCCTATTTAGTGATTATCCTGTTTGTTCATGAACAGGAATTGACTACACACATTGGTAGATTACATTTTCTTCCCATTTTCTCGTATCTCTTTCAGTATATATTTAATTTACGATTATCACTGATTTCACTTAGCTCTCACTCACAATGGCACTTTTAGTATAGGTTGATACCGATCATCCTATGATATGGGTACTGGCCCTTGATGGTTGATTAATTATTACTATTGGAATTGGGGCAATAACATGTGGTTTCCCTGTCTTATATTTATTGTGGTGAATCCCATAACTTATTTCATGGGCAATTGTATGCTACGAATTGATCCGTGAGTTATAGCTGTATGTGAATAGTGCTAAAGGATTTGTGCATTCCAATACCACAGTTAATCCCGCATAAAGCCTTATTAGTATATACAAACAGCCTAATCACTGAATAGATAGCCCATTTTTCATAATTGTTGGCAGTGATTCTTTCACAGGCATAATATTAGGTGATAGGTATCTCCGTGATTGATCAGCGCTTTTTAGGGCTATTGTAGACATCGTTGTTTTAAAAGTTTTGGTGATCTGCACACCTGTTTCTGAATTTGTGTGCTGTCTCGTTCATTGCCACATCGCGTGCCTGTGCATGCAGAGTCGTTGCTCCTTGGCATTTCGGTGATCTGCATACCTGTTTTCAGTGCATTTGGAGACACCCTTGCAGAAACCATTATTTTCAAAGGCTTCAGTGATCTGCATACCAACTTGTGTATTAGTATAATTTGCTGTATCCATGCATCCTGTGCTAAAAAATATTTAGGATTATCAGTAGGTGATGGCTGCTCATGGCTACATAGTAGCTCCTAAATATAAAAGAAGGGAGTGGAGAGAGGGAGTGTCCAGAGGGACACAGGGAGTGGATTCAAACTCCCCTGGCCATAAATCATAAACAAATGGAATCCACCCACAAGTCATTAAGAAAAACAAGATGGATGATCTTGGTGGTGATGTGTTTCCTACAGTGGTGCAAAGCACATTGTGTTTTTTAAATACCCCTCACACACCAAAAGGGCCCTTGGTGTCATGCTTCATCATAGGAGTCTTCGCACCCCTCTACGGAGCGCAGGGTGCTACTAACCTGCGTTCACTACCTGTAATAGGCACAACATACATTTAATTAACACATAGTATTCCCTATGTTGTGGACAGTATTTTACTGTCCTTTGTGAGTAGAGTAGGGATCTGTGTACCCGTCCTGAAGAAGAAGCATCTGGCTTCGAAACATGTTGACACACAGGAGGCATTGTACATTAAAACATTAAACCTCCACCTCACTGTTGTTAACAAAACCAGCAGGGGTTTTATTAAAGATTCTTTCTAGTCCTCACTTGCCAGGTATTTTTTTAACATTCACTCACTATTCACTGCAGACCCAACACTCTCACACACTACACATAGTGGTTACATCAAGTGCTCCAGCGTATTCACAGGTTAGTAGCACGCCACGCTACGTAGAGGGGTGGAAAGACCCCTATGATGAAGCATGACACCAAGGGCCCTTTTGGTGTGTGAGGGGTATTTAAAAAACACAAGTGCTATCCACCACTGTAGGAAACACATCACCACCAAGATCATCCATCTTTTGTCATTTAATGACTTGTGGGTGGATTCAATTTGTTTATGAAACATATTAGCTTCTCCTTTCTTTTTAAATGTGCCGGGTGCACCTCCAATTCCGTTTGAAGATTGGGTGGAGATGCTAAGAAATTATATTATTGCACTGGATGGTCAAGAATTTTCTTCAGCCAGGAGAAAAGCACTATTGCTCAGTGTTCTAGGCAATGAAGGGCAGAGGGTTTTTAAATACTTGCCTTTGACCATTGGACTAAATTATCAAGCCATTATAAACATCTATAAAGAGGCCATCAAGGGTCTGGAGAATAGATTCGCTAGGGACTTCAGCTTGGTTATGGTACGATATAAATTTTACACTCATCCTCAAGCAGAGCATAAATCTGTTGATGGATTTGTGGCAAGACTTAGAAAACTTTCCATCAAATGTCGTTTTGGTACAATGACTGAGTAACTTATTCATGACCAGCTTATTGCGCATAGTAAAGACAAGCAAATACAAGAAAGACTATGGGCAGCAAAGGATCCTTCCCTCAAGGAAGCAGTTGAATTGGCGAAGGTTATAGAGGAGTCTCAAATGTGCATGAAGGAACTTTATAGGTGACAGAGAAGACAGGTGAGGTCTCGGTGGTAGGCAATAGTCATGATTATAAGGAGGAAGTTTGTATCATTAAAAAGAATGATGGGAAAAGAGTAGTCACACCCTCAGTCAAAGGAAAAGTGAAGGAGTGTGCATGTTGTGGCAGCACGTTCTACTCTAGTGACTTCAAACGTTGTTTTGCCATCAACAAAGATTGCAAAGAATGCAAGAAATGTGGCTGCAGGGGACATTGTGTTAGGATGTGTAAGGACAATAGTCTGGGCAACAAGGAAAATAGGCCTAGGGTAGGGGTGGTTGGAAAAAGGTTGGACGGCCAGTATTGTGATTGAGTTCTTATGGTAGGCGCAGATGTCAAGTGTGTGAATTTATTCATTGACAAAGATAGAGAAAGGACGCTAACCAGGCCTTCTGATAAGTTTGTGGTCTGTAGGAAGGAAGTGGACTTGATGGTTGATTCAGGTTTGATGTACACCAATATTCCCAAAGAGTTGCTTGAGGGACTGTGGCCTAATGTTTAACTTAAGCCAAAGAATATTAGTCGCTGCAGGTTTAACTAAGAGGGGGGACCTAAGGCTTAAAACCACACAGTCACCAACCAGCGATTTGTGCGAGTGGCCTACCCAGTTAACATGGCGGACCATTTTAAATTTGTCAAAAAGTTAATGGCGGATCCCAGTCTTCTTACTTAAAAAATGTAGGGCCTTATTTTTAAGTGTTGACCAATGCTTGTGTGTACCTGGCGGGGTGGAGGTACATTCGCTAAAATGACCGTGTAGGGAGTGGCTTCTGGCGGGAGATGGAGGCTTGGTAACATGGCCAATTCCCCTTCTGGGCCTCACTCAGCTTGTCGTCTATTGTCGATAACCGTTGCCCCACACTGCTTTGTCGAGGGAGGAACATTACCCTTATTAGCACTAATATGGGAAGGGCAGACTGAGCTCGTCAATGGAGCTACCCGCTCAGCACTGCTTTGAGCATTTTGGAAGCCTACCCCCTGTGTATCATGTACTACCCCACACGGACTATGTTGTACCTCCACAATTGCATGCGCGGAAGGTTGCTCCCTATCCCTTTGGGCACTACAGGCTAAGCATTGTTCAATCTTGTTTAGCCTAGCATCCACTGAGTCAAGACGCTTAAGTATAGGGTCAATAAGAACAGCCAACTGTTTCTCCAATAAGGAGCATATTTGTCTTGGTAGAACATAATTTTTGGTTGCCCAGCAGAATTAGGACCCGAGGTTCCCCCGGGTTTCCAAACACATAAACCCCACTAGATTCCGTAATGGCAGACAGAGTGGTTTGTTTGGATGTACCCCGGCCTTTTCTTTTTTTTGTAGGTGGTTCAGCTCCTGTCCCCCCCCCCGGGGATTTCCTTCCCCTAGTTGTTACCATAGCGGGGCTATTTGAACTGTCCTGAATTAACAAGGGACTCAGGGGTGTAGGCATGGGTATAACACTTGTTAAGTTGGGGGGGGGTTGTATCAATGGAAGCTCCTAGCTCTTCAGTCACCTGTACCAGGGGTAACTGGGCGCTAGGCAAAGAGCCACCCCTCGAGGGTAAGGGTTCAAGGGAAATCCTACGCTCTGTAGCCTATATCTCATGTATTAGGACAGACTCAGCCCTGTTAAGAAAAGCGTCTAAGGTACCCACCACCCTGTCCCCACCTTCCTTTTACTCATAGTAGTAACCTATATGCCTCAGCCCAATCCAAGCAAACTCCCCGTTCACCTACAAGCCCCAAGTACACCAGTCCACAACTTACAGTTCGGGGTGGATGAAGAAAAGTTCAATGGTGTGGCCCAGTCCGGCCTCCTTCGGGCTCTGACGGGTGCACACGGGCAGCGCCCGGGCACGCCCACGCGCGTCACGCGCTGTGGGAGAGCCGAGGTGTTCTTAAGCACCTTGCGTCGCAGGCAATGACGCGTTAAGCTCGCGCCCGGGGACTCTGAGAATTGTAGTCCCGGCGCTGGAAATGCAGGCAGTAGCATTGTAGTCCCCCGGACTGGTAGTGGGCTGAAGGTTCGGCGCCCAGAAGGAATGGCAAAACAGCAGGGCAGCAATTAGCGGTGAGTGGCCCCTCTCAACAATAATCGCGTCCCATGCTGCGGGAAGGCCGAGGTGTTCTTAAGCACCTCCCGTCGCAGGCAATGACGTGGTAAGCTCGCGCCCGGGGACTCTGAGAATTGTAGTCCCGGCGCAGGAAATGCAGGCAGTAGCGTTGCAGTCCCCCGGACTGGTAGTGGGCTGAAGGTTCGGCGCCCAGAACGAATGGCAAAACAGCAGGGCAGCAATTATCGGTGAGTGGCCCCTCTCAACAATGATCGCGTAAGTTTCATTTCCAGCGCTTTCGCATAGATATTTTTGCGCTGTTCTTTTTCTGCTAAGGCTTGTTCTCGTCTCACACGTTCATACGCTTCTTTCTCCCACATTCATACACAGTCAAACATATCTAGTCTACTCTTGCGCTTAAACATACATTGTTCCACATACTTAATTTTTCTAAGATCAAATGACCCATTTATAGGCCAACGCAACTCAGGATCCTTGCTGGTATATTTATTCCATAATGTGCTGTACATTATAGAAGAAATACTGTTTTTTATATACATCTCCCTATTAGGTGTCCCCTCGGGGGGCGCCAGCTGAGCTTGTTCAAGATTCACATTGGTACCTCCAAGAAAGCAGCACATTCTACGAAGTGCGCTTGAAACCGGCATGCCAAGAATATTGTAATATATACAATATTATATACAAAGTAGCACTTAGCTTAAAGTGTGCTGTTCAAGTATTCACAATTTAGAGAAAAATCTCATTACCTGCCTATGTAAATTGCAATTTACATATAATCACACAAATCATGATAATCACATTATTGGCCAATACAAGTCAAGCACATGTCGACGACCTTACCAAGCACAAATCTCCAGCCTCTCCCTGCCAAGTTCTGTATTGACCAAATGGTCTCTGCACGGCGAATATCAGAAAGGATATCAGTCGAGGACCGGCACCACCTGGAGGGTCGGATCAGGAAGAGAGGAAAAACGCAGTGGGTGCGAAGGCCCGGGTCTCCTCGGGCAGGGATCGTCCATAGCGAGGCTCCAATCCTCCATTTTGACCACTCCTTCGGGCATCCGAGTCACCGATGTGCCCCACGGGTTGGGCGCCAATTTGTAAAAGTAGACCTCAGCAAGGCCTACCACTGCTAGGGGTTCGCCCTTCTGCGCACTAGTCCTCAGACCAATAAGTAGAGATTGGCACGGAAGCTGAAATATCAAGAAAAGACTTTAATAAACCTCATGAGGTGGAACTACATTCACCTAACACCCTTCGGCAGTGTATGAAGTAGCACAAGGAGTAGAAGAACTGTGGGTCTTTTATACCCACACAGGAGCTCAAAAGGAGGCAGTACGAGTATACATAGTAAGAGTTACATACATAGATGGTCATACAAAGAATGCACAGTCAACAAAGAAGGAGGGGCAATCAGTTGCTGACTTCAGTTAAAACAGCCTGACAGTAACAGACTAGGGCAGGTGCACTGGTAGCTAAAAACTCTTCTGAGCATGTGCAGAGTAGCTGGGGCTAAGTATAGCCAGTTCTTGAGCAAAGCACAAGGGCACGCAACAGCGAAAAAGGAAGGAGCACATGGCGAGCACATATTTAGTCAAGATGGCTGCCTGAAACAATATGGCTTCAGCTCAATGCTAACAGTGATCTCTGCCAAATTTCCACAGTTATTACCCAGAAGTACGACAGATGCCTGAGGTTCCATGTGGACCTCAGAGCCATTAACCAAGAAATAATCACAGAAAACTTTCCTCTTCCAACCATTAACGAGTTATTGGTCTTGGTCAAAGGTGGTAAGTATTTCTCCTAATTGTACCTGAGGAGTACTTACCATCAAATCACATTGCACAAAGACTCAAAAAACTTGACAGCATTTATCACGTCTAAAGGTACTTAACGATTCACTCGCATGCTGTTCCGGTTAGCGTCTGCTGCAAGTGTTTTCCAAAGAATGATGACCAAAGTCTTGGAGGGTGTGGGAAATGTGTATTTTTAGGATGATATTTTGATTATGAGTGAGACAGTGGAACAGCACAGTTTGGCTTTGAGAGCGGTTTTGAGTAGTTGGGGGAATTTGGATTGAGACTAAATAAAGAGAACTGTACTTTTCTTAGTGAACAGATAGAATATCTTGGATACTCCAAATCCAATGGAGGGGCCAAGCCCAAGCGGTCTTTATTAGACTCTATAAGGTTGGTTCCCCCCTCCTTTGGACAAAAATCAATTAAGATCATTTTAGGGCTCATTTAATGCTAATCTAAGTTTGTCGACAAATTCACTGATAAGTCTGAGAGCCTGACGAAACTTCTCCGCAAAGGTGAGAACTGGGAGCAAAATGCCTCTTTTGACAAAATAAAAGGGGAGGTTAGTGATGCCGGAATTTTGTCATTGTTTGACGAAAAATTAAGATCTATATTGACAGTGGGTCTAGCGCAACCGGTTTAGGGGTGGTGTTATCCCAGATGCATGGCAACAAGGAAAAGATTGTTGCTTTCACATCGCATACCCTTACCCAAGCTGGGAGGAATTACTCAGTTAATGAAATAGAGGTGTTGGCTGCTGCCTGGGGGGCTGAATATTTTTGAGTGTATCTGTGGGGAGCTACTTTTACTATGCGCATCGACCACAAGCCACTTAAAAAACATTTGTCTACAGGGCGAGCTTTGAAAGGCTCTGCCAGACTTGCCAGGTTAGCAGCGAGACTTCAGGAGTATTCTTTGGTGATGGAATATGTGCAAGGTTGGAAGAATGTACAAGCGGACTGTCTTTTCAGACTACCGCTGAGTTGGGAAGTTGTGGATGGTGTGGGGTTAGGGAGGTGGAGGTCGAAGGTACTGTTGCTTCTGTGCATGACTCAGTACTGTGTGACTTCTGAGCTTTTACCTCTGAGGAGTGGAAAGCTGAGATGAGGGCGGATGATGTTCTAGCGGAAATCAATAAGCTGATTCAGCAGGGAGTGTCAAGGGAGAGTACTCTGTCACTGTCCATGCTACCTTATTTTAAAATCTTGGATGAGCTATCGTTGTGCGGTCAAACCATCATGATGAGGGGTGATCAGTTTGTTTCTCCAATAGGTCTACATCACAGGTTATTCAATTTAGCGCATTTAGGTCAGCTTTTAACCATCAAAAAAGATTACAGAGGAATTTTGGTGGCCTGGGCTTGATGAGTAGGTTAAGAGGTGGGTGGAGTCCTGTTCCATGTGCCAGGAGGGTGAGAAGAGGCTGAGGATAGGAGGTGGAACTGAAAGTGGGCAGATTGAAGATCCAGGTAAGGCTTGGCACACTATATGTCTGGACTACATTGGACCTTTGACAGATTTACTTTTTTTAAAAATCTTTTTTAATTGAGCAGAGCATCAAGGGCAATACATGACAAATACACAGACATATTAAACTTAGTTTGCGCTAAAATCATTAACTTAATCATTTCCAGGTAGCAAACAATGGTACAGTAAAATTATCTCTATTTACTTTTAACAAACACGTTATCAGAAACACTTCTATAATACCAAAGTGCTAAAGTGCAAGTGCTAGTGCAAAACATGTAAAACAATCACAATCTTAAAGTGAAAAGTGCTTAGCAGCATACGTTTCTAAATCCTTCAAATATTTTAGACCTAATAGACCATCAATACAATTCTAGATTCCGAACAGTATTATCCCTATATTGGGTTTTCCACCTTACTTAAAAACTTCCAGTTCTTTTAACATTTTCTGGAAGCTCCCACCTGCTTTGTGTACGCTTCTTCAAAAGCCTGCGTCCTTTTAATTTTATTCAGCCATTTGTCATAGGTGGGAACTTCCCTGGACCTCCAATTTTGTAAGATTAGAGAACGGGCCACTGAACAAGTAATAGAAAGAAAATTTACTTCGGCTTCCGTTAAGAATGTTCTATTTTTGCACACACCAAACAGGGTGGCTTCAGCATCCGGCAATAGCCTCTTCTCAAATGCCCAATTTAGAGCCAAAAAAATTGCCTCCCAAAAAGCTCTAATCTCGGACACAAAAAAAAATGTGGAGCCAACCCCCTTCTCCGTCAGCCTGACACCGAAAACAACTATCTACGGCATCCAAATATCTTTTCTTCAGTTGACTCGGGGTGAGGTAGGCCAATCATTGGGAAACAAAAGCCATCCTTTTGTAGTTGCCTGCTCTCAGAACCTTTGGCAGATTTACCAGTGGAGTTAAGGTTCACCATGGTTGTGGTAGATGATTGTTGCAGTTGGATTATTGTGAAGCTCTTGAGGAATGTCACCACCAGCAGCACGATTTTAGCCTTGGAAGAAATTTTTGAGAATGAGGGTGTCGCTTCTGTCCTCATTATTGACAAAGGGACCCAGCTTACCTCTCATGGAATGTCAGGCTTTCTTAAAACGTCTGGTGAATGACACTCTTGCACTTCTTTGTACAAACCACAAGGAAATGGCATTGTGGTGAGGATCAACAGATTGATGAAGGGGACCATACAATTGGCTGCTACTAACCATTGTGATGCACGGAGAATGGTTAACGGCATGGTGTGGGCTCATCGCACCACTGCGCATAGTGTTACATGTAAAATTCCTTTTCAGGAAATGCGTGGAAGGGTGCCAGGGACCAAGTTGGTACCTGCATGGTTGAAGAGGGATTAAAGTGTGGCAGTAGAGGGGTGAACAGTCTTTCTGGTAAGAGGGGGAATAGGATAGGTGTCGGAGATTAGGTCAAAGTTAAGCCAGGAAGAATCGCCAGAGGACTGTCAAAGGTCAGAAGGCAGTTCTGTGTCGACAAGGTAGCAATATGTTTTGTGGTTTTGGACAATAGTGAGAGGTGGAATTTTAGGAATGTGGCACTTTATCAAAAAGGCGACGTTTGTGTGAGGGGGAGGATGAAGGATGTTCGGGTGTAATGTTGATGAAGGATGAGGATGTTCATGCTGTGTTTGGTTCTTGTTCTGATTAGTTTTCTTTAGGTGTGAGTAGCGGCGGCGGACTTTCAGCCATGGGTGATGATCATGCTCAAATGGTCGCCTCTAGAGTTCGGGCCTCTTTCTTATCTTAGAGATTTTGTCACATCTTAAGTTTCCCATTCTCCGGCTCCTGGCCACTGTTGTTATTGCTTTTGTTCCTTTTCTCTTTTGTGTCTTTTTGTCACTCTTTTTTTCTCTACTTTCTTTTATTCTTTCTTGGGTGAAGGGAAGGGGGTATGGTATGATGTGAACACATCATCACTGTGTTCCTTCCATTTGCATGTGTTCTTTGTAATGTGTTCTATTTAGATTGTGAGGTTGAGGGAATTCCAAGATCAGAAGTTGCTGCCTGGATCTTGAGAAGAACTGAGACAAGGTTGTGTCACCAATAAAGCTTGAATTGGTCAGTCTCTTCTGTCATTTGGAGCAGTACCTTTGCCTCAGTACAAAATCCTCACAAAATGCAAGAAAAAGATATGGAGAGATTTTTCAAGTTATGCTTATACCATAGAGTTTGTGAAACTGAAAGCAAACATAGGAAGTTATGTCCATCTAATTGGTTGCAGCCATATAAAATGTTCCATTATTCAGAACAGCAATCTTGACATTTTGTTCCGGGGGCTGACCTTTCTTCTGCCGTACAAGACAATTTATGTATTAGCAGGCTTTATTTCATACCAATCTACATGCATAAAACAAGACTAAGGTTAGAGACTAGGGGTCTTATTTATGAAGGCCTTGCGCCACCGGTGCGTCACTTTTTCCCATTTTAAAAGTGACGCACCGGCGGCGCAAGGCCTTCATAAATAAGGACCTAGATATCTAATGCTAGGATTCACTCATTTGCCACACCTTAGACACACCAGACAAGCACAAATTAATGCATTGCAGACACTCCTTTCCAAATCACCCAGTATTGCGTTTGTGCCTGTGGTCGCGGGTGGTAGGCATGGATGTATTTTGCATCATAGGACTTCATCACAGAACAAGAGAGCGAAAAGCAGAAAAGGGAGGGCTAAAAGAATGATGAGAACAATGTGTCATACAGAGAAAGTACGCATGAAAAAGAGCCTGTTGAGGGAAATAAAGGGGCAGGAAATGTAGGGTGATGGAAGAAAAAGACATGATGTAAGATCAAAACTAGGCAGTCTTGATATTTGTCGCAAACATCCTTTATTCCATTTCAGAAAGACATGTAAGTAAAAAGGGTGGACTTCATCTCATTATAGACAAGACTTTTTTGTTCCTCTACTGAATTGAAGACCGCCGTTTTTACTTATCAAAATTGGTTTTAATTAAAGATTCAATAAAGAAATTAAATACAATTATTATGAATGCACTCAGCATTCAGGCCCAACCCTGTGTTTTTTCAAGTTACCTTACACAGTGTTAAGGAAGAGTCATTGCAACTTAGGGGCATATGTAGGTAATTTCCATTTTGCGATTCCCAAATAGTGATTTTTAAGGAATCGCTAATTGAGAATAGCAAAAATGGAATGTAGGTAATAATTCGCATTCCTTAATTGTGATTAGCAAATTGCGATTTGCAATTAAGGAATGCGTGTCCCATTCATTCCTATGGGCTAAGAGGCCCATACGAATGAATGGGGATACATTCTCAAATTGCTATTTTCTATGAGAAAATCGTAATTTGAGAATCGCAATTCCAAGGGTGCCAGGGTGTCCAAAGGACACCTGTTGCATCCCTGGAATGTGCCTCTAAGTACATGTGACGCACATACATGCCCTAAGGGCATGTCTGTGCGCCACATGGCACTTTGAATTTTTTTTTAAAATGCATTTTGAAAGGAAATCGCAAAATACCATCTACTTGGAGTAGGTGGTATTTTGCGATTCCTTAAGCCAAAATCGCATTTTTAAATTCACTCCTACATAGCATTTAAGGAATCGCAAAATTGCGATTCCTTAAATGCTTGAGCAAAATAAGGAATCACAATTTTTGCGATTCCTTACTTTGCTAATATGCACCTACATACCAAAGCACCGTTTGCGATTCGCAAACGCCTACCTGCATATGCCCCTTAGAGTCCTGACTGGCAGGTACTTATCTGGTATAACCCTCCTCTCCATGCTCATGAGATACTCTATTCCATGTCTGAATATCATTGGAACTAGAAGTAGCATTCTTCATATATCACTACCAATGCATTCTATTGTTTGAGTCACACCTATATTTGGCTTTTCTCCAACAAAACACATCATCATGCTTGCAACATGGCACCAAACCTATAACTTGTCAAAGCGGTACAAATTCAATAACATACACCCTGGGTCTGAACTACATGCAACTTTGAACCACTTAGAAAAATGCAGTAAATTTACCACACTCTCAAACTGTAAGAAAATGGATTATTAATTGCAGTGAGTAGCTAGCTACCCATCACAATGAATGATCACAAACCTTGTCAGGGTGAACCTTTAAAATCACTAAATTAACCTGAGCTCAGCCCCCTAGTGGCTATAACACAGAGCAGATAGGCTTAGCTTTGGGCAATGTGTAAAGTATGTATGCAGCACCCAAACAGTAATAAAGTCAAAATGTAAAACAACAGAAATCCCAACCTTAGTTAGAAAAATAGAGAAACATTTACTAAACATAAAGATGCAACAAGCATTGGCATAGCCAATAGGTCTCACTTTTGGGACCTTATAAGTAGTTATGCAGCACAATATCCTTGGTGCAACAACATCAACTGTTGCATGGCTAAACACTTACAACATACCAAAAGCGCGACCTATTGGCTATGCCAATGCTTGTTTTATTAATGTTGGAGAAACAATAGCTTCCGTCAGCCATGCCAGGATTACTATCTGTAACCCACATATTACACACAATGTTCAGTAGCAAAAACACACAACATTGCTACAGATCCACACCACCATACTAGCTACTCCATATTTCAAATGCTTCACCTTGCATGAATGACAGTTACACTTTTCTTTCGAGACATTTGAGTTCACAGTTTAATACAAAACAAAATGCACTTAAACAGCACCAGATACGGACATCTAATTGATGCGGTCCTCCAAATCCTTCTAACGAATTACCTGCTGAACTGAAACGGGCACGGTCCCCCACTGCAGGGCGGCACCCTCGATCCTGCAACGCGTGCTCACACCATTCAAAAGTGCCATATGCGGCCATCGGGCGCGATTCTCCTCTGCGGCGCGAACCCCCAATCCATTACCACATGCTCACACCATTTAAAAGTGCTATATGTGGCCATTGGGCGTGACCCCCACTGTGGCTCGGTCCCCTAATCCATCACTGTGTGCTCCCACCATTCAATAACAAGCACTGGTGGAAAGTTGAGACCGGGCGGTATTGCTAATGCGTGTTATTACTGGCCGCTATCAGTCGCTGCATTACACCGTTGGCGACCGGATCTAAACGTCCCATTCACAACATGCCCCCATCCGTCATTCCTCGTTATTTTCACATGCCTGTGAGCATTGTTGCTATTTATACAGGTGGTCTCCAATCTATGGGATGTGAAAACAATACCAATGTGGGGTGAAATGGCGAACTTCCCATTACATATCAAGTGCACCACTCAATGTTACACATGTTATGAATAATTAGAGGTACAGTGGGCACTGCGGAGCAAATAATCAGTATAGCGGTTCAAACCAGTAACCGCTGCGTCTGTTACCCTTCTGCCTACTAGACCCATTAGCTGCAACTCCATCCATCCTAATCATGCTGCTCCCTTTTTCCTGCCCGCCTACCGCTATCCGTAGCCACTGCCCTCTCCTATATGCCCCGCCACCCTTCAGTAACACCAGAGGAAGTGCCAATCCAATGGCGGCAGAGCACTAACTAAACTCTGCTCCTCATAACTATAACCTGCGCTTGAGACCAAAAGCAGGGGCCTCCAATCCAGCTTTAGAAACACAGTGCTTGCTCCAGCCAACGAGCACGGTCAGTCACGACGTGCCCAAAGCTCCCTGCATGCTCGGTAGAATCCATCGCCCACCCTTACCGGAGACAGCCTTCGGATGAAGGCGATAACCAACTGATTGGATTTACATAACGAAGTAACGTGCATCTGCAGCA
The DNA here is from genome assembly GCF_964263255.1 of Lissotriton vulgaris. Lineage (NCBI taxonomy): Eukaryota > Metazoa > Chordata > Amphibia > Caudata > Salamandridae > Lissotriton > Lissotriton vulgaris. Next base: position 1,399,404,722 of record NC_141687.1, on the reverse strand, counting down.
GTCTCAGAGGACAAGCTCGCGGGCAGCAGGAGGAGGAGGAGGCATGCGTGCGAGAGGAGGGGGACCAGCGCGATTCACTTGCGGGAGCGATGGCAGCACGCTCTCCCGCAAGTAGATCGCCTCACGTGCACGTGTTGCCATTGATGGCAATAGAACACGTGCCCTTTTTTGGCTGAAAAGCCAACGCGATTTCAAGAGGTCTTTTTGCCTATGCAGCGCATGCGCGCTGCGTAGGCAAGACCTAAAAATGACAAAAACCAACCTCGGGAACTAGAGATATGAATCCTTACTTCACCCTGCCATAGTCGTACTGTCAGAAACAGGGCAGATATTTTTCATATTTGGACCCCGATCACTTGAATAAGCTACCCTTGTACATATGAGCCTGCCCGGACGGACTTTGCTGATTTCAAGAAACACCTCACACCTGGCTCTTCTGATTTGTTTTGGTATTACTGTCCTGCTTTAGAGTGCATTAGCACCGAGAGACCCTGTTGGGGGTGATTCATTTGTGCTTTATAAATGTAAAATAAAAATAATAATCTTTAAACTTGTATTTAGGAATAGCCTAAAAAGCGCCAAGTGCCAATGATAGACTATGGTCATGGTAAACCATGACCTGGTCGCAATTTTAGACTGACAGCGATGGAACTGGGATCTGATACACCAACCAGAGTCATCCTGGTCAAAGATTTTACCTTCTGACTTAGAGCCTATTTACGAGTTTGGTGGTGTAGGCCACCATGCCACCGTCCCGCTCCCACACCACCAAAGTCATGCGCACAAAGCCCTCCAGGTTATGAGTTAATTTGTGGTCTGGCGGGTGGTGCTTTGGTGGTGCCTGTTAGAAAGGCACTGCAATGGGAGCACCAAAGCACATTCAATGCCGTGCAGGAAATGGGGGTGCATGCAGACAGGGAGGGCACACCATGAGCCCCCCTGCATGCATCCCCTGGCCCGAGGCTACAGGAGTTTTCTCACCACCACAGTTTTCATGGCCGGCTCACCGCCATGAAAACTGTGGCTGTGAGGTAACTCATAATATGCCTGGTGGTGCTGCAGTGGTGCCTCCAGAATGTTGCTGGGCCAGACTGCCTCTACACAGCTGAGGGATCATGGATAGCCAACAGTTACAGAGGTCCTGTGGTGGTGGGAACGCCGCACTCATAATGCAGCAGTCAGACCGCCAGTGTGGAGGTTCCTGTCATGCCACAGTTAGTTTGGCTGTCCGATGGACTGCCAACCTCATAATCAGGCCCTTAGTATTTTAAGAAGTACACTTCTAAAGCCCCCAGGACTTAAGGGATGGTAGTTAGAGATTCAGAGGATGTCAGGCAGAGGGCAATAGCAGGGTCCAGTCCAGGTCCTGTTACTACTGACAGGGGTAGTTCAAGGAAACAACCTCTTCCAGTTTGTTTCCTCCCCTTAGCTAAACACACTGGCTGTTAAAGTCCATATCTTTGTTGTGGGTACAAGGGGAGCAGGTCGAGTCCTTCAGGGTTCCTTTCAGGTCATAGACAGAAGATACATTCCTGTTCTGTTCTTCTTCAGGTCTTCTTCAGCTCTTCTGAAGTGGGTGTCTGAAGATACTACATTTATGTCTGACACAAGCTATTGGGTGAGAGTGTCTCTTGGGCAAACCTTAACCAATGTTGTAAAAGTTCCCAGGGCCAACCCTACCCACTTTGGGAATTTTCAAGATGGCGAAGATCTTCTGCCACACTACACCTAGGCACTGAGGGTGAATCTGCTGTGGTAAGTGTACTAATACTTGTTTCCTCCTACATCTAACCCTAAAATCCAGTTTGAAGCAGTCACTGTACTCAATAAACCCAGAGGAAGAATTCTAGTAGGACAAAAGCAAGATTTTCCAGCAACCAGACAGTGGATACACAAGAATTGTCATGGCATCTAGTTTCCTTTGTTTCAAGTGTGTCCCAAGTGTTTTTTGGTTTTTTTGTCCTCATCTTGCCATATCTGTATGAGTACGAGTGTGTCCCAAGTGTTACATGTAAAACCCAGAGACAGAAGTCTGGTAGGACAAAAGCAGTTGTTTCCAGTAACCAGTCAGTGAATATGTAAGAAGTGTTTTGGCATCCTGTTTCCTTTCTTTCAAGTGTGTCCCAAGTATTACATGTAACCCCAGTCCACCTGTCTAGCAGGATTCTATACGTCAGTAGGATTTGACACTTTCACGTCAAAAAGGATGATCTCAGCTTCCACCCTTCTGCTGAGCTCAAATGAGTCATCCCTGCCCCTTCAGGTTGACCTGTCAATCACAAGGACCTATTGTGTAGCTCCTGGGAGGAATTTCACACCTCATTCACACTTTATTCAGACCAAGTATGGGCTAAGGGAATCTGAGGAATTAATACAAATTAGTTCCTAGGACTTTCAGGTAGGGAAAGGTTAACTTTCTAATACTTAATTTTCCCTAACTTTTATTGAAAATCCGACTTCACAATTGAACTGATTTTTTTAATAGCTATTAAAAATAGCTATTTAATTATTTACTAGCTAGCCCCATTCCCAAAATACAGTATTAGGACTTTAATCTGTACTCTGGTTTTCTATGTAGGATAGCTAGGTGTACTGCAGAAAAAGGAGACCTGTGATTTGTACTAAGCTCAATGAAGTCAGGGATACTGACTAGGACAAGGCAATACTAGGGCAAAGCTAATTTCTAAAAGGTCCTAAAGTTATCACATCATAATGTAGTGGTAATGTAAATATCAAGCACTTTCCATTTTTGTATCTCCAAAAGATATATAATAATCAAATCTAACAGGTAAGCAAATACACCAGAAAAATAAAAAGTATAAACACAATTTATTAAAATGCCTCCCTGTCAGGGTTACAATCTAAATAAAATGCAATAAAATATTCACAGAAGTGAAACAAATCTAAAAAAGTCAAAGGACAAAGGTCATATCTAGGTGTGCCACTGTGAAAAATAGCATTGTGTTCTACTCAATGTAAAGACATGTTAACATTACATTTCTCCATGTTCTACTTTGAAATACCATGCACCCTGCCTAGTGGAAATGTAGCCCACATAGAAGTGGCAAATTGTCATTATTATTGATTGTTTATGTTTATGTGCAGGAAGAGACACCTGCACATAAACAATCTTTCATGACATTTTGCTCTTTCAATGTGTGTTGCAGAATGCATCCCACATAAACAAAAGCAAAAATCAGGAGTAATAAACATATTTCTCCCCGTATCGCCATTCTAAGGTCTGCTCTTGAATGGCATTATTGTTGAGCACTGCCTCAGATTTACACATCCTTGTAATTCTGGGGTAGTGTAAAAAAGAAATGGGTTTTGCGGTGGAACACCCACAGCAACTCCCATTGCACGCCTCTTTGCATGCAGATACCCACGTGAAAGGGTACCATATTTACAAAGCAGCGTTAAGCCACACAAAAAGGGGCTTAACAGCACTTTGGAAATGTGGAGCAGGGAACAATGCCACAGGAACATCGTTAAAAGTAACATTCCTGTGGTGCAATGCCCTTGAAAATATGTCCCAAGGTTTCTTGCCTGGCTCTACCCAATTTCCCACCCACTTAAATTAACATTTGGAAGCCCATGAGAAAAAAGATTGTGAAAGAATTGGAGAGACCAAAATGTGTTGTACATTTGCATCATGCTCTACCAGAGCATGCAGAATAAGCGTCAGACATGTATCTTGGGCACTACAACATTTCAAATTGGTTATCAATGGCATGGTCTACATCTCTCTGTAGCTTTAGGAAAAATGGGCCTCAATAGTCTTCTGGGTTAATTCAACACTAGCTTCCGGGTTCCTGCAACACAGACACAAAGATTCTCATACTCTAACATGTATGTTACATGTTTGCGTTATACATACATGATACTAATGTCACAAGCTTACCACACACTTATTACTACAGATTCTGTAGTACCTTCATTCTTCTGTGATACTTGTAGGGCCATTGCAATGATTTTCTGGCCCGCTGACAAAATTGTATTTTGACCTATGGGCGCTCAATATCTTCTGGCATAAAGATCATTTTTATGCCAGTTTTTTACAATCTGGCCACATCTTGTCGCTGTTTGTAGTGGAGCTGCACAGATTGTCTTTACAGTACCACCAGCTAAGGATACCAACTTCTATTCTTTTAAGCTTATGGCCTTTAAGAGCAGTAGGGTGACGCTCCTCCGCCTTAGCGGAGGAGCCGCCAGTCCATGATGCATTGCGTTGAGTGAGAAGTAGAGAAATTGACAGCGATTTATCAACAGAGATGTGGCACTCTCCTCCTCTCGCCCTACCGCTTGTGCACAACCAGGCAGCCGAGCACCATGAACGCACCTTTCCACCATAGTGCAAAGGTGTCTGTGTGACTTTAGTATAGATTTTGTACAGGAAGGGTACACTTTTAGTATAAAATACTATGGCTAAACAAACTGTAAAACTGAATGCTGTACAGTGCAGCAGCACACATGCAAAGTTGCAAAAGAATGAAGAAATATATGTATTTCTCCTTTTGATGCCTGTTTTAAAGTGGTGTTTTTCTGTCTACTATTGTTAGTAGATAGGGTTTTGCTTCAAAAAGCGTAGGTGGTAGCACAGGAACCCCCATTACCACCCATGTAATGTCCCTCTGATGCAGAGTAACATAAAGCTGTACTTTGCACTGCTCTTCATTACTTTTAAGCAACTTTCCAGTGCAAAGCAAGCTTGGAAAGTAAATCCAACAAAAAATGTTTTGCGCAGGTTTGCGTCACTTTTATGATGCAAACCCAGCACAAAATGTTTGTAAATCTGACCCTTATGCTTGGCTTTAAACATGTTCCAACAACAACACACCGATCAGGTAGAGGACCCAAGGGAATATTTAAAGACCAAGCTCTGGGGACATTCCCAAACAGTATACAACAACAAAAGCGTGCCAGAGGGTCTATACAGAAGGTAAGTTAACAGTGTGGGTTATCAAGCAACACAAAAAACTATCTAACTGACTGAGAAAGATGGTAATCAATGACACCCTGGCAGATGGTCAAAGATGCCCATCAGTCACCACTCGGAACCGCCCTTCATCATTTGGGATTCCTTTTGGACCATCTACCCAGATGTATTATTCTCAGAAAAAAGATAAAAGATGACCAAGGTGGTAAATGGTCCCTTTGAAGGGAATAAAAGGTAGTATGGTCTTACCACTGCTTTGGACTGGTGAGTGGCAGAACATGTTCCTACTTTTCATGTGTGCTGGACAGTGCAGCACACATGCAAAGTCAGAAAAGAAGGGAGAAATAAAGTATTTCTCCTTCATAGCGCCTATTTCAACAGGGATTATGCATCAATATATGTTATTATGTAACACAAACACGGCGCAAAATCTTAGTAAATATACCCCTACATCTACATTTCATTGCTTGGGAATGTGCCTGGCTTCGATTTCTACCTGTGTCTGGATTGTTCGAGAAAGTCCATGACTAAGAGAGGGTACCCATCTCAGGGAGAGGATGTGGTCCCTCGGCTAGACTGCAGAGTTTGGTGCTGGAAACCAAGGTTGGAGCCTCGGGTTCGCCTCCACATCCTGTGAATCTGACCAAATCACTTAATCTCGCCGTCCCTGAATGTGTCCTTGAGTAACGTGACCGGTGCTCATGTAAAGCGCTACCATACCTTCAGGGTCGAGGTCGAGCTGAATAAATCTGCATTAAAATAAAAATCATGAAAGCATTCATTTTGACTCCACATCTGAAATAAATTCACTGATGGGAGAAGTGCACTGGTTCTGACGGACAGACTCAAATACACATTTATAAAGGATGAGGTGTAGTGGGAGTATGTGGGGGAGGGGCGGGTTCATACCTCGCCAAATTCTTGTTAAAGCTCAGTACCTAGGCGGATGAATATTAATTTGAACTACTTGCATCTCAATGCTGTGCAGAATATGACTACTCTAGGGTCACGGGAGCCCTGAAAATTAAAATGCAAAGTACTGTGCTGCCAATTACGTAGACAGTTAGCTGCTCCTCCAGTGAAATTAAAGTTTTACGTCCCTCCAACTTTCAGCGCCACAGGGCCGCTACAGAAAAGCGCTGCTTGCTCTTGCCGCGAGCACAACCCCGGCTGGGCCTCCCGTGTGCATGCCAGAGAGATTCTGTTACCATGCCAGCGCCACAGCTGTGTGCAGCTGCATGCCTTCTGAGTGCAAACAGCTGGCTTCGGGAGCAGAGGGTGGGCCCTGCGCGAGGGTGATCTCGAACAGGCCGCTCCAGCTGCACCACAGAGCAAAGTGCGCGAGAACGTCCGAAGGCCTCGAGTAGCACCTGATTCACAAAGTAATCGGATTATATTATTGTGCTCGAGTGTCGTGTGAAAGCACCTCCTTTATGAGCGTACACTTGTGTTTTCCATGCACAAAAGGGGAATTCACACTTCTAATGGGAATTGCATACAAGTTGCATTTATATAGCGCTTACTACCCATTGTCAGCATGTCAGCATTTGATGTGATTTATGTGTGGCAGATTTGCTCCTATGAGCTATTTGTAGGCGCTCTAGGTTGGTGATGTCTGGTTGGTGATGCCCTTTAAGCAAGTGAATTCCTCTAAAACTGTATAACAGCTTCAAAGTCGGCTAGAGCGGCTAACTTTGACGCTCGGGAACCAAGGGGGATATTAGCAAGAACCTCGTTACAATTATCGCCATTTTAGCGGCAGTTTCCTGCAGCTAAAACGGCGATAATTTTAACTAGGTTCCTGCTAATATGCCCCCAGGTTCGAGTCTGGTGGGAGACGTAACACATCCGTGATTCTGAGCAAATCAAGTAATCTCCCCCTGCCTAAGAATGGACGTGTCCTTGTCCGTCTGGAATGTAACTAGTGCTCATGTAAAGCGCACCGATACCTTCGGGTCTAGTTCGCGCTGCATAAAAATGCAACGAATAATACTTTTTTTATATTTCGGAATGCACCCTATTATTATGTTAAGGGTAGAGATATGATGAGGAAAGATAACGGTGTGAGGGAGAAGGAAGAGTCATTCAGCCAGATATGGAGCAAAAGGATGGATTGGGTTGAAAGTATAAGAGGTGGAGTGGGGAACAAACGGGCCGAGCAGTAGGACCTGAGCAAGACCGGAGCAAGAATGTCTGCAGGCTTAGGAGGGACTCCCGACATAGGCAATTGTCCCAGCACTGCTTTTCGCAGGGCCAGCCTAACAACTTCTTCATTAGTGGTGCTAAATGGCTGTTTCATGTTCCTAACTGCCAAAAATGGTCCAAGGATTTTCAGTACTGTGGACAAAATATAAATGTGCTTCCCGGAGTGCTTCCTTTACACTTAAAATATTATTTTTCTGGTGCCTTTTGGAGTAAATTGAAGTAAACACTAGGTGGGACCTTAAGGCTGCTGTAGCCGTTCCTTGCCTTATGGAAGCGGCAGCCATGCCTAGTAGATTCACATCTGCAAAGTCCAGGGTACAAGTACTCTGCAGCCTTGCCTCAGTTTTTCAATAATAAGCAACCGTTACTGGCAAAAAGTCAGTGGTGGCTACTCCGCTAAGGCGGAGGAGAGTCGCCCCACTGCACAAAATGAAAAATATAATAATAATAACGTATCGTTATTATCATTTTATTTTTACTATTGCAGTCAGTGGCGGGGCAGGGCTGGCCAGAGCAAGGTGAGTAGTATTTTGCCCTCCCTAAGTGCGCATGACTGTTTGACTGTGCCTCTTTGGTCGGCCAAACGCTCATGAGCACTTTGCATGTTCCCCACCGGGCTGCATTACACAGCCTGGTGAGGAACATGCACAGGCTCCCTGTCACCTTCTGAGCACCGAACCATGACACTCAGACCAATCACAATACGGCATTGTAGCGTTATGATTGGCTCAGGGGAATCTGTGTGCCCGGGTGCTTCCTGCTGCCGGCCGGGACTGAAGACAGGAAGATGGAAGAGGACGAAGGAGAGGCGGTGGCCAGCCATTCCAGGTAAGTCTTTTTTTTAAATCCTTCCCCTCCCCCCACTACCCCAGTCCGGTGGCAGCCGATACTGCAAAAAGTCACAGTGTGCTGTACTCCCTATGAGGGTTGAACCCAGCCGTAAACGCTGAGCACGCTGTGCCAGAGGTCTCAATCTTCACCTCACTAATAAGGCCCAAAAATGTCATAACATGTCTGGGGTTGATTGTGTTCTTGTTTAGAAGGAATGTTGCCCTCCACCCATTTGTTTCAGTCTGTCTCCTTTACAGGAGGTTCAAAACTGATTTGTAAATGGTCGGTTCTCTTCTGTGAGTGCTCAGAAAAGCTAACAAAAAAGACTGAATTGAATGGCTCTTCGGTACTAGACTAACAACTCATTTAGATTCGATTATTCAAAACATTTCTATGGTTTTATAGTAGAACCCATCTTAACTGTAGTGAACTCATCTAGAGACACTGTTGCGCAACATGCAGCACATTTCTACTGTTTTCTGGGTTATAATTACAGAGGCTTCACTAGCAGGTGATGGCTGTAGTTTTAATGACAGCATCGCTATACAGCTATTTATTACCTTCTCAAACATATTGTAGAAAGATGCAGTGTCCTTTATCAATGATAGTACATTTGTGATCATTTACATAGAGGGGTTGCTTTTGTATCCTTTCCTTCTCTCCACTTGCTTTTGCCTTTCTCATATGTTAAGTAGAGGCCACATACTTCTATGCTTGCCATGGTCTGATGGGCTGTATTATCATCTGCTGCCTATGGACTGTGATGCATATTCAGAACGCAAACACAATAGATGATTTCCACGTTCGCCCTGCTTCACTAGAGACATAGATTACAAATTAGGGGTTATCCCACATAAGACATTCAACCTATAGATGGTTTAATAAGTTAGAGATTCAACCGGTTGGCTTGCCAGAGGCTTGCCATCCTCCTGGGTTCAAGAGGCTCCACCTCTTTCTGTACGAAGTCCAGAAGCAAGGATTCATTGTATCCAATTTCACAAGGTCACTCATTTCTGTTGTCACATTTAGAGGGCCCCAACTCTTCCTATCCTTCTTTTTTGGTCATCATTTTGTATTGCAGTAACTTTATATAACAATTGCACAGTGTGGTGCATAGGTTAAAAACCACCTGGAGACATATAGCAGTGCGCAGTGGCTGGAGGGGGGGGGGGGGACGACGAGGGAGGAATGAGGGAGTCCGATCGTCGCATCTTTGTGTGCTTCTTATCATTCTTGAAGAGGTTCCACCTTCCTGTTTAGTGTCAAGAGTCTCCCCTTCCTGTTCAGTGTCAAGAGGCTCCCCTTCCTGTTCAGTGTCAAGAGGCTCCACCTCTTCCTACCCTATTTCAGTAGCATCCAGCTCTTTTTGTCTGGTGTCAAAAAGATCTGCCCTTCCCTTTTCTATTTCAAGGGGTTCTACATTTCCTTAGCTTAGAGCAAAAGGCTCCATCTTTTTATATCCTATTTCAAGAGGCCCCTCAAGCCTGTTCAATGTAAAAAAAAAACACCTCTTCCTGTTCAGAGTCAAGAGGCTCTGCATCTCCCTATCTGGGTTTTGCAGGCTCCACCTCTTCATACTCTATTTCAAGAGAATCCACCTCTGCCTAGTTGACTTCAAGACTCTCCACATCTTCCGCTCCAGTTCAAGGACCATCACCTTTCTCTATGCTATTTGAAGAGGCTCCACCTCTTCCTGTTTGTTTTGAAGAGGCTCTAAATCAACCTAGCCGCATTCAAGCTTCACTTCTTCTTATCCTATTTCAAAAGTCTCCCTCTTTTTCTGTTGTATTGTATGCAGCACTCCAGACTCCATGGGGGGATGCCAAAATTAATTATCAGATGGGGACAGGCTAGATCATGGGGGACTGCATAGCGGACAAAGTGTCATAGTTGTTGTAATTCTTTGTGGGAAGTGTTTTAGTGCCATCAGGAGAAGCAAAGAATCTGGGAGTAATGATTGCTAATAATCTGCGTTTTGATAAACAGATAAATAAGGTCCCAGCATCCTATTATTTTATATCTAAAGATGCTATTTAAAGTACTTCCAATGTCGCTCAAACAGATTCATCAGCAGGTAGTCCAAGTGAGTATTCTATCACAAGTTGAAACCGCAATGTACTGCATTAGGCACCACTGATTAAGGCGATAACTCACTTTCCAAGAATTCAAAACTTGGCAACAAGACTACTGGCGCTCTCTGTAGGGTCACCCTCATTTTTTTGCCTTCTCCCTCCTGTTTTATGAACCTATTTGTGTTGGCTTTCAGGGCTCTGGGCACTTAACCACTGCTAACCAGTGCTAAAGTGTTTGTGCTCTCTCCTTTAAACATGGCAAAATTGACGTACACCTAGTTGCCACATTTAATTTAATTGTAAGTCCATCAAAAAGTGGTATTACATATACAAAGAGCCTGTAAAGTAAATGCTTCTACTGGTCCTGGAACACTAATTGTGCCACCCACTTAAGCAGCCTATATAACATGCCTCAGGCCTGTCATTGCAGTGTCTGCAATTTTAAGCAGCCATTTCAAGCAACCTTCCTTTATAATACATATAAGCCACCCTAGGGAAGTCTCTAAACAGCCCCTAGGGCAAGGTGCATTGGTTTAAAAAAGTTAGATATGTACCTTTAAGTTTAACATGTCCTGGTAGTGAAAAAATCTAAAATTCGTTTTTCACTACTGCAAGACCTACTTCCCCATAGGATAACATTGGGCTACCTTATTACGTCTGACAAGTGATAACTCTTAATTGGGAACACGTTGCTTTATTACATGTAACAAGTGAGAACTTTTTATTGGGAACACGTAGGAAAGTCATGTTTGGTGTCTGAGGAATTGTACCATAAACCCCTATTTAATGGTAAAGTCGGATTTTGAGTCCCAATTCTGAAAATGTCACTTTAAGGAAGTGGTCCTTTTTTCTCCTATTTGGTGCCTGCAGCCTGTTCCTGGGTCACATGACCCAGTGTAGTTGGCATATCGCCTTTGTGTATTCCTCCCAGACAGTATCACAATAGAGAGTCTGGGCGTAGGCAGGATGGGCAATCTTGACTTAATAAGGGGGAGTAGCAGTCACCTACCACGCTTGCACTTCAAAGGCACTGGCTCAGCACACTCACAAGGACTTTACACTAGCCTATTGTGCCCCCAGGCAGACTGGGACCAAGGCAGGGAAGCAGGACATTCCAGACACCCCTGTAGGGAGAAAACTCCAGAAGCTTCTTCTCACACTTCAAAGAAGGCACTGGGTATGGAAATAGGAAATCTCACGCCCACTTCTCAGATCACTTCTAGAGGTATGAAAGACTCAAAAGAATGACTGCTCTGCTACCCCACTGCTCTGCTTCAAGAAGGGCTGCTCAGCTGCTTTACTACCCTGCTGCTCTGCCTGTAAGAAGGAATGCTCTGCTTGCTGCCCTGCTGCTGAGGAAGAAGGACCGAACCTACACCTTGAACCCAGGACCACCAGAGTGACTCCAAGGGTTCCAACACCCTTGAACCCTGAACCTGGACTCTGCCAATTTTGAGTTTTAACCCCCCAAGTTGTGTCTCCACAGTCATGTGTTCTTGGAAGTGGGTATAACGGTGCTCTGCCATCCCAGCTGTGACCCCCATCAGAACTGATGCAGCACAATGTAATCCGACGCAACTTTCGCAGCTCCTCAGTGGAACAACACAGGATCTCATATCACAGCCCTTTCTTAGCCACATCAGAACCTGCGCAGCGCAACTCGATGCTTATCTTCCCTCTCAGCCCTCACAACTTCTCATCAGAACCGATGCTGCGGAACACAACTCAACGCAGGATCCCACATCGTTCCCCAGATCCACCGGTGCACGAACAATGCCTGAATCCAAGACATAAGGTACAATTCTCAATGGGCCTAATCTGGTCCTGGTATCCAGATGGTGCTCTATTGCAGTTGGCCTGAAGTTGTGACTTTGTCCTGGTTTGATGCAACCAGATAACCACACTTGGCGTTTTGTGCTTCTAGGCACTATTTTTACCAAAATCTTTAAAACTGCATATCTAAGGTTTTACTAATCGGACTTTAATTGTTTTGGTGTCAAATTATGTCTTACATTTCACTCTATTGTTCCAAATTGGTTTGGGATTTTTCTTTGGTTGTTTTTTTCACTGTATTAATGTTTACGTGCTGCAGAGATACTTTACACAGTACCACATTACTTCTAAGTTAAATCCAATTGCTTTATGCCAAGCCACCAGAGGGTGGAGCACAGGTTTATTTAGAGACTTTTAGTGTTTCACCCTGAAAAAATTTGGTTGTTGCTTGAGAAGGTCTCACACCTCCTTCAACCAATAATCCAATTTCTCACAGCAATGAACTCCTATACTGAAAGCAATACATTGGTTCCTGGTTGACAAAATAATTCAGTGTAAAATTGCATATATAGGTCATAAAGCCTATTACAAGCTGAGCCTGGAATTAATAAATGAAACATTCTAGCATTATCTCCCTTGCCAAACGTTATGGTCTGATAATTACAGTTCCTTGAAAAAAATGGATACGGAAAAGAGATAGAGTCTTCACTTTTTTGGCTCCTAAATTATGTAATGCTCTTCCCTCTCATTTTAAGTAGGGAAAATAATCATTTAAAGTTCCGCAAAGGTTTGAAAGAGTGGCTATTACAATAATTTGAAGAAGCGCCCTTCATGGCAGTCTGATAGCAACAGGAAACTCTTGTTGAGGTAAAAGATGCACTTTATGAACACTTCTCTTCATCATCAACATGCCTGAGAGTCCAGACTGGTGCTTTCGGCTTGCCTTGAGGGTAGCACCTAGCAGGGTGATGGAGGAAGAGGTATGAGATATGGACATGTAAATTCTAATTGCAATTAGATAGCAGTTTTGATTTGCTCTGTTGTTTCCATAGTTTCTACTATTCTTTCAGTGTATGTCCCATGCTCACTACTGCATTTAAATCAACTTCTTTCTAACGTTTTATGAGTCAGAATAACAGGCAAAGAGAGTAAAAAAGGTGAAAGAGGTGGGCAAAAGAGGCAAGGTCTACCTGGATAGTCTGTGTCACAGGTACTCAAGATTGGGGAGTGGGGGTACTAAAACATCTGGGGCCTCATTTATGAGGTTGTGCGTCACTTTCACGCTGCCAGTGCGTCACTTTTCATAAATGAGGCCCCTAGGTAGCTACAGAGCACCAACTTAGTTGGAGGGGCAGCATGGTGCTGTTTGTGCACAGCAAAGGCTGGGGGTAATCAATATGGAAACATGAGCAAAGCAGAGATGCTGTCAAATAAGTAAAATGTAAAATGTTCCCAAATAGGAGCCGGTGAAATGAGTAGTAGCAATTAACTTTTTCAAAGTAAGGAAACTCCCTACTGAAGCACAAATAGATAGATGAGATGAAATTACATAATCTTTAACAGTCCTGATTTCAACTATTCCTCATAGGCTGAAGGGGACCACAATGTTCTGCTGGGGTTTGCGTCCCAAGCTCCTTTCATGTTCTTGAAGGCACCCAAATTCTCTGAAAGGTAGAAATTCACCAGTTGGGTGTGCTCTTTTCAGTTTATGGCTCAAACCCTCGCCAGACCGGCACCCTTCACATGGAAGAGTGAATTATAAAGTACCAGGTAAGGTGCTGCCAATACTGTACAAGAACAAACCGTATGGCCCTCTCTTTCCCTTCTGTTCTCCCCTCTTCATGCAAGAACAATACTTTTTTTGATTGCAGGGACTCTTTTTTTATAGTTTATATGTAAAAAAATGTAAATCCGTATTTGTAAAGCGTGAACTACTCACCCTTATGTGTCTCAAGGTGCTGGGGGTCATCGTGGAAATTAAGTGAGTTATTGCCCAGAGTCACATGGTGCTGAGCTGCCGCCGGGGAGTGAACCATGCACCCTGCACTCCGAAGTCAGCTGCCCTGGCCGCTGAACCACACCTCTCCACCTGAGAAGGCATCCTCATACTGTTTTAGAATTTCCTCCCAGACGACGCCCAGTTTCATTAATATTAGCAGATTACATTTCAGGGTTAAAAGAGAAATTATGGTGAAAGGAGACATATCCTGCTTCCATTGTTTCAGACAGGACAGGAGCATGGCATAGATTTGGTAGGTCTCATTGTGTTCCATCTCAGGTCAGCTCTTCTCTTACTCTTGAGTCTTTCAGAAGATCAGTTTTTATACATGTCCATGAAAATGAGCTTTTATTCCATTCTACCCAGTCTGGTACTTCACAATCAACCCTCCCATCTTAACTCAGCTTTCGCCTCTATCAGGACGTCTTTGATTCAAACAATAGTAGCCCAACAGGTGTCATGTCTTGTTCTAGTGAATTAATAATTCATCCCATCCAATTTCAATAGGTTACGCATCTCCCCATCCTAGTCCAAAAGGAACCAGTTAGTCTTAACTTATTTAAAGAGGTTCCCCCTCTTTCTGTTCTGTTTCAAGAGGCCCCCCTCTTCCTGTCTGATTTCAGGAGGGCCCACATCTCCCTATAGGAGTTCAATTGTTTCATCCTTTTCCTATAAGATACCAAATGATTCCATTTGATTTCAAGAGGCTACACATTCCTACTGTCTATTTCAAGAGACTTCACTTTTTTTTAATAACCACATTTTATTAGGTTTTATATCACTGAATATCATACACCAATAAGAATGTAGCATTACCACATTTGTGACAAAACAGACCATTACAGAATTACAAGTGTCAATTTCTTCATCCCAGCGGCAGTCCACGGTATGCCCACCATTCACCCCATATTTTGTTTTGTTTTTAAAGGCAGCCTCTTACCTCATATATTGGTTTTTCCTGGGTGCACACCGGTCAACTCCCTTTCTCCAGATCGCAAGAGAGCGGGGCTCTGACCATTTCCAGGTGTGGGTGATGTCCCTTTTGGTCACTAGGGAGACCACTCCTAAGAAAACCCTCTTGGCCCCCCAATTTCCTCTTGGAGACCTAGCAAGGTGACCTTGGGACCCAAGTCTATGCGACGACCTAGCACCCCGGAGATCTCATGCCCATTCCTGTCCCAGAAAGATTGCATTGCCAGTCAGGACTAGGCTACATGAAAGAAATCAAAAGCAGGAAAAGAGCATCTCACGCATGTGGCCGGAGTCAAGCGGCCCATCCACTGTAACCATTGGGGGCCAGATATTTCACATGGAGATAGTTGGTTTAGATAATTGAAAGCCTCAAGGAAATTGCGAGCTCTCTTGGGGCCAAGCACACCTCCCTCCAGTCCTCATCACCAAGATCACCCACCAAGCCCTCCCACCTCTGCTGGAGAAGGAGGAAGTTGTCCATGGCATTGATCAACAGCGAGCATTAGATCATTGATATAGCTCCTTGACCCAGTCTTCCCATCACCAGCTTGGCTTCAAGGGGACTGTATTTTGGGTTCTGAGGATCTAGTTGGAGGTGGACCAACAAACCATGATGCAGCTACAGATAGCAAAACAACTGTGTGTGGGAGAGACTGTACGAATCTTGCCTTTGATGAAAAGACATCAATGTTCCTTCTCGGTGAACGTCCCCCAGGTATGTGATCCCTATGCGATCCCACTTGTCGAACTCACCAAAAATATAGACACCTGCCCCATCCAGGTACACCCCACAATGGTGTACTGTCCATAAGGTGGCAATTTCAGCAGGCAAAACGTGGAGCCGCTCTCCAGCAAAGAGTTGATAGAAGTATCAGTTTGCCAAAAAGCGGACCAAGAAGACCATCAAGGCCTGTGAGGTGCAGCTCATGATGGTATGCCGGGTCATCCCATCCCCCGTAAACCACTCATTGACCAGAACAAGGTGTGCAGCGAGGTAGTAGCCATAAATATCGGGCATGGCAATGCCACCAATGAATGCAGACTTCCGTGAGGAGGCAAAGGCCACACAGTGTAGCCCTCCCGCCCATAAGAAGGCCGTTATTCTCGAAGTCAGGAATCCAAATCACGTCTGAGGAATCAGGTGGGGGAAATATGACAGAATAAAGACATATTGTGGAAGGAACATCATTTTAAAAACAGCAATGCATCCCATTGAAGAGACTTCACTTTTCAATATCTGATTTTTGGGGACTCCACCTCTTCCTATTGTTTTTTAAGAGGTGACATCTCTGCACTTTTTAATTGTTACTAAAGAGCAATTGTTTATAGAATGTAACCATAAGTGCGACTTAAAGGTATTGAATTCAGAAGTGTGCCAGGATGGAGGTGTCCAGCCACTTCCTGCACTACAGGCAAGCCACCAGGCTCACCTGTATGTACGTCTCATCAGCATGACATCTGTCCTCCCACCAGAGGGTTACAAGCGTAAATGCCACTGCTGGGCCCCATAGTTATTTTAAGGATATTTGAGGCCCTACGTAAGACATATTTGGCAGCCCTGGTACCGAACAAATTTGAATTTAACTACTCATACCCTGCTTATTGATATCAAATACTTGTATGTTGAACTTTCACAGAATCACATATAAACAGTTGAAATATGTCTTGCCTGGGATCCCAAAATTCCTGAAGATGACAATGGGTAAAGAGCCAGTAGTAGAGGAACGTTGAGAGATAGAGAAATGTTTGGCTAGAGAAGCAGAATATGCAAGTGTCGAATAAAGATGGCTCTTTTTTAAGGGAAAACTTGGATGATGGGAGGGGGGCCTAGCCAGTTGCCCACTTTGCCCATACCTTGAATCATCTCTGATCCAGAATAAAAATGAGGCGGAGTGTATTAAGCTTTGCCTGACAGCTGGCTGGCAGGGTGAGGACAAGATGTAGTGCCTTTTCCACATGTCTTCAAAGTTAGGTTTTATAAGAGTTTGGTGGGTTCATTACTCAACATTAACACTTCACCTAATCAACTTGTTACAGTGAGAAAACAATCCTTCTATTGTCCCTTCTTTGACACGCTTACACTTTCAGTCAGGTCATATTCGCTTTCTGCACTCCTTCGTACTAAAATATCTAAACAAAGCAAAAACATGTATGTTTTAAGCTGTGAAGCTGGGTGACTGAAAACAGTGAAAGATGAAGCATATGTTGTAGTAATAACTATTGGTAAAGCCAATAGGTTAGGAATCTAACAAAGTGGCAGGGTGCTTCCATCTAAGCAGTTAATCATTTGTTGTTCTTTTGACTTAATAACTAATCATCTATGCACTTTGTCACTCACTCTTGCACTAATTTATTTTTTCATCCACTCAGTGAATCATGTTTGTATGCATTCACTCACCCATCCATAATACTAAAAGCGAACTCACCAATCAATGAAGAGCAACTTGCAGCAATCATCCAAGCATATTGGCTTTGTGTTGTTACTTTCCCTTTAACTAGTTATGATGCACTCAGAGTATGTTAAGTGCATCATGAGAACTCCAGACCAGAGAACTGGAAACTGTGTACGTTACCGGTTGTCTACCCTGTGTCCGCCTCTTGACAATTCTGGGTCTATTAACGAGGAGAACTCTGTGCTATGGGTCAAAGAACCAGCACCTCATCAAATCTGAGTGGGAGAGCTATATTACTGATGATGAATCTAGGAAATTAGTCATGGATTTTGTTGTAAATGGTTGGCCTGCATTAGACCAAGTTCCCCAAAGGTTTTCTGGAGTGTTCGTATGAACTGTGTATAGTTGAGAAGAATCTCTATAGAGCGACCGCTGAGCCTGTAACCAGGCGAGGTCGCCCCCACACAACCCTGCTACTGCCTCCATCAGCCTGTTGCTGCCTTCGTTTTTTTTAGTTTCTTCCCCTCTCCTAGCTGCGCCCTTTTGCTGCCTGTTGCAGCCTTCGTTTTGTCTTCGTTTTTCTCTCCCCCTCTCCTAGCTGTGCCCTTTGCTGCCTGCCTTCGTTTTGTCCTCTTTTTCTCTCCCCCTCTCCTAGCTGCCTAGCTGTGCCCTTTTGCTGCCTACTGCTGCCTTCGTTTTTCTGCTTTCTTTTCTACAGCTCCTAGCATCTTATCACAGGGCGACCCAGCCGCCGCTGAGCCGCCCCCTGTCCTCCTTTCCCGCCGCTGCCTCCCTGCGGCCCCGCCCCCCCTGCCCATTCGCCGCCCCACTCCCGCCACCCAGTTGCTCCTCCCTCCTGGCTCCTTCTTAAGGAGACAGCACAGAGGTGCAGTGTGCGACCGCTGAGCCTGTAACCAGGTGAGGTCGCCCCCACACACCCCTGCTACTGCCTCCATCAGCCTGTTGCTGCCTTCGTTTTTCTTAGTTTCTTCCCCTCTCCTAGCTGCGCCCTTTTGCTGCCTGTTGCTGCCTTCGTTTTGTCTTCGTTTTTCTCTCCCCCTCTCCTAGCTGTGCCCTTTGCTGCCTGCCTTCGTTTTGTCCTCGTTTTCTCTCCCCCTCTCCTAGCTGCCTAGCTGTGCCCTTTTGCTACCTACTGCTGCCTTCGTTTTTCTGCGTTCTTTTCTCCAGCTCCTAGCATCTTATCACAGGGCGACCCAGCCGCCGCTGAGCCGCCCTCTGCCCTCCTTTCCCGCCGCTGCCTCCCTGCGGCCCCGCCCCCCCTGCCCATTCGCCGCCCCGCTCCCGCCACCCAGCTGCTCCTCCCTCCCGGCTCCTTCTTATGTCGCCCCCACGTACGCGCAGCGTTGACGCGCAGCGGGCGTGCTGATTTTGCGCCGAAGGCACGCCAAAGGCAAGCCCGTCTGCGCCCGTCCACGCCTGGCCCGCGCTCAGTGCCAGGACTCCTGGCCCCCGCCGATGCAAGACGACCCGACTGACCTACGATGCCACCGCCCTCAATGCACTCGATGCCGGCTGAAACCCCGCCTGCTGCCGGGCCACCCCGAAACGCACCCACGGACCCTTCACCTGCAAAATCTGCAAGTTCACCTGTGTCCGAACCTGCACCGCACCCGCCAAGCCGAGCACCAGCAGAAACCACCTCAAGTGCATCCTGCTCAACACCCGCTCCGTCCACAGACACGCCGTGGAACTCTGGAACCTCCTCGACACAACATCACCAGACATCGCCTTCCTCACGGAAACCTGGATGAACGCCTCCTCAGCCCCCGACATCGCCATCGCCATCCCAGACGGGTACAAGATCATCAGGAGGGACTGCGTCAACCAGACCGGAGGAGACATCGCCATCGTCCACAAGAACACCATCTGCATCACGACTGACCCCGACGACACCTTCTCCGCCGCCGAGCACCTCCACTTCCAGATACACACCGACCCAAAGACGACGCTCAGAGGCACCCTCGTCTACAGACCCCCGGGACCACGCACACGATTCAGCGAAGATATCACCGACTTCATCAGCCCGCACGCCCTCCCCTCCGCCAACTACATCCTCCTAGGAGACCTCAACTTCCACCTGGAGAACAACAAGAACTGCCACACTGCCGCCCTGCTGGACAACCTTGCCAACCTCGGACTCAAGCAACTGGTCAACACCCCCACCCACTATGCCGGCCACACGCTTGATCCCGTCTTCTCATCCAGCAAGCACATCACCTTCAGCCACTCCACCGGACTCCATTGGACCGACCACAGCTGCGTCCACTTCAGCTTCAGAAGAACCATGACCCACCACCACCCGCAACAGGTTCCTCACAGGAGCTGGAACAAGATCACCGCCGACCAGCTCACCACCTCCCTCAGCCAGAACCCACCCGCCAGCACAACGGACCCCAACGAAGCAGCCCCCAACTTCACGCAGTGGTTAACCGCCTGTGCCGACGACCTCGCACCACTGAAGAACACCCCCAGCAGACCCAGAAGCAAGAAAGCCACCTGTTTCACCGACGAACTCAAGGACTCCAAGAAGAACTGCTGCACCCTCGAGAAAGCCTGGCTCCTCAACCAGACCACAGACAACATGACCGCCCTCAAACACGCCACCCGCAAGCACCACCAGCTTATCCGCAACACCAAGAAGAAATCACTGAAGGAACGACTGGACAACAACACCCACGACAGCAAGGAACTCTTCTGCATCGTCAAGGAGTTCTCCAACCCCAGCACCGGCAACAACGACATCTCCCCATCACAAGATCTCTGCAACTCTTTCGCCTCATTCTTCCACCGCAAGATCGCCGACATCCACAACAGCTTCGGCGCACCATCCACCACCCAACCGGAGAACCAACGCCCCCCACCGCCACCCTCCGCACCTGGTCCACGGTGACCACCGAAGACACAGCCCGCACGATGAACACCATCCACTCGGGATCTCCAACCGACCCCTGCCCCCACCACGTCTTCAACAAGGCCGACTCCACCATCGCACCCCAACTCCGGGACATCATCAACACCTCCTTCGACACCGCCACCTTCCCGGAGAGCTGGAAGCAGGCCGAGATCAGCGCCCTACTGAAGAAAAAAACAGCGGATCCCACCGACCTCAAGAACTTCCGCCCCATCTCGCTCCTCCCTTTTCCTGCGAAAGTCATCGAGAAGATCATCAACAGACAGGTTTCCGCCTTCCTCGAGACGAACGGATCCCTTGACCCCTCGCAATCCGGTTTCAGAGCCAACCACAGCACCGAGACCGCCCTCATCGCAGCCACCGACGACATCCGAGCCCTACTCGACAACGGGGATACAGCGGCACTCATCCTCCTGGACCTCTCTGCAGCGTTCGACACGGTCTGCCACCGCACCCTAGTTCAACGCCTCAACAGCATCGGCATCCAAGAGAAGGCACTGGAGTGGATCATCTCTTTCCTCGCCGGAAGAACCCAGAGAGTCCGCCTCCCCCCGTTCAGTTCCGAGGCCACCAAAGTCATCTGCGGCGTTCCGCAAGGATCATCACTCAGCCCCACCCTCTTCAACGTCTACATGAGACCTCTTGCAACCATCGCACGCCAACACAACCTCAACATCATCACCTAAGCCGACGACACCCAGCTGATCCTCTCCCTCACCAAAGACCCCAACATCGCCAGAACCAGCCTACACGAAGGGATGAAAGACGTCGCCGAGTAGATGAAGAACAGCCGCCTGAAACTGAACTCGGACAAGACGGAAGTCCTCATCCTGAGACCATCACCCTCCACCTGGGACAACTCCTGGTGGCCCCCCGCCCTGGGCAGCGCACCCAAACCAACGGACCACGCACGCAACCTGGGCTTCATCCTGGACTCCTCCCTCTCGATGACCAGACAAGTCAACGCCGTCTTGTCATCATGCTTCAACACGCAACGCATGCTCCGCAAGATCTTCCGATGGATCCCGACCGAGACCAGGAAGACGGTCACCCAGGCACTCGTCACCAGCCGACTGGACTACGGAAACACCCTCTACGCCGGAACCACAGCCAAGCTACAGAAAAGACTCCAACGCATCCAGAACGCCTCCACCCGACTCATCCTGGACATCCCCCGACGCAGCCACATCTCCGGCCACCTGAGGAACCTACACTGGCTCCCCGTCAACAAGAGGATCACGTTCAGGCTCCTCACCAACGCACACAAGTCTCTCCACAACCTGGGCCCCAAGTACCTCAACTACCGCCTGACATTCTACACGCCCACCCGCCAGCTACGATCCACTAGCCTCGCCCTCGCAACCGTGCCACGCATCCGAAGAGCCACCGCCGGAGGCAGATCCTTCTCCTGCCTGGCGGCCAAGACCTGGAACTAAAGGCTGACCCAGGACCATCTCGCCTTCAGGAGACAACTCAAGACCTGGCTGTTCGAGCAGTAACGGACCCCCTGACCCAAACGCCTTGAGACCCTTCCGGGTGAGTAGTGCACTATACAAGTGGTATGATTGATTGATTGATTGATTGATAGATTAGTTCCTCCTGCTGGCTAGTACCAAAAATTGATCAACCTTGCACACAAAGGTCATCTTGGTCGCAGTCTAACTAAGTCTAGAGTCAGCGAGTTACTGGTGGCCTGATCTTGACCGACAAGTGGAGGATGTTGTTAGGGATTGCATTCATGTGCTAGCAATGACAAATCAAAAAAAATAAGAGCAACCCCCCTTTTGCCAATGGAACTGCCAGAACAGCCTTGGACCAAACTTCCTGTGGTTCCTTTTGATATTCTGGCACCAAATGAAACATTTGTGGTGGTTCTTGTTGATTACACATCCAAATGGGTGTATGCCTGTTGCATGAATTCAGTAATCACCAAGAACATCATTGAGTTCCTAGGAGATGTTTTTGTCTGTGAAGGCATTCCAGATGTAATTGTCACTGATAATGGTGTACAATTTACATCATTAGAGATTAAAGAATTTTTTTAAGATATCCCTATTACCCATCAGCACACTGCACTTTACTTTCCACAAGCCAATGGACTTGTTGAAAGCATGAATAGATTGGTAAGAGCTAGTGCTCAATCTGCTGTAGAAATGAATGTTCCTTTAAAGTCAATTTTGAGAGAAAAACTGTGGGCCCACAGGAATACTCCCAATAGTGTTTCTGCTGTGACTCCTTTTAGAAGACTTAGAGGTAGATTAGCCGAGTCCAATTTCACACCACGATGGTTACGAGGGAATATGGGTTTGGTTTCCAACCATAGAGTGAAACAGTATCAGAATATGTAAAAGCAGAGGTACGATATTACATTTGGAGCGACGGAAAACTCCTGGAATGTTGGGAATTTAGTATTTGTAAAAAAACCAAATTGGTCTCCAAAGGGTCACTCAACATTTTTTGGACCTAAACGCATCATCAAAGTAATGAAAATTTCTGTAATGTTGGATGGTGGCGATATTTGGAGCATGTCTAGGCTCGCCAAGTGCAGAAATTTTGTGGGAGATTCCAGTAATGACATCGAAACTGGTGACACTATTGTTCCTAAGAAGGATGCCTTTGTTCATGGCGAATCCCATGTTGGACCCATCCTGAAAATCCATTTTGGAGGAAAAGGAAGAGGAAGTTACCTTCGCATTTCAGTGATTACATTTTATCCTGATGTTTCATGTTGCTCATTATCCATATTGTCGCATGTTTAATACCTTCTTGTTTTTTACTTTAGCACTGTTATTTATTACTTTGTATTGTTACCACTGTATAATAGTTGCTGATAATTGTTATCTTCCTTTTCTTTTATCCTTCTTTTCCTTTGCTGTTCTGTGAAGGGAAAATGTGTTGTAACTTTCCCTTTAAGTGATGATGCACTCAGAGAATGTTAAGTGCATCATGAGAACTCCAGACCAGAGAACTGGAGACTGTGTACGTTACCGGTTGTCTTCCCTGTGTCCTCTGGTGGTTGCAATAAAGAGACGCACTACGGTACTCAGTAGCTGTTGTTTTGTCATTTTATGACTTTGCCATCAGCCAGTTTGTACGGGTATAAGAGTGCTTCCTGTAGTGTCTGCCTACTAGCATGTGAAGAGGGTAAGAGAGCTGACAGTGGCGTGAGAAGGTCGAGAGAGTGCTGTCTTAAGGGTATAACTGCCAGTTTGCGGTGAGTGTTGGAATGTTGTTGATGGAGTGAAACTCCTAGTTTGTGATGGGTCTAAGAGTGCTGGTGGCAGTGTCAGACAGAAGGCTTGTGAGAGGTCTAAAGAAGCCTGTGGTGGAGCTGGACTGCTATTCTGATGGGTGTCAGTGTTCTGTGGGTAAAGTGAGACTGCTCGTATGAAGAATGATGAAAGAATGCTTCTAGTTGTGTTTGACTGTTGGTCTGTCAGTGATGTGAGGATGCTTCTGTCGGAGTGTGTCTGCTAGTCTCTGAGGGGTGAAGGGTGTGAAAGCGTTGTTTGTTTTTCAGGCGTTTGGCTTCCTTTTCCACTATAAAGATTTTAACAGGTCTTCTTGAGTTTTTCTTTAGTCAATGCCAGAAGAGATGTTGTGCTCCTATTTAATGATGGACTGGTCTTACTCTGCAAACGATGACGGAGCAGTCGTTATCTCTTTACCGGTGCACAGACATAATATCGAGTTTTTAATATAGACTGGACAAAATATCGACAGGACAGAATATAGATAATAAAAAATATCGTTTTTAAGGTAAGTGAAGTAATATCGACTAGAATATAGATAGTTAAAATATCGAAGTATATAATATAGATAGTTAAAAATATCGATTTTTTAATAAGATATAACTTTTTATAGTGTATTTTTATGTTATAATATGTGTGAAAAGTGTGTATTAATGTTATTTATTTAATGAATTTTGTTTTTATAATTATTGCGTAATTTAATTCTGTAGCGGGTTGTGGGTTTATAGGGGAATAAGGTGGGAAGTAATTTAATTATAATTAATTAAACATGTTAATTTATTTATTGATAGTAATTTGTAATTCATTGTTAATTAATTTATATGTGTTAATTAATTTAATTGTAATTGGAAAATAATTATTATTAATTGATTAATTGGTAATTATGTAAATTTTACTAATTTAATTCTGTAGCGGGTTGTGGTTTTATAGAGGAATAGGGTGGGAAGTAATTTAATTATAATTAATTAAATATTTAATTTTATTTATTGATAGTAATTAGTAATTAACTGTTAATTAATTAATATTTGTTAATTAATTTAATTATAATTGGTAATTAATTTTTATTAATTGATTAATTGGTAATTATGTAAATTGTACTAATTTAATTTCTGTAGCGGGTTGTGGGTTTAAAGGGGAATAGGGTGGGAAGTAATTTATTAATAATTAATTAAAAAATAAAATTATTTAAAATTTATTTATTTGGAAATAATTGTAAAATAATTTTTAATTATTAAATAATTAATTGTTCATGTTTAATTAATTTGTATTAACAGGTGAATAATTGAAATAATTATTGTTAATTAGTAATTTTAAAATATTTATTATTATATTAGATAACATTTTTATTTATTTTTAATTCATTATTAATAGATAATCTTTTTTAGATTTTTGAATAATATATGAAATATTTACTTTCCCTAATGTTGTATTCTTTGGAGTGGGAATAGTAATTGTAACCCCTACGCTATCCAACGCTTTCCCTACTGTTGCATCCACTGGAGTGGGAACAGTTATTTTTACCCCTACGCTATCCAACGCTTTCCCTACTGTTGCACTCTTTGGAGTGGGAATAGTAATTTTAACCCCTACGCTATCCAACACTTTCCCTACTGTTGCACCCACTGGAGTGGGAATAGTAATTTTAACCCCTACGCTATCCAACCCTTTCCCTACTGTTGCACCCACTGGAGTGGGAATAGTAATTTTAACCCCTATGCTATCCAACGCTTTCCCTACTGTTGCACCCACTGGAGTGGGAATAGTAATTTTAACCCCTACGCTATCCAACGCTTTCCCTACTGTTGCACTCTTTGGAGTGGGAATAGTAATTTTTACCCCTACGCTATCCAACTCTTTCCCTACTGTTGCACCCACTGGAGTGGGAATAGTAATTTTAACCCCTACGCTATCCAACGCTTTCCCTACTGTTGCACCCACTGGAGTGGGAATAGTAATTTTAACCCCTACGCTATCCAACGCTTTCCCTACTGTTGCACCCACTGGAGTGGGAATAGTAATTTTAACCCCTACGCCATCCAACACTTTCCCTACTGTTGCACTCTTTGGAGTGGGAATAGTAATTTTATCCCCTACGCTATCCACCGCTTTACCTACTATTGCACCCACTGGAGTGGGAATAGTAATTTTTACCCCTACGCTATCCAACGCTTACCCTATGTTTGCACTCTTTGGAATAGGAATAGTAATTGTTACACTTTTGTTATTGTACGTTAATAATATTGGCTATTAATTAATTATATTTTGTTACTATATATATATGTTTTAAGAAATATGAATTAAAACATTTTTTTTTACTTTCATTAATTATTTAATTATTATAAGTTAATTTAAGTATTTTAAGTATATTTTAGTAATTAATTTTTAATATCAATTTAATTTAACATTGTTTTTAGTAAAGTCGATATTTTTTAAAACTATATTTTGTAAACGATATTTTAAACTCGATATTTTTATACTTACCTGTTTGTAGATAGAAACTCAACATTTTGTCAGTCGATATTTTGTCAACGATATTCTTGATGGTCGATATTCTGTCTCTCGATATTATTTCAGTGATCCTTTTTTACCATCATGAGCCTCGAGGATCTGTTTTCCCTAATAGAACTGAACAAAGATTGAAAGGGCTTTAACCATCAGTCTTTCCATTTATTTACTTTTTAGAACCCTTTCCCAGAGACCACTGGCAGACCACCCACAGCCACCAACCCCTGCATAGATCACTAACACCCACATCATGTGAACAACTGGTTGTTTTTACTGGCGTCAGAAAGCACCTGCTATACCAGCGAAACAGACTCAGTCCATTACCCCAGACCCTTTAGCACTCAAAGACACTCATCCTTTGCTGCAAAACGTGGTCACTCTCTTCACATGAGCAAAGATGTAGTAGTTTCTAGTAGCTGCTCTACCTGGCTGATGACAGCTGGAGTGCACCAACCCTGAAGCCATTCCAGCTACCCTGCGTCCCTAGACGCAAAAGGGGCTTAATTACAGGCCCATTGTGCCGCCGGTGAAACACTTTTTTTGACACACCAGCCCACCTGCCCATATTTACAAGCCCACATAAAGCCACCCTGCGTGACTTTTCAGGGCCTTGTAAATGTGGGCACCTTCAACGCATTACTCTGCGTGAAAGGGGTGTTCCATTGGTGTTGCTGTGGGTGTTCCCACGCAACTCCCATGGATTCTGACGCATTCCCATATTTACAAAATTTTGTAAAACTGGGAATGCATCAGAATCCTACGTCTCCCCAGGGGAGGCGTAGGAATGGCTCAGCGAGGAGAAATAATTTTATTTCTCCTGAGATTTTCCTCTTTCTATGCATGCTGCGATCTACAGCACACATAGAAAGAAAAAAATGAAAAATGATGCAAGGGTGCCTGCGCTGGTACATGGTAGCTAATTGTGCACCAGTGCAGGGGTAAGCACAGGGATGCTTCGCATCCCTGTGCTTTGAAAATGACACAGCTCAATGCAACAAGATGGCTTCCAGCTCAGCGCTGTGTCATTTGCCTGTAGATGAGGCCAAACGTGTGCATGTGCTGCAATGTGTCCTTCGTGTGCCGGGTGGCTTTCCAGTACAGTTGTCTTGACAGAATAGCATGGTTATCCACAAAGTGAATCATTATACTATGCATGTGCTTAGGAGCAGAAAAGAGTGCGATGCTAGCAATACAGATAAACCTGGATTGCTGACCATGGAACCTAATACTGCAGCCATTGCTCACTGGGATGGAGTTGCAGAGAGTCTGAGGGAAGCTTTTGAGTTGTCAAAACAATACATATCGCAATTGCCTCTGGAGGAGAGGGAAAGAGTAAACTAAAGCAGCTTAACTATTTGTTTACCTCAACACTCCCCAGTCACCTGCCCACTCCATACATTGCTGTGTGTCATTACATTTGGACACAGTTTCAATGTTAGGTATAGAGAATCCACACTGCATCATTCCACCTTGAGCCAGGACAACCAGAGTTAATTAATGTAATTCGTGGCAATTAGAAAGTATATCTCTTGTTTTCTTAGGACCACCTTATTTTTGGACCTTCAATGAACACCAAGTACAGTCTATTAGTACTTAACCCATAAGGTAGTGAGATATAGAAGTACAATCAACACATATGGATGTACTCCGGGTTAAAAACTCAAAAATCCTCAAAGCACTCAGTAAAACATAACATTTCAATATCTAGCCATTTGTTTTACTTTTAAAGATAAAAAGTGCTTTCGTTCACCCACAACAAAAAACCAAACATACAAATTCACACATTAAAAAACAAACCTCTCTGTCCCCACCAGAACAAGATGTTTGTGTAAGAATTTCTCATAGTGTTAAACATTGTTACGCCCGTTCCACTTTATTTGTCACAAAGCGGACAAAGTAAAACCTTTCCTATTGCATTTATTCGAGGATGGACAATGCAAAATCCCTTTTCTATTGTGTTTGTCAAAGACTTCAGAATGTGATCCCTACTACCGAATTTGTCATGAGGGAACCCCATACCAATGCCTTTGCTAGTGTATTTGACATGGGTCGGTGTTGACAATGTCTTTAGGTTAAGAACAACAGGACTAATGGCTCTGTTCTAAAATAAATCTGACCAATCAAAGGCCAGTTAAGAAGAAGAGATCAACAAATGGGGCAAAGCACTTCTCTGCATACTGTGTTTGAATTCTTTGTTGTGCTTACATAAGCTTTGGCGAATAGCTAAAGTTTTCTCCAGCCAGAACTAAAATCTTTAAAGAATTAAGGAGGGGCTTAACCCATATTGTTACTGATGGCCTCTAGGTGCACAAGTTCAACACCAACCTCTGTTGGAATTGCTTCAAGTAAATATTCGATTTAATAAGAAGTTCTCTGTTCAACTCCTGAAGCGTTGGTTTGCATGTTTTATTGTTACTACACCCCATTCATAGCAACCATACCACTAATGTGGTATATCTGGAAAAATAACTGGGCTGTGTCTCAATGAAGAAATTAATGAATTCTGGGACTGGCAAACCAACTTCCTCTCTTTTTCACTACTTCTCTACCTTTCCTCTCTATCACTGTCTATATCTTACTCGGTTCTCCAACTAGTAGCTCATGAGCTACTGTTGATCGCCAGCTACCTCTGAGAAGCTCACCTGTGTGCAGCCCAGCTTAATAAATTAGAAAGTTTTTGCTTGCTTGAATTATTATACATCTAAAAAAATAGAAATCAAACAGCACTAATAATATTTGTACCTGTCAATGCGTTTCATTGAACACAAGTAGCTCTCGGTACAGAAATGGTTGGATACCCCAGTGACTGTAAAGTGCTTGAAATGGAAAGATAGAAGTGCATGTACTCTGTACCAAGGTACCTTCTTATTTCTGAGAAATGCCGGTACTCGCCAATTAAAAGTATTACTTTTCTCTTGAAAAGTGCAAGTACTCTTCCTCTCAAATTTAAAAAGTGCTGGTACTCAGTATCGGTTCATTTAAAGCACTGACTTAGTTTTCCTATCACTTGCTGACTTGTCTGTGTGTGGAGGAGCCATTTCCACCTAAATAAGGTTCCTTTGTTTTCATTATGACATTGGTGTGGGGGAAGGTTAAGATCTGTCAGCCCTACATTCCTGTTTCTGCAGTGCGCCTACACAATTCTCACAAAGCATAACAAAAAGCGTTTTCACAAAACAAAAAAGACATACTTGAGTTTTTCAGAAAAAGTTTTGAGAAAAAAAGAAGTGCAGAAGAGTGCGCATTTACAAAAAAAAAACAGATTAAACAGATCGCCCAGCCGTTAGGGGGAAATAGGTGTGCATTTCATTAAACATTTCAAATATGTGCTTAGTGACACTCTTTGGGGTTTTGATAGGATAGAAAAAGGCTAAAGTATCCGTACCTACATTATTTGAGCGCCTGCTCCTCCGTGAAGAGCGGGCTCGGGAAGGCTGTGCTGCTTGGCGATGCAGCTCGCATTCACCTCGCTTTTCCTGCATCTCCCCCTACACCCTTTATATGGAACAGCTGGAGTTGCACTAACCCTTCCTTTGTACTAAGTCCAAGAAAGCGAATTGTAGGAAAGGCTTATGCTGATTTTAGCTTCTAAAATGAAGACAATGGCCGCTCGGCCTGAACCTCGGGAGCAGACACTGTACTTAGCGGGGTACGCTCTGTATCACACACGGATAATTACCTACTTAACATGCACTTCATTTTTAGTTTTGCATTTTTTTCACGTCAAAAAAGGTTCCGTGGATGGAGTTCTTCCCAATCTCTATAGGAAATGTTTCCTTCCCGTGGTAAAAAAATACAATTTTCTTGGTTAAAGCTATTCACCCCTCCTCCTTCTCCTGTTTTAGCAGTATGCCCTACTGAAGAGCTAACCTAAAGCATGCCTTTGGTAACAGGATATCGGGGTAGTTACAGTCTCAACTCTTACAATTGTATTCTGGAAAGAATTAGAGGTCATGGACTGAAGTTCAAACAGCATTAGTCCCTCTTAAATGCTAACCCTCCGGAAAGTACAAACCACAGAGGGCCTCATTTATGAGGATGCGCGTCACTTTTACGCCGCTGGTGCGTCACTTTTAGTGACGCACCAGCTGCGTAAAAAATGTGCCTTGTTGCACCATATTTACAAAGTGACACACCTAGGTAGATGCGTCACTTTGTAAATATGACGCATCATTGGTGTCGCAAGGAGAGCGCAGTGAAAAGTGACGCATCGCAGTTTTCACGCAGCGATGCGTCACTTTTCATAAATGAGGCCCAGAGACTTTAGCATACGTACAGCTGTGCAGTCCCTTTTCACAAATTTTCACAACTGCCTCAACTGTGATTGGCTAACACGTGTATGAAAATATTATCTAGAATGTTGCCCTTCTAAAGTGACCATTGGCATTCTCCCATTTAGGCTCGTAGACAAATTCTGGAGAGGTGAGGAAGGGATGTTAACTCTAAATGCCCTCCAGGGCTTGGTACAATCAAGCTCTCATTAAACTGACATTACCCCCGCCCTATCAGCCTTTCAGGCACGCTAGTACAACTGCACTTTAATTACTATCCTCTAAAGTCCTTCAGTCCCTGAGTGCACAGGCCGCCTCTGTCTGCAAATATGGCGTCCAGAATCAGGAGTAATGGAAAAGAGTTCATACATTTAACCGCTTCGCTGCTGATGACGAGCTCAGCTCGTCATCAGACTTGAACCCAACTACCTGGTATTTCGCAAAAAATTAAAGACACACCTATTCCCTAAATAACTATCCCTCCTCTCTCCCTCTCCCTCAACTGGATTACAATTCCTACAGCGCGGGGATGCCCTTGGGTCACCAGGCGCTTTACAAATCGTTATTAAATTAAAATTAAATTACGGCGCTGCTATGCTGATGACGAGCTGAGCTCGTCACGTAACGCGGCTTTTTCAAAATTGCCGCACACAGCGGGAAAAGCCGCCGCAGCGATGTGGTTAACTTGTCTGTTGCGTCTGCCATTTTAGATTGGGAAGCTTCTCTTGCCAGTGATCACTAACTAGAAATCGTAAAACTGCGTGGGCTAAACAAACCATTTCAGTTATTAGTTACCACTAACAACCGAGGGGGAAAGAGTGACACAACAGAAGACAGGGAACACATACCTTTTTCCCTTTCTCGGCATTCCATCGGAATATCGACGACAACGTATTGTACAGCTAAAATATTGAGCCTAAATATTCTAAAAGAAAGTATATATAGCTAACTATAGGATAACTATAAGTAACTTGACATATAAGTATGTTGATGATGTATATATACCTTGCCAAGGTACGTTGATATGGAGTGAAGAATAGTCAAACAGGTCATTAACTCCTCTTGGCACATCTTGAACAGCAATGGAGCTATCAAACTTGAAAAACCTCTTTTTGCCCATAGGCGTAACAAAAACATCAAAGATCATATTGTTCACTCCAGAATTAAAGCCTGTTGACTCTCTTCATATGGCGCAGAAATCCCTTATTGGAGACAACCCTGTGAAAGGTACCTTTCCTTGTTCAAGTTGCAAATCCTGTGTAAACATATACACAGGAGTTACCTTCACCCATAACGGATATACAGCCAATGCCAAAGAGATGTACAATTGTAGAACCTCTAACGTCATATATCTCTTGAAATGCCCATGCTCTCAAGGGTATGTAGGTGAAACATCTCGTGCAATACAGACAAGACTGACAGAACATCGTTCAGCAGTCAAAACTAAAAAAATGACTGCACCCATTGTGAAACATTTCTTAGATCATGGCCATGGTCCGAATGATTTCACTTGGCGCATATTAGAAAAAATTAACATTGCTGATGACAAAGGAGGTGAGGCAATACGCAAAAAACGCGAAGTCTTCTGGATTTTTTCTCTCAATACATTCCGTGAGGGATTGAATAGTGAAATCCCGTGGGAGAACGCAATCTTTTAAATATAAAACTATAGGAGAACAGAGAACTAACCCCTTCTGTGCTCCGTTCAAAATACCTAGGAAGTTAGTTTTCGTTTACTGTATCAATAACTCTTTCATTTATATTTGTATTTCATTCCAGTTCATTTATTTATTTTTTAGATACATACTAGCGAGTAAAACTGAAATCTAGCAGTTTAGACTAACAGTATGTCTAAACAGCAAGAGTCCGTCTTAGTGGACCTCAGTCTGTCATCGAGTTCTATTAACACAAGTAAAGTCAGGCGTGGTTTTACTTTCCACAGCAACAGCGTGTACACATTTGTCCCTTCCTAGTACATCATAGTCTCTCCTCGCGTTCTATGCACTAATTAAGTCAGGATTAGCCTAATTAGCGGCAGCGGTGTTCACATAAATACGCGCGCGCTGCACCACTCTTTCATTTCATCCCGGGACTACGCCCGAAGCAGACGTTCGCCTCCACGCTACTTTGACTCCAGAATTAAAAGGTATGCCATCGGCAGAGAGAGATTAGTACGCGTTAGCAATAGAAATCACCTGGCCTCACTATAACTTAGGAATTGATGTTGCCCTGTAGGAATCTGGAAAGCTGCATTAATTGCATCTACACGCTCCAACTTCATCTCGCCATCTTGCAGAGAAGTTACAAGCCAGCAATAACGGTAGGTTCTGAGTACGTACTTGCTAGCTTAATTGTTAGACCAGACTCCGTCTAAGATATATCCTTGTCCCAGACTATAACAAGCATTGCTCTTGTCTTTTAAGGAATTAGACATATTTGTATGTATGGCCATCACATACACAGCAAGTACTAATCAGCTTCTGACCCCCTATCAGTGACGGTCTCCAATTGACAATAAGCCCGGTAAGCATGCAATGGGGCAATCTAAAGAAAACCGGTCGTTTGTAGTTAATAAGACAGATTCTCCGTACTGATATTTCCGTTTTTTATTTGTTTCAATCATCAGATACCGCGGGCATCGCAGATTTCGAGACCTAATTAGCATATATTTACAGTGTGGAGGCGACACTTTTCGAAGCTCTCATTTGGGTAAGAAGAGCAATTAAGTATATTTATCTTTGGCATAGCCCTTATAACTATCAGACATAGCCCATATCAAAGCATATCCTAAAGGGTGATTCTCTATTTACTATCTAGGCAGTTATTTATCCAACAAAAACAGATCGATATATCTATCTATTAAGTAGCAAGACCATAAGAACTGACAAGTCTTCAAAATAGGTTAGTTGCCCTCTTTACAATTCAACTATCCATCTTGAGATAGGATTGCATTCATGTATACCTGTAACACTAATTGTGTTTTCTATTTGTAGTCATCAACATCACAGAATTAGCTTTGTATCACATGTGTTCCGGTTCAGAATAGTAGATGAAACCGCTCTAACGTCAATACCATCACTTATTTTCAAAGTCTTTTCGTATCTGTGGTAAGTGTAAATTAGATGCATGAACAGAATGACACCCGTTAGCGATAATCTTATCGTAAGAACAAGGAGATCATCTATATATATATATAGATATTCATAAATAGGAAATCCATTCTGCTTTTCAGATACTCTAGTAAGAACAGAAATATCCATGTGATATAACTAATTAAGACTCCAACAATAATTGGTAGAAAACGATTTAATGTAGAATAAAGAACTATGAGATTCAGTTTTTTTCTTTTCTTGTTATCTCCATTCAATCCTTTATCTGCTTTTCTCTTAATTATATCCTTAGCTTTATTCTTACTATTTAAGATGTAATGTTAGCTTTGATCATCGCCTTTCAATTACTGCTATATAATGGTGACTGTATAATGGATCATGAAATATCATAATGGAATCAGACCTGTTCCTGTTTTATCTATCAGATATTTAACCATATCTGTCATACTTTGCATGATGTTCTAAAAATCATATAGGATCAATTGTTTATGCTAGTGATGAATACTCTCCTTATCTGACACGTAGGCTGATATATATTTATTTTGTTACAGATTAGTATTTGTCAGAAATGATTTATTGTATAATAATGATGATCAAACCCTGAAGAATAAAACAATGAGACCAACAACCCACAAGTCATTACATCTAGAGACTGTGGTTAAAATATATATACAAATCAGTAGCAGGCTATAAAAGAGGTTATGATATATGAATTGATGCTTCACAATTTTCATAAATTATCAACTATGTTGTGGATAGATTTAGGACCTGAGACTTTTTGAACAGTGTTTCTTTTATATAAAATGTATAGAATAAACATATTAATGTAATAACTAAGAATGATTTAATTAATACTATACATCATTTTATTTTCAGATAGTTGTAAAATTGTCTTGAGAAAGGCGCTGGCCGCCGAAACGCGTCGACACACAACTCACTCTTCTATGTTCAAGAATTTTTATGTTATGATTGATGTAAATTCAACTTTTTATGAAATGTACTTTTTAGCTATTGTTTATATGATTGTAATAAACTTATGTTTTTAATTGGAAGCTGTTCACTCTCAGTGTTGGTCCTTTTCGTATTGTGTGTTTAAATTCAAAATTACTGCCTAGGTAGTTTTCTCCATTTGATTTATTCCCTGACCTAGGGGTTGATTGTTAATTTTCATACAGGGAACCCTTGTTGTCTTCAAAGAGTTTACCCACAGCTTGCCTGTGCAGGGTTGACATATGTTATCTTTTATATGACAGTGTGTGGATAACCTCTTATGTATTAATAGCCTGGTCTCGTAACTATCTGCTATTTTCTTCTATCATCTCTATCTAGAACTTTTTTTCTTTTATCCGATTCATATAACAAATAAACATCTATTTGAGATTCAAATTTGGGAATGGCACAAATTCAAACTTTTGGCTTCTCTGATGCAGAATTTGCACTATTGATAGGTACATCTGATACCCCATCAGAAGCTACTACCTCGTCGTCTAATACCCAGAGAGGACAAGATGATTACAATAAATTATTTGACCTTAAAAAGAAATTAAGACGAATCGAAGCCCATGGGGAATTCATGTTAGCTTATCTGAAATCAGGCATCATCCCCATGGGCTTGCGAGTAAGAAATATCCCAGGGCTGTTTGTACATCATCGCAGCTTTATAGAAAAATGGAGCATGATCGCGAGTCGTTGCTCGCGAGACTTAATGATGCTCATAGTAGCAACAGCTAAAGAACTAGCATTAGATATTAAAAAGGAAATAGAGACTCTAGAAGAGGCCATTAAACAACTAGGGAACCTAGAAGAGACGATGAAAAAATTAGAAGATCTCAATAAAGAAGTTGAATCGTTTGTAAACTACTTAGAAAAACGTAAAAACGACAAACTTACAAAAGAGAAACGAATTTATTCGGTCGAACTAGCGTACCCCTATCTTAGATCTGACTTTTATAAGCAAAACCATTATCTAGATACAAATAGAAATCAACAACAGAGAGTTAACAATTTCTCTGTCTCATCTGAATCAGGAGGGGAAGGAGAAGATGCCTTCTATGAATCAGATAGCAACTACAATTCTGCTCAAGCCAAACGAAACCAAAATCAGACTCCTTTTTTAGGGAACCGCGGCGGTCGCCGCGGACGACCCAGAGTGAGGTTCCAAACACAGACCAGGGGGGGATACAAACCCCAGCATCATTATCAACAAGATCCCAATTACCAACAAGATCCTCAGAACCATTACCAACAACAGGAGCCCCAGTTTGTAAGAGAGACAAGAAGCAGACAGTACTGGAAACCGGGGATGTAATTCCCATATTTAACCTTTCCAGTACCCCTCTAAATGAATCTAGTGTTAACGTTCTATCGAAAGGACTATCGTTTGTTCCCCATTGTAATACGAATGTTTTTGAGTTATATAGTGACATAATATCTTTCTTTCGGAAGATCCGATTAAAAAAGTTCTTCCAGAATGAAGCAGTCGATCAGATATCATCAGAACCTCTCACCCTTAGACTTCCATCTACATTTAGCCCTTCCCTTGATCAGATTGGACCGGAGGTAGCAGCATTTGAGCTGGTTGTTCTCAAAAAACTTGAAAAAACCATTCGTTTCATTCCGAAACCTATTTACAATATGGATAAATTAGAACATGATGCCCTACATACACTTGCCTCGGACTCATCTATCACAATCAAGAGCTGTGATAAGGGCGGAGGAATAGCAGTACTTGACTCCAAAATTTATGAGAGCAATATGCTAAAAATGCTAGAAGATCAAACCTTTTACCAACCTGAAAGATATAACCCCATTAACAAAATAACTAGAGACATTCGTCAAATAACTACCAGAGCCTTAGAAAATGGTGATATCAATGCCCAAGAGTTTGAATATCTAAACACCAATGCGGGCAAGACTGCCTGCATATATGTACAACCAAAGATTCACAAAGACGAAAAAAATCCCCCTTATAGACCTATCGTCTCTACGATAGGCACACCCACAGAGGCACTATCTAAATATGTGGACAGCTATTTGTGTCCCCAGATACCGAATGTCCCATCGTACATTAAAGACACCAGTGCGATGATTAACAAAGTGGAAAGTATAAGTTTTAACCCGTCACGAGATCTCCTCGTCACTCTTGATATAGAGTCTCTCTATAGTAACATTCCCATTAGAGAGGCCCTTACAGCAGTAGAATGGTTCATTGACCTCTACTCTGTATCCTGCCCCAAAACCTTTTTGCTGCAATGTCTCCGCATGGTCTTGACTGAGAACATATTTGAATTTGGACATAAACTCTTTCGACAAACAAAAGGAGTCAGTATGGGGGCCTCAGTGGCACCGTCTGTAGCAAATATCTATATGGCTGAATTCGAGGCGCGCCATATTCATAATGAAGTAGCACCCTTTTTCGAGTCCGTCTCCCATTGGTCCAGATATATAGACGACATCTTTTTTGTCTGGACCGATGGGAGAGAGACGCTGGATGATTTCTTAACATGGCTTAATACATGCGACCCCAATCTTAAATTCACCTCCCACATTAGTTTGGAGAAGTTGGAATTCTTAGATATCTGGATTCTCCATGAAGAAGGAAAACTGAAAGTAGATCTTTTTATAAAACCGACAGCCAGGAATACCCTCCTGCACTTCCGAAGTTTCCATCCAAGGAATCAGAGACAAAGCATCCCGTTCTCTCAATTTCTGAGAGTAAGGAGAAATTGTACCAGCCTCGCAGACTTTGATAGACAGGCAGCAGGGATGAGACAAAAATTCTTAGACCGTGGCTACCCTCATAGACTAGTGCGAGATTCGTATAAAAGAGCACGGTACTATGACAGAGATTGTCTGCTAAGAAGCAAATCTAAGACAGAAGCGAACAAATTAGTCTGCATTACACGTCATTCAACAGTCAACGCGAAAGTCAAACAGGTCATTAACTCCTCTTGGCACATCTTGAACAGCAATGGAGCTATCAAACTTGAAAAACCTCTTTTTGCCCATAGGCGTAACAAAAACATCAAAGATCATATTGTTCACTCCAGAATTAAAAGGCCTGTTGACTCTCTTCATATGGCGCAGAAATCCCTTATTGGAGACAACCCTGTGAAAGGTACCTTTCCTTGTTCAAGTTGCAAATCCTGTGTAAACATATACACAGGAGTTACCTTCACCCATAACGGATATACAGCCAATGCCAAAGAGATGTACAATTGTAGAACCTCTAACGTCATATATCTCTTGAAATGCCCATGCTCTCAAGGGTATGTAGGTGAAACATCTTGTGCAATACAGACAAGACTGACAGAACATCGTTCAGCAGTCAAAACTAAAAAAATGACTGCACCCATTGTGAAACATTTCTTAGATCATGGCCATGGTCCGAATGATTTCACTTGGCGCATATTAGAAAAAATTAACATTGCTGATGACAAAGGAGGTGAGGCAATACGCAAAAAACGCGAAGTCTTCTGGATTTTTTCTCTCAATACATTCCGTGAGGGATTGAATAGTGAAATCCCGTGGGAGAACGCAATCTTTTAAATATAAAACTATAGGAGAACAGAGAACTAACCCCTTCTGTGCTCCGTTCAAAATACCTAGGAAGTTAGTTTTCGTTTACTGTATCAATAACTCTTTCATTTATATTTGTATTTCATTCCAGTTCATTTATTTATTTTTTAGATACATACTAGCGAGTAAAACTGAAATCTAGCAGTTTAGACTAACAGTATGTCTAAACAGCAAGAGTCCGTCTTAGTGGACCTCAGTCTGTCATCGAGTTCTATTAACACAAGTAAAGTCCGGCGTGGTTTTACTTTCCACAGCAACAGCGTGTACACATTTGTCCCTTCCTAGTACATCATAGTCTCTCCTCGCGTTCTATGCACTAATTAAGTCAGGATTAGCCTAATTAGCGGCAGCGGTGTTCACATAAATACGCGCGCGCTGCACCACTCTTTCATTTCATCCCGGGACTACGCCCGAAGCAGACGTTCGCCTCCACGCTACTTTGACTCCAGAATTAAAAGGTATGCCATCGGCAGAGAGAGATTAGTA
This sequence comes from Lissotriton vulgaris, assembly GCF_964263255.1. Classification (NCBI taxonomy): domain Eukaryota; kingdom Metazoa; phylum Chordata; class Amphibia; order Caudata; family Salamandridae; genus Lissotriton; species Lissotriton vulgaris. The sequence continues at coordinate 1,399,366,408 of NC_141687.1, read as the reverse complement.
CGCGTTAGCAATAGAAATCACCTGGCCTCACTATAACTTAGGAATTGATGTTGCCCTGTAGGAATCTGGAAAGCTGCATTAATTGCATCTACACGCTCCAACTTCATCTCGCCATCTTGCAGAGAAGTTACAAGCCAGCAATAACGGTAGGTTCTGAGTACTTACTTGCTAGCTTAATTGTTAGACCAGACTCCGTCTAAGATATATCCTTGTCCCAGACTATAACAAGCATTGCTCTTGTCTTTTAAGGAATTAGACATATTTGTATGTATGGCCATCACATACACAGCAAGTACTAATCAGCTTCTGACCCCCTATCAGTGACGGTCTCCAATTGACAATAAGCCCGGTAAGCATGCAATGGGGCAATCTAAAGAAAACCGGTCGTTTGTAGTTAATAAGACAGATTCTCCGTACTGATATTTCCGTTTTTTATTTGTTTCAATCATCAGATACCGCGGGCATCGCAGATTTCGACACCTAATTAGCATATATTTACAGTGTGGAGGCGACACTTTTCGAAGCTCTCATTTGGGTAAGAAGAGCAATTAAGTATATTTATCTTTGGCATAGCCCTTATAACTATCAGACATAGCCCATATCAAAGCATATCCTAAAGGGTGATTCTCTATTTACTATCTAGGCAGTTATTTATCCAACAAAAACAGATCGATATATCTATCTATTAAGTAGCAAGACCATAAGAACTGACAAGTCTTCAAAATAGGTTAGTTGCCCTCTTTACAATTCAACTATCCATCTTGAGATAGGATTGCATTCATGTATACCTGTAACACTAATTGTGTTTTCTATTTGTAGTCATCAACATCACAGAATTAGCTTTGTATCACATGTGTTCCGGTTCAGAATAGTAGATGAAACCGCTCTAACGTCAATACCATCACTTATTTTCAAAGTCTTTTCGTATCTGTGGTAAGTGTAAATTAGATGCATGAACAGAATGACACCCGTTAGCGATAATCTTATCGTAAGAACAAGGAGATCATCTATATATATATATAGATATTCATAAATAGGAAATCCATTCTGCTTTTCAGATACTCTAGTAAGAACAGAAATATCCATGTGATATAACTAATTAAGACTCCAACAATAATTGGTAGAAAACGATTTAATGTAGAATAAAGAACTATGAGATTCATTTTTTTTCTTTTCTTGTTATCTCCATTCAATCCTTTATCTGCTTTTCTCTTAATTATATCCTTAGCTTTATTCTTACTATTTAAGATGTAATGTTAGCTTTGATCATCGCCTTTCAATTACTGCTATATAATGGTGACTGTATAATGGATCATGAAATATCATAATGGAATCAGACCTGTTCCTGTTTTATCTATCAGATATTTAACCATATCTGTCATACTTTGCATGATGTTCTAAAAATCATATAGGATCAATTGTTTATGCTAGTGATGAATACTCTCCTTATCTGACACGTAGGCTGATATATATTTATTTTGTTACAGATTAGTATTTGTCAGAAATGATTTATTGTATAATAATGATGATCAAACCCTGAAGAATAAAACAATGAGACCAACAACCCACAAGTCATTACATCTAGAGACTGTGGTTAAAATATATATACAAATCAGTAGCAGGTTATAAAAGAGGTTATGATATATGAATTGATGCTTCACAATTTTCATAAATTATCAACTATGTTGTGGATAGATTTAGGACCTGAGACTTTTTGAACAGTGTTTCTTTTATATAAAATGTATAGAATAAACATATTAATGTAATAACTAAGAATGATTTAATTAATACTATACATCATTTTATTTTCAGATAGTTGTAAAATTGTCTTGAGAAAGGCGCTGGCCGCCGAAACGCGTCGACACACAACTCACTCTTCTATGTTCAAGAATTTTTATGTTATGATTGATGTAAATTCAACTTTTTATGAAATGTACTTTTTAGCTATTGTTTATATGATTGTAATAAACTTATGTTTTTAATTGGAAGCTGTTCACTCTCAGTGTTGGTCCTTTTCGTATTGTGTGTTTAAATTCAAAATTACTGCCTAGGTAGTTTTCTCCATTTGATTTATTCCCTGACCTAGGGGTTGATTGTTAATTTTCATACAGGGAACCCTTGTTGTCTTCAAAGAGTTTACCCACAGCTTGCCTGTGCAGGGTTGACATATGTTATCTTTTATATGACAGTGTGTGGATAACCTCTTATGTATTAATAGCCTGGTCTCGTAACTATCTGCTATTTTCTTCTATCATCTCTATCTAGAACTTTTTTTCTTTTATCCGATTCATATAACAAATAAACATCTATTTGAGATTCAAATTTGGGAATGGCACAAATTCAAACTTTTGGCTTCTCTGATGCAGAATTTGCACTATTGATAGGTACATCTGATACCCCATCAGAAGCTACTACCTCGTCGTCTAATACCCAGAGAGGACAAGATGATTACAATAAATTATTTGACCTTAAAAAGAAATTAAGACGAATGGAAGCCCATGGGGAATTCATGTTAGCTTATCTGAAATCAGGCATCATCCCCATGGGCTTGCGAGTAAGAAATATCCCAGGGCTGTTTGTACATCATCGCAGCTTTATAGAAAAATGGAGCATGATCGCGAGTCGTTGCTCGCGAGACTTAATGATGCTCATAGTAGCAACAGCTAAAGAACTAGCATTAGATATTAAAAAGGAAATAGAGACTCTAGAAGAGGCCATTAAACAACTAGGGAACCTAGAAGAGACGATGAAAAAATTAGAAGATCTCAATAAAGAAGTTGAATCGTTTGTAAACTACTTAGAAAAACGTAAAAACGACAAACTTACAAAAGAGAAACGAATTTATTCGGTCGAACTAGCGTACCCCTATCTTAGATCTGACTTTTATAAGCAAAACCATTATCTAGATACAAATAGAAATCAACAACAGAGAGTTAACAATTTCTCTGTCTCATCTGAATCAGGAGGGGAAGGAGAAGATGCCTTCTATGAATCAGATAGCAACTACAATTCTGCTCAAGCCAAACGAAACCAAAATCAGACTCCTTTTTTAGGGAACCGCGGCGGTCGCCGCGGACGACCCAGAGTGAGGTTCCAAACACAGACCAGGGGGGGATACAAACCCCAGCATCATTATCAACAAGATCCCAATTACCAACAAGATCCTCAGAACCATTACCAACAACAGGAGCCCCAGTTTGTAAGAGAGACAAGAAGCAGACAGTACTGGAAACCGGGGATGTAATTCCCATATTTAACCTTTCCAGTACCCCTCTAAATGAATCTAGTGTTAACGTTCTATCGAAAGGACTATCGTTTGTTCCCCATTGTAATACGAATGTTTTTGAGTTATATAGTGACATAATATCTTTCTTTCGGAAGATCCGATTAAAAAAGTTCTTCCAGAATGAAGCAGTCGATCAGATATCATCAGAACCTCTCACCCTTAGACTTCCATCTACATTTAGCCCTTCCCTTGATCAGATTGGACCGGAGGTAGCAGCATTTGAGCTGGTTGTTCTCAAAAAACTTGAAAAAACCATTCGTTTCATTCCGAAACCTATTTACAATATGGATAAATTAGAACATGATGCCCTACATACACTTGCCTCGGACTCATCTATCACAATCAAGAGCTGTGATAAGGGCGGAGGAATAGCAGTACTTGACTCCAAAATTTATGAGAGCAATATGCTAAAAATGCTAGAAGATCAAACCTTTTACCAACCTGAAAGATATAACCCCATTAACAAAATAACTAGAGACATTCGTCAAATAACTACCAGAGCCTTAGAAAATGGTGATATCAATGCCCAAGAGTTTGAATATCTAAACACCAATGCGGGCAAGACTGCCTGCATATATGGACAACCAAAGATTCACAAAGACGAAAAAAATCCCCCTTATAGACCTATCGTCTCTACGATAGGCACACCCACAGAGGCACTATCTAAATATGTGGACAGCTATTTGTGTCCCCAGATACCGAATGTCCCATCGTACATTAAAGACACCAGTGCGATGATTAACAAAGTGGAAAGTATAAGTTTTAACCCGTCACGAGATCTCCTCATCACTCTTGATATAGAGTCTCTCTATAGTAACATTCCCATTAGAGGGGCCCTTACAGCAGTAGAATGGTTCATTGACCTCTACTCTGTATCCTGCCCCAAAACCTTTTTGCTGCAATGTCTCCGCATGGTCTTGACTGAGAACATATTTGAATTTGGACATAAACTCTTTCGACAAACAAAAGGAGTCAGTATGGGGGCCTCAGTGGCACCGTCTGTAGCAAATATCTATATGGCTGAATTCGAGGCGCGCCATATTCATAATGAAGTAGCACCCTTTTTCGAGTCCGTCTCCCATTGGTCCAGATATATAGACGACATCTTTTTTGTCTGGACCGATGGGAGAGAGACGCTGGATGATTTCTTAACATGGCTTAATACATGCGACCCCAATCTTAAATTCACCTCCCACATTAGTTCGGAGAAGTTGGAATTCTTAGATATCTGGATTCTCCATGAAGAAGGAAAACTGAAAGTAGATCTTTTTATAAAACCGACAGCCAGGAATACCCTCCTGCACTTCCGAAGTTTCCATCCAAGGAATCAGAGACAAAGCATCCCGTTCTCTCAATTTCTGAGAGTAAGGAGAAATTGTACCAGCCTCGCAGACTTTGATAGACAGGCAGCAGGGATGAGACAAAAATTCTTAGACCGTGGCTACCCTCATAGACTAGTGCGAGATTCGTATAAAAGAGCACGGTACTATGACAGAGATTGTCTGCTAAGAAGCAAATCTAAGACAGAAGCGAACAAATTAGTCTGCATTACACGTCATTCAACAGTCAACGCGAAAGTCAAACAGGTCATTAACTCCTCTTGGCACATCTTGAACAGCAATGGAGCTATCAAACTTGAAAAACCTCTTTTTGCCCATAGGCGTAACAAAAACATCAAAGATCATATTGTTCACTCCAGAATTAAAAGGCCTGTTGACTCTCTTCATATGGCGCAGAAATCCCTTATTGGAGACAACCCTGTGAAAGGTACCTTTCCTTGTTCAAGTTGCAAATCCTGTGTAAACATATACACAGGAGTTACCTTCACCCATAACGGATATACAGCCAATGCCAAAGAGATGTACAATTGTAGAACCTCTAACGTCATATATCTCTTGAAATGCCCATGCTCTCAAGGGTATGTAGGTAAAACATCTCGTGCAATACAGACAAGACTGACAGAACATCGTTCAGCAGTCAAAACTAAAAAAATGACTGCACCCATTGTGAAACATTTCTTAGATCATGGCCATGGTCCGAATGATTTCACTTGGCGCATATTAGAAAAAATTAACATTGCTGATGACAAAGGAGGTGAGGCAATACGCAAAAAACGCGAAGTCTTCTGGATTTTTTCTCTCAATACATTCCGTGAGGGATTGAATAGTGAAATCCCGTGGGAGAACGCAATCTTTTAAATATAAAACTATAGGAGAACAGAGAACTAACCCCTTCTGTGCTCCGTTCAAAATACCTAGGAAGTTAGTTTTCGTTTACTGTATCAATAACTCTTTCATTTATATTTGTATTTCATTCCAGTTCATTTATTTATTTTTTAGATACATACTAGCGAGTAAAACTGAAATCTAGCAGTTTAGACTAACAGTATGTCTAAACAGCAAGAGTCCGTCTTAGTGGACCTCAGTCTGTCATCGAGTTCTATTAACACAAGTAAAGTCAGGCGTGGTTTTACTTTCCACAGCAACAGCGTGTACACATTTGTCCCTTCCTAGTACATCATAGTCTCTCCTCGCGTTCTATGCACTAATTAAGTCAGGATTAGCCTAATTAGCGGCAGCGGTGTTCACATAAATACGCGCGCGCTGCACCACTCTTTCATTTCATCCCGGGACTACGCCCGAAGCAGACGTTCGCCTCCACGCTACTTTGACTCCAGAATTAAAAGGTATGCCATCGGCAGAGAGAGATTAGTACGCGTTAGCAATAGAAATCACCTGGCCTCTCTATAACTTAGGAATTGATGTTGCCCTGTAGGAATCTGGAAAGCTGCATTAATTGCATCTACACGCTCCAACTTCATCTCGCCATCTTGCAGAGAAGTTACAAGCCAGCAATAACGGTAGGTTCTGAGTACTTACTTGCTAGCTTAATTGTTAGACCAGACTCCGTCTAAGATATATCCTTGTCCCAGACTATAACAAGCATTGCTCTTGTCTTTTAAGGAATTAGACATATTTGTATGTATGGCCATCACATACACAGCAAGTACTAATCAGCTTCTGACCCCCTATCAGTGACGGTCTCCAATTGACAATAAGCCCGGTAAGCATGCAATGGGGCAATCTAAAGAAAACCGGTCGTTTGTAGTTAATAAGACAGATTCTCCGTACTGATATTTCTGTTTTTTATTTGTTTCAATCATCAGATACCGCGGGCATCGCAGATTTCGAGACCTAATTAGCATATATTTACAGTGTGGAGGCGACACTTTTCGAAGCTCTCATTTGGGTAAGAAGAGCAATTAAGTATATTTATCTTTGGCATAGCCCTTATAACTATCAGACATAGCCCATATCAAAGCATATCCTAAAGGGTGATTCTCTATTTACTATCTAGGCAGTTATTTATCCAACAAAAACAGATCGATATATCTATCTATTAAGTAGCAAGACCATAAGAACTGACAAGTCTTCAAAATAGGTTAGTTGCCCTCTTTACAATTCAACTATCCATCTTGAGATAGGATTGCATTCATGTATACCTGTAACACTAATTGTGTTTTCTATTTGTAGTCATCAACATCACAGAATTAGCTTTGTATCACATGTGTTCCGGTTCAGAATAGTAGATGAAACCGCTCTAACGTCAATACCATCACTTATTTTCAAAGTCTTTTCGTATCTGTGGTAAGTGTAAATTAGATGCATGAACAGAATGACACCCGTTAGCGATAATCTTATCGTAAGAACAAGGAGATCATCTATATATATATATAGATATTCATAAATAGGAAATCCATTCTGCTTTTCAGATACTCTAGTAAGAACAGAAATATCCATGTGATATAACTAATTAAGACTCCAACAATAATTGGTAGAAAACGATTTAATGTAGAATAAAGAACTATGAGATTCAGTTTTTTTCTTTTCTTGTTATCTCCATTCAATCCTTTATCTGCTTTTCTCTTAATTATATCCTTAGCTTTATTCTTACTATTTAAGATGTAATGTTAGCTTTGATCATCGCCTTTCAATTACTGCTATATAATGGTGACTGTATAATGGATCATGAAACATCATAATGGAATCAGACCTGTTCCTGTTTTATCTATCAGATATTTAACCATATCTGTCATACTTTGCATGATGTTCTAAAAATCATATAGGATCAATTGTTTATGCTAGTGATGAATACTCTCCTTATCTGACACGTAGGCTGATATATATTTATTTTGTTACAGATTAGTATTTGTCAGAAATGATTTATTGTATAATAATGATGATCAAACCCTGAAGAATAAAACAATGAGACCAACAACCCACAAGTCATTACATCTAGAGACTGTGGTTAAAATATATATACAAATCAGTAGCAGGCTATAAAAGAGGTTATGATATATGAATTGATGCTTCACAATTTTCATAAATTATCAACTATGTTGTGGATAGATTTAGGACCTGAGACTTTTTGAACAGTGTTTCTTTTATATAAAATGTATAGAATAAACATATTAATGTAATAACTAAGAATGATTTAATTAATACTATACATCATTTTATTTTCAGATAGTTGTAAAATTGTCTTGAGAAAGGCGCTGGCCGCCGAAACGCGTTGACACACAACTCACTCTTCTATGTTCAAGAATTTTTATGTTATGATTGATGTAAATTCAACTTTTTATGAAATGTACTTTTTAGCTATTGTTTATATGATTGTAATAAACTTATGTTTTTAATTGGAAGCTGTTCACTCTCAGTGTTGGTCCTTTTCGTATTGTGTGTTTAAATTCAAAATTACTGCCTAGGTAGTTTTCTCCATTTGATTTATTCCCTGACCTAGGGGTTGATTGTTAATTTTCATACAGGGAACCCTTGTTGTCTTCAAAAAGTGAAGAATAGTAAATCCATACTAACATGTATACATTTATCTTCACGATATTTTGGTCCTGGGATGCTTTTTTCCTTGATATTCAAACATATTTTCCCTTTGTGACTTCACAACATCTGAAATGTTGGTACACATCCAGTTCAAAAGACCATCTTAGTTTGGTTTAAGGATAGCATCATTTAAAAGTATTTAGAATAAAACACAGAGTAACAGTTTTCTCAAATTTGTTTTTTGCATCATGCTTCAAATGTTCGTTTAATACCAATAATTAATAAGATCCTTGGCTTTGGTAGCATTGGCAGATGGACCAATGTATCCAATATCACCTAATAAACAATACCAAAGTACTTGAGGACATTTTTTAAACCTTACTTTCATATTGCTCATTTCAGTGCCTCGAGTAATTGGTGGTAACATCAGAAGGCTACAGTACATTTCATCAAGCTCAGGGTTCACTGAAGACATTGCTAGTCCTTAGGAGTCAACAGTACTGCAAAACAGATCCTGCTTATTAGCTGTGCAGAGCAGTAGTTCTAAAAGAAATACCGCCCGCCTGATGGAATGTGCCCTGGTGTTCCTACATCCATATTTTATGATTTGATACAAGAACTGGGTCTTCGAATTCTTAATTCAGTCTTGCACTTTAGACTGTCACATTTGTACATTCTTGATCAAAAATAGGGAGGAGGAATTGGTGTCTAGTCAGTTCCCCAGGTTAGATATGTTTATCAAAAATGGACTAGGGCACTTGGAACTACGTTACAAAAGGTTCTCTAGATAACCCTCATAAACGCTATGTTTCGTGTTGTGCGGTTTATCTTGGTTCTCCGCCCCACATAGACGTTGTTGCATTTATCATCGGGTGATCTAGTGTGTTACATGCCAGTCTCAAGCCTGAGGTCACCTCTGGAGTAGCGTAGCAGTGTCCAGAGATAGGTATAGGTACCACCACGGAAGAAGGTTATTGTTAAAAAGCAAACCTACATCCAAGCAACTACTTTAATTATAAACGGATGTGATTTGTTATTAAAAGAAACAAACGGGAATACTTTTGAATCAAGCAACTGGATCCTCGCATATCACTTAAAACACACAGTCAACATATTTCTGCTCCTTGTCGCCCAGCCGGGTCTATGGAGCATTCGTCAGGACAAACAGATTAAAATTATACTCACACCTTTTGTGTAAGTTCAAGTTCAAGTTCAAAAGACCTTTATTCGAATTTCATAAAATTCATAAAAGTACCGAATACAGAAAAAAAACACACATTTACATGTAATACAAACAATTATATAAATAACATTCCATAATATCGTAATAATTCATACAGTGATTGAACAGTAAATTTCATTTCCTTATAAAATTTGTACAGTAGTGACATTATGACTAGTTTCTGATTTCAGGGATTTCCCATTGTCTTGCGTGCACGTATGGCTAGTCTTAAAAAAGTGCTAGTCCGAAAGGTCAGTTCATCAGTATCCAGGGTAAGCAGCAACGTATAAGATTCTTGGAGTGTGAGAGGTCTGTATTTTCTAAAATATGGAGTTAAAAGCCATTTGATAAATCTCACATAAAATTTACAGAAAAATAGAAAGTGCAGGTCATCTTGAGTGCTCATACCATCACAAGGGCATGGAGTAAGGTCTGTACTATGTCGGTACCCCATAGGAAAAGACAGCAAAAATTTCACAGTTCCTGCCCTTAAACGAAACAATAGAGATCGCTCCCAGTTTGACATAGGGAGGGAAAGATAGGGCGGCAGAATTTGCATACAAAGACCATTTCCTATGTATTTCATGACCCTTGATTTCTGAGATTCTCTTCCTATGCGCCCATTGCGATAAAGTGCATAAAGTGCTTTTTGTACCTCAAGTTTGTCCTTTGATTCAGTTGTCATTGGGTCAGTGAACAAAGTGCCTCTACCAATTTCATTAAGTGATTTAAGAACTTCTTTAAACCAAGGAATCTGCATACCATATTCACAATTTAGGCAGTCCTTAATGATGTTTTGTGTAAGGACAGCAGCATCATTCCACCACCCTTGTGGAACCTGTGTCGCCTGCAACTTAACAACCACAACTAAAACTCTACAACTGACAGAGACATTGCTTTGGACCCAAAGGCAGCACACAAACTGCAACTCGACACATGTAATCTATATGATTACATGTCCCTGTGGTAAACAATATATAGGAATGACTTGCAGAAAGGTAAAGCTAAAAATTGGGGAACATAAGAGTAACATCAAGCTGAAGAAAAATTACTTGAAACTCTGTACCCATTTTGTTGAAATGGGCCATAGAGCAGAAGATTTGAAATGGACAGTAATCGAAATGTTAAAAGACAAGACAGGCACTGCTGAGAAAATCCTATATGAAAAGGAACAAAGATGGGTAGACAGACTAAAAACCCACCAGTGTGGACTAAATGACAATGTTCCTTGGCATCACTTTGCATAATACCCTGTGCAGACATGACCAGTACTTGTTTGAATACAAAAAATGCAATTTAATATTGTTGGCATAACATATGGTAGTTTTAACGAACCTTCGTTTTTAATTCCATGCAAAAATTGTGCCGAAATATTGCATAACAACTAATAACACTGGTATAGTATCACGCCATTCTGAACTTAACAAGTTAAATATTAATATGGCGATTCTTCTCCCTAAAATACACTACCAACATTTGCCTGTCTTCTATGACTAAAAACTCGACAAGTAACGCCAATTGTCTGCCTCTATATTACCATGATCTAGAGACTAGAAAAGCAAAACACTGACGGCGTTTCCACGTCTGGGGGCAGAGCCAGCACCAGACGCGGAATTCGCCTTTACCTGCGGGTGAGGAGAGTCATGCGGAACCATCGAATGTCTCCAAGAGGGTAACTTATACCTGAATAACGGTAATATTTTGTACTCCCTTTTTCAGCCTGGGACCCCAATGTCCAATCCCCCGAGGACATAAAAAATTGCTACCAATCAGGTAAAGACTTCATTAGGGACGCACATGCTGAACACTGTAATAATTGTGGGTATCAGCCCTATGCACCTTATCTTTGTAAAATGCGAGTCACGTTCCTATAACAGAGTGAGAGTGAGGTATATCTTTTCAACTCAAAACAAGAACAGTTTGGTTAACATGTGAATAGTTACCATCACCGTTTACTGTCGTTTGAACATTGTGCCCCATTGATCGCATGATAAGATTCCCCATTGTGATTCGCCGATCAGTCTCTTCTAAAATGCTAAAACTGTGAACAATAAGTATCACGGACAAATTATGTCTGTACAGATAATTTGTGAATTATTGACCACCAAAACGGTGCCAGTTAGCTAAAAGCGTACATGCAGAGGTACACCTAGAATATTTGAAACATTGTCAAATATTTGATTTCTGTGATTTTCATTTCAGTTAAATTGAGCCTTGAATTAAAACTATGGTGGGTAAAATTACAACCCCTGACATACTACACAAAAGGTGTGAGTATAATTTTAATCTGTTTGTCCTGACGAATGCTCCATAGACCCGGCTGGGCGACAAGGAGCAGAAACATGTTGACTGTGTGTTTTAAGTGATATGCGAGGATCCAGTTGCTTGATCCAAAAGTATACCCGTTTGTTTCTTTTAATGACAAATCACATCCGTTTATAATTAAAGTAGTTGCTTGGATGTAGGTTTGCTTTTTAACAATAACCTTCTTCCGTGGTGGTACCTATACCTATCTCTTGACATTTCTACGCTACTCCAGAAGTGACCTCAGGCTTGAGGCTGGCATGTAGCACACTAGATCACCCGATGATAAATGCCACAACGTCTATGTGGGGCGGAGAACAAAGATAAACCGCACAACGCGAAACATAGCGTTTATGAGGGTTATCTAGAGAACCTTTTGTAACGTAGTTACAAGTGTCCTAGTCCATTTTTGATAAACGTGTCACATTTGTACCTCATCATTAAAGGAAGACAAGGGGAACCCAGTAAATGGCTCGGGACCATGGGTATCGAGCTTGGGATCGAAACGTCAACTCCTTGTAGAGTACTTCATACATGTGATCCTATTGTATTATTGTTTGTATGAGTAACTCCAGGATACACTGTCATTGTAAATCTATATCAGTGACCTGCAAGCTCACCATGTTTGCCTGATATTTCTTTCACTCACTCTCCCGTCTTCCCCACGTACGGCACAGGACTGTGCCCTACCATAACCCTACTGTTTTGGGTTATGTGTTGTATTTCTAAAATCCAACAATCTATCAAATCAATAAACATTCCTTGCCCGGCTGGACAAGGAATTCAGAACTATATAGTAGCCCACTCTGGTCTATACAGTATTTTTGTCTTTTCTTATCCCTATATGCTAAGGACCACTTGTTACTTTGATAAACATTTGTACCTCATGACATGAATACATTTTACATATCTTATTTGAAGGATCTCAGCTGTAAAGTTCCTCTGGCATCTCAATGTATATTCATCCCAAAATACAAGCTGGAAGAGCAGTGAGGTGTCCACTGGCAAAACTTCCATCTAAATGGTTTTTCTGCCCATTACAGGCATTAATTCAGAGGTTTACATGCAAATATGGAGTGGAGACCCAAGCAGAAAAGGTAGTGGTAAAACCCTGCCCAGCTCTAAGTACCGCAGGTTAGACTATATAAGAGTATGAGCAGCGTGCAGTGAGATGGTGAATGAAAAGTACTGGCTTTAGAGAAGATGTATTCCCATAAAGATGTGTGCTGAAGACAGAGGGGCCTATTCACAAACTTCAGTTTGTAGTGCAATTAATAATATTACAGTAGTACAACTAAAGTACGACATAATGCTATTCACAAACCTACTGGGGCTCTTCACAAAGGTACCTTACACTTGTGAGTAATTTACACGTATAATTTACTCTTACACTTTTGTGTAACTTTACTTCTGTTGGCTATCACAAAACCTGAGTGTGAAGTTACTCAAAGGAGTAGACTTACATGTCACCACCTGCTGAAAAAGGGACTGCTTAAAAAATCTGTCCTAAGTCCAGCACCAAACATGGTGAATCACTGATATTGCATCACCCCACCACAGACAATAATGGAGGTAGGAACTTAAAATAAAAACCCCAGAGGGAGCATAGTTAACTTAAATTACTTAAAAGAGTTAAACATTTAAATAAATATAATTTATTATTAAAAAATCTAAAACTAAAATCTGTATATTTTTTAATTATAAAATATTTAAAGTTTTTGATTTATAAGTTAATGTAACATTAATTTTTATAAAAAAGTATTACATTAATTAAATTCATTGTATAGATGACTTTTAATAACTATTAATGCAGAATAAATTTTTTTAAATTTAGGTGGGAATGTCTTTTTTGATTTAAAGTTCAGAAAGATAATTATAATTTATTTGAATATATTTAAATTAAATGAAGATTTAATTCGATTTGTTTCAAAACTTTATTCGGTATGTGAAAACAACCTTAAAAGCAATCAACAGTAAAACAATTGCACATGGTTAAAAAAGCAATAACAAATACACGTAATTACAATCATAAATAACCATGCCATAGGTACATATTTAAAAATTGCTGAAAATACTTTCATACAGGTTCCTTAAAATTCATTACAGACTCAAAGAACAATGGGCCTCATTTATGAAAAGTGACCCATCGCTGCGTGAAAAAAAGTGATGCTTCACTTTTCATTGCACCCTCCTTGAGACATGCTGGATGCGTCATATTTACAGTATGACGCATCATGTCGCAAGGAGATACAGGTACGTCAGTATTTCTGATGTATCGGTAGGCGCAAAAATGACGCATTGCTGGAGTGTGTTAACTCCATCAATAGGTCATTTCACATGGGCAAGTCCCATTTCAAATGTAACTGCGCCAGTCTTACGCCTGCTGTGAGGCAGGCGTAAGATATTGACGCATTTGCATCTTAGAAGCGATGCAGTGAAATCTCATATATTTCACAGTGTCACTTTTACGAGGCTTACTTGCGTCAAAATGCCTACCCTGCATACATTATACCTGGTGCAGGTATTGTGGCACAGGGGTTTACAAAGTGACGTATCTACCTAGATGTGTTACTTTGTAAATATGATGCAACATGGCGTGTTTTTTACCCTGCTGGTATGTCACAAAAAGTGACGCACGGGCGGCTCAAAACGGACGCAATGGCTCATAAATAAGCCTCTATGCTTTTACGTGTATTAATTGCATTTGTAATAAAAGTGAAACATTTAGGCAGACCCTAGAATCATTCAACTCAAGCATATATTTCAGGGCAACAACATGAGATCTGATATCTTGTGCAAGCAGAAAGGGTTGTAAATAATAACGCCTGAAATTAGAATAAAAGTCATAGAACAGCATAAAGTGCATGGGGCTTTGTTTGCTCTGGCCGTCACAGGGACAGGGGATCGTATCTAAGGGGCAAGTTTTCATGAGGGGGAAGGCAACTAAATGTTGGGCTATCCATAATCTGAATCTGATTAATACAAAATGATGCATTAAGTTTGAGACATAAGTTAGGAAGGATTGACAGCCCTCCTTCTGTGCGAGTGAAGAGTAAAATATAACAGTTGATTCCCCCACCTCGCTTCTCACCCGGACCTCCTTTTTATAAGTCATAACGTTGTCTTAAGTGGACCGTTTGGTGAGTGTTGTCACCAATTGGGTTTCAGGCGGAATTGGCATCTTAAACAAATTAATATAGATGGAATCAATATAACTTAGATAGGGGATGCACAATGCTGTATCTACAGACAAGCAATCTGAGATGACAAGTCTCCTCTTTTAACCAGATAGAGTGCCAAAGCAACAAGGGGCAGAGTGTGACTAAATCTGCTAGATACTGTAACCCAGTCTCACTGTGTGTTATCTCTGTAGAGGCAGAGGTAGGGAGGTGTAATAAACTCTTGAGAAAATTATTTTCCTCAGCCTGAAGAGCCTTACTGTTGTAATGACCCCACACACCAGCCCCGAATGTAGCAGTGGCAAATACCCCGGCCTTCTAAATTGCCAGCATGTCGTTTATAGGTCGTGAGTCAAACTTTGCTGAAAACCTAAAGGTTCTGTGAGTGCTGCTATTCATTTTACCCCTAACATTTGTTATTCCACGTGACCATGAGCCATTTCCTACAAAAGTAATGCCCAAAAAACAAAAAGTGTCAACGGTGGCTACCGGGATATTATCCACAAAGAGAACGTTCAAGATTTCTTTTACTTGGCTCCACAAATCATTGTGTAGGTTTTATGTTTATTAAGCACCAGTTTTCTTGCAGCGATAAAGTCCCCAAAAGTGTTCATTAGATTTTGAAAGCCCTCCGGGGTCCTTACCAGCAGGACAGTATCATCTGCATATAATAGCACTGGTATAGAACAGCCATGCGGCTTGGGGGAACGTCTGCTTGCATTGCTTGTAGGATCTTGTACACCCCATTAATAAACAGGGAAAATACCAAGGAGGCAGGAATACAACCTTGGTGAAAGCCTCTTCCAACATTAAAATTTGCAGTACATTCACCTCGTGGGTCAAAGCGTACTTTACTCGAGAGTTCCTCGTATAACCTTGCAAGAAAGCAAATAATCGGTCTAGGCACACCAATGCAGAGCAGAATTGACCAGAGAATAGCGTGATTGCCTACATTAAAAGCACTATTGAAATCTTCAAAACAGAGACACGGTCTACCACCTTTAGCTCATGTTTATTTACCTATTAGTAAGTCCAGATTCACACATTGCTCAATGGTCCCTACTCATTGTCTAAAACCAAACTGTGCCGGGGAAAGTATTGAGTGTTCACATGCCCAATCTTCCAATCTCAAGAGTAACACTTTACTCATCATTTTCGCCAGAGAGTCTAAAAGTGATATTGGGCGATAGTTCTGCGCTCCGGATTTGTTGCCCTTCTCCTAGATTGGAAGTATAATGGACATTCCCCTTGACAATAGAATCACTGTTGTTGCGACCATATTAAAAACTCTAGATAAAATTGGACCCCCACAAATCAACAACAGTTTTATAGACATCCACTGGCACCCTGTCGGGTCTTGGAGCTTTGCCTCCCACACTTTCATTCACTGCTATTGAGACTTCTTCTATTGTAATATTCTGTGGTAGGGCAGGCCAAGAATCATGTTTCACCCTTAGTATGTCCTCTTTCCTTGCAGCTGGCAAGCTAAAAATATCTGTAAAGTGAGCATCCCAGGCAACACATGTAACATGAGATAGCAAAAGAGTCACTCTTTAAGAGAGGTGAGATGACACTGTCCCAGAAAAGTTTGTTATTAGCTTTATCTGCAGCCTGAGATAAATTAGACAAAACTTTCTCTTGTAGCTCTTTTTTCCTAACAGAGAAGGCTTTTAAAAATAAGGGATTTAATCAACAAGTTGTCTCTGGGTTGACAGTAGAGGGCCAAATTCAATTTTCGGGAGGCTACACTACATGCATGGTTAAACCAACCTCGGGGTCGGCCATGGCATGAATTACTTGGGTGAGGTCATTGATTACATTAATAATATTAACAAAACTAGAAAGTAACTGATTATGGGTAACTACATCCTCCAAACAATATAAGATATCTGTAAGGCCCTTAGAAAAAAATCCATGTATGATTTTAGTTGGATCAACTCCATCCCAATTGATATGAAAACCTTTGGGTCTCGTAGAAATTATGTTAGTGATGGAACTTATTGGGGCGTTACTGACTTTTCCCCCAAAAAAGACCATCAATACAATACAATTGTGGTAGTTCAGGTCTGGCTTAACAGCCCTGGGTGTAGAACATTACTTACTTGCACCAGCTGAAATTAAGATATGATCAATGATGGTTGTGGCCTTTCTCCCTATAAAAGTTGGTATCAATTCACCATTATTATCACAAGCATATTTTAGTAAGTGTAAGTTCAATTTGGTTATCATAGATTTCAGTATACCCACATATTAATTGTGGGGAAAATGTGAATAGCCTGGTCAGTGACCCCACAAACCCGTGGAGCAGACAAGGGGCAGGATTTGATGTTAAAGTCTCCTGCCCAAATGAGTATAAAACACTTGGGGATAGAGGAAAGTAATGTCTCTAGACCACCGTCGAGAGTAGAGACCGACTTCTCATGGGTGGAATCCAAAAATAAAAATTAACCAATACTACATCCTGACGTCCTTTAAATCTTAGCCATAATATTAATGAGTGTGATCCTAGAATTTGTTTTTTCTCAATATTTATTGGAAGCTTGTTTGATAGAAGGACCTGAAGCCCTCCTTTGGCCCTACCATCAGGTGATTGATCAGCCTCAAGCCAGTGAGATGAGAAACCCTCAAAATAAGTTGGGGTTATACACCAAGATTCCTGGCTGCATATTATATCAAGATTGCTTATAAAATCAAACCAACATACTGGGCCTTGTTTATTCACAAATCCATCTGCGTTCCATAATGCAGTTGTATAGCCTCCTTCTGAGCCAGGGTGATGGTTGAAAGAAGATGAAAATCATGCGAAACAGCTCTTTGGCATATTTTGTCTGCATTATTATTCATGTGTAGAGGTGGGGCACCGGGAGTATTGATAACACGATTGGTATCATTAATATCCAGATCGATTCCAACTTTCCTGTCCCCCCAATTTAAAGTCTTATTTGTCTTATGTTTCTCTGGCTCATGTCAGGCGATGTCCTGTAGGACACTCAATGCTTGAAACCTATTAAAAACCACCAGGGCCTGATGTGGTGGATGTTCTAAAACATGGTTATTAGATATATTTCCTGCCTCCCTCATCTGGAACTGGGAGTTCCGAAGGTGCCTATAGTAGAATCCAAGGGGTTGCAATGATATATTCGACTCCATTATCAGTGGTGGTACTGCCTTCACTAGGACCTCCCTTGCCCAGCTGGGGTCCCTAAAGTTGATTATGAAACAGTCCCCTTTACAGTGTTTCCTCAGGGGGCCAACTCAGCTCGCTCTTCTAGTTAACAGAAGTTGTTGGGCACCACCTACTGGGAATTGACAGTTCCCAAGAAGCCAGTGTACCACTCTATTCTTCAGCGATTCGTGGGTTTCTACTTGATCCGGCCGCAAGGGAGGGGACATTCATTACAATTTCCACATACGGGCAGCATTCTGGCGGTAAATTAATGGCGGCATGATTTTATTCAAAATTAAGTTAACAGTGCTGCAGCCCATTTTGTTTAATTTTATCTACAAAATTACTTTTCTGAAAAAGCTCCAATTGCTGAAAGAAAAAGATCTGTGACAAAAATAGTAGAATCTCAAAACATGTTCTTTTGTAAATCCACCGTCTGGTTAAATACTGGTTATGCAGTTTTTACACACACCTTTGCATAATGTCATGGCATTCATCTGATGATTGAAGAAGCCCACGTTTGCATTTCATTATGGATTCCATGGCTCTGCCACCTATTTTCATACCTACCTTTCCAGGAAACTTCTATAGCATCTCTCTGCGTGACTGTGAGTGCAGAGACGAAAGAGTAATCTGGGCAGTGAGAGCACTCAGCGTAGCATAATGTGCCAGGAGCATGCAGGCCTGAAGCACCATCAGCGCTGCTTCCATTCTTGAAAACATGTAACCTTCTGTAAGTTCTCGCCACAACTCTTGCCACAGACGAACCAGCCTTTTGACCAGCTGAAGATACAGGCATGCATCAGGTGCAGTTCAGGTCCATAAAGCGAAGCCATGGAGTGGTGCAAACTGCAGCATCACTGGCATACAGAAGTTGTGTGTCAAATGTAGAAGATGATATGTGTTTAAGCCATAAGAGTCCAAATAAAAGTCTAATGTAGACTGGGGCCTAGGCAGATCTGCAAATGAGAATAGGGAGCCCCAAAGTTCGCAGTTGCACCACAGGTGCCTCAGTGCGAACTGAGTGGCAGAGTGTGAAACCATTAGATTGAAG
Source organism: Lissotriton vulgaris (assembly GCF_964263255.1). NCBI lineage: Eukaryota > Metazoa > Chordata > Amphibia > Caudata > Salamandridae > Lissotriton > Lissotriton vulgaris. The sequence continues at coordinate 1,399,347,359 of NC_141687.1, read as the reverse complement.
TAGCTTGAAGTCCTGCATGAGATAGAGTTGAATTCTCCGGCTCTGCCCTGGCATTAGAAAGACCCAGCTAGTAACATCCTGGTGAAGCTATTTCTTTCAGAAATCTTGAGTACTGTGGTGGATTGGACAGTATATCACATACTCCCCACTGCCCCATTCATACACTTCTAGTATTCTCTCTGCATACGGGCAGCACCTTTTAATTGGGTTGCAGGAGTTGGGTTGGACAACCGGATTCACAGTAACTGGCCACATTTGCAAACACCAGAGCAACTGCAGAGGAAGGTGCTGAGACACAACTGCTCTGACCCACTCCCCCCCCCCCACCACCCAACAGAGAAAAAGAAGCCTCGTGGAAGTTCCTTTTTTCACAACAGAGGCCACTCAGACCACCAAAAACAGACCGCTTATGACAGAGATTGGCAAGGTGGGTTTTGTCATATTTCTGTTGAGGCAGGACCTCAGGAATATAGTTCACAGAGCTACCAATGAGGAAGTCCACATCTCCGAGCGACAATCAAACAGCTGCAATAACCATTCTCCAACTTGATGACTTCGTCCAAGAAATTGAAGATACTGTATTGAAAGAGGAATGCCACGAAATGTAGCAACTTGCATTTGAGCAACTTCCCAGTGTAGGTAAGGGTACATATTCTTAAGAGTTTTGACTGAGGTGCTTCATCTTGGATGATTGTGTCAGAAATGTGCTATTTCTGTAAGGTCAACCCATATTCTTGATGGCTTTTTTGCTGAACCCTATTTTTTGTGTGCACTTTACCCTTGCTAACCAGTGCTTGTGCTCCTCCTTTCAACATGACGAAGTTGGTATTGACTTGATTGGTTTAGTTATTGTGCCTATACGCCCCTAGTATATGGCAACAAATGTACCCAGAGCTGGTAAATTAAAAACTACCAGTGGACTGCAGCATTCATTGTATCACCCTCTGCAGCGGCATTGTAAAGCAGGTCTCCAGACCGTTCATTGTAGCCTGGCTGTGCAGTTTCAAACTGCAAATTTGACCTGTCAGAATAATAAATTTTTGACAGGCCTTTTCAAATTTCATAAATCACCCCTAAGTTGGCCATATTGCCCCTAGTGTGGATGTATTTAAAAGTGGAACATGTAAAGGTTTAATGTTAGGCATGTCCTTGCAATAAGAATGCCTTCAAAGCTACTTTCACTGTAGCATGGTTGGCTATCTATAGCCAAGGAATGGGATACAATATTTAGTTAAATAAATGCTATCTTTTAGGAAACAACTAAAAATGTACTATTTTAAATATCGTTGCACCATCAGGATTCAAGCAAGCCGGGCCGATGACAGCTTTAATGCCAGAAACAGGTCCCCGGAAGCTTGTTTCCTTCCCAGTATAAGAATTGGCTTGGTAGTTTGGTTTGCCCTGTTCCCATGATGCACTGGGACAGGGACAGACTAATTTGCATGTAGCCAGGTTCTGAGCTGGGATGGTGCAGTGAGCTAAAAAACTGTGATGGATTAAGCCCTGATCTCTTGACTGGGTAGGAATATTCTGCATCATTCAGAAACTCTGTCCATCACCATCCCCTTTTCCAAAAACGATTTTGTCCACCATAAGTGTGGGAGGGTATACTCAGATGTGAGTCCCATGCTCATTGCACCATCAGGATTCAAGCAAGCCGGGCCGATGACGGCTGTATTGCCAGAAACCGGTCCCCGGAAGCTTGTTTCCTTCCCAGTATAAGAATTGGCTTGGTAGTTTGGTTTGCCCTGTTTCCATGATGCACTGGGACAGGGACAGACTAATTTGCATGTAGCCAGGTTCTGAGCTGGGATGGTGCAGTGAGCTAAAAAACGGTGATGGATTAAGCCCTGATCTCTTGACTGGGTAGGAGTATTCTGCATCATTCAGCAACTCTGTCCATCACCACCCCTTTTTCCAAAAACAATTGTAAAGCAGGTCTCCAGACCGTTCATTGTAGCCTGGCTGTGCAGTTTCAAACTGCAAATTTGACCTGTCAGAATAATCAATTTTTGACAGGCCTTTTCAAATTTCATAAATCACCCCTAAGTTGGCCATATTGCCCCTAGTGTGGGTGTATTTAAAAGTAGAACATGTAAAGGTTTAATGTTAGGCATGTCCTTGCAATGAGAATGCCTTCAAAGCTACTTTCACTGTAGCATTGTTGGCTATCTATAGCCAAGGAATGGGATACAATATTCAGTTAAATAAATGCTATCTTTTAGGAAACAACTAAAAATGTACTATTTTAAATATCATAAGCACAATTCACCTGTCTGATTTGTAATAACTTTTTGGAAAAGATGACTTTTAGGAAGTCACCTTTGTCCTGCCTGAAAACTAAATTGGCATTCTGCTCTCTCCCTTCTGACAGCCAGTAATTAGCATTCCAATGGGTGTGAATCAGGTGTGAACTTGCTCCCAGGACAGGGACAACCCCTGTGAACAGGCAATCCCCCCTCTTACATGGGCTTTGGTGTGGGTCTGCTGCCAAACCCTGAGTGGCCAAGCTGGCTCCAAACCCTCTGTGGGTAGCCAATCCCCTGAATGGGTGGGGCTGGGAGCAAGGTGCTGAGCCCAACTTCAAGCAGGTGGTCAACCCCTTGCCACACATGGCCTTCAGCCATGTGCTTTAAGGGTTTGGCACCAGGGCCGGCCTGCAGCAGGCTCTGATACCAACCCATGGGTGATCAATTCCAACCTCACATAATTCCTTTGACTGTAGGAGGTCGGAGGCCTGGTGCAGGTCCAACCCTCCGCAGACCCCCTACTCCACAGTTAAGAAAAATATTTTCACGAGACCCTGGTATAGCGACTAAGCGTAACGTCCATGCTAGCACAGAACGATTCAAGTTTCAGCCATTGAAGCTTGCATGGTTCCGCAGTATGACTCTTGCATGAGTCCTACTGTACCTTACGGGAGGGCTGTTCTGGTCCCACAGAGGTCCCGCTGTACTGTCAGAAAGAAAATGTTATCTTAAACCTGAAGGATCCCCACAAGTGCCTGGTGGCCTGGTATCCATACCCTGCCCCCTTATACTTTACTTTTTCACTATACTCAGGACATGGGGACTGAGTCCTGTTATGGCGGCATTTTCCCCCAGTTTGTGGCCAGCAAATTTGATGGCTAGGTCCTGAGGGACCAAAACAACCAACTAGAAAAAGGTCTCTAAACAAATCACATTACCCTGTTTTTTTTTATTTATGGAACCACTATACTCGTTTTGGACCAAACGTTTAGATATACCCCCTCATGACCACTCAGATTTATATTTTAAACATAAATTCTCGAAAATGGCTAAGCAGATTTATGCCACACAACAAAAGCACATGTTTTTGAGTAAAGTTCTAGCTTTCTGCAAAAGTTGATGTGATTACATTCAGCCATTTTGTCTGCATCAGTTCCAAAAATGTCCTATTGGATTTAACATGATAAAAAAATATTGTGGGAACCCTCTTTTTCTCAACCCCCGCTAAACAGACAAGACCAACACTTTCCAAAAAGGAGATGATGTGGATGAACTTTGTTTTTGGAAAGTTTGCCCTGGGGAAAACTTTTCATGCAGTTGCTTATACTTAGAAAGGGACATCTAGTGACATTGTGAGGGACTTCAAGATGTTGCTTCTTACTTTAGAAGGTCTATTAACAACTTGAGGTACTGAAGTTATGCGAAAGGCCAGATCTATTTTCTATACCACTGTCTGTTTCGAAAAATGTGACATCAAGAGGAGCATCTCCCATGCAGGTTATCAGTCATGATTCCCAAAGATGAAGCAGCCCCACAGTGACACCTTCCCAGTTGCGAATCGGTTATCACTCATCTCGGAGTTCTGTAACAGATTAAGTTTTGTGACCGCAAGTACGGTCACAAACTATTGATACATGCTGTTGCAACTCACAAATAGGAGGGTCACACCTCTTTCACATTTCCTCCAATTTGCAATTCAAAAGGGTTTGTGAGCTTGAAAGACTTGTCAGACTGATGAAGAGCTTTGATACATTTACAAAATGTGTTTTCCAGCGCTGACAACATGTGTTTTACAGTCGAAGACATTTTGTTTTTGTGAATCACAGGCTTTGACTGCAAAACATCATTGTATATCGAGCTCTTAGTAACACTAAGCAATGAAAAAATATGGAGTAGCCAATAGACCCGATTCAGCCGCAAATCTTCATGATTTTTTAACCAAAAAATAGATTAATTATTCCGCCTGAAATTGCCTCTCCCTCAATAGAAGTCAATGGGGGGAATACATTCAACTGATTTTTTTTTTTTTAAATCTCCCACTTTCCTCTTTGAAAATGTTGGCATATGTGGCAGCTGGTCAACTCATTTGTGGAGCTGTAAACCTGAAAACATAGGATGCAAGATACAAAACTGACTTTTTTAGTGTAACATAATGACATTTGCCTAGTCCAAGTATTTCCTGGTACATAAAATGTTTCCTAAAGCCAGTGCTTAATTTGAGCTGGTGGTTTCCGGTGCTCAGCACCATCACTTAATTGCCAACACTGGCACTTATGGCAGATGCCACATGGTGGCACTGTTTTGGAAAAAATAAAGATGAGCTGATCAATAGTTGTTTATTAATTCTATATAAATTAAAAACAACTAATACCTGCCACCCAAGCCGTTCTTATAGCTTTGGGGGCCTCAAACAGTCTGAATTGTCGCCCTTGTAGTAGTGTGATGGTTAGAAGTTGTGTAAGTACTGTCCTTGCCTCCACACATCAGATCCCAGCCAGTTCGGTCAAAATTCCGGGGCCTACTGAAAACCTGGCTCTTTACCACTTAGTAACGATCTGACTTTCCGGGCTCCATGTCTTCTCCTTTGCTCTCTCCAGCGCCAAGAAGCCTCGGCATTCGAGCGCTTTATAAACTTTTACTTAATTATTTACTTATTGGTATTGCTGATAGTGGCAATGTGTGGTGCTACCTGCGGTGGGCTCCTGACGAGTGCCCTGGCACTTATTTTTTCTACAAATTAAGCACTGCCTAAAGCTAGAATGTCTCATGATTACTCCTATTTTCTCCTGTCCTGTATTTTCTCCAGGGCAGTTCCAAATCATCACTGTTTCTATCCCTTTAATGTCCACTATATGTGTGATTTACTATTCTAATTCAAGTCCTAGAATAGCTTTAGGAAAGCGTAACATTCCCAAAATATTGTAAATTAGTATTTCAATGTTGTAAATCGTTTTTTCCGAACCATGCCAGCCAGCATCTGCTCCTAAAAGTTGCAATTTACGGGAAAAAAACTAGAAACACCACAAACGAAAGGTAAACTCATTCGCCTTGTTATTTATAACTGAGAATTGAAAGCCTTAAAGGTCTTGAAGAAAAAGTACAAAGCATTCCGAGCCAGCTGCCCTTTGTTTCCAACTCGATATCAGTGCATTCTCATTAACCGTGATGTGGTACAGTGGGCTAAGCTGCATGCGAAATTATCTTCAGGAGAAGGGGAGATTGAGGCCAGATTTACAGGGGAAAATGTCTCATTAGTGTTTCATAATGGCCGCCATTCTGGCTTCTTGCTGTACGAATCAGACGTGTAGGCCGCCAAAGGCTAGAACAGGTAACCTTTACTAGGAAATGTTTACAGTTCGAATTCTGTTTCAGCCAAAACAATATTTATAACCAAATCCCACTCATAGGCTAGTGAAAGACAGGAACTGTAATTCACCACTGTGGATAAATTGCCTTTTATTACAATTTACCCTGCAGGCCGGTCTTTTTTTATACTATTTTTATTTATTTTTTCTCTCACGGAGTAATAGTTTTGACAAATATCCCTTTGAGGCAATTTAAAACATTTCAGATACTTTGCAATGCTGCAAAATCAAAACGCCACCTGCAGCAATTTTTGCTGCTTGTTTGATGGTGTTAGGGCAAACAGAAATTGAAATAGAGGAAACACATAGCAAAACTATTGCAAGAAAATGTGATACAATAGTGCTTATAAATTATTTAGAAAGTTAAAAAGAGATTTTAAGAAGTACATTGTAGCCCAGGGGTAAGTAACTCTGTTTCGTTTTGTTATTAAAGACCAAACCAATTTTACTATATTTGTGTTACCTATGTATGGAGCACACCGATTTTGCTTGAAAGCTAGCACCAGCTGTCGCATTTCACAAGTGGATCTGTATCTGGTGTTTCATATTATGTGAACACTGCAAACATAGTGCAAAATCAGTTTCTATATGTTTTCCAGGACTCAAAACTTTACTTTGCAAATATTTTTGCTACATTTCTTATTTCGATAGCATACACAGTTGTGCAAATATATTTGCCCTCTTTCTTAACCCCAATGCAAAGTTTATGCACCACAACTCTTTGTTATCCTAATAATTAAGCAATACACAATATGGACCAGATTCACAAAGATTTTACTCAAATACCGGAATACAACAAGAGTAAGTCACAACAAAGTATTTGTGAATTAGGTCTTTTAGTGGCGTTTGTTTAAACAAAGAAGGTGGGAAAAACACAGACATGACCTGTGAATTTCTGAACCTTCAAAACTCATGTTTTTCTACTCTTGACTGTTTAAATAGCACTCCCGGTGGCATATTTACAAAAAAATGTTGGAGCGCGGTGCAATGCCAAATTTGGCAGCGCCGTGCTCCGCCATTTTTTAAAAGCAGAGATGTGCCGTATTCATAAGAATACGGTGCACCCCTGTGTTTCCCCTAACACTGACGCCATGTTGCAAGGATGCCTGCGCTGCATGGGGCGATTGTTTATGTGCAGGAAGGGACACCTTCCTGCACATAACAAATAATTCATGGTAATTTGCTCTTTCTATGTGAGCTGCAGTACACATAGAAAGAGCAAACAAGCATTTGCAATGTAGTAGGTCTTGCATTTGCGAGAATTTGAGCTATTAGCATTGTAAATGAGAATGATTTTTATTGATGTTTTAAAAATCAAAACCTAAATAAAAGGCTTTGTCATTTACAATGTCAATAGCTCAAACCCGTAAATGCAAGACCTATTGCATTGCAAATGTTACATTTCTGAGGTCATAAAGGCTGTAGTTGGTGCTCTGCCACTGTCCGTGTGATCTTTTGCGAATCCATGCTGCAAGGCGCTAGACACCAAAGCGCTCTGCCCGGTGCTCATGCGGTGACACTGCGCAGCCCTGCAGGATGTTTCATTTGTTTGGTTTGCCGATAACCAGGCAGCTGTCCTTCTGGTGAAACCGGTTTAGGAAACAGGGATTTCATCTGAAGACAGCCACACCCTACCTCCACCTCCAGGGCTCCTTTAAGGTTTTTTTTCAATTTGGTAAAAAAACAAATGCACCACTCTAAATGCAGGACGTGTCAACACTTAGAAAACTAAAGTGATAACACTTATAAATGGCAGATAAAGCGCCAACTGGATTCCAGGTGTTAAGGCACGTGTGTAAACGAATAGTGCTTTTATAGAAAGGCCCCAATGAGGGTCCTCGTAACCATGAGCATCCGCAGAAATGTTTCCAGGGGGGGGCAACATTTTAACTTCATCGCCATCCTCCGACATGATTGAGCACAAGTATTAAATACATTTAAAAAAATCTAATAAGACAAAGAGCTTAAATAAACAAAGAAACCCATAGGGGGAAGAGAAAAATCTTGTGAGGCGCCACAGCAGACGACCTGGCAACTACAATAAAACAGAGGGAAAAACTAAAAGTGACCGGAAAAAAACAAAAACATTTTAAATCAGGTTGATGCGGTTCTAGAGCATGGGAACTCACAAACTTTCTCTCAGGGGCAAAATTTAAAGTGTGGTTTGTGGCCGAGGGCTGCACCGGTGGATGCGGGGTCAGTGGGGGAGGGGGGAGAGGCTAGAGCAACAAAAACAACTATGACCATGAGGTTGAAAACAGGTCCCTGCAGCGGACGCCTTCGTCCACGTAGCCACCAGACCCGGCATACACACATCTTTCTTTCTTTCTCTCTCTCTCTCTCTCTCTCTCTCTCTCTCTCTCTCTCTCTCTGTCTCTCTGTCTCCCTCCCTCTCTCTCTGTCTCCCTCCCTCTCTCTTTGTCTCCCTCCCTCCCTCCCTTTCCCTGTCTCCCTCCCTCTCCCTGTCTCCCTCTGTCTCACTCTGTCTATCTCTCTCTCCCTCGCTCTTTCTCTGTCTCCCTCCCTCTCTCTCCCTGTCTGCCTCCTTCTCTCTCCCTCTGTCTCCCTCCCTCTCTCTCCCTCTGTCTCCCTCCCTCTGTCTCCCTCCCTCCCTTTGTCTGTCTCTCTCCCTCTTTCTGTCTACCTCCCTCTATTGCCCTTCTCCCTCTGTCTGTCTCCCTCTGTCTGTCGCCCTTTGTCTGTCGCCCTCTGTCTCTCTCCCTCCTTCTGTCTCCCTCTCTCTCTCACTGTCTCCCTCCCTCTCTCTCTGTCTCTCTCTCTTTCCCCCTTTCCCTCTCTCTGTCTCCATTTGTCTCACTCACTCTGTCTGTCTATCTTGCTCTCTCTCCCTGTCTCCCTCCCTCTCTCTCCCTCCCTCTGTCTGTCTCTCTCCCTCTGTCTGTCTACCTTCCTCTGTCGCCCTCCTCCCTCTGTCTGTCGCCCTCTGTCTGTCGCCCTCTGTCTGTCGCCTTTTGTCTATCAATCAATCAATCAATCAATCAATCATAACATTTGTATAGCGGACTACTCACCCGGAAGGGTCTCAAGGCGCTTGGGGGAAGGGGTCAGCTATTGCTCGAACAGCCAGGTCTTGAGTAGTCTCCTGAAGGCGAGATGGTCCTAGGTCAGCCGAAGGTGGGTGGGGAGGGAGTTCCATGTCTTGGCCGCCAAGTAGGAGAAGGATCTTCCTCCGGCTGTGGCTCTTCGGATGCGTGGTACGGTGGCGAGGGCGAGGCTTGTGGAGCGAAGCTGTCGGGTGGGCGTGTAGAAGGTCAGGCGGTCGTTGAGGTACTTGGGGCCCAGGTCGTGGAGAGACTTGTGTGCGTGGGTGAGGAGTCTGAATGTGATTCTCTTGCTGACGGGGAGCCAGTGCAGGTCCCTCAGGTGGCTGGAGATGTGGCTGCGTTGGGGGATGTCCAGGATGAGTCGGGCGGAGGCGTTCTGGATGGATTGGAGTATTTTCTGTAGCTTGGCTGTGGTTCCGGCATAGAGGGTCTATCTGTCTCCCTCCCTCCCTCTGTTCCCCTCCCTCTGTTTCCCTCCCGCTGTCTCCCTCTCTCTCTCTGTCTCCCTCCCTTTGTCTCCCTCCCTTTGTCTCCCTCCCTTTGTCTCCCTCCCTCTGTCTCCCTCCCTCTGTCTCCCTCCCTCTGTCTCCCTCCCTCTGATTGTCTCCCTCTGTCTGTTGCCCTCTGTATGTTGCCCTCTGTATGTCGCCCTCTGTATGTCACCCTCTGACTGCCGCCCTCTGTCTATCGCCCTCTGTCTGTCTCCCTCTGCCTGTCTCCATCCCTCTGTCTCCGTCCCTCTGTCTCCCTCCCTCAGTCGACCTCCCTTTGTCACCCTCTCCCTGTCTCCCTCTGTCTTTCTCCCTCCCTCTATCTCCCTCTCTCTGTCTCCCTCTCTGTCTCCCTCTGTCACCCTCTGTTCCCTCCCTCTCTCTCTCCCTCTGTCTCCCTCTATGTCTCTCTGTCTGTCTTAGTCTCTGCCCCTACCTGTCTGTCCCTGCCTCTATCTGTCTGTCTCTATCTATCCCTGTTTCCCTCCCTCTATCTCCCTCTCGGTCTCTCTGTCTGTCTCTGCTTGTCTTCCCCTGTCCCTGTCTCTGCCTCCATCTGTCTCTGTCTGTCTCTATCTGTCTCTGGCTGCCTCCCTCTCTCTCTCTGTCTCCCTCCCTGTCTGTCTCCCTCTCTCTCTCGCTCTCCCTCTCTCTCTCTCTCTCTCTCTCTCTGTCTCCCTCTGTATCCCTCTGTCTCTCTCACTCTGCCTGTCTCCCTCTCTCCCTCTCTCTCTCTGTCTCCCTCTCTCTGTCTCCCTCCCTCCCTCTGTCTCCCTCCCTCAGTCTCTGTCCCTCAGTCTCCCTCCCTCTGCCTCCCTCCCGCTGCCTCTCTACCTCTCAGTCTCCCTCTCTCTCTGTCTCCCTGTCTCCCTCTCTCTCCTTCTCCCTCTGTCTCTGTCTTCCTCTCTCTCTCTCTCTGTCTCCCTCTCTCTGTCTCCATCTTTCCCTCCCTCTCTGTCTCCCTCACTCTGTCTGTCTCTGTCTGTCACCGTCTATCTGTCTCCCTGTCTATCTCCCTCCCTCTGTCACCCCCTACCTTTGTCTGTCGCCCTCTGTCTTCCTCCTTCTGTCTCCCACCCTCTCTCTCTCTCTCTCCACCTCTGTCTCCTGCCTATCTGTCTCCCTCTCTCTCTGTCTCCCTCTGTCTGTCTCTGTCTCCCTCCCTTGGTCTCCTTCCCTCAGTCTCCCTTCCTCTGTCTCCCTTCCTCTGTCCCCCTTCCTCTATCTCCCTTCCTCTGTCTCCCTTCCTCTGTCTCCCTCCCTCTGTCTCCCTCCCTCTGTCTCCCTCCCTCTGTCTCCCGCCCTATCTGTCTCCCTCTCTCTCTGTCTCCCTCTCTCTCTGTCTCCCTCCCTCGGTCTCCCTCCCTCGGTCTCCCTCTCTCTGTCTCCCTCTCTCTCTGTCTCACTCCCTCGGTCTCCCTCTCTCTCTGTCTCCCTCCCTCGGTCTCCCTCCCTCTGTCTCCCTCCCTCTCGGTCTCCCTCTCTCTCGGTCTCCCTCTCTCTCGGTCTCCCTCCCTCTCGGTCTCCCTCCCTCTCGGTCTCCCTCTCTCTCGGTCTCCCTCTCTCTCGGTCTCCGTCTCTCTTGGTCTCCCTCGCTCTCTCTGTCTCCCTCTCTCTGTCTCCCTCTCTCTCTGTCTCACTCTCTTTCCCGCTCTCTCTTTCTCCCTTGCTCTGTCTGTCTCCCACCCTGTATCTCCCTCTATCTGTCTCCCTCCCTCTGTCGCCCCTTTCCCTCTGTCCTACTCCCTCTGTCTGTCGCCCTCTGTCTCCCTCCGTCTCCTTCCCTCATTGTGTTTATCTATAATTATGTCACCCCTCTCGCCTCTTTTCCTATCTTCTCTCATCAATCATTTCTCCCTCTTTCCTTTCCTTCTCTCCGTTTGTCTCTACTCCCCACTACGTCTCTTATTTTTCTTTTTGGCTCTGTCTCTCTCTTTATCTCTCCTCTGCTCTTACGTCTCCCTTGGCCACAACATGGAGGAGAAATTAAATTTTTCACTACAACATTGTCAAAGTCGAATTTTCATATTTTTTCCATTTTTAGTCATATTGTTCTTTAAATGTAGTTATTTCAGTCCTTAGTGTTTTTTGCAGAGTGTTTTCACTGTCTGCTGTATACATCATTCTCCCCATTGCACACACGGATGGAATTTAATAATAAAGTTTAAATTTCAATCCGGTCTGTCACTTCACAGTTTTTAAACTGAGAATGTTTGCACTAACCCCGCTCCCCAAACGCCCCCACCCGCGCCCCATAGCTTTTTATCTGATTGTTGTGGCCTGCTGTGAGAGACTAAAGCTCCCGTCCCCTGCCTAAGACTTGCTAATAGTGCTGCTTACCTCCTGAGGCCTGGGATGGGCGGAGATGCTCCATGCTGTGCCTCCTCTGCCGGCCCATTGTCATTCTGCCCATGGCAATGAACCGGCCTCACTCTGTGACCTGCTGAGAGTCACACTCGGCGCTGTAGCAGCCTTTCAGGTAGGAAAATCGGCCCAGGTATGTGGGCCCATCCTCTAGAACCGGGCCTGAATCCAGGGGGGGGGCAAGCGCCCCCTCTTGCCCCCCCCCTGCGGACGCCCATGCTCGTAACCGCTTCCATCTGTGTATTTATTTATTATTCGTTACTTTAATATGCCTTGGACTATTTCCTTGAGCACGGAACAATTATAAAGCACCCACCTTGCTTAAAGATAAAGCAGCACTATGGCCGCACTAATTAAAAACAAACATATAACCCAAATCTGCCGCATGTCAGCTCATTAACAATAACAAGCAATGGAGCAGGGAGGGAGAAACAACAAGCTGGAGTGTGCAAAAGTGTTGCTGTGTTAGAGATGAAACATGGTGGCCAATCTGATTAAAAGAGGCATACAACATCAAGGAGTACCTGCATTAAAATGTACGGTGTTAGACCTGACATCCTTGGCGTGGTTATTCCCCCATCTTTTTGCCTCTGACTCATGTATTTTTGATGCTGTGCTGGATTTCGTTTTTGCTGGTTTAGATGCTTTGGACCCTCTGCCACTGCTGAACAGTGTCAGAGGGTAAGTGCTCCCTCTGTAAATTGTCATATTGATTGGGTATACCTGATTGGCATATCTGTATCACCATGAAGTCCCTAGTAAAGTGCACTGTGTGTGCCAGGGTTGGTGATGTCAGATGCTACTAGTGGGCCTGCGGCGCAGATTGCGCCACCCACATGAGTAGCTCTAAAATGGTGTCTCAGGCCTGCCAGCGCAGGGCCTGTGTGCAGTCAGTGGACTGTCATGTCCGCCTGGCCAGTGTCCCCACTGGCTGGGCTTAACCCTCCCCTGTCTGTGCACATCAGCCACCCCTATGGAAGGCTCCAGGTACCCCCCTGGGCAGGGTGCAGTGTATGGATAGGGGAGAGCATGTACTAGTGCAGGTAACATGCACTGGTGGAGAGCAGCAGCCACTTTGTGTGCTTACTGCTGTAGGGCTGTTAGGCTCCCTAGGGTAACATGGGGAGGCTGGTCCCATTGGACCCCAGCCTATCTCCCTATAGGAACAAGATGGAACATCAATGAAAGATATCCCTGAACTCAGAATTAAATGACACATCTTTTAGTGAAGGTTGTTTTTGGATCCTGGGGTTGAGAATAGCACTTTTAGAAAGTGGCTGTTCTTTTGTTTAAACCTTTCTGTGTGCTTGGGCCTGTGTGTGTGGAATGCCTGCGTGACAGGAGCTGCAGGGCCCCGGAGGGGGTTGGAGTCAGCCCAGGGGTGAAAGGCGACATCTGTTGCCCGGGGAAGGGGAGAGAGAAGCGCCTGATAGTGCTGGGCTGTGCCTGCCTGACCACCGTGCTGGCTAACTCCCCTGCCGGCCTGCTGTCACCTCTGGCCCTGAGGCTGTCAGGAAGAAGAACACCAGAAACATTCCACAGCCAAGGATCCCCTTGCACAAAGGACTTCAAAGCCGTTCAGGGGTATAAGGGAAGGACCCCTTACTACAGAAGATTAGATTCTAAAATTCTACAAGCAAGAAGGAACCTCTGCTGGAGGAAGGACAGCTGAAGAACTAAAGGAAGATTGCCTTGCTGTGTGCTCTAAGGGCTGACCTGTTCTGCTGTGGCAACTGAAAGCTGAAGAGGAGAAAGGGACTTTGCTGAGTGCTGTGACCCTGCCTGCTTGAACCTACAAAGACTTTGCTGTGTGCTGTGTCTTTACTGAATCTCCAAGGGCCTGAGAAGAGCTGGCCTCCTGTTGGGAACCCAGGGCTAAAGGTTCCTAAAGCTTTGCCAGAAAACAGCTGCAAAATCGTGCTGTTGTGACCCGAGGCGCGTGGCACTCGACTGCGGAGCGTGAGGAAGGGATCGGTGTGCTCATCGGCACATTTCCCGTGAGGGTTGGAGGCTTGTGGCGCCTCCCCTCGTGAAACCTGCTCCTAACGTGGTGGGGAGGTCGAGAGGGGGGTCTAATCGTGACCAGCGCCCTTGAAAACCCTTTGCCGCCAAATCACCATCGCGGCCCGGGGCCAGGAACCCCCCAGTAACTTGCTGTGAGGTCCAGGAGCTGCCGCGGCGAAGAACGAAGCCGCCACGCTCCCATTGGTGGAGGGAGCCGAGCCCCCTCACTAACGCCGCGACGGGATTGGCCCGTGCGGCGCAGCGTCATCAGCAGTGCGGGGCCGTGATTGGCCTAGGGAGCGGAGCGTCATCGTTGCTTGTCCCGGGAGCCGCGCTGCCATTGGCTGACTCCCGGGTGCTGTGGAGGCTCGCCTGAGGAGCCGCGAAGGGATTGGCTGCCTTGGCTGAGGCAGCCGAAGAAGCCGAGGAACCAGCGCGATCACCGCCGGGCCCGGGAAGAAGTGACCTGACCTCGCCGAGGGATCTCTGTCAGTGCTCCAGCCCCTGGCCTGCCGTCTCTGCTCCCCGCTGCTCTTTGAAGGATCCAGAGCGGGCGGAGAGCGTCCTGAGACCGGCCGGGCGGGAGCCACACTGAGCCTTCCCCCGCGAGGTGCCCCTGGGGGACCCGCGTCACCGCGAGCACGGGGAAAGGAGTTCCCCCTCCCTCAGGATACCGGGTGAGACGCGCTAGGAGCGCTTGTGGTCCCTGAAGCCAGGGGACCATGGGGGCATAGTTTAATAACGCTGGCATTGTTTCTTTGCTCATTTGGAGAGCATTGTCAACCCAATAACACTGGCATATCTTCTAAACGCTGGCATTGTTTGGACTGCTCGTTTTGAGAGCGCATCATTCAGAAATCAGGGGCATTATTTTTAATACCTGATTTAAGGGACTTGAGACTGTTTTGTTTTGCTGCCTATTTACAAGAACCATTAAGAATTAAGTGCAACCTTTAAGATAAAATGCTAAGTTGTCTACAGAAGTGATTATCATGCAACTGCTTCTTTTATATGCTGAAACTAGATAAAGTTATATATTTTTATAAAATATACTTACCTGTGTGGTCTCAGTTTGTGGTGGATTGGGGATTATTGTTGTGTTAAGTGCAAATATTATCCACGTTGCCTCTGTTTAGCCTAGACTGCTCGCGCCATGCTACCTTGAGGGTGAGCGGGGGTTATCTCAGAGGGTTATTCCTTCACCCTGACTAGAAGCAAGGGTCCCTACTTGGTCTAAGTTACTTACCTGTGCCAACTAGAGACCCCCGGTTCTAACATACGGCAAAAGACACTGGATAAAAAATCTATTAAAAAAGTTCTTCTAACCAGGGAGATAAAGATGTTAAGCGTAAGAAGACTGTACTTTACCAGTGCTTCTGCTACTTGAAAGGAAGTGAGGTATCGGCTGCCGGACGAGACAGGAGGCTGCAAAATAGAGCGACGTTGTAGAGAACCAATGGTGAGCAGGGGTGGGAATAGAGTGGATATACTGATTACAGCAGGTCTTGCAGCAGCGCATGCACAGCCTTGCTCGACCTAAAAAACGAGGGGAAATTAATAGTTCTCCTCGTATTGCCATGCTAAGGCTAGGTATTCCCTGGCGTTAGTGTTTGGGGCTGCCACAGCCTTGGAAATCTGAGGCAAGGTGTGTTGCTTTGGAAAGCCCACTGCAACACCCATTGCACACTCCTTTGCTGTACAGGACTGCAGCGGAAAGGGGTATATTTACAAGGTGGCTTTAAGCCTCGTTAAGAGGCTTTGTGGCACCTGGTAAATATGGGAAATGGGTCAAAGCCACCGGAGCATCACAAAAAGTGATGCTCCAGTGGCGATAGGGGCTTGTACATATGCCCACTGGTTTGTGTGCAATTTTTACTGTGCGAACTGCTGTTTTATTCCACCCGTGACTGTTTGGTTTTGTCTCCAAGTTTCCCCTGTGCTGTACTTAGACCTGCAGGGACAAGCCCCCAGCCCACATCCCTCTCCCCGTTTCTTGATTTTTAAAGTTAAAAAAGGAAAGCGAACCCTCAGAGGCAAAGCAGATTGTGTTTAAAAGGCTACTTCATCTGCATTATGACTTAATCTGTGTTGTGAAAACTGCTGATTTTGCCGCCCATAACTGTTTGAATTTGTGCCCTAGTTTCATCTCTACTGTGCTTAGGCCTGAAGGGCAGGCCCCTAGCCCATACCCCCACTTTTTTATTTTTAAAGTTAAAAAGACAAAGTACCCCCTCAGAGGCTAAGCAGAGAGTGTTTAAAAGACTACTTCATTTGCTTTATGGATTAAACTGTGTTGTGAAAATGCAGTTAATTCCAACTGTGCCTACTTGAATTAGTGTCCTAGTTTGCCACGTACAGTTCTTAGGCATGCAGAGGCAAGCCCCCAGACCATTTCCCTCCGTTTCGATTTTTAAAGTTAAAAAGGCAAAGTACACCCTAAGAGGCTAAGCAGAGTGTGTCTAAAAACGACTTCATCTGCGTTAGCGTTTAAACTGTGTTGTGAACACTGCTGGTTTTTCCACCCATGACTGAATTTGTTTTCTAGTTTCCCCTGTACTGTGCTTAGGCCTGCAGGGGCAAGCCCCCAATCGATACCCACCCTTGTTTTTTATGTTAAAAAGGTAAATTACACCCTCAGAGGCTAAGCAGAGTGTGTTTAAAAGGCTACTTTATGGTTTAAACTACATGTGAAAACTGCTGTTTTTGTCCACCCATGACTGTTTGAATTTGTTTCCTAGCTTCCCCTGCACTGTGCTTAGGGCTGCTAACTATATAAGGCCTGAAACCTATGTTTTTTTTAAGTGAATATATATATATATATATATATATATATATATATATATATATTACCTACTGGCAGTCGCCAGTAGGTAGTTATAGTTAGGATAATTTTCAATGTTAAATCTCAACATTCTATTTTGAATAACTTTGGCGCCGGTTGACGAATCTGCCTGAAATTTTCAGGAAAATGGTCTCATGGCGGTCCGGTCCTTCCCTGAAAGTTTGGGGGGGATTCGTCAAGCGGGGGCCGAGATAAAAGGGGGGTCCCAAAACGCGTTTTCCCCATGTTAATTTCCATAGGGCGGTCGATTTCACTTTTAGCCCGAACGGCTGAATGGATTTCCACCAAACTTGTCAAAATTGTAGGGACTGGTAGCCCGATGTGCCTTTGCTATGTCTCAAGATATGTGCTCCAGTGGATTTTGAGTAATTTAGGTTCAAAAAAATATATATATCTATAGGCGCTCTCCCGTGCGCGCACCCGAGTGCGCTCCAGGCGCGGCACGCGACTTGCGCGCAGGAAGCTGATTGGCTCTCAGTTGTCTGTAAACATTCTAAACAGTCCGGAGCGGCCGCCATCTTGTGTCTCGGTAAAATCGAGACACAAGGGGTTTGAAAAAAAAAGGGGCAAATGACCATAAGGGGGAAGAGTAGACCCCCTCTGACCCCCTAGGTTTGATGTAGGGACTAAAATAGGGTCCTGCAGGGCATTAAAATTTTTTTTTCGTTTTGCGCGGGGGAAGCGCATGGTACGCGCACCGGCGAAGCACGGGGAAAATCCAGGATTATATTTATGAAGGCCTTGCGCTGTTAGTTTTGCGCTTCCTGTGCGTCAATTTTTGTGACGCACCAGCGGTGTAAAAAAATGCGCATTGTTATGCAATATTT
The DNA here is from genome assembly GCF_964263255.1 of Lissotriton vulgaris. Lineage (NCBI taxonomy): Eukaryota > Metazoa > Chordata > Amphibia > Caudata > Salamandridae > Lissotriton > Lissotriton vulgaris. The sequence continues at coordinate 1,399,330,152 of NC_141687.1, read as the reverse complement.
AAAAAGTGACGCATCTATCTAGATGCGTCACTTTTTAAATATAGTGCAACGAGGTACATTTTATTACACTGCTGGTGTTATGCGTCACTTTTCTGTGCGCACTCCTTATGACATTCCAGATGTGTCATATTTAATGTATGACGAATCATGTTGCAGATACAATATGGCGCAGAGTTTTAAAAAGTGACCCATGTACCTAGATGCGTCACTTTTTAAAAATAGCGTCAGGTATAATGCATGCAGAGGGGGTGTTCTCCCGCAAAAAGCTTTGTAATAGCGACGCAGTGAAATCTTTCAGATTTCACTGCGTCAGTTTTAGGATGCTGTTGCGTCAAAATCTTGTGCCTGCTTTACAGCAGGTGTTAGACTGAGGCAAGACCTTTCATATGCTGCTTTCCCCATTTGAAAGGACACATTACTGGAGTTGCGTCACTTTTGTGACGCACTCCAGCAATGCGTTACTTGGAATGTCATAAGGAGTGCGCACAGAAAAGTGACGCATTGCACCAGTAGTGTAAAAAAATGTGCCGCGTTGCGTTATATTTAAAAAGTGAGGTATCTAGGTAGATGGGTCACTTTTTAAAATCAAGCGCCACATTATATCTGCGTGAGGTATAATGCATGCAGAGGGGGTGTTCTCCCACTAAAAGCTTTGTAATAGCGACGCAGTGAAATGTTTGAGATTTCACTGCGTCACTTTTAGGATGCTGTTGCATCCTTTAAATATAGTGCAACGAGGCACATTTTATTACACTGCTGGTGTGATGCGTCACTTTTCTGTCCACAGTCCTTATGACATTCCAGATGTGTCATATTTAATGTATGACGAATCATGTTGCAAGGAGCTACAGATACGTCAGTATTTCTGACATATGTGTAAACATAAAAGTGATGCGAGGCCGGCGCAAAATTTTGACGCAATAGCATCCTAAAAGTGACGCAGGGAAATCTCATAGATTTCAGTACGTTGTTATTACCAAGCTTTTTGCGCGGGATTGCCCCTCTGCATACAATATACCTGATGCAGATACAATATGGCGCAGAGTTTTAAAAAGTGACCCATGTACCTAGATGCGTCACTTTTTAAAAAATAGTGTCAGGTATAATGCATGCAGAGGGGGTGTTCCTTGCAAAAAGCTTGGTAATAATGACGCAGTGCGTCACTTTTAGGATGCAGTTGCGCCAAAATCTTGCGCCTGCTTCACAGCAAACCTTTCACATGGTGCTTTTTCCATGTGAAAGGACACATTACTGGAGTTGCGTCACTTTTGTGACGCACTCCTGCAATGCGTTACTTTTGTGTTTACAGATATGTCAGAAATACTCCAGTTTATTCACTGTGTCATAACTTTCTTTTCTAACACTCACCTTCTTTCATTCCTCCTACTTCACTTCCTTTCACCTCTCATACCTTTCTGTTCTTTCTTACTCATTCTCCTTTCAATTATCAATGCACTATATTTCACTTACTCTTCATTTTTTAAGATTATAGCTCTTTGATGAGAATTGGAGGTAGTTCTGAAAAGAACTTTTGGTTTTCTTCTTTTAACTGAAGAGGAACAAAAACAGGGAATAGAAACTGCTCAACAGGAGCAAAAAGAAAAGAAAAAAATTAGGGGTGGGAAGGGCAGTGATGGTTCTCTAATGCCCGAACCATGAGCTGGACACTTTGCTCCCCATAGGTGAGGAGTTGATTGCAGTATCTGCATCTGACGAGCCCATGGTTGAATGCAGGTTGGATGTTGGCTACCTGCCCCTGAGATTGGTCTCTTCCAGAAGAAGTTGCTCCTCCTGTTGATGTAGAGGCCCCATCTCTGGGAACCTCCTGTGCCAGAGCCCTGACACTTTCCCGGGCAAAATTCTGGGGGTGCCTCCTCTCCACATGTCGGATCATCGTAAAGTTCCCAAAAGAGTATTTTTTTTGGGGGTTACCCCGTGACAGGACCTGTTTGCAGATCCTGCACTCTACTTTTGGTGCATTCACCTTCTTCTGGCCTTCTGGAAACTTAAAAAATTTCCAAATGAAATGTTCCTTCACCTTTGGGGTAGGAGGCTCTTCATCAATGAAGTCATCTTCACTGCTGGATGGTCTGGCAGCCATGATGAATCCAGGAATATGGAGCAGCAAAAAAGGCAGGTCTTTCAGTCACAAAAGTGAAAGAAGAAGTGAAGGAAATGGGTGGGGATTTCATTCATTGTAAAAAAAAACTGTTAGCAACCAATGAAAAGTGTTATTTGAGGGTCACATGACCCGACGCGTTTACGCTGCGCGCTCCGGAGCACTTCCGGGTGCGTTTACGCAGCGCGATCGTAGGCGCTTCCGGGGCGCAAACGTGGCGCGATCGTAGGCGCTTTTCCGTGCGTTTATGCGCCGCGCACGTATGCGCTTCCGAGGGCACTTACGTTGCGCGCCGAAGTGACGTCATCAATCTTTTATAGAAATGCATAATCATTTTCCATATTAAAAAAAACTAATTTTATTTGTATGGTACGAAATGTTTTGCATTATTATTAACTTTTCATTCATATTTTTTTTTCACGAACGACAGTTGCGCTCTGGGTGCGCTTTCAGATGAGCTCTCGGAGAAGCTTACAGGAGAGCTTAGCTGAAAGCTTCCCGGAGCGCGCACCCAGAGCGCAAAAGAAAAAAATTATAAGAAAAAATGAATACTTAAAAAAAAACAGCAAATTGTAAAAAAAAAAAAGGTTAGAAACTCGATATACAAAGGAATTAGCATTTAAAAAACCTATGAAATTCACTGAAAAAACCATAGGTTTCACACCAGTTATAGTTAGGAATTAGCATTTAAAAAACCTATGAAATTCACTGAAAAAACCATAGGTTTCACACCAGTTATAGTTAGGAATTAGCATTTAAAAAACCTATTAAATTCACTGAAAAAACCATAGGTTTCACACCAGTTATAGTTAGCTGGAAATTTTACTGATATAAAACCATTGAAATTCCCACGTTATAGTTAGTCGGACTCACTATAACTTGCGCGTGCAATGCACTGCTGATGACATCACATATTACATCACTCATGACATGGTCAGTGACATCACTCATGACATCACTGATGACACCATCCTTGTGACACAGTGACAGACCTCCTTTCAGTGTAATGTAACCCATGAAACACATATTCAAAAATAGAAACTAATATTTTCAAAAAAGTGGATATACCCATACCAGTTACAACAACCAATTCAGTAATATCACCATCTAATACACATCCACTCATGTGTATGTATATGGGTTATTAGATATTTTTATTAGTATCAGTATGAGTGTCTATATGGTTTGGTGGGGGTATTACTTAGCACATAGATGCATGAGTGACTGACTCTTTGTTTGTATGTGTTTTGAAGACAACATATGTACAGGACTGTATGGGTGGATGAGTGTCTATATGTGTTTGTTAGTGAGTGAATGACTGTCTCACTAGTGTCTTTATCAGTAACTACATATGTTTTAATCTAGTATATATGAATATTGATGTATATAAGTGAGTATATGTGAGAGTAAGAGATTGTAAGAGTTCCTGTTTAAATAAGTATGTGTTTCTATAAGTGATTGTTTAAGAGAATAAATATGTGTAATTTTAAATAGAAGTAAGGTGGAAGTGTGTGTATAACTCTATATTCAAATAAATGGATGTCCAATAGTTTATTTGCACGTGTGAATATGTGTGTGAGTAACTTTTGGATGAATGTCGGTGTGTAACAGGATGTATAGGTGTATCACTTCATATGATGAGTGAGTATATGTATGAGTGACTATATAGAACTATTGGTGAATGAGTGGATGTGTATATAGATAGTGGAATTACTGAATTGCTTGTTGTAACTGATATAGGTATCTCCATTTTTTAAAAAATTTCAGTTTCTATTTTTGAATATGTGTCTCAAGGGTTACATTATAGTGAAAGGAGGTCTGTCACTATGTCACAAGGATGGTGTCATGAGTGATGTCACTGACCATGTCATGAGTGATGTAATATGTGATGTCATCAGCAGTGCATTGCACGCGCAAGTTATAGTGAGTCCGACTAACTATAACGTGGGAATTTCAATGGTTTTATATCAGTAAAATTTCCAGCTAACTATAACTGGTGTGAAACCTATGGTTTTTTCAGTGAATTTAATAGGTTTTTTAAATGCTAATTCCTAACTATAACTGGTGTGAAACCTATGGTTTTTTCAGTGAATATATATATATATATATATATATATATATATTTATTTATTTTCTTTTCTGTTTTTTTTTTGTTAGTTCTGCCTATATGTAATATCAATGGCAAAATATAACGTTAGTGAGATTGAATACTCACAGTACAATAGGCAGGATGTACCTATGTTTGTCGAAAAATGAAACATGCATGCACTTTAGATAAATCCATTCATTGGTTACCTAATGTTTTTAAATTTGCACTGAGCACTTTATGTCATTTGGACGCCATGAAATGTTTACAATCTTTGCGTTATTTGCACATTACAAGATGGCTGCCAGATATTGTATTTTGAAAATAACAAACTGTCGTTGATGTCTATGACGAGTTGGCTTTAAATGGCGTTCTGTATTGCCACACGGGTGAACACTGACGAAGCCTCCGGGCGAAACGCGTCTGTTGTGGGGGTAGGGGCTCGAATTTAATAAACTTTGGAAGCTGAAGGTATGGCGTGCTGGTCTTCTGTCTAGCCTGGATTGGAGTGGACTGTTCGTGAATTCGTAAAGCGGCTCACCACCGCTGACCGAGCACCCGGGACGAGGAGGAGCGACGGCGGTGAGGACTCTGTGGCGCAAATTTTGATGGCCGTCTGCCCCGAAGCGAGGAATATTCAATTGGAACATTGAGCGGAACGAAGTGCTCAATTGTAAAAGAAAAACGGAAAGAAAATCGTACGTCGCGGAACCCTGGAAAACGGCGAAAGACTTGGACGTATCTGCTGGGACCACGGCAGACGGACCGAGACACCCGCTAGGATCTGGGTGAGTGAAGCAACGACGATGATCACGTTTATTTATTGAATACGCTTCTGTCCCGACTCCACATACCATTATGAACTTTTAAACATCCAAATAGCCCCGCAAGAGTGTACAATACCGTAACACCGCCTCCGAGCATTGAACTGTGTGCATTGCATGTTAAAAGCGGCAAACAAAGTAACAGCAATACGATGTCAAACCCTGGAGATTGGATGCTTGAGAGAGAGTCTGCAGCAGAAATAATGTTCAAAACAAACAAAGACAAACAAACAAAAGCTGGGAAAGAAACTACAATCCCGGCACCAACGACCAATTTAAAGATATTATTTCAACAGCTCGAAAAACTAATGGAAAGAGAAGTAAGAAAGTGGTGGGAAGCCACGTCCCTACAACGCTATGTGGACTGTGACCGTGTTCCAAGGGGCCTCCGCATATACACAGTACCATCATACGAAAAACCCAATCCAGCCCTGCTAAAGGAATGGGCAGAATATACAGCTGAGAGCGCCAAAGGAATGGTGAAAATGTTAATAAAATATGCTTGGATAGACAGAGACGACTGTCTAAAGGAGATAGCAGACCTGGAACAAACGATCACAAATGAAAAAGACACAAAAACTAGTGAAGATCTGAGAGCCACAATGATGAAGAGAGTCAAGGAGTATGAACTTGGCATTAGAAAAAGGAAACAAAACAAATTCTTAAGAGACGAACAAGATTACTTGTCTGGGAGAATTTTGACGTTTGCTCGCAAGTTTGATGCGACCAGAAAACGCTTGGCACAAGGGGCTCCTGCAGCGAATACCGCAGAAACTTCGGAATCTGAGGTTGAACTTTCGGATGAAGAACGAGCAGGGGCACATGGAGACAGTAACAAAACTAGTGAAGATCAAGAAGAAAATGTTTTTTTCGATGAGTTTCAAGTGATAAAAAAAACCAGACAGAGGCCACAACAACGCAACCACCCTCCAAATCTAAGAGGAAAACGAGGAGGGGCAAGAGGGAGAAATGCGGCTACCACCTCGCCAAGAGTAACCAGGAGTGCTTCCAGACGCACGAAACGGTAGAAGATAAGACCATTATTAACCTCTCATCAAGAAAACTATCAAAAGATGAGGAAATCATACTCAAAAAGGGCTTGAGCTTTTGCCCCACCAACGATTTCAATTTGGTGGATACCAAAATTGACCTCTTCAAATTTATCAGGAAACTCAAATTTCAAAAGATCTTCGCTCTATATTCCTCAAATTCAACCAATGGGAATGATCCAACACAGAATGAAGGTGAGGATACTGTCACACTAACTCAATTGGTGGAGACACTAAGTGACACTGCCGATATCACGATGAACGATCAAGACACTGAAGTACAAACCTCATACAGTGCAAGCAAACAGATAAGGGACCCTAGCAATATGAAAAAGAAATCGAAGAAACTTCCTAAAACAAAATATGATGCGATTGATGTTTTTAATGACGCAGTACTTATGGACCTAGAAAAATTGGCAAAAGAGAAACTAGATGTGAAAAAATCTAACATAACTAGAAAAGAATGGGAAGCGCTTAAATCTTTGAGCAGCGATGAAACCATTGAAATCAAACCCTCCGATAAAGGTGGAAACATTGTAATCTTTTCTAAAGAGAAGTATCAGGAGGAGGCCCTAAGACAACTGAGGGACAAAGACTGCTATGAAACAATCAGTAGGCAGGAATATAATAAGAGCATCTTGGAATTCAACAAACTACTGGCAGTTTGGAGGGAAAAAGGGATGCTAAGTATGGATGAGCTGATGTATTTACAATGTGATTCACCGATCCTTCCAACGTTTTATCACTTGCTAAAAGTCCATAAAGACCCCATTAGACCACCAGGGAGGCCAATAGTTTCAGCTATTGGCAGTCTGCTGGAGAATGCCTCAAGATTCATTGATGGATACATCGCACCAATTGTCAAAGAACTCCCCTCCTATGTGAGGGATACACAGGACTTTCTTCGATTGATAAATAACATTGCTTGGGAACCTGGTTTTCTACTAATAACTCTGGACGTCGTCAGCCTCTATACCTGTATAGCACATGACAATTGCATTTCCGCAGCGAAATGGTTCCTTGATCAAAAACATGTCCAGTATCGGGACCATAATGAAATGCTAATACAATTAATAACTTTCTGCCTTAACAACAACATATTTTTGTTTGCAGGACAGTTGTACGGACAGGTTAGAGGAACATCTATGGGCTCGTGCTTCTCTCCCAGCTACGCGAATCTTTTCGTAGGCTGGTGGGAGAAGCACGAGGCCTGGGGGGAGGCAAACAACCATTGGACAGACAATATTCTTCTATGGACAAGATACATAGATGATCTGTTTGTGGTGTGGCGCGGCAGTAGATCCTCGGCTGAGGAATACATCGCCGAACTTAATAACAACAATTGGAACCTCAAATTCACCCATGAAATAAGCGACACCAATGTATACTACCTTGATCTAGAAGTCTATGTAGACAATGGCAAAATACAGACCAGGCTGTATAGAAAACCGACGGCCGGTAATGCGGTCCTACATGCAGCAAGCCAACATCCTAAATGTCTCGTAGGCAGCATACAATATGGCGAATTCCTTCGCCTGAAGAGAAACTGCTCGGATGAGGAGGAGTACGTTCGGGCCAAGGAAGATGCCATAAATAGGTTTAAGATCAGAGGGTATTCTCGGAACGCATTATCTAATGCGGAAGAGAAATCAAACAAAATCCAAAGGGATGAACTACTGATACCCAAACAGGTGTTGAAGAATGAGGATAATCCTAGAATGATCACCACATTTAACTCGAAGTCAGGCAGGATAATGCACATTTTTCAAAAAAAATTGGCATATCCTCAAAACAGATCAGATAATGAGCAAAATCCTCCCAGAAAGGCCCATTTTAACATACAAACGGAGCCAATCTCTGGGGGACCATCTTGTCCACAGCCATTTTGTGCCACAAAAGAAGAAACCTGTCCAAATCACAAGATCCACTGGATTCTTTCCATGTAGAGCCTGCAAGGCCTGTAAAAATAGTAAGATAACAAAAACTTACCCAGGTAAAACTGATGAAAATGAACCCGAGAGATGTATTAAGAAACTACTCAATTGCAACTTTGAGTATACTATCTATTGTCTTACCTGCCCCTGTAAAAAACGCTATATAGGCAGCACGATCAAACCTACCAAGATGCGAATCCTAGAACATCTTCGGGCAATAGCTAACAGGGATAAGGCCTACCCCGTAGCGAGACACTTCGCTGAGTTCCACAAAAGCGACAGGGATCTGTTAAGCTTCTATTGTATGGACCAAGTGGAACGCAGCGAAAGGGGTGGTGACAGAGAAAAAAGACTCCGTACTTTAGAGTCAAAATACATAATCGGGTTAAAAACTACAGTTCCCTGGGGTTTGAACAACAATGAGGAGATGTGGGTGCATCTGGAATAAGAACTATATATTGTGTAACATCATACAATTTCCACACTTCTCAGAAAGGCCTTGCAGTTCCACACTCTCTATAAGACCTTTGCATCCTATAACAAACCACTCCCCCCTTCTGAATTTTTGCCCATTCAGGGCGAAAGGGACTGAGTAAATTGAGAAGGGGTACAACAGCCCATTCAGGGCTCAAATCTGGGGAAGTAGTTCTGCCTATATGTAATATCGATGGCAAAATATAACGTTAGTGAGATTGAATACTCACAGTACAATAGGCAGGATGTACCTAGGTTTGTCGAAAAATGAAACATGCATGCACTTTAGATAAATCCATTCATTGGTTACCTAATGTTTTTAAATTTGCACTGAGCACTTTATGTCATTTGGACGCCATGAAATGTTTACAATCTTTGCGTTATTTGCACATTACAAGATGGCTGCCAAATATTGTATTTTGAAAATAACAAACCGTCGTTGATGTCTATGACGAGTTGGCTTTAAATGGCGTTCTGTATTGCAACACGGGTGAACACTGACGAAGCCTCCGGGCGAAACTCGTCTGTTGTGAGGTTAGGGGCTCGAATTTAATAAACTTTGGAAGCTGAAGGTATGGCGTGCTGGTCTTCTGTCTAGCCTGGATTGGAGTGGACTGTTCGTGAATATATATATATATATATATATATATATATATATATATATATATATATATTACCTACTGGCGGTCGCCAGTAGGTAGTTATAGTTAGGATCTACTTTCCATAGGAAATCGGCAACATTCTATTGGGAATAACTTTGGCGCCGGTGGACGAATCTTTGCAAATTTCTCCAAGAAAATGGCCCGCTCCGTTGCGCTCCTTCCCTGAAAGTTTGGGGGGGATTTGTCAAGTGGGGGCTGAGATAAAATGGGGGTCCCAAAACGTGTTTTCCACATGTTAATTTCCATAGGGCGGTCGGTTTCACTTTTAGCCCGAACGGCTGAATGGATTTCCGTCAAACTTGGCAAAATTGTAGGGACTGGTAGCCCGATGTGCCTTTGCTATGTCTCATGATATGTGCTTCAGTGGATTTTGAGTAATTTAGGTTCCAAAAAATATATATATCTATGGCAGCGCCCCGGTACGAGCACCGGGGAGCGCACCGGGCGCGCCACGCGACTTGCGCGCAGAAAGCTGATTGGTTCTTGGGTTTCTGTAAACATTCGAAACAGTCCGGAGCGGCCGCCATCTTGTGTCTCGGTAGGATTGAGACACAAGAGGTGGCCAAAACAAAGGGGAAATGACCATAAGGGGGCAGGGTAGACCCACCCTGATCCCCTAGGTTTGATGTGGGGGCTATAAAAGGGCCTCGGGGGCAAAAAAAAAAAATTTTTTTTTCGATTGTCGCAGAGGGAGCGCCCGGTACGCGCACCAGTTAGCGCACCGGGAAGCGCACAAAAGAGAAAAAAGAATGCCAGAGTTAAAAAATGTTGGCAATATTTTATAAATGGGAGGTAGTTCTGAAAAGAACTTTTTTTTATTCTTTTTGTTGTTATTTATTTTTCTGAACTTTTTTTTGTATTTTTGAACAATTTTATACTTTTGGGGGGGTTTTTAAGGGAAAAAACAGAAAACAGGGAATTGGAAATGGCTCAACAGGAGCAAAAAAAAAGAAAAGAATTACTGCTTCCTTTTCTTGCGGCATTGGTGGTTGTCTACTGTATTATTTATTAAGGTGACACCATAACATAATGTTTTGCCACAGAAAATGCAAACAAATTTGAGGTTGCCAAATTTTGGCTGAATATTTGGCACCATTTGGCGTTCTTCAGGACCAGAAAGTGAGGGTACAGTAGTGGAAGTGCTGGCCACAGGGGGTGGGTTGTTTCGAAGTTCCTGGACTTCAGCCTGGGCTAAATTATTGGGATGCCACCTCTCCATGTGGCGGATCATGGTAAAATTACCAGAGGAATATTTCTTTGTGGGATTGCCCCTGGAGAGAACTTTGTCACAAATAAGACAGGTGACTTTGGAGGCGTACACCTTTTTCTGGTCATCAGGAAAAGAAAAGAATTGCCAAATAAAGTGCACTTTAACGTGCCTTTGTCTTGGTTCTTCAGGCAGGAAGCGCCTTGGTTGTTGATCCTCCTCCTCTTCTTCCTCCTCTTCTTCTTGTCCTCCAAGAAACTGTAGTGGTGGACCTTCTTTTCTTGGTGGTGGGGGTGGTGGTGGGTGTGCACCAGCTGCAGCAACAAGTGATGCCATTGTTTGCTCGAAAATAGCTCTTGCTCTCTCAATGAAGAAAGTAAGAATGAGGAAAAAAGGAGGGGGCTTTCATTATTTGGAGAAAAAAATGATGAGAACCAATGAAAAGTGTTATTTTCAAGTCACATGACCCGATGCGCTTACGTTACGCGCTCCGGCACGCTTACGTTATGCGCTAAGGGCCGTGCCGCGGAGCGCTTCCGGGTGCGTTTACGCAGCACGTCATAAGACACATTGCGCGGCTACACGATACGTCACGCTTACGCGACGCGTCACGATGTTGTTTTCGATCGCGACATTGGTGCTAACGGGACGCTTCCCGGTTTGCGCACCGTGGCGCTTCAAAATACTACACTTTCCGGGGTGCTCACCGGGGCGCGCACAAGGGCAAAAAAAAAAACAGTATACAAAAAAAAAAGTTTTACATTGTAAGGACTGGTAGCTTGATGTGCCTTTGCTGTGTCTCAAGATATATGCTCCAGTTGTTTTTAAGAAAATTAACTTAAAAAAAATATATATTGGGCTACATTGGGCTATATATATGTTAGAGCCCAAATGTAGCCCAAATGTAGCCCAATGTAGCCCAATGTAGCCCAATGTAGCCCAAAGATGGCCACCAGAGACAAAAAAATACAAATGTCGCCCAAATATCAGCCAGATGTAGCGCAACTATAGCCCAATGACAGTATGTACCAGAGTGTTCTAAAGAACAACTAGAGCGCTAACAGTCTTACTTATAAAGTGAGACTTATAGTTAGGAATTAGCATTAAAAAAAACTTTGAAATTCACTGAAAAAACCATAGGTTTCACACCAGTTATAGTTAGCGGGAAATTTTACTGACATAAAACCAATGAAATTCCACGTTATAGTTAGTTGGACTCACTATAACTTGCGCACCTGCAATGCACTGCTGATGACGTCACATATTACATCACTCATGACATGGTCAGTGACATCACTCATGACATCACTGATGACACCATCCTTGTGACAAAGTGGCAGACCTCCTATCAGCATAAAATAACCTTTGACACACACATTAAAAAATAGAAACTAACATTTTCTTAAAAAAGGAGAAACCAATACCAATTACAACAACTTATTAGGTAATTCCAACATCTACATACACATCCACTCATTCACCAACAGTTCTATATAGTCATTCATATATATATTCACTCATCATATGTAGTGATAGACCTATACATCCTGTTACACACTGTTACACTGTTTGTATGTGTTTTGATGACAGCATATGTGCCGGACTGTATGGGTGAATGAGTGTGTATATGTATGTTTTAGTAAGTGAATGACTGTCTTACTAGTGTCTTTATCAGTAAATACATATGATTTAATCTAGTATATGTGAGTATTGATGTATATAAGTGAGTATATGTGAGAGTGAGAGATTGAAAGAGTTCTTGTTTTAATAAGTATGTGTTTCTATAAGTGATTGTTTAAGAGAGTAAGTATGTGTAAGTTTCCTTAGAAGGTGGTAGTGTGTGTATAGCTGTATATGCAAAAAAATGGATGTTCAATAGTTTATTTGCATGTGTGAGTATGTGTGTGCGCAACTTTTGGAAGACTGTCGGTGTGTTAACGGATGTATAGGTGTCTCACTACATATGATGAGTGAGTATATGTATGACTGACTATATAGAACTGTTGGTGAATGAGTGGATGTGTATATAAATGGTGGAATTACTGAATTGGTTGTTGTAACTGATATAGGTATCTCCACTTTTTTGAAAATGTTAGTTTCTATTTTTGAATATGTGTTTCAAGGGTTACTTTACAGTGAAAGGAGGTCAGTCACTCTGTCACAAGGATGGTGTCATCAGTGATGTCATGAGTGATGTCACTGACCATGTCATGAGTGATGTAATATGTGATGTCATCAGCAGTGCATTACACCCGCAAGTTATAGTGAGTCCAACTAACTATAACGTGGGAATTTCAATGGTTTTATGTCAGTAAAATTTCCAGGTAAATATAACTGGTGTGAAACCTATGTTTTTTTCTGTGAATTTAATAGCTTTTTTAAATGCTAATTCCTAACTATAACTGGTGTGAAACCTATGGTTTTTTCAGTGAATTTAATAGATTTTTTAAATGCTAATTCCTAACTATAACTGGTGTGAAACCTATGGTTTTTTCAGTGAATATATGTATATATATACATATATACATATGTATATATATATATATATATATATTCAATGAAAAAACCATTGGTTTTAGGCCATATATAGTTAGGGATTTGCATTTACAAAACCTTATTTTACTCGCATAAAACCATTGAAATTCCATATATAGTTAGATGCGCTAACTATATATCGCGCACCCGCAATCCACTGCTGATGATGTCACATATTACATCATTCATGACATGGTCAGTGACATCACTGATGACATCACTGATGACATCACTCATGTGATAATACAATGAACCTCTTCAGACTCTAATATAACCTTACATACACTCAGTATAAACAGACACTCACAGACTGTCACTCATCCATGGAGTTACTCACACACCTAGTCAGTCATGCAAAGAATCAATCACACCTCCATTTCCTCAACTATACAGTTATACACACCTTACTTATTCAAACATATTCTAACACATATTTACTCTCTTATACAATCCCTGATACAAGCTCACAGTGATCCATACAGCCACTCACACATTCACTGGCTCTTATCCACAGTTATTTATATATGTCAACTCTCACATGTATTGTGTTTCACATACGTATTTACTTGCACATGTAGCACTGAGATATCCATTCACTCACCAACACACCCATGCACAGTCAACCGCCCATATAGCTGTTTCCACATGCACTCTTGAACTCATACACCTAGTGAATCAACTGCTTACACATCTATGCAGAGAGTCACACACCTCCCAGCCACCCACACACACACTCAGCCTCCCATTCAAATACTTGGGCAACCAATCAATAACCCATATAGCCACTCTTATAGCTACTGATCAACACATGCAGCAGCTTACACAACAACAGACATACTGATGCACAAATTAAGACAGTTTAGTCACTAACCCATGCACTCAGTGAGACACATTTAATCACTCTTTCATACAGTCAGTCATGCACCTACTAAATTCTTCATCCAGACACTTATACATCCACTCATTCTTCAATATGTAAAACATATTTAAACTTTACAGAAACATAGTCACTGGATGTTGTCATCAGTGATGTCATCAGTGATGTCACTGACCATGTCATGAATGATGTAATATGTGACATCATCAGCAGTGGATTGCGGGTGCGCGATATATAGTTAGCGCATCTAACTATATATGGAATTTCAATGGTTTTATGCGAGTAAAATAAGGTTTTGTAAATGCAAATCCCTAACTATATATGGCCTAAAACCAATGGTTTTTTCATTGAATTTTCAAGGTTTTGTAAATGCAAATTCCTAACTATATATGGACTATAACCTATGGTTTTTTCATTGAATTTCAATGGTTTTTTAAAAGCTAATATCAAAAGCTGTCAAATGTCAAGTACGTGATCAGTAAAAACATTTCGTATTTATGCACGCTGATGTGCTTTGAACGCCCCCCCCACTCCCCTCTTTTCTCTTAGTAGTACTCTCTCTTTGCAGATAGTGAACGGTAGTTAACGCAGACCTTTGCCCCCGTTGTAATCCGTCGTACTTGCTTGTCTCTCCATTTGATTGATTATTATCCAAGCATTTACTGTTTTACAATTGGTTCTCTTTGGATCATTCTCTATTTACAAACAAGCACAAAGTCACAATACTCTGTTTAATCTTTGCAGATAGTGAAAAATCGTGTAAAAAAATAAAAGTAATCGAGCAAAATCAGTAGACCACTAATTCGATCTCTTTTTGACCTCAGTAAAATACAAACATTAGGAACAACCCTTCATGAGAAATACGAAAATAGTGAAATGAACTGAGCTCCACACCATGAGGGCTGCAATACAGCTCGACTCCGCCACCCACACCGCGCAAAATAACGACAAACCCTATGCAAATATTATAAATATACACAACACACCAGCAAAGAAACAGAGTAAAACATTTTATTAAATAACTATTTACATAACTATTTTATACTTTTTATTGCCCGATCCGGCTAGCTCAATCGATCGAGCATGAAACTCATGCACTGATAGCAAGCGTTGAGAGTTTGTAGAACGATGGCTTCAGATTTTCCACATACGGTGTAGTGGCGCGAACTGGCAGGGGGCGTTTGGATTCTACCCCTTCCCCAAATAAGATTTTCATACGTGAATGTTCGTTCATGCTTTTAGTCCCTAAGTTGCTTCCATGTCACTGCCTTACACAAATGGCATAAGTCCTGGTTGTTGAGTGCCATACTTCAGAGTTCGAAGCAGCTCTTGTAACACTGTTTAAACCTTATTTGCACCTGCTGCAGCTTCACTATTCAAAGTAAGTGGGGTCCATTTGTGGACCTGACTGCATTGGAAAACAATGTGATACGGTGCCTCCCTAAACCGCTTGACGGAGGCCCCCGAGAGGCGGTGAGATGGCGCGGACTGAGAGGGGGCGCTTGGCTCCTGCCCCCTCCCCAAGTCGTGTTGCCCTGGTGACGCCTGAGATCGCCCCCGGCATAGGCGGCCGGCTCCCGGGGTCCGGCGGAATTTTTTCCCTTTTGAAGAATCTTCCATTCTGGACCTTGTCCCACAATCTGTTTGACCTGAAGACACGCTGTCGTGGGGCGCCCCTTTACCGTTTTAGTTGCCATTCCGCCCGCTTTTGGTACTCTGTGCCTCTTCCGCCATTCAGCTGTTTACCGCCCGCTCTTGCGACTACAACGTCTCGCTCACCATGTAGTTGAGTTGCTCCCGCTCTTAAGATTTAACCGAACTTTTTGGACTGCTGAAAGCGGTTGTATTCCGACCGCTGGTTGGTGGAGACATTTTGACTATATTCTGGACCTGCATTGTCGCGTAATGCGTCATATGACGCGACGCGTTAGCGCACCCGGAAGTGCTCCGGTGCGCAAGGCGCAGCTTCCCGGAAACGATCCAGAGCGCGCCGCGCAGCGCGTAACGTAAGCATAACAGGTCATGTGACTTGTTAATAAAACTTTTCATTGGTTCATTTTACTTTTCTTTTCCTAATGATGTAAGACTAGGTCATGTGACCTAAAAATAACACTTTTCATTGGATTAAAACATTTTTTTTCCCAAACGATGAAAGCCCCACCTTGTTTCTGGATGTTTCAGACTGAAGCTGGCGTCACCATGAGAGCACCACCATCTCGTAGCTCCGTCATGGCCATTTCGCAAGCAATCATGGCAGCCGCTCCCCACCGGAAGCCTGCGGGAGTCGACGGCCCCCAAGACTTTTGTACAATCTTCAAGGCTGAGGGGACGCTTTCGAGAATGGAACCCAAGCCATGGCAGACAAGCGTCCGAGTTCCAAGGTGTCCCAGGGCCATTGTACCGGACCAGGCCCAAATCCGAAGAGCCGGCCGCCATTTTAAGAGTCCTGTGGAAGCCGCCTATCGCTGCACAGCAAGAGTGGGAGCAACTCAACTACATGGTGAGCGAGACGCTGTAGCCGTAAGAGCGGGCGGTAAACAGCTGAATGGCGGAAAATGCACAGTGTAGCAAAAGCGGGCGGAATGGCGACTGAAACGATAAAGGGGCGCCCCACTACAGTAGACGAGCCTCCGCCATGTGCTTCAAAACTGCATATGTATCTCGTGATATCAAGATTGGGCAACCAGTACACAACAAGCAGTTACGAGTCCCATTTACACCGGCGCCATTTTGGGCGCGGCCGGGCAGGTCCAGGATCTAGTCAAACATAACAAATGAGGCTGACGTCTCTGAAGCAGTTGACGAACAGCAGGACATAGCAAATAAACATGAAGTCTCTAAAGCTGTTAACTCACTGCAGGACAAAACAAGTAAACCTGAAACCTCTGGAATAATTGTCGCTCAGAAGAACAACACACAAAACTCTGTAGTGTCTGTGGAAAGTAAAACAGAAGGGCACTGGAGTTTCAGACACACTTAACACTAATGACTTAACAAAGATATCGTCTGTCTATGAAGCAGCTGTCACAAGGAAATCCCTAACGCATCAGCATTCTCGGAAGAGGTTGACACAAATAACATCTTAAGGAACAAAGAAAGACCTGTTCACTCTTGACACCCCAGGTGCTGTCTATGTTGCACTATAATGCTGCATCGAGAAAACGGACAACCCTATTGATGTGGATTTTTCATTATTGATTATTGTAAAGAAATGGCGACTCCCCCCTTTAGCAGATTAGCTAAATGTTTGTGTAATTTAGGCATAAAAGTTATAATATTGTTGTTGTTGTTGTTATCGTTATAGTTCTGGTTAATTTCAAAAAATGGTTAAATATATTTACAGTTTTTGTTGCGTTCGTTATAGTTAAATGTTAATAAAGTTTTAAAATCTAACTTTGTTGGAGTGCTATATATGTTTAAAAAATCGGATGAATGGGGCCTTGAATCGGGTTATTGTCATGTGTGGGCTTTGCAAGTGTACTGCTACAAGATCGGACATTTCAAACTCAAATGCACATTCTTTTTCTTACCTTTCCGAAGCATGGAGCGCAATAGCAGGCAGAGAAAGGGTGATGCACGTGTTGAACACTGCCTGGCCTGGCAAGTTGCTGGCAGTGCCCCCCCGCCCGCTCCTGAAAGAGGGCACACACACACCGCCGCCCCGAGTACTTCACAAATCTTTAAAAGACCATGCGCTTGTTCATGAGGCTTAAATGGTTTATCACCCCTTCTATAACCCCTGCATCGACCCTCTGATGTTTCCTGGAAGAATTAGCACGTAACACAATACCAAGCCCTGTCAGCTAAAACCCCCGAGAAATCATGGGGCATATTATCAAGGGGGTTTATTTCCACTTTTTTGGCTTTAAAAGCCAAAAAAAAAGAGATAAAATTATCTCCCTATTACCAAGCTGTCGCTAACACCAGTTAGTGACAGCTAAAAGGAGATAGCGACCATCTTGAGCCCCGCTTTGCATATCAGTGATATTTATCACTAATGACATGCAAAGTGGGCGTGCCAAGATTTTAGCGACTGGAAACAGTCCCTAACCATCGCTATCTCCTATTACCAACTTTTGGAGATATTCGCGCTAAGAGCGAATATCTCCAAAACCTAACACCTGCCCTGAGCAGTTTTAGCCATGTTATCCAATGGGAAGTGGATAACATGGCTAAGAGCATTTGCTGGATAATGCATGAATATCGCTGACTTTTCAACGATATTCATGCATTGCGGCCGTTTTTTATCGCATTTGCGATAAACCTTGCTAATAGCAAGGTTTATGTGCGATATAATTCGCCGATGTGCAACGATAATTTTTGTCTCTAAACAAGTTAGAGACAAAATTACCGCTAGTTGTTGGTAATATGCCCCCGGGTTTTTCCTTGCAGGAATCAGGAAGCGAAAGACTAGCACTGAAATCAGTAGTCTCACGCCTGAATCGGGAGGGTTGGCATGTCTGGATACTCTACAGCTGGGGTCATAAACTACATTCGCAGGGCTAGGTGATAGCCTAGGTCCGGCCTGGACAATCGGACACAGAGGAAGAGGAGTGTCAGAGGGTGCGGTAGTGAATAGGGTGAAAGGGAGGTGTCGGGCAGGCACAGGGTGTGATTCTCAGAGAAGAGCAGCGCAGATGGGGGGAAGTATATGGCCCATGCATGAGAGAGAGAGCGGGGGTGACCATTGCGTGGGGGAGATGCGTGCGAGGGTGGGGAGCCATGCTGAGAATCGGCGGCGTGCAGAGAGTGGCCCTGGTCAAGGCATCTAAAATGGCTGCCGTGCACGACAAAATTGTGGCATTGGACAAAACGCAAGATGGCGCAGACAATGTTTATCAATAAGGATTCATTTATAACAAAATATTTACTCGCAGTGACAAAATGGTGGTCACCACTTCCTGATTTCCATCGAATCGAACGTTAACAAACGTCACGCAGCAAAAAAAAAAAAAAAAAAAAACACGCACAGAGCAGTTTTTAGCCATGTTATCCAATGGAAGGTGGATAACACGGCTAAGAGCATTTGCTGGATAATGCATGAATATCGCTGACTTTTCAACGATATTCATGCATTGTGGCCGATGTGCGGCGATAATTTTTGTCTCTAAACAATTAAAACGAAGCACAAAATGGCGAATTCCCGTTTCGCTACCAGTTTGCGGCCCAGTTCGCGGCCCGGGAAACGCTTCTACCGTGAAAAATAATTTTTTTTAATTTTCCCCACGGGACCCTTTAATAACCCCAACAACAATCCTAGGGGGTCAAGAGGGGGATACCTTGCCCCCTTTCATTAAATTCCCCCTTCGTTTTTCACCTCTTCTTCTCTCTCGATCCTACCGAGAGATAAGATGGCGGCCGCTCCGGACTGTCACGCAGCAAAAAAAAAAAAAGCTCACGCACAGCCGCTGGAAGAGATGTATCAACATATATGAGCCTCCTCAGCCACCCTCAGGAAATATAGGGGATTAGGATACGTCTCCCGCACCCCCTTATACCTAGTAATTTAATTAACGAAGCACAAAATGGCGAATTCCCGTTTCGCTACCAGTTTGCAGCCCAGTTCGCGGCCCGGGAAGCGCTTCTACCGTGAAAAATCATTTTTTTTTTTATTTTCCCCACGGGACCCTTTAATAACCCCAACAACATTCCTAGGGGGTCAAGAGGGGGATACCTTGCCCCCTTTCATTAAATTCCCCTTTCGTTTTTCACCTCTTCTTCTCTCTCGATCCTACCGAGAGACAAGATGGCGGCCGCTCCGGACTGTTTAGAATGTTGACAGACACCGGAGAGCCAATCAG
Source organism: Lissotriton vulgaris (assembly GCF_964263255.1). Taxonomy (NCBI): domain Eukaryota; kingdom Metazoa; phylum Chordata; class Amphibia; order Caudata; family Salamandridae; genus Lissotriton; species Lissotriton vulgaris. Next base: position 1,399,310,584 of record NC_141687.1, on the reverse strand, counting down.
CTTTCTGCGCGCAAAGTTCCGATAAGCGAAAAGTAAGCGGACCGGATCGCTGCCCGGAGCGCTGTTACAGATATATATCTTGATTTAAACGTTAATTTCTCAAAATCCACTGAAGCACATATATTGAGACCTAGCAAAGGCACATCGGGCTAACAGTCCCTACAATTTTGCCAAGTTTCGTGCAAATCCATTCAGCCGTTCGAGCTAAAAGTGAGGCCAAAGGCCCTATGGAAAAATGAATGGGAAAAACGCGTTTTGGGACCCCCCTTTTTTCTCGGCCCCCCCTTGACGAAACCCCACCAAATTTTCAGGGGCTGCTCAGAAACAAAATGTGCCATTTTCCTGAAAATTTCAGCCGATTCCGTCCACAAACGCCAAAGTTATTAGACATAGAATTTTCAAAAATCCCATAGGGAAAAAATCCTAACTATATATACCTACTGGCGATAGCCAGTAGGTAATATATATATATATTCACTGAAAAAACCATAGGTTATAGACCATATATAGTTAGGAATTTGCATTTACAAAACCTTGAAAATTCACTGAAAAAACCATAGGTTAGAGACCATATATAGTTAGCTGGACATTTTATTGACATAAAACCAATGAAATTCCATATATAGTTAGTTGCACTAACTATATATCGCGCACCCGCAATCCACTGCTGATGATGTCACATATTACATCATTCATGACATGGTCAGTGACATCACTGATGACATCACTGATGACATCTCAAATGACATCACTGATGACATCACTGATGACATCTCAAATGACATCACTGATGACATCATCTAGTGTCTGTGTGTTTTTGTAAAGTTTAAATATGTTTTACATATTGAAGAATGAGTGGATGTATGGAAGACTGAGTGTGTGTGTGGCTGGCTGGGAGGTGTGTGACTCTGTGCATATCAATGTGTACTTGTATCAGTGATTGTATAAGAGAGTAAGTATGTGTTAGTATATGTGTGAAAAGTATGGTGTTCTGTGTTTAACTGTATAGATGAGGAAATCGAAGTGTGATTGATTCTTCACAGGACTGACTAGGTGTATGAGTGCATATGATAGTGTTGTAATAATGAGTGACTGTATGTATGAGTGATTGTATGGGTGAATGAGTGAATGTGTGTGTAGACGTAGGAATCAGTGAGTGTGTATGTAGTAACTGGTATTGGTGTGTCATGATGTCATCAGTGATGTCATTTGAGATGTCATCAGTGATGTCATTTGAGATGTCATCAGTGATGTCATCAGTGATGTCACTGAAGTATGGTGTTCTGTGTTTAACTGTATAGATGAGGAAATGGAAGTGTGATTGATTCTTTACAGGACTGACTAGGTGTGTGAGTAACTCCATGGATGAGTGGCAGTGTGTGAGTGTCTGCATAGGTGTATGAGTGCATATGATAGTGTTGTAATAATGAGTGACTGTATGTATGAGTGATTGTATGGGTGAATGAGTGAATGTGTGTGTAGACGTAGGAATCAGTGAGTGCGTATGTAGTAACTGGTATTGGTGTGTCATGATGTCATCACTGATGTCATTTGAGATGTCATCAGTGATGTCATCAGTGATGTCATTTGAGATGTCATCAGTGATGTCATCAGTGATGTCACTGACCATGTCATGAATGATGTAATATGTGACATCATCAGCAGTGGATTGCGGGTGCGCGATATATAGTTAGTGCAACTAACTATATATGGAATTTCATTGGTTTTATGTCAATAAAATGTCCAGCTAACTATATATGGTCTCTAACCTATGGTTTTTTCAGTGAATTTTCAAGGTTTTGTAAATGCAAATTCCTAACTATATATGGTCTATAACCTATGGTTTTTTCAGTGAATTTCATTGGTTTTTTAAAAGCTAATATCTATAGCTGTAAAATATATTCTTTATTACGTGACGTATCACGTAGCCACGTGAGACGCCTCATGACGCGTCGCATAACCGTGACGTATCGGTTCTGCAGCGCAAACAAAACCCGTAACGTAAGCGTGCCGGAGCACGCTTACAGATATATATATTTTTTTTAACCTTAATTAGACAAAATCCACACGTGCACATATCTTGAGGCCTTGCAAAGGCACATCAAACAAACAGTCCCTACAATTTTGCCAAGTTTGCTGGAAATCTATTCCCTTAATTTTTTTTTTACTGTTTCTCTTGGTTTTCCCCTTGTTACGCTTACCGGGACGCTACCCGGTACGCGAACCGGACGCTCCAAAAACACAAGATGGCGGACTCCCGTTACGCTGCCGGTTAGCTGCCCGGTTCGCGTACCGGGAAGCGCCTCTACCGCGAAAAATCGCGGGGGACTTTAATATCCCCCTCATCAATCCTAGGGGGTCAGGAGGGGTTTACCTTGCCCCCTTTCCTTCATTTCCCCCTTCTTTTTTCACCACATCTTGTCTCTCGAACCTACCGAGAGACAAGATGGCGGCCGCTCCGGACTGTTTACAATGTTGACAGCTACGCTGCCGGTTAGCTGCCCGGTTAGCTGCCCGGTGAGCTGCCCGGTTCGCGTACCGGGACGCGCCTCTACGGCGTAAAATCGCAAAATTTTTTGCCCCGCGGGGCACTTTAATATCCCCCTCATCAATCCTAGGGGGTCAGGAGTGGTCTACCTTGCCCCCTTTCCTTCATTTCCCCCTTCGTTTTTCACCACATCTTGTCTCTCGATTGTACCGAGAGACAAGATGATGGCCGCTCCGGTTTGTTTGTTTTTTTTTTTTTTTTTTTAAAGTATTTTTATTGTCGCAGGAATCGGTAATAAAACAAAAGTATCATACATAAGTACATTTACATTCTCAATTGATTTTCTTTTTTTTTTTTTTCCTTTTAGAAAAACATAAGATTTACATTGCTTATGATTAAGGGATAGGGTGTTGGCAAGAGAAAGCAATAATAAGGAAAGGGATGGAAAAAAGGAAAAAGGAGAAAAAAGGAAAGATAAAGCAAGAGTTAAGTTATGAAGCTTCGGCACGGCCTTGTTAGAAAAAAAGGAAGGAGCTATTTCCCAAAAACAGCTAATACTGATTCAATTAATTCACACAAATATCTTCATATGTCAACTCTATTCCGCAGTTGTTATACTTCAAAGAAATTGCATCCAAATTTTTTCTTTTCTAGCTAAAGTTTTTGGTCCTCTATGTTTAGCGAGTGTAAGTTCCATGGTTCTGATTTCTATAACTAATGTTAACCACTCAGCTACAGTTGGAGTGTTCTTAGATATCCAGGCTCTTGCTATAATTAATCTTGCACAGGCTAATAAGATTGTTATAAGATCTTGATTGGGACAGTAAGTCTCATAGATATCAAGTAAAACCATCTGGGGTGATAGATCCGGTATTTTAATCTGACTGTCTTGAAGATGTTTTATAATACCCGTCCAGTAGCCAGAATACGCCGGGCAAGAGTAAAGCATATGTTCTATGTCAGCAGCGTGAGTGTTGCACTTCACACATTTTGTTTTTTCTGATGTTTGGTTCCCTTGCGCCCAGGCGGATATTCTTTCTGGAGTGTAATACAATTCTGTGATAGTCCTATATGATTGTAGTCTTAAGTTGGAAGAGTGCACAACATCATTTATATGAGTTAAAGCTTTACTGATCTGTTCTGAACTTATGTCCTGATTTAGCCGGCGGGACCATTTAGTAGCTATATTGGTGGTATTTTCAGTTTTATCCTTGGTTAAAAGTTGATATCCCAGTTTTATAAGTGATTTGGTTTTATCAGAATATATGCACTCTATAATCTCAGACTGAGTAATTGATGTTAATTTCATTTTGTTAATAAAAAAGTCTCTCAGCTGGCGATATCGGTAGTGCATATCATTTGTCGCACCATTTAAAATTTTCATGGTGTCGAAATCTAGCATACCATTATGTCCAAATATATCGCCTAGTGTGTTAAGGCCGCAATTAATCCAACGATACCCAGTCCCATCTGAAAAAATTACTGGAAGACCCGGATTGTCCCATAGCCTGAGTTCCGTATTATAAAATGAGATCTGACTAATGTGCATAATCTTTTTCCAGATATTTATAACATGCTTAGCTGTCTTAAATCTCACCCGTTTGTAGTAGTTTGGATCGTGTGTGCGGAGCAGAAATTGATTTGAATCAGTACCTAACAAATAGCGATAAAAAAAAGTACAGGACTCTTTCTTAAGTAAGCTCCGAATTCTATAAAAAAAAGTTGCCAGAAAGTATAATTTAAAATCAGGAAAAACAAGTCCCCCTTTTGAGATTGGTAGTTTCAAAAATTTTATAGCCCTGCGTGCCTTTTTGTATCCCCAAATAAAGCTGCTACAAACAGAGTCCAATTTTTTAAAGAAAGATTGATTTGGTTGCAGTGGTATGGCTCTAAACAAATAAAGTAACTTGGGAAGTATTTTTATTTTGATCAGGTTTAACCGACCAACCAGACTGAGAGGGATTTTGTGCCATTTTTTAAGGGTTGTGGAGGTTTCTTTTAGAAAGGTATCATAGTTTGTTTCCGGAATTTTCCCTACTTTAGCCATTAACTTGATACCTAGATAAGTAGCTTCTTTGCAAGTGTCATAAACATGTATATCGGGGGTATAATTAGCTATAATTTGGGTTTTACTCACGTTCAGTTTATAACCTGAAACTAGACCAAATATATGTGCCTCGTTAATAATTTCTGGCATAGCTCCGTTAAAGTCTTTTGTATAGATAGCTATGTCGTCGGCGTAAGCCGTTAGCTTCAAAACAGTTCCTCCATGACTTACTGGGATAATGTTTACCTGATCATTTAGTGCGTTTAAAAAAGGTTCTAAGGATAGGGCAAAAAGTAAAGGAGAAAGGGGGCAGCCCTGTCTCGTGCCTCTTAGTATTTTAAATTTTGCTGATTCTTTGTCTCCATAACTAACCAAAGCCAAGGGTTCGTCATAGAGGGACATAACCCAATCCAGATAAGACCCGGAAAGACCCAATTTCCTTAATACTTCCCACAGATAGTCCCACCCCACTCGGTCAAAAGCTTTTTCTGCGTCTAACAAGATCATACCGAGTGGGCTGTGAGTAACTTCAGCAACATCAAAAGCAATTATTGAGGTGTTAACGTGTGTAGTAGTATCCCTTCCCATGACAAAACCGTGTTGTTGTAGATTAACCATGGAAGGCATGCTAGGGGCCAGCCTATTTGCCAGTATCTTAGAGAAGATTTTAACATCCGTGTTAAGTAAAGAAATCGGTCGGTAAGACCCACACTCTTTTTCCGGTTTCCCTTTTTTCAAAAAAAATATTATTTTCGCTATTTTCCATGAAGGAGGTGCTTTTTTGGATACACTGATTGAGTTTATCACTTTCTCCAATAAAGGTAGTAGTTCTTGTGCACAAAGTTTGTAAAGTTCTCCTGGAAGGCAGTCTTCCCCGACTGCTTTCCCTAATGGTAGACTATCTATGGCCCGTTTTATTTCGTCTAGTGTTATTACAGAGTTAAGTTGTTCAATAGTTTCCATACTGAGTGTTTGAGATGCAGTTAAGTATTTATCTAAATATTGTATTATAGCTGATTTCGCATGTGATGTCTCTGGGGTGTACAATTGTTGATAACATTTAACAAACTGGTTTAATATTTGATCCGTTCTGTCGTATATATTTAAGTCATCCCCTACTATTTCTTTAATTTTTGTTTTGGCTTTCCTATCCGCGGTTTTGAAGGCCAGTAATTTCCCAATACGATCGCCGCCCTCATATTGTCTGAATTTAAATTTTTGTAGTTGTGAGGTGTATCTTTCTCTCAGTGTTTTTAATAAACCTGCTTGTGATTTCGCCAGCTTTAGCCTAATACTCTCAATATTATCCTTTGCATATTTCGTTGCTTCTGCCAAGCTGATTTCCAAATTTCGTATCTCATCTATAATTTGTTTCTTCTCATGGCGAATCTCAGCATTCTGTCTAAATATGTACTGTTGGGCAAAACCTCTAATACTGCATTTACATGAATCCCATACCATATTAATGTTAGCGGTATTAATATTAATTGAGATAAATTCCTGAATATGTTGCTTAAGTAGAATTGAGAATCTCGTATCTGTTAATAAATGTCTCGGGAAAGAAAACTTTCGTAGTTCTTTAGTTTGATCAGGAAACATAACCTCAAGTAATAATGGGTTGTGGTCAGAAGTAATTTTAGGGCAGATATCTATCGAACAGTTATCTAAAATTTGTTCTGAGGCCCATATCATGTCAATTCTTGAGCAAGATCTGTGTGGTACAGAATAATATGTGTATCCTGCCTGAAGAGGATATTTTGATCTCCATATGTCTCTGACGTTATTCAATCTTGCTAATTCCAAGATAGCAGTTCTAACTTTATTCATTCGTTTAAGTTTACTTTGTCCGGTGGAATCTATTTTATAGTTGATAGTACAGTTAAAATCCCCAGCTATTACTAATTCTCCATCCCAATCCAGTAAGTATAAACTTAGTTCTTCGTAAACCCTAGGGTCATCAATATTTGGTCCATATATTACACATAATACTATCTTGCAGTTATCACATTGTATCTGTGCAATTGCCCACCTCCCACGGACATCTGATGCAGTTTTTGTTGTTACGTATCTAGCACCTCGTTGTATTAAAATAGCTACCCCTCTTATGGTCTCATCTAAAGTAGAGCATACCACCACATTATAATTCAGTTGTGATAGCAGCTTACGGTCTTGATATTTAATATGTGTTTCTGACAGTAGAACTATATTCGGATTGTACATCTTAATCTCCTCCTTTACTAAGTTTCTCTTATTCTTACTATTCAGGCCGTCCACATTCCAACTTAATATTCTTAATTTAGACATGTTACTATCCTGTTAGTTATCCAGTACAAATTTCTCCCAACTACCTCTTCCCATTTCATATATGTTCCATTTTCATTGTTGAGTTTAAAGCAATAATCGAATCCTGCGAAACATTTTTTACACCCATTTTTTCCCCCCCCCACCCCAGACCGACATGGTCAGACCCTCCCCTGCCAGGACCCCTGGCGGGGCACTTTAATTATTATTATTATTATTGCAAGTTTATATAGCGCTAGGATCGACTCCCGGAGGAGTATCTCCGCGCTTCGACCGCTGCGAAACCCTTCCTGGCTTCCCTGAGAGATGGTCCCTTAATGGGTATCTCCAGGGTGAGACCAGGCATCCCCGGCGGTCTGGTGGGGCCGTTAGTGAAGATGAGGCAAGCTAGTGCCCAGAGTTGCCGAGTGCGATCGCTGATCAGAGTGGGCACCGAGGCGAGAGAATTATCGAGTCCGCTGACCCTGGTCCAGAAACCTGCCGCGTCGGGAATCGAACCCTGGTCCCGGGCCGTCCTCTGCTCTCGGGTCTGCCGCCTCTAACCAGTGAGCCACACTACTTCACTATCCCCCTCATCAATCCTAGGGGGTCAGGAGTGGTCTACCTTGCCCCCTTTCCTTCATTTCCCCCTTCGTTTTTCACCACATCTTGTCTCTCGATCGTACCGAGAGACAAGATGGTGGCCGCTCCGGTTTGTTTAGAATGTTGACAGACACCGGAGAGCCAATCAGATTCGCTTCGCGAAGTTCCGTTACGCGTCAGGTACGCGAACCGGGGCGCTAACCGGAGCGCTGTCACAGATATATATATTTTTTTAAACGTTAATTTCTCAAAATCCACTGGAGCACATATATTGAGACATAGCAAAGGTACGTCGGGCAAACCACATCTACAATTTTGCCAAGTTTCATGTAAATCTATTCAGCCCTTCGAGCTAAAAGTGAGTCCAACCGCCCTATGGAAAAATGAATGGGAAAAACGCGTTTTGGGACCCCCCTTTGTTCTCGGCCCCCCCTTGACGAAACCCCACCAAATTTACAGGGGCTACTCAGAAAAAAAAAGTGCCATTTTCCTGAAAACTTCAGCCAATTCCGTCCACAAACGCCAAAGTTATTAGACATAGAATTTTCAGAAATCCCATAGAGAAAAAATCCTAACTATATATACCCACTGGCTATCGCCAGTAGGTAATATACATATATAAACATATGTAATCTGCATATCTATATAAATATAAATGCATGCATACATATACATATATGCATACATATGCATGTTATTTACATGAAAGTTTTAAAAACACTAATAAAAGCAAAGCTAAAAAGCCACCTCATTACAAACAGAATGGCTTTAACTTAAACGAGGGCGCGATCTATTGCATTTTCAATGCTTGTTTACTTTGGTTCTATCAAGAAGGCATTCAGATGTGTCACACATTTGCCATAAATTCTGAATGTTAGCACTCTAGTTGCTCATTAGATCACTGTAGTAAAGCTAGTGCTCACCAGGGAAGTCTGCTGCTAATCATGGTTTGCAGCCATTTTCCCGCATTTTTTATCCCGCAGACTTTCAGTCCGCATACCATTATCCCGCAAGGTCATTGAGCTCGCATACCATTATCCCGCATTTTTTCAAAACGCATGTGCATTTATCGCGCATGCCTTTACAAAGAATTACGTTTTAAAGGCATGTATGGTAAATGCATTTGCGTTGTGAAAACCACGATGACGAGAGAGGTAAGTGGGTTTGTGTTAATTTTTTCGTGGGTTAGTGATTGTGTAGTGTAGTGTAGTGTTGTGTAGTGTAGTGTTGTGTTAGTGTAGTGTAGAGTTGTGGTGGTTGTTTAGTGTAGGGTCATGCTGGGGTAGTGTTTTAGGGTTTAGGGTTGTGTTGTAGTGTTTGCGTAGTGTAGGGTCATGCTGGGGGTAGTGTTTTAGGGTTCAGGGTAGTGTTGTAGTGTTTGCGTAGTGTAGGGTCATGCTGGGGGTAGTGTTTTAGGGTTTAGGGTTGTGTTGTAGTGTTTGCGTAGTGTAGGGTCATGCTGGGGCTAGTGTTTTAGGGTTTAGGGTAGTGTTGTAGTGTTTGCGTAGTGTAGGGTCATGCTGGGCGTAGTGTTTTAGGGTTTAGGATAGTGTTGTAGTGTTTGCGTAGTGTAGGGTAATGCTGGGGGTAGTGTTTTAGGGTTTTGGGTAGTGTTGTAGTGTTTGGGTAGTGTAGGGTCATGCTGGGGTGTAGTATTTTAGGGTTTAGGGTAGTGTTGTAGTGTTTGCGTAGTGTAGGGTCATACTGGGGGTAGTGTTTTAGGGTTTTGGGTAGTGTTGTAGTGTTTGCGTAGTGTAGGGTCATGCTGGGGTGTAGTGTTTTAGGGTTTTGGGTAGTGTTGTAGTGTTTGCGTAGTGTAGGGTCATGCTGGGGTGTAGTGTTTTAGGGTTTTGGGTAGTGTTGTAGTGTTTGCGTAGTGTAGGGTCATGCTGGGGGGTAGTGTTTTAGGGTTTTGTGTAGTGTTGTAGTGTTTGCGTAGTGTAGGGTCATGCTGGGGGTAGTGTTTTAGGGTTTAGGGTAGTGTTGTAGTGTTTGTGTAGTGTAGGGTCATGCTGGGGGTAGTGTTTTAGGGTTTAGGGTAGTGTTGTAGTGTGTGCGTAGTGTAGGGTCATGCTGGGGGTAGTGTTTTAGGGTTTAGGGTAGTGTTGTAGTGTGTGCGTAGTGTAGGGTCATGCTGGGGGTAGTGTTTTAGGATTTAGGGTAGTGTTGTAGTGTTTGCGTAGTGTAGGGTCATGCTGGGGTAGTGTTTTAGGGTTTTGGGTAGTGTTGTAGTGTTTGCGTAGTGTAGGGTCATGCTGGGGGTAGTGTTTTAGGGTTTTGGGTAGTGTTGTAGTGTTTGCGTAGTGTAGGGTCATGCTGGGGGTAGTGTTTTAGGGTTTTGGGTAGTGTTGTAGTGTTTGCGTAGTGTAGGGTCATGCTGAGGGTAGTGTTTTAGGGTTTTGGGTAGTGTTGTAGTGTTTGCGTAGTGTAGGGTCATGCTGAGGGTAGTGTTTTAGGGTTTAGGGTAGTGTTGTAGTGTTTGCGTAGTGTAGGGTCATGCTGGGGGTAGTGTTTTAGGGTTTTGGGTAGTGTTGTAGTGTTTGCGTAGTGTAGGGTCATGCTGGGGTGTAGTGTTTTAGGGTTTTGGGTAGTGTTGTAGTGTTTGCGTAGTGTAGGGTCATGCTGGGGGTAGTGTTTTAGGGTTTTGGGTAGTGTTGTAGTGTTTGCGTAGTGTAGGGTCATGCTGGGGTGTAGTGTTTTAGGGTTTTGGGTAGTGTTGTAGTGTTTGCGTAGTGTAGGGTCATGCTGGGGTGTAGTGTTTTAGGGTTTTGGGTAGTGTTGTTGTGTTTGCGTAGTGTAGGGTCATGCTGGGGGTAGTGTTTTAGGGTTTTGGGTAGTGTTGTAGTGTTTGCGTAGTGTAGGGTCATGCTGGGGGGTAGTGTTTTAGGGTTTTGGGTAGTGTTGTAGTGTTTGCGTAGTGTAGGGTCATGCTGGGGGTAGTGTTTTAGGGTTTAGGGTAGTGTTGTAGTGTTTGCGTAGTGTAGGGTCATGCTGGGGGTAGTGTTTTAGGGTTTAGGGTAGTGTTGTAGTGTGTGCGTAGTGTAGGGTCATGCTGGGGGTAGTGTTTTAGGGTTTAGGGTAGTGTTGTAGTGTTTGCGTAGTGTAGGGTCATGCTGGGGGTAGTGTTTTAGGGTTTAGGGTAGTGTTGTAGTGTTTGCGTAGTGTAGGGTCATGCTGGGGGTAGTGTTTTAGGGTTTTGGGTAGTGTTGTAGTGTTTGCGTAGTGTAGGGTCATGCTGGGGGTAGTGTTTTAGGGTTTTGGGTAGTGTTGTAGTGTTTGCGTAGTGTAGGGTCATGCTGGGGGTAGTGTTTTAGGGTTTTGGGTAGTGTTGTAGTGTTTGCGTAGTGTAGGGTCATGCTGGGGGTAGTGTTTTAGGGTTTAGGGTAGTGTTGTAGTGTTTGCGTAGTGTAGGGTCATGCTGGGGTGTAGTGTTGTAGGGTTTAGGGTAGTGTTGTAGTGTTTGCGTAGTGTAGGGTCATGCTGGGGTGTAGTGTTGTAGGGTTTTGGGTAGTGTTGTAGTGTTTGCGTAGTGTAGGGTCATGCTGGGGGTAGTGTTTTAGGGTTTTGGGTAGTGTTGTAGTGTTTGCGTAGTGTAGGGTCATGCTGGGGGGTAGTGTTTTAGGGTTTTGGGTAGTGTTGTAGTGTTTGCGTAGTGTAGGGTCATGCTGGGGGTAGTGTTTTAGGGTTTAGGGTAGTGTTGTAGTGTTTGCGTAGTGTAGGGTCATGCTGGGGGTAGTGTTTTAGGGTTTAGGGTAGTGTTGTAGTGTTTGCGTAGTGTAGGGTCATGCTGGGGGTAGTGTTTTAGGGTTTAGGGTAGTGTTGTAGTGTGTGCGTAGTGTAGGGTCATGCTGGGGGTAGTGTTTTAGGGTTTAGGGTAGTGTTGTAGTGTTTGCGTAGTGTAGGGTCATGCTGGGGGTAGTGTTTTAGGGTTTAGGGTAGTGTTGTAGTGTTTGCGTAGTGTAGGGTCATGCTGGGGTGTAGTGTTTTAGGGTTTTGGGTAGTGTTGTAGTGTTTGCGTAGTGTAGGGTCATGCTGGGGGTAGTGTTTTAGGATTTAGGGTAGTGTTGTAGTGTTTGCGTAGTGTAGGGTCATGCTGGGGGTAGTGTTTTAGGGTTTTGGGTAGTGTTGTAGTGTTTGCGTAGTGTAGGGTCATGCTGAGGGTAGTGTTTTAGGGTTTAGGGTAGTGTTGTAGTGTTTGCGTAGTGTAGGGTCATGCTGGGGGTAGTGTTTTAGGGTTTAGGGTAGTGTTGTAGTGTTTGCGTAGTGTAGGGTCATGCTGGGGTGTAGTGTTGTAGGGTTTTGGGTAGTGTTGTAGTGTTTGCGTAGTGTAGGGTCATGCTGGGGGTAGTGTTTTAGGATTTAGGTTAGTGTTGTAGTGTTTGCATAGTGTAGGGTCTTGCTGGGGGTAGTGTTTTAGGGTTTAGGGTTTTGTTGTAGTGTTTGCGTAGTGTAGGGTCATGCTGGGGGTAGTGTTTTAGGGTTTAGGGTTGTGTTGTAGTGTTTGTGTAGTGTAGGGTCATGCTGGGGGTAGTGTTTTAGGGTTTAGGGTAGTGTTGTAGTGTTTGCGTAGTGTAGGGTCATGCTGGGGTGTAGTGTTTTAGGGTTTTGGGTAGTGTTGTAGTGTTTGCGTAGTGTAGGGTCATGCTGGGGGTAGTGTTTTAGGGTTTAGGGTAGTGTTGTAGTGTTTGTGTAGTGTAGGGTCATGCTGGGGGTAGTGTTTTAGGGTTTAGGGTAGTGTTGTAGTGTTTGTGTAGTGTAGGGTCATGCTGGGGGTAGTGTTTTAGGGTTTAGGGTAGTGTTGTACTGTTTGTGTAGTGTAGGGTCATGCTGGGGGTAGTGTTTTAGGGTTTTGGGTAGTTTAGTTGTTTAGTGTATGCTAAAGGCATATTCGTTCTAAAAGTTTTCGTTATTTTAATTTGCGGCCTAATAGTACATGCGGGATTTTTTTTGCGGACTGATGGTATGCGGGATTTCGTCATATATTCGCTAATCATACTTTCTATGGCAAAATGAACCCCCTCATTTTGTTCCTTTTTAAATTAAATGTTTTAAGAGTTACCACTTTATTCCAATCAAGATGGCTTCAGGTGTGCCATACCTTTGTAATAAGTAGGACTGTTAGCACTCTAGTTGTTCTTTAGAACACTCTGGGACAATCTGTCATTGGGCTATAGTTGGGCTACATCTGGCTGATATTTGGGCTACATTTGTTTTTTTCTTGTCTCTGGTGGCCATCTTTGGGCTACATTGGGCTACATTGGGCTACATTGGGCTACATTTGGGCTCCAACATATATATAGCCCAATGTAGCCCAATATATATTTTTCAAAGTTTATTTTCGTAAAAACCACTGGAGCCTATATCTTGAGACATAGCAAAGGCACATCGGGCTACCAGTCCCTACAATTTTGCCAAGTTTGGTGTAAATCCATTCAGCCGTTCAGGCTAAAAGTGAGGCCAACCGCCCTATGGAAAATTGCATGGGAAAAACACGTTTTGGGACCCCCCTTTTTTCTCGGCCCCCCCTTGACGAAACCCCCCCAAATTTTCAGGGGCTGCTCAGAAACAAAATGTTCCATTTTCCTGAAAATTTCAGCCAATTCTGTCCTCATAAGCCAAAGTTATTCGACATAGAATTTTCAAAAATCCCATAGGAAAAAAATCCTAACTATATATACCTACTGGCTATCGCCAGTAGGTAATATATATATATATATATATATATATATTACCTACTGGCGATAGCCAGTAGGTATATATAGTTAGGATTTTTTTCGCCAGTAGGTAATATATATATATATATATATATATATATTACCTACTGGCGATAGCCAGTAGGTATATATAGTTAGGATTTTTTTCCTATGGGATTTTTGAAAATTCTATGTCGAATAACTTTGGCTTATGAGGACAGAATTGGCTGAAATTTTCAGGAAAATGGAACATTTTGTTTCTGAGTTTCTGAGCAGCCCCTGAAAATTTGGAGGGTTTTCGTCAAGGGGGGGCAGAGAAAAAAGGGGGGTCCCAAAACGTGTTTTTCCCATGCAATTTTCCATAGGGCGGTTGGCCTCACTTTTAGCCTGAACGGCTGAATGGATTTACACCAAACTTGGCAAAATTGTAGGGACTGGTAGCCCGATGTGCCTTTGCTATGTCTCAAGATATAGGCTCCAGTGGTTTTTACGAAAATTAACTTTGAAAAATATAAATTGGGCTACATTGGGCTATATATATGTTGGAGCCCAAATGTAGCCCAATGTAGCCCAATGTAGCCCAATGTAGCCCAAAGATGGCCACCAGAGACAAAAAACCAAATGTAGCCCAAATATCAGCCAGATGTAGCCCAACTATAGCCCAATGACAGATTGTCCCAGAGTGTTCTAAAGAACAACTAGAGTGCTAACAGTCCTACTTATTACAAAGGTATGGCACACCTGAAGCCATCTTGATTGGAATAAAGTGGTAACTCTTAAAACATTTAATTTAAAAAGGAACAAAATGAGGGGGTTCATTTTGCCATAGAAAGTATGATTAGCGAATATATGACGAAATCCCGCATACCATCAGTCCGCAAAAAAAATCCCGTATGTACTATTAGGCCGCAAATTAAAATAACGAAAACTTTTAGAACGAATATGCCTTTAGCATACACTAAACAACTAAACTACCCTAAACCCTAAAACACTACCCCCAGCATGACCCTACACTACACAAACAGTACAACACTACCCTAAACCCTAAAACACTACCCCCAGCATGACCCTACACTACACAAACACTACAACACTACCCTAAACCCTAAAACACTACCCCCAGCATGACCCTACACTACACAAACACTACAACACTACCCTAAACCCTAAAACACTACCCCCAGCATGACCCTACACTACACAAACACTACAACACTACCCTAAACCCTAAAACACTACCCCCAGCATGACCCTACACTACGCAAACACTACAACACTACCCAAAACCCTAAAACACTACACCCCAGCATGACCCTACACTACGCAAACACTACAACACTACCCTAAACCGTAAAACACTACCCCCAGCATGACCCTACACTACGCAAACACTACAACACAACCCTAAACCCTAAAACACTACCCCCAGCATGACCCTACACTACGCAAATACTACAACACAACCCTAAACCCTAAAACACTACCCCCAGCATGACCCTACACTACGCAAACACTACAACACTAACCTAAATCCTAAAACACTACCCCCAGCATGACCCTACACTACGCAAACACTACAACACTACCCAAAACCCTACAACACTACACCCCAGCATGACCCTACACTACGCAAACACTACAACACTACCCTAAACCCTAAAACACTACCCCCAGCATGACCCTACACTACGCAAACACTACAACACTACCCAAAACCCTAAAACACTACACCCCAGCATGACCCTACACTACGCAAACACTACAACACTACCCTAAACCCTAAAACACTACCCCCAGCATGATCCTACACTACGCAAACACTACAACACTACCCTAAACCCTAAAACACTACCCCCAGCATGAGCCTACACTACGCAAACACTACAACACTACCCTAAACCCTAAAACACTACCCCCAGCATGACCCTACACTACGCAAACACTACAACACTACCCTAAACCCTAAAACACTACCCCCAGCATGACCCTACACTACGCAAACACTACAACACTACCCAAAACCCTAAAACACTACCCCCCAGCATGACCCTACACTACGCAAACACTACAACACTACCCAAAACCCTAAAACACTACCCCCAGCATGACCCTACACTACGCAAACACTACAACACTACCCTAAATCCTAAAACACTACCCCCAGCATGACCCTACACTACGCAAACACTACAACACTACCCAAAACCCTAAAACACTACACCCCAGCATGACCCTACACTACGCAAACACTACAACACTACCCTAAACCGTAAAACACTACCCCCAGCATGACCCTACACTACGCAAACACTACAACACAACCCTAAACCCTAAAACACTACCCCCAGCATGACCCTACACTACGCAAATACTACAACACAACCCTAAACCCTAAAACACTACCCCCAGCATGACCCTACACTACGCAAACACTACAACACTAACCTAAATCCTAAAACACTACCCCCAGCATGACCCTACACTACGCAAACACTACAACACTACCCAAAACCCTACAACACTACACCCCAGCATGACCCTACACTACGCAAACACTACAACACTACCCTAAACCCTAAAACACTACCCCCAGCATGACCCTACACTACGCAAACACTACAACACTACCCAAAACCCTAAAACACTACACCCCAGCATGACCCTACACTACGCAAACACTACAACACTACCCTAAACCCTAAAACACTACCCCCAGCATGATCCTACACTACGCAAACACTACAACACTACCCTAAACCCTAAAACACTACCCCCAGCATGAGCCTACACTACGCAAACACTACAACACTACCCTAAACCCTAAAACACTACCCCCAGCATGACCCTACACTACGCAAACACTACAACACTACCCTAAACCCTAAAACACTACCCCCAGCATGACCCTACACTACGCAAACACTACAACACTACCCTAAACCCTAAAACACTACCCCCAGCATGACCCTACACTACGCAAACACTACAACACTACCCTAAATCCTAAAACACTATCCCCAGCATGACCCTACACTACGCAAACACTACAACACTACCCAAAACCCTAAAACACTACACCCCAGCATGACCCTACACTACGCAAACACTACAACACTACCCTAAACCCTAAAACACTACCCCCAGCATGACCCTACACTACGCAAACACTACAACACTACCCAAAACCCTAAAACACTACACCCCAGCATGACCCTACACTACGCAAACACTACAACACTACCCTAAACCCTAAAACACTACCCCCAGCATGACCCTACACTACGCAAACACTACAACACTACCCTAAACCCTAAAACACTACCCCCAGCATGACCCTACACTACGCAAACACTACAACACTACCCTAAACCCTAAAACACTACCCCCAGCATGACCCTACACTACGCAAACACTACAACACTACCCTAAACCCTAAAACACTACCCTCAGCATGACCCTACACTACGCAAACACTACAACACTACCCAAAACCCTAAAACACTACCCCCAGCATGACCCTACACTACGCAAACACTACAACACTACCCAAAACCCTAAAACACTACCCCCCAGCATGACCCTACACTACGCAAACACTACAACACTACCCAAAACCCTAAAACACTACCCCCAGCATGACCCTACACTACGCAAACACTACAACACTACCCAAAACCCTAAAACACTACCCCCAGCATGACCCTACACTACGCAAACACTACAACACTACCCAAAACCCTAAAACACTACACCCCAGCATGACCCTACACTACGCAAACACTACAACACTACCCAAAACCCTAAAACACTACACCCCAGCATGACCCTACACTACGCAAACACTACAACACTACCCAAAACCCTAAAACACTACCCCCAGCATGACCCTACACTACGCAAACACTACAACACTACCCAAAACCCTAAAACACTACACCCAGCATGACCCTACACTACGCAAACACTACAACACTACCCTAAACCCTAAAATACTACACCCCAGCATGACCCTACACTACGCAAACACTACAACACTACCCAAAACCCTAAAACACTACCCCCAGCATGACCCTACACTACGCAAACACTACAACACTATCCTAAACCCTAAAACACTACGCCCAGCATGACCCTACACTACGCAAACACTACAACACTACCCTAAACCCTAAAACACTAGCCCCAGCATGACCCTACACTACGCAAACACTACAACACAACCCTAAACCCTAAAACACTACCCCCAGCATGACCCTACACTACGCAAACACTACAACACTACCCTGAACCCTAAAACACTACCCCCAGCATGACCCTACACTACGCAAACACTACAACACAACCCTAAACCCTAAAACACTACCCCCAGCATGACCCTACACTAAACAACCACCACAACTCCACACTACACTAACACAACACTACACTACACAACACTACACTACACTACACAATCACTAACCCACGAAAAAATTAACACAAACCCACTTACCTCTCTCGTCATCGTGGTTTTCACAACGCAAATGCATTTACCATACATGCCTTTAAAACGTAATTCTTTGTAAAGGCATGCGCGATAAATGCACATGCGTTTTGAAAAAATGCGGGATAATGGTATGCGAGCTCAATGACCTTGCGGGATAATGGTATGCGGACTGAAAGTCTGCGGGATAAAAAATGCGGGAAAATGGCTGCAAACCATGATTAGCAGCAGACTTCCCTGGTGAGCACTAGCTTTACTACAGTGATCTAATGAGCAACTAGAGTGCTAACATTCAGAATTTATGGCAAATGTGTGACACATCTGAATGCCTTCTTGATAGAACCAAAGTAAACAAGCATTGAAAATGCAATAGATCTCGCCCTCGTTTAAGTTAAAGCCATTCTGTTTGTAATGAGGTGGCTTTTTAGCTTTGCTTTTATTAGTGTTTTTAAAACTTTCATGTAAATAACATGCATATGTATGCATATATGTATATGTATGCATGCATTTATATTTATATAGATATGCAGATTACATATGTTTATATATGTATATTACCTACTGGCGATAGCCAGTGGGTATATATAGTTAGGATTTTTTCTCTATGGGATTTCTGAAAATTCTATGTCTAATAACTTTGGCGTTTGTGGACGGAATTGGCTGAAATTTTCAGGAAAATGGCACATTTTTTTTCCGAGCAGCCCCTGAAAATTTGGTGGGGTTTCGTCAAGGGGGGGCTGAGAACAAAGGGGGGTCCCAAAACGCGTTTTTCCCATTCATTTTACCATAGGGCGGTTGGACTCACTTTTAGCTCGAACGGCTGAATAGATTTACATGAAACTTGGCAAAATTGTAGATATGGTTTGCCCGACGTGCCTTTGCTATGTCTCAATATATGTGCTCCAGTGGATTTTGAGAAATTAACGTTTAAAAAAATATATATATCTGTGACAGCGCTCCGGTTAGCGCCCCGGTTCGCGTACCTGACGCGTAACGGAACTTCGCGAAGCGAATCTGATTGGCTCTCCGGTGTCTGTCAACATTCTAAACAAACCGGAGCGGCCGCCATCTTGTCTCTCGGTACGATCGAGAGACAAGATGTGGTGAAAAACGAAGGGGGAAATGAAGGAAAGGGGGCAAGGTAGACCACTCCTGACCCCCTAGGATTGATGAGGGGGATATTAAAGTGCCCCGCGGGGCAAAAAATGTTGCGATTTTACGCCGTAGAGGCGCGTCCCGGTACGCGAACCCGGCAGCTCACCGGGCAGCTAACCGGGCAGCTAACCGGCAGCGTAGCTGTCAACATTGTAAACAGTCCGGAGCGGCCGCCATCTTGTCTCTCGGTAGGTTCGAGAGACAAGATGTGGTGAAAAAAGAAGGCGGAAATGAAGGAAAGGGGGCAAGGTAAACCCCTCCTGACCCCCTAGGATTTATGAGGGGGATATTAAAGTCCCCCGCGATTTTTCGCGGTAGAGGCGCTTCCCGGTACGCGAACCGGGCAGCTAACCGGCAGCGTAACGGGAGTCCGCCATCTTGTGTTTTTGGAGCGTCCGGTTCGCGTACCGGGTAGCGTCCCGGTAAGCGTAACAAGGGGAAAACCAAGAGAAACAGTAAAAAAAAAATTTAAGGGAATAGATTTCCAGCAAACTTGGCAAAATTGTAGGGACTGTTTGTTTGATGTGCCTTTGCAAGGCCTCAAGATATGTGCATGTGTGGATTTTGTCTAATTAAGGTTAAAAAAAATATATATATCTGTAAGCGTGCTCCGGCACGCTTACGTTACGGGTTTTGTTTGCGCTGCAGAACTGATACGTCACGGTTATGCGACGCGTCATGAGGCGTCTCACGTGGCTACGTGATACGTCACGTAATAAAGAATATATTTTACAGCTATAGATATTAGCTTTTAAAAAACCAATGAAATTCACTGAAAAAAACCATAGGTTATAGACCATATATAGTTAGGAATTTGCATTTACAAAACCTTGAAAATTCACTGAAAAAACCATAGGTTAGAGACCATATATAGTTAGCTGGACATTTTATTGACAAAAAACCAATGAAATTCCATATATAGTTAGTTGCACTAACTATATATCGCGCACCCGCAATCCACTGCTGATGATGTCACATATTACATCATTCATGACATGGTCAGTGACATCACTGATGACATCACTGATGACATCTCAAATGACATCACTGATGACATCACTCATCACTGGGCCGCAAACTGGTAGCAAAACGGGAATTCGCCATTTTGTGCTTCGTTTTAATTAAATTACTAGGTATAAGGGGGTGCGGGAGACGTATCCTAATCCCCTATGTTTCCTGAGGGTGGCTGAGGAGGCTCATATATGTTGATACATGTCTTCCAGCGGCTGTGCGTGAGCTTTTTTTTTTTTGCTGCGTGCCGTCTGTTAACGTTCGATTCGATGGAAATCAGGAAGTGTTGACCGCCATTTTGTCACTGCGAGTAAATATTTTGTTATAAATGAATCCTTATTGATAAACATTGTCTGCGCCATCTTGCCTTTTTGTCCAATGCCACAATTTTGTCGTGCACGGCAGCCATTTTAGATGCCTTGACCAGGCCCACTCTCTGCACGCCGTCGATTCTCAGCACGGCTCCCCACCCTCGGAAGCATCTCCCCCACGCACTGGTCACCCCCGCTCTCTCTCTCATGCATGGGCCATATACTTCCCCCCATCTGCGCTGCTCTTCTCTGAGAATCACACCCTGTGCCCGCCCGACACCTCCCTTTCACCCTATTCACTACCGCACCCTCTGACACTCCTCTTCCTCTGTGTCCGATTGTCCAGGCCGGACCCAGGCTATCACCTAGCCCTGCGGATGTAGTTTATGGCCCCAGCTGTAGAGAATCCAGATATACCAATCCTCCCGATTCAGGCGTGAGACTACTGATTTCAGTGCTAGTCTTCCGCCTCCCGATTCCTGCAAGGAAAAACCCGGGGGCATATTACCAACAACTAGCGATAATTTTTGTCTCTAACTTGTTTAGAGACAAAAATTATCGCCGCACATCGGCGAATTTTATCGCAAATAAACCTTGCTATTAGCAAGGTTTATCGCAAATGCGATAAAAAACGGCCGCAATGCATGAATATTGCTGAAAAGTCAGCGATATTCATGCATTATCCAGCAAATGCTCTTAGCCATGTTATCCACCTCCCATTGGATAACATGGCTAAAAACTGCTCAGGGCAGGTGTTAGCTTTTGGAGATATTCGCGCTTAGCGCGAATATCTCCAAAAGTTGGTAATAGGAGATAGCGATGGTTAGGGACTGTTTCCAGTCGCTAAAATCTTGGCACGCCCACTTTGCATGTCATTAGTGATAAATATCACTGACATGCAAAGCGGGGCCCAAGATGGTCGCTATCTCCTTTTAGCTGTCACTAACTGGTGTTAGCGACAGCTTGGTAATAGGGAGATAATTTTATCTCTTTTTTTTTGGCTTTTAAAGCCAAAAAAGTGGAAATAAACCCCCTTGATAATATGCCCCACGATTCCTCGGGGGTTTCAGCTGACAGGGCTTGGTATTGTGTTACGTGCTAATTCTTCCAGGAAACGTCAGAGGGTCGATGCAGGGGTTCTAGAAGGGGTGATAAACCATTTAAGCCTCATGAACAAGCGCATGGTCTTTTAAAGATTTGTGAAGTACTCGGGGCGGCGGTGTGTGTGTGCCCTCTTTCAGGAGCGGGCGGGGGGGGGCACTGCCAGCAACTTGCCAGGTCAGGTAGTGTTCAACACGTGCATCACCCTTTCTCTGCCTGCTATTGCGCTCCATGCTTCGGAAAGGTAAGAAAAAGAACGTGCATTTGAGTTTGAAATGTCCGATCCTGTAGCAGTACACTTGCAAAGCCCACACATGACAATAACCCGATTCAAGGCCCCATTCACCCGATTTTTAAAAAATATATAGCACTCCAACAAAGTTGGATTTTAAAACTTTATTAACTTTTGAATATAACGAACGCAACAAAAACTGTAAATATATTTAAACATTTTTTGAAATTAACCAGAACTATAACGATAACAACAACAACAACAATAATATAACTTTTATGCCTAAATTACGCAAACATTTAGCTAATCTGCTAAAGGGGGGAGTTGCCATTTCTTTACAATAATCAATAATGAAAAATCAACATCAATAGGGTTGTCCGTTTTCTCGATGCAGCACTATAGTGCAACATACACAGCACCTGGGGTGTCAAGAGTGAACAGGTCCTAGCTGCTTAACCAATGACTGACAAATGCTATATTAAACACTTACTATGTATAATACTTGCGTTCACAATAGTTTTACTTTACAAAACAGAACAAAAGATGTCCCCTGTAAGTAAACCCATATTAGCTGTTTCAGTTATTGAACATCCTAAGGTTTTATGACATGGGGAACAGTGGTGATATCCTGGGCAGGTGATGGAACTGGGATTGTTAATGGAAAAACATCTACAAAGAAAACTATTGGTGAATTATACTTCTCCGGAAACTATAACGATAACAACAACAATAATATAACTTTATTAACTTTTAAATATAACGAACGCAACAAAAACTGTAAATATATTTAAACATTTTTTGAAATTAACCAGAACTATAACGATAACAACAACAACAACAATAATATAACTTTTATGCCTAAATTACGCAAACATTTAGCTAATCTGCTAAAGGGGGGAGTAGCCATTTCTTTTGATAATTTTGATAATCCATCCGTAGCCTCTCTAATCTCCATTACAATATGTTTCTTGCTGTCGCTAGCTGATGAAAAAACTAAAGTGATAACTTCCTCATCCTTATTTTGTCTTTCTTTGTTCCTTAAGATGTTATCTGTGTCAACCTCTTCCGAGAATGCTGATGCGTTAGGGATTTCCTTGTGTTTCTTAATAGCATTGGTGTCTGCACACTTCTTTGTCAATTCTGTGAACATGATAACTGCTTCATAAACAGACGATATCTTTGTTTAGTCATTAGTGTTAAGTGTGTCTGAAACTACAGTGCCCTTCTGTTTTTCTTTCTTCAGGCTCTACAGAGTTTTGTGTGTTGTTCTTTTGAGCGACAATTATTCCACAGGTTTCAGGTTCACTTGTTTTGTCCTGCAGTGAGTTAACAGCTTTAGAGACTTCATGTTTATTTGCTATGTCCTGCTGTTCGTCAATTGCTTCAGAGACGTCAGCCTCATTTGTTATGTTTGACTAGATCCTGGACCTGCCCGGCCGCGCCCAAAATGGCGCCGGTGTAAATGGGACTCGTAACTGCTTGTTGTGTACTGGTTGCCCAACCTTGATATCACGAGATACGTATGCAGTTTTGAAGCACATGGCGGAGGCTCGTCTGCTGTAGTGGGGCGCCCCTTTATCGTTTCAGTCGCCATTCCGCCCGCTTTTGCTACACTGTGCCTTTTCCGCCATTCAGCTGTTTACCGCCCGCTCTTACGGCTACAGCGTCTCGCTCACCATGTAGTTGAGTTGCTCCCACTCTTGCGGTGCAGCGATAGGCGGCTGCCACAGGACTCTTAAAATGGCGGCCGGCTCTTCGGATTTGGGCCTGGTCCAGTAAAATGGCCCTGGGACACCTTGGAACTCGGACGCTTGTCTGCCAGGGCTTGGGTTCCATTCTCGAAAGCGTCCCCTCAGCCTTGAAGATTGTACAAAAGTCTTGGGGGCCGTCGACTCCCGCAGGCTTCCGGTGGGGAGCGGCTGCCATGATTGCTTGCGGAATGGCCACGACGGAGCTACGAGATGGTGGTGCTCTCATGGTGACGCCAGCTTCAGTCTGAAACATCCAGAAACAAGGTGGGGCTTTCATCGTTTGAGAAAAAAAATGTTTTAATCCAATGAAAAGTGTTATTTTTAGGTCACATGACCTAGTCTTACATCATTAGGAAAACAAAAGTAAAATGAACCAATGAAAAGTTTTATTAACAAGTCACATGACCTGTTATGCTTACGTTACGCGCTGCGCGGCGCGCTCTGGATCGTTTCCGGGAAGCTGCGCCTTGCGCACCGGAGCACTTCCGGGTGCGCTAATGCGGCGCGTCATATGACGCATTACGCGACAATGCAGGTCCAGAATATAGTCAAAATGTCTCCACCAACCAGCGGTCGGATTACAACCGCTTTCAGCAGTCCAAAAAGTTTGGTTAAATCTTAAGAGAGGGAGCAACTCAACTACATGGTGAGCGAGACGCTGTAGTCGCAAGAGCGGGCGGTAAACAGCTGAATGGCGGAAGAGGCACAGAGTACCAAAAGCGGGCGGAATGGCAACTAAAACGGTAAAGGGGCGCCCCACGACAGCGTGTCTTCAGGTCAAACGGATTGTGGGACAAGGTCCAGAATGGAAGAGTCATCAAAAGGGAAAAAATTCCGCCGGACCCCGGGAGCCGGCCGCCTATGCCGGGGGCGATCTCAGGCCACACCAGGGCAACACGACTTGGGGAGGGGGCAGGAGCCAAGCACCCCCTCTCAGTCCGCGCCATCTCACCGCCCCTCGGGGGCCTCCGTCAAGCGGTTTAGGGAGGCACCGTATCACATTGTTTTCCAATGCAGTCAGGTCCACAAACGGACCCCACTTACTTTGAATAGTGAAGCTGCAGCAGGTGCAAATAAGGTTTAAACAGTGTTACAAGCGCTGCTTAGAACTCTGAAGTATGGCACTCAACATCCAGGACTTATGCCATTTGTGTAAGGCAGTGACATCGAAGCAACTCAGGGACAAAAAGCATGAACGAACATTCACGTATGAAAATCTTATTTGGGGAAGGAGCAGGATCCAAACGCCCCCTCCCAGTTCGCGCCACTACACCGTATGTGGAAAATCTGAAGCCATCGTTCTACAAACTCTCAACGCTTGCTATCAGTGCATGAGTTTCATGCTCGATCGATTGAGCTAGCCGGATCGGGCAATAAAAAGTATAAAATAGTTATGTAAATAGTTATTTAATAAAATGTTTTACCCTGTTTCTTTGCTGGTGTGTTGTCTATATTTATAATATTTGCATAGGGTTTGTCGTTATTTTGGGCGGGGTGGGTGGCGGAGTCGAGCTGTCTTGCAGCCCTCATGGTGTGGAGCTCAGTTCATTTCACTATTTTCGTATTTCTCATGAAGGGTTGTTCCTAATGTTTGTATTTTACCGAGGTCAAAAAGAGATCGAATTAGTGGTCTACTGATTTTGCTCGATTACTTTTATTTTTATACACGATTTTTCACTATCTGCAAAGACTAAACAGAGTATTGCGACTTTGTGCTTGTTTGTAAATAGAGAATGATCCAAAGAGAACCAATTCTAAAACAGTAAATGCTTGGATAACAATCAATCAAATGGAGAGACAAGCAGGTACGACGGATTACAACGGGGGTAAAGGTCTGCGTTAACTACCGTTCACTATCTGCAAAGAGAGAGTACTACTAAGAGAAAAGAGGGGAGGGGGGGGGGCAGCGTTCAAAGCACATCAGCGTGCATAAACACGAAAACGTTTTTACCTATCACGTACTTGACATTTGACAGCTTTTGATATTTGCTATTAAAAAACCATTGAAATTCACAGAAAAAACCATAGGTTATAGTCGATATATAGTTAGGAATTTGCATTTACAAAACCTTGAAAATTCAATGAAAAAACCATTGGTTTTAGGCCATATATAGTTAGGGATTTGCATTTACAAAGCCTTATTTTACTCGCATAAAACCATTGAAATTCCATATATAGTTAGATGCGCTAACTATATATCGCGCACCCGCAATCCACTGCTGATGATGTCACATATTACATCATTCATGACATGGTCAGTGACATCACTGATGACATCACTGATGACAACTCAAATGACATCACTGATGACATCTCAAATGACATCACTGATGACATCACTGATGACAACTCAAATGACATCACTGACAACATCACAGATGACATCATTCATGTGTTAATATGATGAACCTCTACAGACTCTGATATATCCTTAGATACACTCAGTGAAAACAGACACTCACAGATTGTCACTCATCCATGGAGTTACTCATACACCTAGACAGTCATGCAAAGAATCAATCACACCTCCAATTTCTCAACTATACAGTTATACACACCTTACTTATTGAAACATATTCTAACACATATTTACTCTCTTATATAATCCCTAATAAAAGTTCACAATGATCCATACAGCCACTCACACATTCACTGGCTCTAATGCACAGTTATTTATATATGTTAACTCTCACATGTACTGTGTTTTACATATGTACTTACTTTGACATGTAGCACTGAGATATCCATTCACTCACCAATACACTCATGCACACAGTCAACCGCCCATACAGCTGTTTCCACATGCACTTTTGAAACCATACATCTAGTGAATCAACTGCTCACACATCTATGCACAGAGTCTCACACCTCCCAGCCACTCACACACATACTCAGTCTCCCATACAAATACTTGAGCAACCAATCAATAACCCATATAGTTATTCATATAGCTACTGATCAACACATGCAGCAGTTTACAGAACAACAGATATAATGATGCACAAATTAATACAGTTTAATCACTAACCCATGCACTCAGTGAGACACATTTAATCACTCCCTCATACAATCAGTCATTCACCTACTAAATCCTTCATCCAGACATTTATACATCCACTCATTCTTCAATATGTAAGACATATTTTAACTTTACAGAAACATACAGTCACTGGATGTTGTGATCAGTGATGTCATCAGTGATGTCACTGACCATGTCATGAATGATGTAATATGTGACATCATCAGCAGTGGATTGCGGGTGCGCGATATATAGTTAGCGCATCTAACTATATATGGAATTTCAATGGTTTTATGCGAGTAAAATAAGGCTTTGTAAATGCAAATCCCTAACTATATATGGCCTAAAACCAATGGTTTTTTCATTGAATATATATATATATATATATATATATATATATATATATATTCCAGCGAACTCGTCCCAAAGTCCACAAAGGCTGCAACAATCCTTCACAGTTACGGACAGACGAAGAGAGGAACCCAAAAATGGTGCCAACAAGTGTGAATTTATTTCAGCTCAATCTTGCTCAGCATGCCCGCCATTACGCGTTTCGACAGTATCCACTGTCTTGATCACATTATATATATATATATATATATATAAAATTTCTATGGCAAAATGAAACCCCTCATTTTGTTCCTTTTCAAATTAAATGTATTAAGTGTTACCACTTTATTCCAATCAAGATGACTTCAGGTGTGCCATACTTTTGTCATAAGTAAGACTGTTAGCGTTCTAGTTGTTCTTTAGAACACTCTGGGACATTCTGTCTTTGTGCTATAGTTGGGCTACATCTGGCTGATATTTGGGCTACATTTGTGCTCTTTTGTCTCTGGTGGCCATCTTGGGAGACTGCATATCAGAATTTTTTTAATAAAATATAAGAGGATTGGAGAAGTCCCTCAAAATGTGCCCTAATTTTTCTTTCGTGAGCGCTAATCATAATTTCTATGGCAAAATGAACCCCCTCATTTTGTTCCTTTGCAAATTAAATATTTTAAGTGTTAACACTTTATTCCAATCAAGATGACTTCAGGTGTGACCGTATGTTTCTGTGAAGTTTAAATATGTTTTACATATTGAAGAATGAGTGGATGTATAAGTGTCTGGATGAAAGATTAAGTAGGTGTATGACTGACTGTAGGAGTGAGTGATTAAATGTGTCTTTCTGAATGCATGGGTTAGTGACTAAACTGTCTGAATGTGTGTATCATTATGTTTGTTGTTGTATAACCTGTTGCATTTGTTGATCAGTAGCTATATGAGTGGCTATATGTGTTATTGATTGGTTGCCCAAGTATTTTGTATGAGAGAATGAGTGCGTGTGAGGGTGGCTGGGAGGTGTGTGATTCTGTGCATAGATGTGTGAGCAGATGATCCACAAGATGTATGGGTTCAAGAGTGCATGTGGAAACACCTATATGGGCGGTTGACTGTCTGCATGGGTGTATTGGTGAGTGAATTGATATCTCAGTGCTACATGTCCAAGTAAGTACATATGTAAAACACAATGCATGTGACAGTTGACATATATAAATGACTATACATGAGAGCCAGTGATTGTGTCAGTTTCTGTATGGATCATTGTGTACTTGTATCAGTGATTGTATTAGAGAGTAAGTATGTGTTAGTATATGTTTGAATAAGTAAGGTGTTGTATGTATAACTGTATAGTTGAGAAAATGGAAGTGTGATTGATTCTTTGCATAACTGACAAGGTGTGTGAGTAACTCCATGGATGAGTGAAAGTGTGTGAGTGTCTGTATACACTTTGTGTATCAAAGTTTATAATAGAGTGTGAAGAAGTTCATCGTATTATCACATGAATGATGTCATCAGTGATGTCATCAGTGATGTCATTTGAGATGTCATCAGTGATGTCATCAGTGATGTCACTGACCATGTCATGAATGATGTAATATGTGACATCATCAGCAGTGGATTGCGGGTGCGCGAAATATGGTTAGTCCAACTAACTATATATGCGAATTTCAATGGTTTTGTATGAGTAAAATAAGGTTTTGTAAATGCTAATTCTTACCTACATATGGTCTCAAACCTATGGTTTTTTCAGTGGATTTTCAAGGTTTTGTAAATGCTAATTTCTAACTATATATTGTCTCAAACCTATGGTTTTTTCAGTGAATTTCAATGTTTTTTTAATAGCAAATATCTATAGCTGTAATATATATTCTTCTTTATAATGTATACTATATTTTCTATGTATGTAATACATTTTTTTTAATGTTTAATATTCTTTTTTGTTTTTTATTTTTTGGCCCCGGTGCGCTCCCGGTGCGCGCACTGGGGAGTGCACCGGTAAGCGCAATTTCGTGGAGCGTCCCGGTGCGCGCTCCGGTGAGCGCCCCGTTAGCGCTATTGCCGCGATCGAAAACAACATCGTGACACGTCGCGTAAGCGTGACGTATCTCGTAGCCGCGTGGTGCGTCTTATGGGGTGTCGCGTAAGCGCGACGTATCGCGTTGCCGCGCGATGTGTCTTATGACGCGCTGCGTAAACGCACCCGGAAGCGCTCCACGGCGCGGCCCGGTGCGCATAACGTAAGCATGCCGGAGCGCGTAACGTAAACGCATCGGGTCATGTGACTTGAAAATAACACTTTTCATTGGTTCTCATCATTTTTTTTCTCCAAATGATGAAAGCCCCCTCCTTTTTTCCTCATTCTAACTTTCTTCATTGAGAGAGCAAGAGCTATTTTTGATCAGTGCAATGGCATCACTTGTAGCTGCAGCTGGTGCACCCCCATCACCACCACCAAGAAAAGAAGGTCCACCACCACAGGTCCTTGGAGGAGAAGAAGAAGAGAAGGAAGAAGAGGAGGAGGAGGAATAACCAAGGCGCTTCTTGCCTGAAGAACCAAGGCAAAGGCACGTTAAAGTGCACTTTATTTGGCAATTCTTTTCATTCCCTGAAGGCCAGAAAAAGGTGAACGCCCCCAAAGTCACCTGTCTAATTTGTGGCAGAGTCCTCTCCAGGGGCAATCCCAAAATAAAATATTCATTTGGTAATTTTACCATGATCCGCCACATGGAGAGGTGGCATCCCAATAACTTAGCCCAGGCTGAAGTACAGGAACTTCAGAATAACCCACCCCCTGTGGCCAGCACCTCCTCTACTGAAGACTCACTTTCTGGTCCTGAAGGACGCCAAATGGTGCCAAATATACAACAAAAATTTGGCACCATAAAAATCGTTTGCATTTTCTCTGGCAAAACTTTATGTTATGGTGAACTTAGTGTCACCTTAATAAATAATGCTGTGGACATCCACCAATGCAGCAAGAAAAGGAAGCAGTAATTCTTTTCTTTTTTTTGCTCCTGTTGAGCCATTTCCAATTCCCTGTTTTTTGTTTGTTCCCTTAAAAAACACAAAAAAATATAAAATTGTTCAAAAATACAAAAAAAATGTTCAGAAAAATAATAAAAAAAATATAAAACAAAAAAAAGAATTTAAAAAAAAGTTATTTTCAGAACTACCTCCCATTTATAAAATATTGCAAAAAATTTTGAACTCTGGCATTCTTTTTTCTCTTTTGTGCGCTTCCCCGTGCACTCCCCGGTGCGCGTACCGGGCGCTCCCTCCGCGAAAATCGGAAAAAAAAAATAATTTGCCCTGCGGGGCCCTTTTAAAGCACCCACATCAAACCTAGGAGGTTAGGGGGGGTCTACCCTACCCCCTTATGGTCATTTCCCCCTTTGTTTTGGCCACCTCTTGTGTCTCGATCCTACCGAGACACAAGATGGCGGCCGCTCCGGACTGTTTCGAATGTTTACAGACACCTGAGAGCCAATCAGCTTTCCGTGCGCAAGTCGCGTGGCGCCCCCGGTGCGCGTACCGGGGCGCTGCCATAGAAATATATATTTTTTTGATCTAAATTACTCAAAATCCACTGGAGCACATATCTTGAGACATAGCAAAGGCACATCGGGCTACCAGTCCCTACAATTTTGCCAAGTTTTGTGGAAATCCATTCAGCCGTTCGGGCTAAAAGTGAGTTCGACCGCCCTATCGAAATTAACATGGGGAAAACACGTTTTGGGACCCCCCTTTTATCTCGGAGCCCGCTTGACGAATCCCCCCCAAACTTTCAGGGAAGGACCGGCGCTCGACGAGCAAATTTGAGGAAATTTTCAGGCAGATTCGTCAACCGGCGCCAAAGTTATTCCAAATAGAATTTTGAGATTTTGCATTGAAAAACATCCTAACTATAACTACCTACTGGCGACCGCCAGTAGGTAATATATATATATATATATATATATATATATATATATATATATTACCTACTGGCGGTCGCCAGTAGGTATATATAGTTAGGATTTTTTCCCTATGGGATTTCTGAAAATTCTATGCCTAATAACTTTGGCGTTTGTGGACGGAATTGGCTGAAATTTTCAGGAAAATGGCACATTTTGTTTCTGAGCAGCCCTTGAAAATTAGGGGGGGTTTTGTGGAGGGGGGGCCGAGAAAAAAGGGGGGTCCCAAAACGCGTTTTTTCCATGTTAATTTCCATAGGGCGGTTGGACTCACTTTTAGCCCGAACGGCTGAATGGATTTGCACGAAACTTGGCAAAATTGTAGGGACTGTTAGCCCGATGTGCCTTTGCTAGGTCTCAATATATGTGCTTCAGTGGATTTTGAGAAATTAACGTTTAAATCAAGATATATATCTGTAACAGCGCTCCGGGCAGCGATCCGGTTAGCGAACCTTTCGCGTATCGGAACTTTGCGATGCGAAGCTGATTGGCCCTCCGGTGTCTGTCAACATTCTAAACAGTCCGGAGCGGCCGCCATCTTGTCTCTCGGTAGGATCGAGAGACAAGAGGAGGCCAAAACAAAGGGGGAAATTACCATAAGGGGGCATAGTAGATCCTCGTTGACCCCCTAGGTTTTATGTGGAGGTTTTAAAAGGGCCTAGGAGGGTCCAAAAAAAAAAATTTTTTTTTTTTTTGCGTGGTAAGCGCCAAGTTCGCGAACCGGAAAGCGTTCTGGGCAGCGAACTTTAAGGATAAAAGAATGATAGACTTTTCTAATACTGTATGTTAATTATTTGTTGTTTTTGTTCGGTTTTTTTTGTTTTCTTTTTTTTAAAGTTTTTTTTTATTTTGATTGTTTTTCATAATTTATTAAACTTTCTAACATTTCAGTGTCTGAAATGTCATTATTTTCTTGAAATATTCTTTGCAATCTGTGAGGTTGTAAAATGTCCTCATTTGCAAGGAGGGCATCTACTGCTTGGACACATTGCAGCAGTTCATTATCCAAGCTTTCATCCATAAATTCCATGTCAATTTGTTCAATCAATTCCTGGCTGCTCTCTTGCAGGTCCATCTCAAAAGAAACTTGCTGCTCGCCTTCCATTTTGCCTGAAATTTGGATTAAAAAAATATATATTAGTAGAGATAGGGCAATGTTGGGATTAATTTTAGATAGTCAGTTTTTATCAGTGAATTTATCTTTTGGCAGTGTATAGTATCAGAGTGGAAATAGGACTATAAAAAAGTGTATGTGATGTAACCAAGACAAGCCAAACTCCATTCATAACTATAACAGAGAAGTCTATCTAAATACATTACTACTACAGAGGGATAGTTTATATCTAGCAGAAAAAGTCTACTATTTTAAGTTATAGTGCACAATATATTTCATTTTTAGAAATTATAACTTACCTTCACAAAGAAGTTGAAGTTTTTGGAAGCTATTGAAATGTGAGGTACAACAAGAAGTAGTAGTCAAAATGGCTGTGTTTCCTTCTCTTCCTTTATATATATACAGGTATATAACCAATCAAATGTCAGGTAATAAAAGTAGAAAATGAAAGTAACATTTTCATTGGTTGTCAATTCCAACACTTCAGATGTGTTTAGTGAAGTAATTTACCTCACGGTACTTAGAGAGGTCTACAGGCTTAATGGCTAAATGGAATTTCAATCAAATTTGTGAAAATGAAAGGGATTGTTATGTAGTATGAGCTAATCTATATTTGGTGAGAGTGTCTCTAGTCGTTTTTCTGTAAATTACTTTCCCACCTTTTTTTTTGGACCGCTTTCTGGGAAGCGGCCCGGTTCGCGAACCTTAAGCGTCACGGGAGTCCACCATTTTGTGTTTCGGTCGCATTAAGATACAAGATGGAGGGCAAATAATGTTTAGAATGGGTAGAAGGGGTCATGGTAGACTTATCTTGACCCTCTAGGTTTTCTGAGGGTGGCTGAGGAGGCTTATATGTGCGGAAAAAAACATTTTTTTAAAAAATTCCGCGAGGTTAGCTATCGGTTCGCGAACCGGGTAGCGCCCGGGGAGCGAATTTTGTGGAAAATTAATGAAAAAAGTTAGAAAAAAATAATAATTGTGAGTGATCAGATGAAGGGTAGCTCTGAGAAGAGCTTTTGGGTTTATGGTACATTTAGGTACTTATAAGTAGGTACCCATGCACAGTCTTAAATTCAGAATGAAAATTCTGTTGCCCTCATCTGAGAAGTGAACTCCATCTCCTCTGTAGATATCTTGCATGTAGTAACGCAAGTTATTGTTGTACAGAGAGCCCATTCCATGGTCTCTCATGAAAGCTGAAACAGATTTGTTTACATGCTTCCTCGCTTTCTCAATTTGTGGACAAAATTGGTTGGACCACCTCCATTTCTGTCTTTGGCATATATTGGAATATACCAAGGCAGTTTGAGGAAAAAGTGCCATTAATTGCTCAAAGGTGTCCTTTAAAAGCATTTCCAGACCTACCCCTGTCAAAGTGCCCAAATCATTACCTCCACAGTGCACTATTAACAGGTCAGGTTTTGGCAAATGCATAAAGGTTTTCACCAATGGTATCAATTGGTGACATTTTAATCCTCTTTGGCCCAACCACTTAATTTCCACATCTTGTAAATTGAGGTTAGGTAAATTTCTGTTCTCAGCATACCTTTGAGCCCAGTGGATGTAAC
The DNA here is from genome assembly GCF_964263255.1 of Lissotriton vulgaris. Lineage (NCBI taxonomy): Eukaryota > Metazoa > Chordata > Amphibia > Caudata > Salamandridae > Lissotriton > Lissotriton vulgaris. The sequence goes on along the minus strand of NC_141687.1, from coordinate 1,399,277,448 downwards.
TATGTCCAACAATCCAGACCTTAAACATGGTGGGAGAAGGTTGTTCTGCAGTCAGATGAAGTGTGGTAATGAAAGGGCAGTTAAAACAGTAGGAGTTTCTAAAGAAAAAAAAGTGTGGATTTCCAATGCTAATGATTCATTAGCAGTGATTGGTGGATTTCCATTTCTGAAAACAGAAAGTTAGGGTGCATGGATGTGTTCTTTGAAACATGTAATTTGAATGGTCAAGGAAGAAACATTTAATGAAAGATTGCACTGGATACGCAGGTGCACTGAGAGTTCAGAGTTCAATTGAAACATTGTTGTGTGAATTTGCAAACATGAGAGGTCTTCCAGGAGGTGGTTGCTATGGAGACAAGGCAGAGAGGGCAGACGGGGGAAGGGTTTTGATTTGAAAAAAGTGAGGGAAGAGGTATGATTGGCTAATATGAGAGATATGTGAAATGAATATCTGTATTTCTGTGCTTTCAATAGCTGCAGCCTTTGGAGTGCATCCTTTTTCTTCTGCTGAAGACAATTTGGTGTATTTCTGAGACTGTTTTCAAAACTCAAAAAATATTTGCTAAGGTGAGAAAAGATTTATTTAATTTAGATAGAGAATAGTATGATTTAAGGAGAAAATGATGAAGAATGCTGTGTTTTTAAAATGTGGTTTTGTCTCTAGTGATATACTAATAGAATTAGTTTCATAGAGAAATTGTAATTGCATATTTGGTGTAGCATTCTGGCATGCAGTAACACAAGTTATTGTGGTACATGGAGCCCGTTCCATGGTCTGTTATGTAAGCTGAAACAGATATGTTGTTTTTAAAAACGATTTAAGAAATCAATTACATTTCTGGATATGTACTGCTAGAGCTTCATAGGTTGTTTTGAGCCATATTTATAAGGCATTTGAGTGTCTAAGATGTTATGTTTTCCTTTTAAAATGTAAAGTGTTCCTCATGGGGCAAGTGTCCTGTAAATACGCTCCCACTTGTGCTTTGCAAATTTAGATTTTGATTATGGGAGTTACATAGCCATGTTAATAATGTCCAAACAATGGTGATAGGGCATTCAAGAAAACGTTTTTCTGTGTCTCTAGGACATTTTCAGTCCTTTCCTCTTGAATGCAGGTATACAATTGATTTATATGCTGTGTTTAAAAACGAATTTTCAAATCAATTACATTTCTTGATATGTACTGTTAGAGCTTCATAGGTTGTTTGGGGTCATATTTAGAAGGCATTTTAGTGTCTTTGATGTTATGTTTCCCTTTTTAAATGGAAAGCGTTCCTCATGGGGCCCTGAGCAGTTCTTAGCCATGTTATTTAATAGGAAGTGGATAACATGGCTAAGAGCATTTGCTGGAAAATGCATGAATATCGCTGACTTTTCTGCGATATTCATGTATTGCGGCCGTTTTTCTTCGCATTTGCGAGCAGTTCTTAGCCATGTTATCCAATGGGAGGTGGATAACATGGCTAAGAGCATTTGCTGGATAATGCATGAATATCGTTGACTTTTCAGCGATATTCATGCATTGCGGCCGTTTTTAATCGCATTTGTGATAAACAATTACATTTCTTGATATGTACTTTTAGAGGTTCATAGGTTGTTTGGGGTCATATTTAGAAGGCATTTGATTGTCTTTGATGTTATGTTTACCTTTTTAAATGGAAAGCGTTCCTCTTGGGGCAAGTGTCTTGTAAATACGCTCCCACTTGCGCATGGCAAATTTAGATTTTGATTATGGGAGTTACCTAGCCATGTTAATAGTGTCCAAAAAATGGTGCTAGGGCATTCCAGAAAACACTTTCATGTGTCTCAAGGACATTTTTAGTCATTTCTTCATGAATGCAGGTATACAATTGATTTATATGCTGTGTTTAAAAACGAATTTTGAAATCAATTAAATTTCAGGATATGTACTGTTAGAGCTTCATAGGTTGTTTGGGGTCATATTTAGAAGGCATTTTAGTGTCTTTGATGTTATTTTTCCCTTTTTAAATGGAAAGCGTTCCTCATGGGGCCCTGAGCAGTTCTTAGCCATGTTATTTAATAGGAAGTGGATAACATGGCTAAGAGCATTTGCTGGAAAATGCATGAATATCGCTGACTTTTCTGCGATATTCATGCATTGCGGCCGTTTTTTTTCCCATTTGCAAGCACTTCTTAGCCATGTTATCCAATGGGAGGTGGATAACATGGCTAAGAGCATTTGCTTCAAAGGTTGTTTGGGGTCATACACCATTTTTGGGAAATTATTAACATGCCTATGTAACTCCCATAATCAAAATCTAAATTTGCCAACCGCAGGTGGGAGCGTATTTACAATAAATTTGCACCATGAAGAACGTAAAATAGCATAATAGACACTCAAATGCCTTATAAATATGTCCCAAAACATCTTATGAAGCACTAGTAGTGCATATTTCCAGAAATGTATTGGTTTTCATTTAATGATTTACTTCATTGGTAGGCCTTCACATGTTTTTTTACCTTGGTTTTTTTCAGTGAAAATCTTATCTGCAACCATGTGTTGGCCTCGAGCAGTTCTTAGCCATGTTATCCAATGGGAGGTGGATAACATGGCTAAGAGCATTTGCTGGATAATGCATGAATATCGTTGACTTTTCAGCGATATTCATGCATTGCGGCCGTTTTTAATCGCATTTGTGATAAACAATTACATTTCTTGATATGTACTTTTAGAGCTTCATAGGTTGTTTGGGGTCATATTTAGAAGGCATTTGATTGTCTTTGATGTTATGTTTACCTTTTTAAATGGAAAGCGTTCCTCTTGGGGCAAGTGTCTTGTAAATACGCTCCCACTTGCGCTTGGCAAATTTAGATTTTGATTATGGGAGTTACCTAGCCATGTTAATAGTGTCCAAAAAATGGTGCTAGGGCATTCCAGAAAACACTTTCATGTGTCTCAAGGACATTTTTAGTCATTTCTTCATGAATGCAGGTATACAATTGATTTATATGCTGTGTTTAAAAACGAATTTTGAAATCAATTAAATTTCAGGATATGTACTGTTAGAGCTTCATAGGTTGTTTGGGGTCATATTTAGAAGGCATTTTAGTGTCTTTGATGTTATTTTTCCCTTTTTAAATGGAAAGCGTTCCTCATGGGGCCCTGAGCAGTTCTTAGCCATGTTATTTAATAGGAAGTGGATTACATGGCTAAGAGCATTTGCTGGAAAATGCATGAATATCGCTGACTTTTCTGCGATATTCATGCATTGCGGCCGTTTTTTTTCCCATTTGCAAGCACTTCTTAGCCATGTTATCCAATGGGAGGTGGATAACATGGCTAAGAGCATTTGCTTCAAAGGTTGTTTGGGGTCATACACCATTTTTGGGAAATTATTAACATGCCTATGTAACTCCCATAATCAAAATCTAAATTTGCCAACCGCAGGTGGGAGCGTATTTACAATAAATTTGCACCATGAAGAACGTAAAATAGCATAATAGACACTCAAATGCCTTATAAATATGACCCAAAACATCTTATGAAGCACTAGTAGTGCATATTTCCAGAAATGTATTGGTTTTCATTTAATGATTTACTTCATTGGTAGGCCTTCACATGTTTTTTTACCTTGGTTTTTTTCAGTGAAAATCTTATCTGCAACCATGTGTTGGCCTCACCTCAAATAAACAAAACAGGTGATGGACTGAATGTGGATCAATGACACACATTCACCCCAGTCTAAAGATCTGGGCCTAAACAAATCTTTAGATAGGCTACATCTTATCGTCATCCTGAATTAATCATTTAAAATATTAGGGAGTGATTTATGATTGTTGTATGCCTGTTTTGTACTATTGAGTGTCATTTTTGTGATGCAGTGCTGGTGGAAAACATTTGCTATGTTAAATAATTAGTACGGCATTAAGTTTTAGATGACTGTTATTTATTTACTGTTTGGTAATAGTGGTTAATAACATTTCATATTATATTTTTCCACAGATTCAACTGCAGATTCTTTCATAGTTTGGAAAATGCCTACAAAAAGTAGAATAAGAAAGGCTAGAAAACGTCAAAGACAGCAGGATGATGTTTTATTGCAGCAGTCCTCTTCCCCAAATACTTGTCAAAACAGCAACAAAGGTCCGGGTAAGAGCACGAAATCATTCTTAAGAAATATTTGTAGTAAAAAAACTTTTGCTCAAAAAAATGTTTCAGTCCACAAAAAGAAAAGTAATTTAAATGGAAAGGAGAGACCCATCACAAATGTTACTGGTAGAGGAAGAGATAACTCTGTGCATGATAGTAGAAGGAAACAACAGTTTAGGGACATTCGAAATCGAATGTTCCGTAATAGGATATTAGTTAATTTATTGAAAAATATTAAAAAGAAAGGCCAACAGAAAGCGGCATTTTATAAGAAGAAGAAAAATGTAGAGAAAATTATTGATCATGCTTTTGAAATTAAGCGAAAGTTGTTTATTTTGGTAATCAATAGAATTAGGAAACTAAGCAAGGTAATTTCTGATTTCAAAACAAAAAGTAGATGGAAGAGAGTAGTAAATCGTACTAACTTTTGTGAAGTTTTTTCCGGAGAATGGATGCATAGTTCAAGTTGTGAGGCATTTTTAATGAGGAGAGTTATTTTCAGGATAATGATTTGGTGTTTGCAGTTGACACCAGTGGTCGAGCTTATGAAGTGAAGGATGGTTGTCCAGTTGAAAAAGAACAACTTGTGACCACAGAGACAGAAGAGGCGCTAAGTGATGAGGTTTTAGGAAGACGTCCTAAGGGTCCTGTGTACATTTGGAAGTGTAGTTCTATTTGCAGTGTGCGACAGGTTTCCATCAATTTGCTTTGTGATTTTATACGGACATTTAATAAGAAAAGTTTGAAGCAGAAAATGAAGTTGTTGCAAGATTTAGATCCTTGCAGAGTGAGACAAATGACAGGTTTGCGTGGTCATTCACTGGCTTGTCTTTCCAGGAGAGTATGCCAGAGTGTTTTTCATCATTGCAGGATGCTAGCAGTGCATCATAATAAAGTGAGAAAATTAGTGAGAATGTTGTATTATGCTAAGAGTCCAGCAATTATGCTTAAACAATTATGTGCTGCTCTTTTGCATGGTTCTGAAATAGATGTGAAGAATATTTGTGAAGAAATTGAGTTTTGTTACTTTGGTAGTAAAGATGAGAATGTTCAAATTGACCCTGAAGTAGAGGGTAATGTGGAAGATAATGTACAGGTTTCAGGTACAGATAATTTTCAGAAGGAAATTGCCACGTTTCAGATGAAATCAAGTGAGAGGCCTAATTTCACTTGTGTATGTTGTCGACGCACTTATTATAAGAATCAGACTAAGGTAGTGGATTTATATGCAAAAAGTGAAAGGGAAAATAATAGTGAATGGAAGAATTTTGCCACATACTTGATGGTAGAAAATTATTTTGATTTGGGATCGGATCAACGTGTGTGTACTTATTGTTGTAATAAATTAAACCAAAACCAGATGCCTGCTAGGGCAGTTCATAATAATCTGGAATTGGTTGAGATTCCTTCTGAATTGAAGGATTTAAATACTTATGAATCTATTTTGATTCAAAGTATCCATCCCTTTCAGGCTATTGTAAGAATGGAGCCAAAGACAGGGAAGTTGCCTCCAGCAGATTTACAGAGAGGATTAAAGGGAAGAGTTGTTTATTTGCCTCTAGATTTGAACAAAAACATTAACACAATTGGAATAGAAAAAGTGGAAGAGGAACCTCTGGTTATCTTGGTAAATGGGGTTCCGACAAAGAATAAGAAAATATGGCAAGATTTAGTGGATGTTAGGAAAGTCAAAAAGGCAACAGTGTATTTGAAGAAAAATAATAAGTACTATAAGAATGTATATGTTGCAGAAGAGGAAGTAAGTGATGAAGAGGATAGCGATTTGTGTGCTGGCCAAATTGAGAAAGTAGAGGCCTCTAAAAGTGAAGAAATATGTGAACATTATAGTGTTCATCCTTTGCATTCCAAGGAAGTCATGGGGAATGCTATTGAGTTGTTTCAAATGAAACAAGCCAAAGGGAGTCCCATTAGTGTTTGGGAGGAAAGTTTGGAAGCTCGGTGTTTCCCACAGCTATTTCCCACAGGTCAAGGAGGAAGATATGATGAGCGACCTCATCAAATTCCTGCGTCTGAATACCGGACTTTACGATTGTATGCAGAAGATCCTAGGTTTCGGCAATGCATTCCCTATTTGTTTCATCTCCTGTTTGAAAGCGATCTGTCTGGACTGTCATATGCAGTGAACCACATCTTAAAAAGTGGTATACAGATGCGAAACATCTCGGCAAGTGACTTTATGCATAAAGTCAATGTCCAAGACAGTATTTTGGATTCTCACTTAATTAATCTCATGGCGTGTCAGCGTGGTACTAATGAGTACTGGTACCGTCGTCATGGTGATTTAAAATGTATGCTGAGGAACTTAGGAACTCCAACATGGTTCCTCACTCTGAGCTGTGCCGAGTATGGCTGGGAAGACTTACTTGAATTTCTACGAGAGGCAAATGGAAATATTGAAAACATTGAATTCAAGACACCTGGAGAACTGTGTTCTTTGGATCCAGTGAATGTATGCAGGTACTTCAATCATAGATTTGAAGCTATGATGTCTTTCATCACAAATAAAAAGAATCCACCTCTTGGAGAGGTGTTGGATTTCTTCTGGAGAAAGGAGTACCAAGCAAGAGGTGCCCCTCATATACATATGTTGTTGTGGATCAAGGATGCACCTAAATTTGGAACAGATCCGGATGACTTAGTGATGAATTTCATCGAACAATATTCTACGTGTGCTGTTCCAAACGCAACGGAGAACAAAAGTCTAAGAGAACAAGTTCTACGTTTCCAAAGCCATCGTTGTGGAAAGTACTGTCGTCGTAAATTCAGAAACAAGGAGAAGTTCTACACCAAATGTCGTTTCAACTTTCCACGACCGGTGATTTCTAAAGGAAGAGTGAACAGTTTGATGTCTTCGCTGCGACATAATGTGACGAGGAAATCACCCAAGAATACATACAATTTGAAAAGGAACGAAGAGTCCAAGTACATCAATGACTACAACCCAGTGATTTTGTCCATGTGGAATGCTAACATGGATATACAGTTTGTGGCTGACAACTGTATGGCTGTGGCTCGGTATGTGACATCTTACATCACCAAAAAAGAAAAGACCGAACTGAAGGATATGTGGGAGGACATTTCCCATGAAAAGAGCCTCAGCAAGAAGTTGTACAGTTTCAGTCTGAAGATGTTGTCGCATCGAGAAATCGGAGCTTACGAATGTTCTGATCGATTGTCTTCAGCAAGTCTCTATGCCAAATCCAGGAGTCTCGTTTGGGCGAGTCTTGGTCTTGCTGCAACGCGAAATCGACCTGTCCGGGAAATTGAGTATTTGGCAGAAAAGGAACCAAACAGTACCGACATTTTGAAGACCAACATGTTGGATACATATTATCCAAATCGAAGCAGTCACCTTGAGAATGTTTGTCTATATGAGGTTCTCCAAAATTATATATTCAAGAGGAACATCAAAGAAGATATTGAGAAAGGAGTGTATGCTGTAATTGGAAGTGAGGGATGCCTGGTCAAGCAAAGAAAATGCCAATTAGTAAACCATCGAAAATTGAGTGGTGAATCTCCAGAAAAAAAGGAGTTTTTTTATTTAGCACTTTTGCAACTTTTTAAGCCTTGGCGTGCAGAAGAGGAACTGCTTGGAGATTTCCTCTGTTACGAAGACTCTTTCAATGCAGCCAAGGAGTCCATAGAATGTCCTGCTTTTTCTAAATATCAAGAAATGCTAACTTTGGAAATTGAGCAGGAAGCAACGATTGCAGCCGAGATTGCCAGAGACAGTTCTCAGGACAGTCAGAGTTCTGTTTCATTGAGTCAAGATCCACTTGGAGGACCTATTATCGAAAATGAAGCTGCCACTGCTATGAATGAAGTAGAAAGAGCCATGGCACATGCTCAGGAGGATTCAGTTAACTTAGAAGACTTGGAAAAACAACTCAACGTTGAGCAGAGGAAAATATATGATGAAGTTACCAAGGAAATTGAGCACGGATTAAGTCATGAGAAGAACAAGTGCTCATGTACATCGTTGAAGCCTGTCCGACTGTACGTGAGTGGAGAAGCGGGAACTGGAAAAAGTTTCCTCATTAAAGCAATCTCTTGTTATTTGCAGGAAAGGAGTGAGTCATCGCTGTCTTGTGTTGTCACCGCTCCTACTGGACTGGCAGCACATAACATTAAAGGTATTACTTTGCATCGTCTACTGATGCTGCCGGTGGAGCATGACAACAAATTACAATACAACAAGTTATCTGGAGATGCTTGCTGTGAAGTTTCAAGAGTCTTGAGGAAAATGAAACTACTTATCATTGACGAAGTAAGCATGGTTTCCAATGTCATGCTTGCCTTTGTGCATTTGAGAATGCAAGAAGTACTTAAAACTGAATATGATGTGTTATTTGGTGGGAAACACATCATTGTTTTCGGAGATCTTCTGCAGCTGACACCAGTAAAAGGTCAACCTGTGTTCAAAATACTCACGCATGAAGATACCAGGAAGTGCCTAGGGAGCATTGGCAACGTCAATATATGGTTAAACTTCAATTATGCAGAACTGCATTAAAATATGCGTCAGGCAAAGGATGAAGATTACAAGAATATTCTACAAGATATTAGAATTGGAAAAGTGACTGAGCATGGGAAAGAAGCTTTAAATGCACGATTACTGTCAAATTTATATCCCAAACAAGAGATTGTGCCTGAGAATATTTTTCTGAAAATTACTGAGAAGAAATCCGGGATATGTCTCATGCCAACTCTTGCAGAATGTGCCATCTTCAACAACAAAATGTTGAATTTAGAAAAGCAAGAGATTGTGAAACTTGAAGCTATCGACAAATTAGAGCATATGGGATCAACAATTATTTTGTCAGACAATTTGAAATCAAAATTGGATTCATTAGAGAAGACTATATCTAAAACAGCGGGTTTTGAAAAGACTTTGAATGTGTGTTTAAATTGCCGAATCATTTTGAGAAGGAATTTACATGTAGAAAGAGGTCTGGTAAATGGATCAATGGGTAATGTTGTTGATTTTGAGAAATACAGAAATAGAGATGGAATAGAATTTTTAAGAATTAAATTTGATGGCATTGAGGAAGTACAGCAAATTGGTCGTTGTTCTGCTAGGTTTTTGCTTGTTAAAGACTTATATGTTCGCCGTAAACAGTTTCCTGTTTGCTTGGCATATGCGGTGACAATCCATAAATCGCAAGGTTTAAGTGTAGACTGTGCATTGGTGAATATTGGCAGTTCTGTGTTCAAGGAGGGTATGGCATATGTGGCATTGTCACGAGTTAGAACTTTATCGGGATTGTACTTAATTGACTGTGATGTCACAAATATTTGTGCGGATCTAGATTGTGTTAAGGAATACAATAGGTTAAGAAGAGAGTATGCGCCACATTTGCCTCAATATCCTTTGTTTGAGAAACGTGTAGTAGGCCGGAAACGTAGAAATAGCAGTAATAGTAGGGAGGTTGTTGCAAAAAGACTAAAAGTCAATGAACCGAAAATTGTTAGCAGAAAGAAAGTGGATTCTGTTGAAGATGTTGTCGGTTTTCAATTTGAAAACAGTTCTGGTGTCAACTGCTATGCAAATGTAGTGGTTAATGTTCTCTTTTCACTAGAGAGTTTAAAAGAACAGATTCTGTTGAATTCAGAACAAATTTTATGCTGTTTGTTGAATTCTGTTTTCGAGAAATGTAGCACTGATCGAACAAAAGTAGAAAGTGTGTCTGAAGTTCGTTATCTGTTAGATGAATGTTCAGGTCAAACAGACTTCTCTGAAAATAATCAGCAAGATTGTCAGGAGTTTTTAATGTATATGCTTGATATATTGCAAGATGAGGGTGTAGATGTAGATCAACTGTTTGGGCTTTCTTATCAATGGCAGCATGACTGCGAGAATTGTAGGGTATCAAGTACTACTAGTGTAGACTCAGAAAGATTTATATATTTAACTTTGCCAGACAGTAAATCAGTCTCCTTTAATAAGCTAGTAAATGCAGCGGATCACAACATGGAGTGTAGCCAATGTAAATCTGAAATGATGTCAACATTACTTATACGTAGATATGGACAGTATGTCATTTTAATGATGCAACGATGTAGGCCTGATGGATCAAAATTGTCAACTTTAATAAAAAATTTTGTGGCTTCTCAGCTTTCAATATCAGGAAGGACTTTTGTAACTGTAGCAATTATCTATCACGATGGTCCTTCAACAACTTTAGGACATTATACAGCTTATTTAAAGTCTCGAAACGGCTGGTCATTCTGCAATGATTCCGTTGTAACTTTCAAAAAAAAATTGCCGTTTGATCTTAAAAATTCTTACCTGGTGTTTTTAAAACCAAAATTTTAAAGAAAGAATCTTGGGATTTCCTGTGAAGAATTGGAAAAGGTTCATCAAGTTGAGGGAATGTAAGTCTGCAATGCTGTCTAGATTATTGGTCCAAAACTTTTAATTATAATGTTATTTTGTAAAATCCGACTATATAAACCTGATGTAAGTAAGTCTGCTTCATAGTAAGCAGTATCAGTGTCATAGGAAAAGGAGAGCATGAGTGACAAAGAAGGGTAAGATATTAGTAGTCCAGGATTGTGAAAATTATCTTAAATGTTTTCTTTTAGAAAGTTGCAAAAATAGAAAATGACGGGATTTGATTGGAAGAATTACAAGACTTGTGAATAGCTGCAACATGATTTGGCCAAGTGGAAACATGTGGTAGAATGTGAGAAGTCTTTTCTTGTATGTAACATATTTTTCGAATCGTTGGAGGTTTTCTTTCAGAAAGTGGCGGGCTGACAATATTTATAGCACAACACAGTGGACGCTGTTCATAGGACATCCTTCGACGTCATTGAAAGTAAGTTAATTTTAAGGAGTTTTGGATTCAGATTTCTTATGTTGAATGGGTTTTTTAAACACAATCATTTTGATTGTGTTTTTTTTCCCCGCTGTTACATGATGAATACCTTCAAGTCACTGATTTAAGTGAAATTTGATACATTCTGAGAACAGCAAAAATAAACCATTTAATATGTATAATTAATGTTCTGCTTTTTGTACTTATGATATACATTTAGAAATGTGAGGTAGATATGGAGAAACTGAGTCTTCTGTAAGTGTCAATTTTAATGCTTACAGTGCTGTACTCCTGGGTACTGTTTTTTTTAAAAAAAAAATGAATAGGCCTCACCTCAAAGAAAGCTCTTGAAAGCACACATCTTATTTGCATCCTGAAACAATCATTTAAAATTTTATGATGGCTTTACATCTTTTTTGCGCTGCTATTGCATCACTATTGTGAGACATTAGCAGTGCAAAAAAAGCACCATGTTCCAAAATAGGCCTCAGTTCATCAACATCAAGATACAGTTTCTTTAAAATATATATCTTTAGGATTGTGTAGGGGACGTAGAGAAGCAGAGACTTCTGTAAATGTCAAAGTTGTTGAAAAACTGTTTGTTCTTGAACCTTTTGCCTTGTCTTTTCTAATTTTTAAATACATGTTTTAATATTTTTGGAAATGTTTGTTCTCTCTTTTACAGATTGAAAGTATGAAAAAATATTTTAAAAAGGTAACAAGAATTATAAGGTAAATGTTTTCAACTCTTTTTACCCGCAATGCACTGCTGATGATGTCACTGACACTATCTCTGATTTACTCTCTATAGCTGTCTTTCTTTTTACATTATTCTCTGTTTATTTCCCTTATACTAACTCTTCTTTTTTTTTTTTAAATATTTTTTTGGTTCGCTTCAAGTTCGCGAACCGGTCAGCGAACTTGAAGCGAACCAAAAGAAATAGAGCTTGCCAGAGTGATAAACATTCTAGCAATTTTATTTGAAAGGGGAGGTAGTTCTGAAAAGAATTTTTTTTTTTTTTGTTTTTGTTGTTTTATTTTTATTTATTTTTTTTCTGAACATTTTTTGATTTTTTTGTATTTTTAGAACAGTTTTATGTTTTTTTTGTGTTTTTTATGGAGGGGAAACAACAAAAAAACAGGAATTGAAAAGGGCTCAACAGGAGCAAAAAAAAAATTACTGCTTGGGTGCATTAGGGCACTTATGGTTTTCGAACACCATATTTATCAAGTTCACACTCATGTTCCCATACGAAAGCATTGCACCACAGTATATACAGGTGAACTTCATATGTTTAAAGTTTGGTTGAATGTTTGGCACAGTTTCCTGTGCCTCTCTTCCTGTCAAAGACATTGTTGACGTAGATCTGGCCACAGGAGTTGTCGGGGGATTGTCTTGTAGGTCCCTCAACTCAGCCCGGCTGTAGTTTAAGGGATGCCACCTGGCCATATGGCGATGCATAGTATAGTTTCCCATACTATATTTTTTCTCTGTGCCTCTAGACAATCTGTATTTACAGATGAGGCAGGTGGCATATTTAGCATTCACCTTCTTTTGCCCTGGAGGGATGGAAAAAAACTGCCAGATGAAACTTGTTTTCCTCTTAGAAACACGGGGCAACTCTGGGATAAATTGTGGTTGATCTCTATCCTCTTCTTCTTCTTCCTCCTCTTCCTCATCTCTGTTGGAGATAAATGGACTTGGTGGTCCTCTCTTCTTATGAGGAGGTGGAGGTGGTGGTGGGGGTGCACCAGCTGCAGCAAGTATGGAAGCCATTGATGAACTCCAGGAAAATGGTCTTTCTCTCACCAAGATGAAAGTCAGAGTGAGGAAAGAAGGAGGGGTTTACATGATTTGGGAAAAGCAAAAGTTCTGAACCAATGAAAAGTGTTATTTTTAGGTCACATGACCTAGTCATACATCATTTGGAAACCAAAAGTGAAATGAACCAATGAAAACTTTGATAAACAAGTCACATGACCTGTTCCGCTTACGTTACGCGGTGCGCGCCGCGTCCTGGATCGCTTCCGGTTCGCGGTCCGGAGCACTTCCGGGAGCGCTAACGCGGCGCGTCATTAGACGCATTACGCGACAACGTGATACGTCGCGCTTCTGCGACGCGTCACAGTTCCGCTAACGTAACGTTGACCGGTTCGCGGACTAGGTCGCGGCATCAAGATGAGCTAACGGAAAGCTTCCCGGTTCGCGAACTGGAAGCGAAGAAAAAAAATATTAAAAAAAAAATTATTAATAAACATCTAAAATATATTTTAAGATTTAAAGAAGAATACATTTTACAGTTACCGATGTTAGCTTTTAAAAAACCAATGAAATTCACAGAAAAAACCATAGGTTATAGACCATATATAGTTAGGAATTTGCATTTACAAAACCTTGAAAATTCACTGAAAAAACCATAGGTTATAGACCATATATAGTTAGGGATTTGCATTTACAAAACCTTATTTTACTCGCATAAAACCATTGAAATTCCATATATAGTTAGTTGCGCTAACTATATATCGCGCACCCGCAATCCACTGCTGATGATGTCACATATTACATCATTCATGACATGGTCAGTGACATCACTGATGACATCACTGATGACAACATCCAGTGACTGTATGTTTCTGTAAAGTGTAAATATGTCTTACATATTGAAGAATGAGTGGATGTATAAGTGTCTGGATGAAGGATTTAGTAGGTGCATGACTGACTGTATGAGTGAGTGATTAAATATGTCTCACTGAGTGCATGGGTTAGTGACTAAACTGTCTTAATTTGTGCATTATTATGTCTGTTGTTCTGTAAACTGCTGCATGTGTTGATAAGTAGCTATATGAGTAACTATATGGGTTATTGATTGGTAGCCCAGGTATTTGTATGGGAGACTGAGTGTGTGTGTGGGTGGCTGGAAGGTGTATGACTCTGTGCATAGATGTGTGAGCAGTTGATTCACTAGATGTATGGTTTCAAAAGTGCACGAGGAAACAGCTGTATGGGCGGTTGACTGTGTGCATGAGTGTATTGGTGAGTGAATGGATATCTCAGTGCTACATGTCAAAGTAAGTACATATGTAAAACAAAGTACAAGTGAGAGTTGACATATATAAATAACTGTGCATAAGAGCTAGTGATTGTGTGAGTGGCTGTATGGATCATTGTGAACTTGTATCAGGGATTGTATAAGAGAGTAAATATGTGTTAGTATATGTTTGAATAAGTAAAGTTTGTATAACTGTATAGTTGAGGAAATGGAGGTGCGATTAATTCTTTGCATGACTGACTAGGTGTGTGAGTAACTCCATGGATGAGTGACAGTCTGTGAGTGTCTGTTTACACTGAGTGTATCTAAGGTTATATTAGAGTCTGAAGAGATTCATCGTATTATCACACGAAGGATGTCATCAGTGATGTGATCAGTAATGTCAAATGAGATGTCATCAGTGATGTCATCAGTGATGTCATTTGAGATGTCATCAGTGATGTCATCAGTGATGTCACTGACCATGTCATGAATGATGTAATATGTGACATCATCAGCAGTGGATTGCGGGTGCGCGATATATAGTTAGCGCAACTAACTATATATGGAATTTCAATGGTTTTATGCGAGTAAAATAAGGTTTTGTAAATGCAAATCCCTAACTATATATGGTCTATAACCTATGGTTTTTTCAGTGAATATATATATATATATATATATATATATATATATATATATATATATATATATATATATTACCTACTGGCGGTCGCCAGTAGGTATATATAGTTAGGATTTTTTCCCTATGGGATTTCTGAAAATTCTATGCCTAATAACTTTGGCGTTTGTGGACGGAATTGGCTGAAATTTTCAGGAAAATGGAACATTTTGTTTCTGAGCAGCCCTTGAAAATTTGGGGGGGTTTTGTGGAGGGGGGGCCGAGAAAAAAGGGGGGTCCCAAAACGCCTTTTTCCCATGTTAATTTCCATAGGGTGGTTGGACTCACTTTTAGCCCGAACGGCTGAATGGATTTTCACGAAACTTGGCAAAATTGTAGGGACTGTTAGCCCGATGTGCCTTTGCTAGGTCTCAATATATGTGCTCCAGTGGATTTTGAGAAATTAACGTTTGAATCAAGATATATATCTGTAACAGCGCTCCGGGCAGCGATCCGGTTAGCGAACCTTTCGCGTATCGGAACTTTGCGATGCGAAGCTGATTGGCCCTCCGGTGTCTGTCAACATTCTAAACAGTCCGGAGCGGCCGCCATCTTGTCTCTCGGTAGGATCGAGAGACAAGAGGAGGCCAAAACAAAGGGGGAAATTGCCATAAGGGGGCATAGTAGATCCTCGTTGACCCCCTAGGTTTTATGTGGAGGTTTTAAAAGGGCCTAGGAGGGTCCCAAAAAAAAAAATTAAAAATTTTTTTTTTGCGTGGTAAGCGCCAAGTTCGCGAACCGGAAAGCGTTCTGGGCAGCGAACTTTATGGATAAAAGAATGAAAGACTTTTCTAATACTGTATGTTAATTATTTGTTGGTTTTGTTGATTTTTTTTTAATATTTTTATTTTTTCAGCAATTTTTTATTGTTGTGATTGTGTTTCAAAATTTAATAACATTTCTTACATTTAACTACTTTATGAATTACATATAAAAATTATTAAAGACTCAAACAATTTTTTAATATTACATATAATTTTATTTTTCGGATTGTTTTTCGAAATTTACTAGAACGTCTAGCATTTCACTGTCTGATATGTGTTCTTGTTCAGTGAACATAAGTTCAAACATTTGACCGTCATCATAATGAAGTAAATGATCCACTGATTCCACACATTGAACTAATTCATGGTCCCGTGATTGATCCATGAAATCAGAGTCATCATTGTCCTCAATTTCTTTTTCTGTGTTGGTCTCCAGAACAATTTCGAAGGAAACATTCTGCTCACCTTCCATTTTATTGCTGTAATTTGCATAAAAAATAAATATATCAGTAGAGATAGGGCACTGTTGGGTTTAAGTTCAGACAGGCATTTGTGAGTTTATACCAGAGAAGTAATCTATGGGCACTGTATGGTTTCAGGCGTGAAGTAGTACTATTAAAAAGTGCCTGTGAAGAAGCCTAAGTAAATTCATAATTATACCACAGAAACCTAAATCAGTCCATAATTATAATAAAGAAGCCTTTCTCAATGTCTAACTCTTACAGAGGGATAGTATATAACTATCTGAAAAAGTTTACCATATTTACTTATAGTGCACAATATACTTCAGTTTTAAAAATAACAACTTACCTTTAGAAACAAGTTGAAGTTATTATTGATATTCTAAATGATATATACAACAACAAGTAGTAGTCAAAATGGCTGTGTTTCCTTCTCTCCCTTTATATATATACAGGTATATAACCAATCAAATGTCAGGTAATAAAAGTAGAAAATGAAAGTAACATTTTCATTGGTTGTCAATTCCAACACTTCAGATGTGTTTTGTGAAGTAATTTACCTCACGGTATTTGGAGAGGTCTACAGGCTAAATGGCTAAATGAAATTTCAATGAAATTTGTGAGAATGGAAGGGATTGTTATGTAGTATGAGCTAATGTATATTTGGTGAGAGTGTCTCTAGTCGTTTTTCTGTAAATTACTTTCCCACCTTTTTTTTGGACCGCTTTCCGGGAAGCGGCCCGGTTAGCGAACCTTAAGCGTCACGGGAATCCACCATTTTGTGTTTCGGTCGCATTAAGATACAAGATGGAGGGCAAATAATGTTTAGAATGGGTAGAAGGGGTCATGGTAGACTTATCTTGACCCCCTAGGTTTTCTGAGCATGGCTGAGGAGGCTTATATGTGCGGAAAAAAACACTTTTTTTAAAAAAATTCCGCGAGGTTAGCTTTCGGTTAGCGAACCGGGTAGCGCTCCGGGGAGCGAATTTTGTGGAAAATTAGTGAAAAAAGTTAGAGAAAAATAATAATTGTGAGTGATCAGATGTAGGGTAGCTCTGAGAAGAGCTTTTGGGTTTATGGTACATTTAGGTACTTATAAGTAGGTACCAATGCACAGTCTTAAATTCAGAATGAAAATTCTGTTGCCCTCATCTGAGAAGTGAACTCCATCTCCTCTGTAGATATCTTGCATGTAGTAACGCAAGTTATTGTTGTAAAGAGAGCCCATTCCATGGTCTCTCATGTAAGCTGAAACAGATTTGTTTACATGCTTCCTCGCTTTCTCAATTTGTGGACAAAATTGGTTGGACCACCTCCATTTCTGTCTTTGGCATATATTGGAATATACCAAGGCAGTTTTAGGAAAAAGTGCCATTAATTGCTCAAAGGTGTCCTTTAAAAGCATTTCCAGACCTACCCCTGTCAAAGTGCCCAAATCATTACCTCCACAGTGCACTATTAACAGGTCAGGTTTTGGCAAATGCATAAAGGTTTTCACCAATGGTATCAATTGGTGACATTTTAATCCTCTTTGGCCCAACCACTTAATTTCCACATCTTGTAAATTGAGGTTATGTAAATTTCTGCTCTCAGCATACCTTTGAGCCCAGTGGATGTAACTATGTCCAAGAATCCAGACCTTAAACATGGTGGGTGAAGGTTGGGCTGCAGTCAGATGAAGTGTGGTAATGAAAGGGCAGTTGAAACAGTAGGAGTTTCTAAAGAAAAAAAATTGTGGATTTACAATGCTAATGATTCATTAGCAGTGATTGGTGCATTTCCATTTCTGAAAACAGAAAGTTAGGGTGCATGGATGTGTTCCTTGAAAGATGTAATTTGAATGGTCAAGGAAGAAACATTTAATGAAAGATTGCACTGGATACGCAGGTGCACTGAGAGTTCAGAGTTCAATTGAAACATTGTTGTGTGAATTTGCAAACATGAGAGGTCTTCCAGGAGGTGGTTGCTATGGAAACAAGGCAGACAGGGCAGAGGGGGGAAGGGTTTTGATTTGAAAAAAGTGAGGGAAGAGGAATGATTGGCTAATATGAGAGATATGTGAAAAGAATATCTGTATTTCTGTGCTTTCAATAGCTGCAGCCTTTGGAGTGCATCCTTTTTCTTCTGCTGAAGACAATTTGGTGTATTTCTGAGACTGTTTTCAAAACTCAAAAAATATTTGCTAAGGTGAGAAAAGATTTATTTAATTTAGATAGAGAATAGTATGATTTAAGGAGAAAATGATGAAAAAAGCTGTGTTTACAAAATGTGGTTTTGTCTCTAGTGATATACTAATAGAATTAGTTTCATAGAGGAATTGTAATTGCATATTTGGTGTAACATTCTGGCATGCAGTAACACAAGATATTGTGATACATGGAGCCCATTTCATGGTCTGTTATAAAAGCTGAAACAGATATGTTGCATTTAAAAATGATTTAAGAAATCAATTACATTTCTGGATATGTACTGCTAGAGCTTCATAGGTTGTTTTGGGCCATATTTATAAGGTATTTGAGTGTCTAAGATGTTATGTTCGCCTTTTAAAATGTAAAGTGTTCCTCATGGGGCAAGTGTCTTGTAAATACGCTCCCACTTGTGCTTTGCAAATTTAGATTTTGATTATGGGAGTTACCTAGCCATATTAATAGTGTCCCAAAAATGGTGCTAGGGAATTGCAGAAAACACTTTCATGTGTCTCAAGGCCATTTTTAGTCATTTCTTCATGAATGCAGGTATACAATTGATTTATATGCTGTGTTTAAAAACGAATTTTGAAATGAATTAAATTTCAGGATATGTACTGTTAGAGCTTCATAGGTTGTTTGGGGTCATATTTAGAAGGCATTTTAGTGTCTTTGATGTTATTTTTCTCTTTTTAAATGGAAAGCGTTCCTCATGGGGCCCTGAGCAGTTCTTAGCCATGTTATTTAATTGGAAGTGGATAACATGGCTAAGAGCATTTGCTGGAAAATGCATGAATATCGCTGACTTTTCTGTTATATTCATGCATTGCGGCAGTTTTTTTTCACATTGCTTCATGGGTTGTTTGGGTTCATATTTAGAAGGCATTTTAGTGTCTTTGATGTTATTTTTCCCTTTTTAAATGGAAAGCGTTCCTCATGGGGCCCTGAGTAGTTCTTAGCCATGTTATTTAATAGGAAGTGGATAACATGGCTAAGAGCATTTGCTGGAAAATGCATGAATATCGCTGATTTTTCTGCTATATTCATGCATTGTGGCCGTTTTTTTTCACATTGCTTCATAGGTTGTTTGGGTTCATATTTAGAAGGCATTTTAGTGTCTTTGATGTTATTTTTCCATTTTTAAATGGAAAGCGTTCCTCATGGGGCCCTGAGCAGTTCTTAACCATGTTATTTTATTGGAAGTGGATAACATGGCTAAGAGCATTTGCTGGAAAATGCATGAATATCGCTGACTTTTCTGCTATATTCATGCATTGTGGCAGTTTTTTTTCACATTGCTTCATGGGTTGTTTGGGTTCATATTTAGAAGGCATTTTAGTGTCTTTGATGTTATTTTTCCCTTTTTAAATGGAAAGCGTTCCTCATGGGGCCCTGAGCAGTTCTTAGCCATGTTATTTAATAGGAAGTGGATAACATGGCTAAGAGCATTTGCTGGAAAATGCATGAATATCGCTGACTTTTCTGCGATATTCATGCATTGCGGCCGTTTTTTTTCACATTGGTTCATAGGTTGTTTGGGTTCATATTTAGAAGGCATTTTAGTGTCTTTGATGTTATTTTTCCATTTTTAAATGGAAAGCGTTCCTCATGGGGCCCTGAGCAGTTCTTAGCCATGTTATTTAATAGGAAGTGGATAACATGGCTAAGAGCATTTGCTGGAAAATGCATGAATATCGCTGACTTTTCTGCTATATTCATGCATTGTGGCAGTTTTTTTTCACATTGCTTCATGGGTTGTTTGGGGTCATATTTAGAAGGCATTTTAGTGTCTTTGATGTTATTTTTCCCTTTTTAAATGGAAAGCGTTCCTCATGGGGCCCTGAGTAGTTCTTAGCCATGTTATTTAATAGGAAGTGGATAACATGGCTAAGAGCATTTGCTGGAAAATGCATGAATATCGCTGATTTTTCTGCTATATTCATGCATTGTGGCCGTTTTTTTTCACATTGCTTCATAGGTTGTTTGGGTTCATATTTAGAAGGCATTTTAGTGTCTTTGATGTTATTTTTCCATTTTTAAATGGAAAGCGTTCCTCATGGGGCCCTGAGCAGTTCTTAGCCATGTTATTTAATAGGAAGTGGATAACATGGCTAAGAGCATTTGCTGGAAAATGCATGAATATCGCTGACTTTTCTGCTATATTCATGCATTGTGGCAGTTTTTTTTCACATTGCTTCATGGGTTGTTTGGGTTCATATTTAGAAGGCATTTTAGTGTCTTTGATGTTATTTTTCCCTTTTTAAATGGAAAGCGTTCCTCATGGGGCCCTGAGCAGTTCTTAGCCATGTTATTTAATAGGAAGTGGATAACATGGCTAAGAGCATTTGCTGGAAAATGCATGAATATCGCTGACTTTTCTGCGATATTCATGCATTGCGGCCTTTTTTTATGACATTTGCAAGCACTTCCTAGCCATGTTATCCAATGGGAGGTGGATAACATGGCTAAAAGCATTTGCTTCAAAGGTTGTTTGGGGTTATACACCATTTTTGGGAAATTATTAACATGCCTATCTAACTCCCATAATCAAAATCTAAATTTGCCAACCGCAGGTGGGAGTGTATTTACAATAAATTTGCACCATGAAGAACGTAAAATAGCATACTAGATACTCAAATAACTTATAAATGTGGCCCAAAACATCTTATGAAGCACTAGTAGTGCATATTTCTAGAAATGTATTGGTTTTCATTTAATGATTTACTTCATTGGTAGGTCTTCACATGTTTTTTTACCTTGGTTTTTTTCAGTGAAAATCTTATCTGCAACCATGTGTTGGCCTCACCTCAAATAAACAAAACAGGTGATGGACTGAATGTGGATCAATGACACACATTCACCCCAGTCTAAAGATCAGGGCCTAAACAAATCTTTAGATAGGCTACATCTTATCGTCATCCTGAATTAATGATCTAAAATATTAGGGAGTGATTTATGAGTGTTGTATGCCTGTTTTGTACCATTGAGTGTCATTTTTGTGATGCAGTGCTGGTGGAAAATATTTGCTATGTTAAATAATTAGTACGGCATTAAGTTTTAGATGACTGTTATTTATTTACTGTTTGGTAATAGTGGTTAATAACATTTTATATTATATTTTTCCACAGGTTCAACTGCAGATTCTTTCATAGTTTGGTAAATGCCTTCCAGAAGTCGAATACGAAAGGCTAGAAAACGTCAAAGACAGCAGGATGATGTTTTATTGCAGCAGTCCTCTTCCCCAAATACTTGTCAAAACACCAAGAAAGGTCCGGGTAAGAGCACGAAATCATTCTTAAGAAATATTTGTAGTAAAAAAAATTTTGCTCAAAAAAATGTTTCAGTTCACAAAAAGAAAAATAATTTAAATGGAAAGGAGAGACCCATCACAAATGTTACTGGTAGAGGAAGAGATAACTCTGTGCATGATAGTAGAAGGAAACAACAGTTTAGGGACATTCGAACTCGGATGTTCCGTAATAGGATATTAGTTAATTTATTGAAAAATATTAAAAAGAAAGGCCAACAGAAAGCGGCATTTTATAGGAAGAAGAAAAATGTAGAGAAAATTATTGATCATGCTTTTGAAATTAAGCGAAAGTTGTTTATTTTGGTAATCAATAGAATTAGGAAACTAAGCAAGGTAATTTCTGATTTCAAAACAAAAAGTAGATGGAAGAGAGTAGTAAATCGTACTAACTTTTGTGAAGTTTTTTCCGGAGAATGGATGCATAGTTCAAGTTCTGAGGCATTTTTTAATGAGGAGACTTATTTTCAGGATAATGATTTGGTGCATGCAGTTGACATCAGTGGTCGAGCTTATGAAGTGAAGGATGGTTGTCCAGTTGAAAAAGAACAACTTGTGACAACAGAGACAGAAGAGGCGCTAAGTGATGAGGTTTTAGGAAGACGTCCTAAGGGTCCTGTGTACATTTGGAAGTGTAGTTCTATTTGCAGTGTGCGACAGGTTTCCATCAATTTGCTTTGTGATTTTATACGGACATTTAATAAGAAAAGTTTGAAGCAGAAAATGAAGTTGTTGCAAGATTTAGATCCTTGCAGAGTGAGACAAATGACAGGTTTCCGTGGTCATTCGCTGGCTTGTCTTTCCAGGAGAGTATGCCAGAGTGTTTTTCATCATTTCAGGATGCTAGCAGTGCATCATAATAAAGTGAGAAAATTAGTGAGAATGTTGTATTATGCTAAGAGTCCAGCAATTATGCTTAAACAGTTATGTGCTGCTCTTTTGCATGGTTCTGAAATAGATGTGAAGAATCTTTGTGAAGAAATTGAGTTTTGTTACTTTGGTAGTAAAGATGAGAATGTTCAAATTGACCCTGAAGTAGAGGGTAATGTGGAAGATAATGTACAGGTTTCCAGTACAGATAATTTTCAGAAGGAAATTGCCACGTTTCAGATGAAATCAAGTGAGAGGCCTAATTTCACTTGTGTATGTTGTCGACGCACTTATTATAAGAATCAGACTAAGGTAGTTGATTTATATGCAAAAAGTGAAAGGGAAAATAATAGTGAATGGAAGGATTTAGCCACATACTTGATGGTAGAAAATTATTTTGATTTGGGATCGGATCAACGTGTGTGTACTTATTGTTGTAATAAATTAAACCAAAACCAGATGCCTGCTAGGGCAGTTCATAATAATCTGGAATTGGTTGAGATTCCTTCTGAATTGAAGGATTTAAATACTTATGAATCTATTTTGATTCAAAGTATCCATCCCTTTCAGGCTATTGTAAGAATGGAGCCAAAGACAGGGAAGTTACCTCCAGCAGATTTACAGAGAGGATTAAAGGGAAGAGTTGTTTATTTGCCTCTAGATTTGAAGAAAAACATTAACACAATTGGAATAGAAAAAGTGGAAGAGGAACCTCTGGTTATCTTGGTTAATGGGGTTCCGACAAAGAATAAGAAAATATGGCAAGATTTAGTGGATGTTAGGAAAGTCAAAAAGGCAACAGTGTATTTGAAGAAAAATAATAAGTACTATAAGAATGTATATGTTGCAGAAGAGGAAGTAAGTGATGAAGAGGATAGCGATTTGTGTGTAGGCCAAATTGAGAAAGTAGAGGCCTCTAAAAGTGAAGAAATATATGAACATTATAGTGTTCATCCTTTGCATTCCAAGGAAGTCATGGGGAATGCAATTGAGTTGTTTCAAATGAAACAAGCCAAAGGGAGTCCCATTAGTGTTTGGGAGGAAAGTTTGGAAGCTCGGTGTTTCCCACAGCTATTTCCCACAGGTCAAGGAGGAAGATATGATGAGCGACCTCATCAAATTCCTGCGTCTGAATACCGGACTTTACGATTGTATGCAGAAGATCCTAGGTTTCGGCAATGCATTCCCTATTTGTTTCATCTCCTGTTTGAAAGCGATCTGTCTGGACTGTCATATGCAGTGAACCACATCTTAAAAAGTGGTATACACATGCGAAACATCTCAGCAAGTGACTTTATGCATAAAGTCAATGTCCAAGACAGTATTTTGGATTCTCACTTAATTAATCTCATGGCGTGTCAGCGTGGTACTAATGAGTACTGGTACCGTCGTCATGGTGATTTAAAATGTATGCTGAGGAACTTAGGAACTCCAACATGGTTCCTCACTCTGAGCTGTGCCGAGTATGGCTGGGAAGACTTACTTGAATTTCTACGAGAGGCAAATGGAAATATTGAAAACATTGAATTCAAGACACCTGGAGAACTGTGTTCTTTGGATCCTGTGAATGTATGCAGGTACTTCAATCATAGATTTGAAGCTATGATGTCTTTCATCACAAATAAAAAGAATCCACCTCTTGGAGAGGTGTTGGATTTCTTCTGGAGAAAGGAGTACCAAGCAAGAGGTGCCCCTCATATACATATGTTGCTGTGGATCAAGGATGCACCTAAATTTGGAACAGATCCGGATGACTTAGTGATGAATTTCATCGAACAGTATTCTACGTGTGCTGTTCCAAACGCAACGGAGAAGAAAAGTCTAAGAGAACAAGTTCTACGTTTCCAAAGCCATCGTTGTGGAAAGTACTGTCGTCGTAAATTCAGAAACAAGGACAAGTTTTACACCAAATGTCGTTTCAACTTTCCACGACCGGTGATTTCTAAAGGAAGAGTGAACAGTTTGATGTCTTCGCTGCGACATAATGTGACGAGGAAATCACCCAAGAATACATACAATTTGAAAAGGAATGAAGAGTCCAAGTATATC
This sequence comes from Lissotriton vulgaris, assembly GCF_964263255.1. NCBI lineage: Eukaryota > Metazoa > Chordata > Amphibia > Caudata > Salamandridae > Lissotriton > Lissotriton vulgaris. The sequence continues at coordinate 1,399,253,150 of NC_141687.1, read as the reverse complement.
AATGACTACAACCCAGTGATTTTGTCCATGTGGAATGCCAACATGGATATACAGTTTGTGGCTGACAACTGTATGGCTGTGGCTCGGTATGTGACATCTTACATCACCAAAAAAGAAAAGACCGAACTGAAGGATATGTGGGAGGACATTTCCCATGAAAAGAGCCTCAGCAAGAAGTTGTACAGTTTCAGTCTGAAGATGTTGTCGCATCGAGAAATCGGAGCTTACGAATGTTCTGATCGATTGTCTTCAGCAAGTCTCTATGCCAAATCCAGGAGTCTCGTTTGGGCGAGTCTTGGTCTTGCTGCAACGCGAAATCGAGTTCTAAAACCTGTTCGGGAAATTGAGTATTTGGCAGAAAAGGAACCAAACAGTACCGACATTTTGAAGACCAACATGTTGGATACATATTATCCAAATCGAAGCAGTCACCTTGAGAATGTTTGTCTATATGAGGTTCTCCAAAATTATATATTCAAGAGGAACATCAAAGAAGATATTGAGAAAGGAGTGTATGCTGTAATTGGAAGTGAGGGATGCCTGGTCAAGCAAAGAAAATGCCAATTAGTAAACCATCGAAAATTGAGTGGCGAATCTCCAGAAAAAAAGGAGTTTTTCTATTTAGCACTTTTGCAACTTTTCAAGCCTTGGCGTGCAGAAGAGGAACTGCTTGGAGATTTCCTCTGTTACGAAGACTCTTTCAATGCAGCCAAGGAGTCCATAGAATGTCCTGCTTTTTCTAGATATCAAGAAATGCTAACTTTGGAAATTGAGCAGGAAGCAACGATTGCAGCCGAGATTGCCAGAGACAGTTCTCAGGACAGTCAGAGTTCTGTTTCATTGAGTCAAGATCCACTTGGAGGACCTATTATCGAAAATGAAGCTGCCACTGCTATGAATGAAGTAGAAAGAGCCATGGCACATGCTCAGGAGGATTCAGTTAACTTACAAGACTTGGAAAAACAACTCAACGTTGAGCAGAGGAAAATATATGATGAAGTTACCAAGGAAATTGAGCACGGATTAAGTCATGAGAAGAAAGAGTGCTCATGTACATCGTTGAAGCCTGTCCGACTGTACGTGAGTGGAGAAGCGGGAACTGGAAAAAGTTTCCTCATTAAAGCAATCTCTTGTTATTTGCAGGAAAGGACTGAGTCATCGCTGTCTTGTGTTGTCACCGCTCCTACTGGACTGGCAGCACATAATATTAAAGGTATTACTTTGCATCGTCTACTGATGCTGCCGGTGGAGCATGACAACAAATTACAATACAACAAGTTATCTGGAGATGCTTGCTGTGAAGTTTCAAGAGTCTTGAGGAAAATGAAACTACTTATCATTGACGAAGTAAGCATGGTTTCCAATGTCATGCTTGCCTTTGTGCATTTGAGAATGCAAGAAGTACTTAAAACTGAATATGATGTCTTATTTGGTGGGAAACACATCATTGTTTTCGGAGATCTTCTACAGCTGACACCAGTAAAAGGTCAACCTGTGTTCAAAATACTCACGCATGAAGATACCAGGAAGTGCCTAGGGAGCATTGGCAACGTCAATATATGGTTAAACTTCAATTATGCAGAACTGCATCAAAATATGCGTCAGGCAAAGGATGAAGATTACAAGAATATTCTACAAGATATTAGAATTGGAAAAGTGACCGAGCATGGGAAAGAAGCTTTAAATGCACGATTACTGTCAAATTTATATCCCAAACAAGAGATTGTGCCTGAGAATATTTTTCAGAAAATTACTGAGAAGAAATCCGGGATATGTCTCATGCCAACTCTTGCAGAATGTGCCATCTTCAACAACAAAATGTTGAATTTAGAAAAGCAAGAGATTGTGAAACTTGAAGCTATCGACAAATTAGAGCATATGGGATCAACTATTATTTTGTCAGACAATTTGAAATCAAAATTGGATTCATTAGAGAAGACTATATCTAAGACAGCGGGTTTTGAAAAGACTCTGAATGTGTGTTTAAATTGCCGAATCATTTTGAGACGGAATTTACATGTAGAAAGAGGTCTGGTAAATGGATCAATGGGTAATGTTGTTGATTTTGAGAAATACAGAAATAGAGATGGAATAGAATTCTTAAGAATTAAATTTGATGGCATTGAGGAAGTACAGAGAATTGCTCGTTGTTCTGCTAGGTTTTTGCTTGTTAAAGACTTATATGTTCGCCGTAAACAGTTTCCTGTTTGCTTGGCATATGCGGTGACAATCCATAAATCGCAAGGTTTAAGTGTAGACTGTGCATTGGTGAATATTGGCAGTTCAGTGTTCAAGGAGGGTATGGCATATGTGGCATTGTCACGAGTTAGAACTTTATCGGGATTGTACTTGATTGACTGTGATGTCACAAACATTTGTGCGGATCTAGATTGTGTTAAGGAATACAATAGGTTAAGAAGAGAGTATGCGCCACATTTGCCTCAATATCCTTTGTTTGAGAAACGTGTGGTAGGCCGGAAACGTAGAAATAGCAGTAATAGTAGGGAGGTTGTTGCAAAAAGACTAAAAGTCAATGAACCGAAAGTTGTTAGCAGAAAGAAAGTGGATACTGTTGAAGAGATTGTTGGTTTTCAATTTGAAAACAGTTCTGGTGTCAACTGCTATGCAAATGTTGTTGTTAATGTTCTCTTTTCACTAGAGAGTTTAAAAGAACAGATTGTGTTCAATTCAGAACAAAGTTTATGCTGCTTGTTGAATTCTGTGTTAGTGAAATGTAGCACTGATCGAACAAAAGTAGAAAGTGTGTCTGAAGTTCGTTATCTGTTAGATGAATGTTCAGGTCAAACAGACTTCTCTGAAAATAATCAGCAAGATTGTCAGGAGTTTTTAATGTATATGCTTGATATATTGCAAGATGAGGGTGTAGATGTAGATCAACTGTTTGGGCTTTCTTATCAATGGCAGCATGACTGCGAGAACTGTATGGTATCAAGTACTACTAGTGTAGACTCAGAAAGATTTATATATTTAACTTTGCCAGACAGTAAATCAGTGTCCTTTAATAAGCTAGTAAATGCAGCGGATCACAACATGGAGTGTAGCCAATGTAAATGTGATATGATGTCAACATTATTTATACGTAGATATGGCCAGTATGTCATTTTAATGATGCAACGATGTAGGCCTGATGGATCAAAATTGTCAACTTTAATAAAAAATGTTGTGGCTTCTCAGCTGTCAATATCAGGGAGGACTTTTGTTACTGTAGCAATTATCTATCACAATGGTCCATCAACAACATCAGGACATTATACAGCTTACTTAAAGTCTGGAAACGGCTGGTCATTCTGTAATGATTCTGTTGTAACTTTCAAAAAAAAATTGCCGTTTGACCTTAAAAATTCTTACCTGGTGTTTTTAAAACCAAAATTTTAAGTAGAGGGAATGTAAGTCTGCAATGCTGTCTCGATTAAAAATCCAACTATATAAACCTGATGCAAGTAAGTCTGCTTCATAGTAAGCAGTATCAGTGTCATAGGAAAAGGAGAACATGAGTGACAAAGAAGAGTAAGATATTAGTAGTCCAGGATTGTGAAAATAATCTCAAATATTTTATTTTTGAAAGTTGCGAAAATAGAAAATGTCGGGATTTGATTGGAAGAATTACAAGACTTGCGAATCGCGGCAACATGATTTGGCCTAGTGGAAACATGTGATATAATGAGAGAAGTTTTTTTTCTATGTAACATATTTCACGTATCGATGGAGGTTTTCTTTCAGAAAGTGGCGGGCTGAAAATATTTAAAGCACAACAGAGTGGATGCTGTTCATAGGAGATCGTTCGACGTCATTGAAAGTAAGTTAATTTTAAGGAGTTTTGAAATCAGATTTCTTAGGTTGTATGGGTTTTTTAAACACAGTCATTTTGATTGTGTTTTTTTTTCCCCGCTGTTGCATGATGAATACCTTCAAGTCACTGATTTAAGTGAAATTTGATACATTCTGAGAACAGCAAAAATAAACCATTTAACATGTATAATTAATGTTATGCTTTTTGTACTTATGATATACATTTAGAAATGTGTGGTACATATGGGTAAGCTGAGTTCTGTAAATATCAATTTTAATGCTTAGAGTGCTGTACTTCTGAGTAGTGTTTTTTTTTTTAAAAAAAAGAGGCCTCACCTCAAAGAAAGCTCTTGAAAGAACACATCTTATTTGCATCCTAAAACAATCATTTACAATGTTAGACACAATTTCATGATGGCTTTACATCTTTTTTGCGCTGCTATTGCATCACTACTGTGAGGCATTAGCAGTGCAAGAAAAACATCATGTTCCAAAATAGGCTCCAGTTCAGCAACATCAAGATACAGTTTCTTTCGAATATATATCTTTAGGATTGTGTAGGGGACGTAGAGAAGCAGAGACTTCTGTAAATGTCAAAGTTGTTGAAAAACTGTTTGTTTTTGAACCTTTTCCCTTGTCTTTTCTAATTTTTAAAAACATGTTTTAATATTTTTTGAAATGTTTGTTCTTTGTTTTACAGATTGAAAGTATTAAAAAATATTTTAAAAAGGTAACAAGAATTATAAGGTAAATGTTTTCCACTCTTTTTACCTGCAATGCACTGCTGATGATGTCATTGACACTATCTCTCATTTACTCTCTCTAGCTGTCTTTCTTTTTACATTATTCTATGTTTACTTCCCTTATACTAACTCTTCTTTTTTTAAAAAAAATATTTTTTAGTTCGCTTAAGGTTCGCGAACCGGTCAGCGAACTTGAAGCGAACCAAAAGAAATAGAGCTTGCCAGAGTGATAAACATTCTAGCAATTTTGTTTGAAAGGGGAGGTAGTTCTGAAAAGAACTGTTTTTTTTTGTTTTTCTTGTTTTATATTTTTTTTTATTTTTTGAACATTTTTTGATTTTTTTGTATTTTTAGAACTGTTTTATGTTTTTTTTGTGTTTTTTATGGAGGGGAGACAACAAAAAACAGGCTTTCAAAACGGCTCAACTGGAGCAAAAAAAAAAATTACTTTTTGGGTGCTTTAGGGCATTTATGATTTTCAAATGCAATGTTCATCAGGTTGACACTCATGTTGCCATATGACAACATAGCACCACAGTAAATGCAAGTTAACTTCATGTGCTGGAAGTTGGGTTGGATGTTTGGCACAGTCTCTTGTGCCTCTCTTCCCGTCAAAGACAATGTGGATGTAGATCTTGCCACAGGAGTTGCCGTCGGATTGTCTTCAAGATCCCTTAATTCAGCCCGGCTGTAGTTATTGGGATGCCACCTGCTCATGTGACGATGCATTGTATAGTTCCCCATACTGTACTTCTTTTCTGTGCCTCTCGACAATCTGTAGTCACAGATGAGGCAGGTGGCATATTTTGCATTTACTTTCTTAGATCCAGGAGGGATGCTGAAAAACTGCCAGATGAAACTGGTTTTTCGTTTAGAAACCCGGGGGAACTCTTCGACAAATTGTGGTTCCTCTCTGTCCTCTTCTTCTTGCTCATCTTCCTCCTCTCTGTTAGTCAAAATTTGACTAGGTGGTCCTCTCTTCTTATGAGGAGGTGGAGGTGGTGGTGGGGGTGCACCAGCTGCAGCAAGAATGGAAGCCATTGTGGAACTTCAGATAAATGGTCTTTCTCTCACCAAGATGAAAGTCAGAGTGAGGAAATAAGGAGGGGTTTACATGATTTTTGGAAAACAAAAGTTCTGAGCCAATGAAAAGTGTTATTTTTAGGTCACATGACCTAGTCATACATCATTTGGAAACCAAAAGTGAAATGAACCAATGAGAAGTTTGATAAACAAGTCACATGACCTGTTCCGCTTACGTTACGCGGCGCGCGCCGCGTCCCAGATCGCTTCCGGTTCGCGGTCCGGAGCACTTCCGGGAGCGCTAACGCGACGCGTCATTAGACGCATTACGCGATAACGTGATACGTCGCGCTTCCGCGACGCGTCACTGTTCCGCTAACGTAACGTTGACCGGTTCGCGGACTAGATCGCGGCATCAAGATGAGCTAACGGAAAGCTTCCCGGTTCGCGAACTAGAAGCGAAGAAAAAAATATTAAAAAAAAAATTATCAATAAACATCTAAATATATTTTGGGATTTAAAGAATAATACATTTTACAGCTACAGATGTTAGCTTTTAAAAAACCAATGAAATTCACCGAAAAAACCATAGGTTATAGACCATATATAGTTAGAAATTTGCATTTAAAAAACCATTGAAATTCAATGAAAAAACCATAGGTTATAGACCATATATAGTTAGGGATTAGCATTTACAAAACCTTATTTTACTCACACAAAACCATTGAAATTCCATATATAGTTAGTTGCACTAACTATATATCGCGCACCCGCAATCCACTGCTGATGATGTCACATATTACATCATTCATGACATGGTCAGTGACATCACTGATGACATCACTGATGACATCTCAAATGACATCACTGATGACATCACTGATGACATCACTGATGACATCACTGATGACATCTCAAATGACATCACTGATGACATCACTGATGACATCTCAAATGACATCACTGATGACATCATGACACACCAATACCAGTTACTACATACGCACTCACTGATTCCTACGTCTACACACACATTCACTCATTCACCCATACAATCACTCATACATACAGTTACTCATTATTACAACACTATCATATGCACTCATACACCTATGCAGACACTCACACACTGCCACTCATCCATGGAATTACTCACACACCTAGTCAGTCCTGTAAAGAATCAATCACACTTCCATTTCCTCATCTATACAGTTAAACACAGAACACCATACTTCAGTGACATCACTGATGACATCTCAAATGACATCACTGATGACATCTCAAATGACATCACTGATGACATCATGACACACCAATACCAGTTAATACATACGCACTCACTGATTACTACGTCTACACACACATTCACTCATTCACCCATACAATCACTCATACATACAGTCACTCATTATTACAACACTATCATATGCACTCATACACCTAGTCAGTCCTGTGAAGAATCAATCACACTTCGATTTCCTCATCTATACAGTTAAACACAGAACACCATACTTTTCACACATATACTAACACATACTTACTCTCTTATACAATCACTGATACAAGTACACATTGATATGCACAGAGTCACACACCTCCCAGCCAGCCACACACACACTCAGTCTTCCATACATCCACTCATTCTTCAATATGTAAAACATATTTAAACTTTACAAAAACACACAGACACTAGATGATGTCATCAGTGATGTCATTTGAGATGTCATCAGTGATGTCATCAGTGATGTCACTGACCATGTCATGAATGATGTAATATGTGACATCATCAGCAGTGGATTGCGGGTGCGCGATATATAGTTAGTGCAACTAACTATATATGGAATTTCAATGGTTTTGTGTGAGTAAAATAAGGTTTTGTAAATGCTAATCCCTAACTATATATGGTCTATAACCTATGGTTTTTTCATTGAATATATATATATATATATATATATATATATATTACCTACTGGCGATAGCCAGTAGGTATATATAGTTAGGATTTTTTTCCTATGGGATTTTTGAAAATTCTATGTCGAATAACTTTGGCTTATGAGGACAGAATTGGCTGAAATTTTCAGGAAAATGGAACATTTTGTTTCTGAGCAGCCCCTGAAAATTTGGGGGGGTTTCGTCAAGGGGGGGCCGAGAAAAAAGGGGGGTCCCAAAACGTGTTTTTCCCATGCAATTTTCCATAGGGCGGTTGGCCTCACTTTTAGCCTGAACGGCTGAATGGATTTACACCAAACTTGGCAAAATTGTAGGGACTGGTAGCCCGATGTGCCTTTGCTATGTCTCAAGATATAGGCTCCAGTGGTTTTTACGAAAATTAACTTTGAAAAATATATATTGGGCTACATTGGGCTATATATATGTTGGAGCCCAAATGCAGCCCAATGTAGCCCAATGTAGCCCAATGTAGCCCAAAGATGGCCGCCAGAGACAAAAAAAAACAAATGTAGCCCAAATATCACCAGATGTAGCCCAACTATAGCCCAATGACAGATTGTCCCAGAGTGTTCTAAAGAACAACTAGAGTGCTAACAGTCCTACTTATTACAAAGGTATGGCACACCTGAAGCCATCTTGATTGGAATAAAGTGGTAACTCTTAAAACATTTAATTTAAAAAGGAACAAAATGAGGGGGTTCATTTTGCCATAGAAAGTATGATTAGCGAATATATGACGAAATCCCGCATACCATCAGTCCGCAAAAAAAATCCCGCATGTACTATTAGGCCGCAAATTAGATTAACGAAAACTTTTAGAACGAATATGCCTTTAGCATACACTAAACAACTAAACTACCCTAAACCCTAAAACACTACCCCCAGCATGACCCTACACTACACAAACAGTACAACACTACCCTAAACCCTAAAACACTACCCCCAGCATGACCCTACACTACACAAACACTACAACACTACCCTAAACCCTAAAACACTACCCCCAGCATGACCCTACACTACGCAAACACTACAACACTACCCTAAATCCTAAAACACTACCCCCAGCATGACCCTACACTACGCAAACACTACAACACTACCCTAAACCCTAAAACACTACCCCCAGCATGACCCTACACTACGCAAACACTACAACACTACCCAAAACCCTAAAACACTACACCCCAGCATGACCCTACACTACGCAAACACTACAACACTACCCTAAACCCTAAAACACTACCCCCAGCATGACCCTACACTACGCAAACACTACAACACAACCCTAAACCCTAAAACACTACCCCCAGCATGACCCTACACTACGCAAACACTACAACACTAACCTAAATCCTAAAACACTACCCCCAGCATGACCCTACACTACGCAAACACTACAACACTACCCTAAACCCTAAAACACTACACCCCAGCATGACCCTACACTACGCAAACACTACAACACTACCCTAAACCCTAAAACACTACCCCCAGCATGACCCTACACTACGCAAACACTACAACACTACCCTAAACCCTAAAACACTACACCCCAGCATGACCCTACACTACGCAAACACTACAACACTACCCTAAACCCTAAAACACTACCCACAGCATGACCCTACACTACGCAAACACTACAACACTACCCTAAACCCTAAAACACTACCCCCAGCATGACCCTACACTACGCAAACACTACAACACTACCCTAAACCCTAAAACACTACCCCCAGCATGACCCTACACTACGCAAACACTACAACACTACCCTAAACCCTAAAACGCTACCCCCAGCATGACCCTACACTACGCAAACACTACAACACTACCCAAAACCCTAAAACACTACCCTCAGCATGACCCTACACTACGCAAACACTACAACACTACCCAAAACCCTAAAACGCTACCCCCAGCATGACCCTACACTACGCAAACACTACAACACTACCCAAAACCCTAAAACACTAACCCCCAGCATGACCCTACACTACGCAAACACTACAACACTACCCAAAACCCTAAAACGCTACCCCCAGCATGACCCTACACTACGCAAACACTACAACACTACCCTAAACCCTAAAACACTACCCCCAGCATGACCCTACACTACGCAAACACTACAACACTACCCAAAACCCTAAAACACTACACCCCAGCATGACCCTACACTACGCAAACACTACAACACTACCCTAAACCCTAAAACACTACCCCCAGCATGACCCTACACTACGCAAACACTACAACACTACCCAAAACCCTAAAACACTACACCCCAGCATGGCCCTACACTACGCAAACACTACAACACTACCCTAAACCCTAAAACACTACCCCCAGCATGACCCTACACTACGCAAACACTACAACACTACCCTAAACCCTAAAACACTACCCCCAGCATGACCCTACACTACGCAAACACTACAACACTACCCTAAACCCTAAAACACTACCCCCAGCATGACCCTACACTACGCAAACACTACAACACTACCCAAAACCCTAAAACACTACCCCCAGCATGACCCTACACTACGCAAACACTACAACACTACCCAAAACCCTAAAACACTACCCCCAGCATGACCCTACACTACGCAAACACTACAACACTACCCAAAACCCTAAAACACTACCCCCCAGCATGACCCTACACTACGCCAACACTACAACACTACCCAAAACCCTAAAACACTACCCCCAGCATGACCCTACACTACGCAAACACTACAACACTACCCAAAACCCTAAAACACTACACCCCAGCATGACCCTACACTACGCAAACACTACAACACTACCCAAAACCCTAAAACACTACACCCCAGCATGACCCTACACTACGCAAACACTACAACACTACCCAAAACCCTAAAACACTACCCCCAGCATGACCCTACACTACGCAAACACTACAACACTACCCTAAACCCTAAAACACTACCCCCAGCATGACCCTACACTACGCAAACACTACAACACTACCCAAAACCCTAAAACACTACGCCCAGCATGACCCTACACTACGCAAACACTACAACACTACCCTAAATCCTAAAACACTAGCCCCAGCATGACCCTACACTACGCAAACACTACAACACAACCCTAAACCCTAAAACACTACCCCCAGCATGACCCTACACTACGCAAACACTACAACACTACCCTGAACCCTAAAACACTACCCCCAGCATGACCCTACACTACGCAAACACTACAACACAACCCTAAACCCTAAAACACTACCCCAGCATGACCCTACACTAAACAACCACCACAACTCTACACTACACTAACACAACACTACACTACACAACACTACACTACACTACACAATCACTAACCCACGAAAAAATTAACACAAACCCACTTACCTCTCTCGTCATCGTGGTTTTCACAACGCAAATGCATTTACCATACATGCCTTTAAAACGTAATTCTTTGTAAAGGCATGCGCGATAAATGCACATGCGTTTTGAAAAAATGCGGGATAATGGTATGCGAGCTCAATGACCTTGCGGGATAATGGTATGCGGACTGAAAGTCTGCGGGATAAAAAATGCGGGAAAATGGCTGCAAACCATGATTAGCAGCAGACTTCCCTGGTGAGCACTAGCTTTACTACAGTGATCTAATGAGCAACTAGAGTGCTAACATTCAGAATTTATGGCAAATGTGTGACACATCTGAATGCCTTCTTGATAGAACCAAAGTAAACAAGCATTGAAAATGCAATAGATCTCGCCCTCGTTTAAGTTAAAGCCATTCTGTTTGTAATGAGGTGGCTTTTTAGCTTTGCGTTTATTAGTGTTTTTAAAACTTTCATGTAAATAACATGCATATGTATGCATATATGTATATGTATGCATGCATTTATATTTATATAGATATGCAAATTACATATGTTTATATATGTATATTACCTACTGGCGATAGCCAGTGGGTATATATAGTTAGGATTTTTTCTCTATGGGATTTCTGAAAATTCTATGTCTAATAACTTTGGCGTTTGTGGACGGAATTGGCTGAAATTTTCAGGAAAATGGCACATTTTTTTCTGAGCAGCCCCTGAAAATTTGGTGGGGTTCCGTCAAGGGGGGGCTGAGAACAAAGGGGGGTCCCAAAACGTGTTTTTCCCATTCATTTTTCCATAGGGCGGTTGGACTCACTTTTAGCTCGAACGGCTGAATAGATTTACATGAAACTTGGCAAAATTGTAGATATGGTTTGCCCGACGTGCCTTTGCTATGTCTCAATATATGTGCTCCAGTGGATTTTGAGAAATTAACGTTTAAAAAAATATATATATCTGTGACAGCGCTCCGTTTAGCGCCCCGGTTCGCGTACCTGACGCGTAACGGAACTTCGTGAAGCGAATCTGATTGGGTCTCTGGTGTCTGTCAACATTCTAAACAAACCGGAGCGGCCGCCCTCTTGTCTCTCGGTACGATCGAGAGACAAGATGTGGTGAAAAACGAAGGGGGAAATGAAGGAAAGGGGGCAAGGTAGACCACTCCTGACCCCCTAGGATTGATGAGGGGGATATTAAAGTGCCCCGTGGGGCAAAAAATTTAGCGATTTTACGCCGTAGAGGTGCGTCCCGGTACGCGAACCGGGCAGCTCACCGGGCAGCTAACCGGACAGCTAACCGGCAGCGTAGCTGTCAACATTGTAAACAGTCCGGAGCGGCCGCCATCTTGTCTCTCGGTAGGTTCGAGAGACAAGATGTGGTGAAAAAAGAAGGGGGAAATGAAGGAAAGGGGGCAAGGTAAACCCCTCCTGACCCCCTAGGATTGATGAGGGAGATATTAAAGTCCCCCGCGATTTTTCGCGGTAGAGGCGCTTCCCGGTACGCGAACCGGGCAGCTAACCGGCAGCATAACGGGAGTCCGCCATCTTGTGTTTTTGGAGCGTCCGGTTCGCGTACCGGGTAGCGTCCCGGTAAGCGTAACAAGGGGAAAACCAAGAGAAACAGTAAAAAAAAAATGAAGGGAATAGATTTCCAGCAAACTTGGCAAAATTGAAGGGACTGTTTGTTTGATGTGCCTTTGCAAGGCCTCAAGATATGTGCACGTGTGGATTTTGTCTAATTAAGGTTAAAAAAAATATATATATCTGTAAGCGTGCTCCGGCACGCTTACGTTACGGGTTTTGTTTGCGCTGCAGAACCGATACGTCACGGTTATGCGACGCGTCATGAGGCGTCTCACGTGGCTACGTGATACGTCACGTAATAAAGAATATATTTTACAGCTATAGATATTAGCTTTTAAAAAACCAATGAAATTCACTGAAAAAACCATAGGTTATAGACCATATATAGTTAGGAATTTGCATTTACAAAACCTTGAAAATTCACTGAAAAAACCATAGGTTAGAGACCATATATAGTTAGCTGGACATTTTATTGACATAAAACCAATGAAATTCCATATATAGTTAGTTGCACTAACTATATATCGCGCACCCGCAATCCACTGCTGATGATGTCACATATTACATCATTCATGACATGGTCAGTGACATCACTGATGACATCACTGATGACATCTCAAATGACATCACTGATGACATCACTGATGACATCTCAAATGACATCAGTGATGACATCATGACACACCAATACCAGTTACTACATACGCACTCACTGATTCCTACGTCTACACCAACATTCACTCATTCACCCATACAATCACTCATACATACAGTCACTCATTATTACAACACTATCATATGCACTCATACACCTATGCAGACACTCACACACTGCCACTCATCCATGGAGTTACTCACACACCTAGTCAGTCCTGTAAAGAATCAATCACACTTCCATTTCCTCATCTATACAGTTAAACACAGAACACCATACTTCAGTGACACCACTGATGACATCACTGATGACATCTCAAATGACATCACTGATGACATCTCAAATGACATCACTGATGACATCATGACACACCAATACCAGTTACTACATACGCACTCACTGATTCCTACGTCTACACACACATTCACTCATTCACCCATACAATCACTCATACATACAGTCACTCATTATTACAACACTATCATATGCACTCATACACCTAGTCAGTCCTGTGAAGAATCAATCACACTTCGATTTCCTCATCTATACAGTTAAACACAGAACACCATACTTTTCACACATATACTAACACATACTTACTCTCTTATACAATCACTGATACAAGTACACATTGATATGCACAGAGTCACACACCTCCCAGCCAGCCACACACACACTCAGTCTTCCATACATCCACTCATTCTTCAATATGTAAAACATATTTAAACTTTACAAAAACACACAGACACTAGATGATGTCATCAGTGATGTCGTTTGAGATGTCATCAGTGATGTCATCAGTGATGTCATTTGAGATGTCATCAGTGATGTCATCAGTGATGTCACTGACCATGTCATGAATGATGTAATATGTGACATCATCAGCAGTGGATTGCGGGTGCGCGATATATAGTTAGTGCAACTAACTATATATGGAATTTCATTGGTTTTATGTCAATAAAATGTCCAGCTAACTATATATGGTCTCTAACCTATGGTTTTTTCAGTGAATTTTCAAGGTTTTGTAAATGCAAATTCCTAACTATATATGGTCTATAACCTATGGTTTTTTCAGTGAATATATATATATATATATATATATATATATATATATACATTCACTGAAAAAACCATAGGTTTCACACCGGTTATAGTTAGGAATTAGCATTTAAAAAACCTATTAAATTCACTGAAAAAACCATAGGTTTCACACCAGTTATAGTTAGCTGGAAATTTTACTGATATAAAACCATTGAAATTCCCACGTTATAGTTAGTCGGACTCACTATAACTTGCGCGTACAATGCACTGCTGATGACGTCACATATTACATCACTCATGACATGGTCAGTGACATCACTCATGACATCACTGATGACACCATCCAGTGAATGTGTGCCTTTCTGAAAAATAAATATATTTTATATATGTATATATTAAGATTGATGGAAGAATAAATGTTTAAATAAGTGTCTAAACGGATGTTTTTTTTAAAAAAATTGATTGGTTAACTGGCTTATTAAGTGTATCTTAGTGAATACATATATTAGCGAGTAATGTTTAAATATTTAAATATATGTATCAGTGTTTTACTTTGTGTATAAGTGGCTGCATGGGTTGGTGAGTAGCTACATATGTGTGTATATGGGTTATTAGATGTTTTTTTTAGTATCAGTATGAGTGTCTGTATGGTTTGGTGGGGCTGTTACTTAGCACATAGATGCATCAATGACTGACTCACTGTTTGTATGTGTTTTGAAGACAGCATTTGTGTAGGATTGTATGGGTGGATGAGTGTGTATATGTGTGTGTTAGAGAGTGAATGCCTCTCTCATTAGTGTCTTTATGAGTAACTACATATGTTTTAATCTTGTATATATGAGAATTAATGTATATAAGTAAGTATATGTGAGACTGAGAGATTGAAAGAGTTCCTGTTTAAATAAGTATGTGTTTCTATAAGTGATTGTTTAAGAGAGTAAGTATGTGTAAGTTTCCTTAGAAGTAATGTGCTAATGTGTGTATAGTTGTATATGCAAATAAATGGATGTTTATTAGTTTATTTGCATGTGTGAGTATCTGTATGAGTAAGTTTTTGATGACTGTCAGTGTGTAACAGAATGAATAGGGGTATCACTACATATGATGAGTGAGTATATGTATGAGTGAATACATAAAACTGTTGGTGAATGTGTGAATTTGTATATAGATGGTGAAATTACTGAATTGGTTGTTGTAACTGGTATGGGTATATCCACTTTTTTGTTAATGTTAGTTTCTATTTTTGAATATGTGTTTCAAAGGTTACTTTACAGTGAAAGGAGGTCTGTCACTGTGTTACAAGGATGGTGTCATCAGTGGTGTCATGAGTGATGTCACTGACCATGTCATGAGTGATGTAATATGTGACGTCATCAGCAGTGCATTGTACGCGCAAGTTATAGTGAGTCCGACTAACTATAACGTGGGAATTTCAATGGTTTTATATCAGTAAAATTTCCAGCTAACTATAACTGGTGTGAAACCTATGGTTTTTTCAGTGAATTTAATAGGTTTTTTAAATGCTAATTCCTAACTATAACCGGTGTGAAACCTATGGTTTTTTCAGTGAATTTCATAGGTTTTTTAAATGCTAATTCCTAACTATAACTGGTGTGAAACCTATGGTTTTTTCAGTGAATTTCATAGGTTTTTTAAATGCTAATTCCTAACTATAACTGGTGTGAAACCTATGGTTTTTTAGTGAATTTCATAGGTTTTTTAAATGCTAATTCCTAACTATAACTGGTGTGAAACCTTTGGTTTTTTCAGTGAATTTCATAGTTTTTTTTAATGCTAATTCCTAACTTTTTATACAGACTCATACCTATGTGTTTTTTAGTGAATTGCTAAAGTATGTTTTTCTAAAAATGAACACTATAATGTATATTGAGATAATATTTTTAATTTAAAATAGTTTTTTTTTATATTTCACCCTGGTGCGCTTCCGGTACGCGCACCGGTGCGCGTACCGTCAGCGCACTAACAAAAAAAAAGAAAAAAAAAAATAATGAAGGAGTAACCATAAGGAATGGTAACAGAGAGAGTGGTGTTAAGAGAAAGAGAGCTAAAGGGAGGAACACAGAGAGACTGAGTAATAGATAGTAAGACAGAGAAAAAATGTAAGAGGAAGTAACTGAGAAAAAGAAAAATGAATAAGGGAACAAAAGAAAGAAGAAATAGGAAGAAGACTAAAGCAGAGGTTAAGGGAGAATGTAAATGGATGTTGAAAGTAAAAAGAAGGACAGTTAAGTATTGGAATGACAGGTAGTGACGGAATCAGAGTAAAAGAATAGCAGTGATGGAGGGAAAGTAAATAGCAGTGAATATAAGTAAAGAGGGGTGAAAGAGGGTACATGTAAGTGAATAAGGGTAACACATGGGGAGTAATAGAGAGAAAGAATAGAGAGAGAGTAAAAGAAGGACTGTCACAAAGGGACTAAGTGAACCAGTAAAAAAGGTAAGTGAAGGAGTGTGCATAGGCAGAAGTACTGAAAGAAATTGAATGTGGTAGGAAGTAAACATGGAAGAAAAGAATAAGTGAGGAAAGCAAAGTAAGGAAATAGGTGTGCGGTAGGGTGACAGAAAAATAGTGAAAATAAAATAAAAGGTGATAACAAAAAACATTTTACAAACACACTTACCATATAATCTATGCAAATTTGTATCTGTGAAAGATAAAGGAAAAAACATGTTATAATTACATAAAAATGTATAAGAAAATAGAAGAAACAGTTCATGAGGTTTAAAAATCTACAAAAGTTTACTAAGAAATGAAGCAATAGTGAAGGATACAAAAACATAAAGAAAGTAATGTAGAAAGAAAAAAAAAGGAAAAAGAAATAGTTAGAGAACAAATTCCTAAAGGTAAATAAGATACTAAAAGAATGTAAAATATCAAAACAAAATGAGTAAAGATAAGAAAGTAAAAGAAAAATGAGTGAAAAGGAGAGAAGTCAGATTGATAAACTATAAATAAAATAGAGGAATAGAAGATGATTGAGAGTGAGTGAAGTGAAGTCACAGAGTGAAGGGATGAAAAAAATGAAGTTATTAAAGAACGATGGATAAAACAGGAGTGAGAGAGTAAGTACAAAGAAAGACAAAATGAAGAACTAACTGAACTACAGTACAATGAGTGTGAAAGAAAAAAAAATGGAGAAAGAGAAAGAGGGTTAGGAAACTAAAGCAGTGGTACTAAGAGAATATGAAAAAGATAAAAAGTGGTGGGAGGAACAGAGGAAATGCAGATAGTTCCTATTAGATGAAGAAGTTGTGAATGAAGTGCAGTAAAGAAACAGCAATGAAAAAAGAGTCTAAATTAGTAAAGAGAGGTGAATAAGGATGTAAAAGAAAATGAGTGTATAACAATGTGAACACAATATAAATTACACAATGCAAACTACACAATAACTTCTACAATATGTTACATTATTTATTTTTGCTGTTCTCAGAATATATTGAATTTCACTTAAATTAGTGAGTTCAAAGTCTTCATCATATAACAGCGGGAAAAAAAAACACAATCTAAAAGATTGTGTTTAAAAAAACCCATTCAAACATACATCTCATATATGTACACTAATCTTTGATTCACTTACTTTTCCATGAGGCCAAATAGAAGATAGTGAAGGTCCTTTTCGTGGAAAAAAGTCTGCTGTGCCTTATAAGTTCCATTTCATCAACTTCCTATGAAAAAAGATCTAAAAACATCATACCATACACAATCCTCACGGCCAATTTGTGTCTGATATATCAGTATTTTTTACTTTGAGATCCACTTAAAGTATCTACATGAGATAAATAATTTAAAATATTAGATTAACTAACTAACTAACTAACTTTTATTAACTATTCCCGTCTTCAAAGGCCAATTCCCTTTACTAAAACTTTGGTTTTAAAAACACTAGATAAGAATTTGCAGAGTCATAAGGCAAACGTTGTTTATAAGTTAAATGAGAATCATTGCAGTAACTCCATCCATTTTCAGATTTTAAGTAGCATGTATAATGTCCTGAGGTGGTCGAAGATCCATCATGATAAATAATAGCTTCAGTTGTAAAGGTCCTTCCAGAAATTGATAACTGAGAAGCCACAAAATTTTTGATAGAAGTTGTCAATTTAGTTCCATCAGGTCTACATCGTTGGAAAACTAAAATGATATACTGCCCATACCTTTGTATAAATAATGTGGACAGCATTGTACATTTACATTGGGTACACACCATATTATGATCTGCTGCTTTAACTAGATTTTTAAAAGACACTGATTTACAGTCTGGTAAAGTCAAATATATAAATCTTTCAGTGTCTATTCTAGTAGTACTTGATAAACTACAATTGTGGCAGTAATGCTGCCATTGATAAGAAAGACTGAAAAGATTATCTACATCTACACCTTCATCTTCCAAAACACCAAACATATACATTAAAAAATTCCTGACAATCCTGCTGAATGTTCTGTGAAAATTTATCTTGACCAGAACACAAATCTAAAATATTTCGAATTTCTGTTACACTTTCTATTTGTGGTGTACCACTGCTACATTTCTGAAACACAGAATTCAATAAACCACACAATCTTTGATCCCGATTTTCAACAATCTGTTCTTGTAAACTTTTAAGAAAAAAAACAACATTAACCACTACATTAGCATAGCAGTTGACACCAGAACTATTTTCAAACTGAAATCCAACAACATTTTCTCCACAATTCTTTTTCTTCCTGTTTTCAATTACAGTTTTCTCTACTTTTTGTCTTTTTGCAACTACCTCACTACAATTATCCTCATTTCTTCTTTTTCGGCCTACCACACGTTTTTCAAACAGAGGATATTGAGGCAAATGTGGAGCATACTCTCTTCTTAACCTATTGTATTCTTTAACACAATCTAGATCTGCAGAAATCTTTGTCTCATCACACGCAATCAAGTACAATCCTGATAAAGTTCTGACTCGAGATAATGCCACATATGCCATACCCTCTTTAAACACAGATCTTCCAATGTTCACCAAAGCACTATCTACACTTAAACCTTGAGATTTATGAATTGTCACCGCATACGCCAAACAAACAGGAAACTGTTTTCGGCGAACATATAAGTCTTTTACAAGTAAAAATCTAGCAGAACAACGACTTATTTGTTGTACTTCTTCAATGCCATCAAATTTTATTTTTAAAAATTCAATTCCATCTCTATTTCTGTAATTCACAAAATCAACAACATAACCCATTGCTCCATTTACCAGACCGCTTTCAACATTTAAATTCCTTCTCAAAATGATACGACAATTTAAACACACATTCAGAGTCTTTTCAAAACCAGCTGTTTTTGAAATACTTTTCTCCAATGAATGCAATTTAGTTTTCAAATTTTCTGATAAAACAATTGTTGCACCCATATGCTCTATTTTATCTATTGCTTCCAGTTTCACAATCTCTTCATTTTCTAAGTCTAACATTTTTTGGTTGAAGATGGAACATTCTTGCAGAGTTGGCATCAAACATATCCCAGATTTCTTCTCAGTCATTTTTTAAAAAATATTCTCTGGAAGAATGTTTTCATTTGGATACAAATGTGAAATTAATCGACTATGCAAAGCTTTTTTCCCTTTCTCAGTCACTTTTCCAATTCTTACATCTTGTAGAATATTTTTATAATCTTCATCATTGGCCTGTCGCATATTTTGAAGCAGTTCAGCAAATTTAAAATTTAGCCATATATTAACATTTCCAATGCTTCCAAGGGACTTCCTGGTATCTTCATGCGTGAGCATTTTAAACACTGGTTGTCCTTTTACTGGAGTCAACTGCAATAGATCTCCAAAAACAATAATGTGTTTTCCTCCAAATAACACATCATAGTCTGTTTTAAGAATTTCTTGCATTCTCAAATGCACAAAAGCAAGCATTAGATTTGAGACCATGCTTACTTCATCTATGATAAGAAGTTTCATTTTCTTCAAGACTCTTGAAACTTCAGAACACGCATCTCCAGATAGCTTGTTGTAATGCAATTTATTATCATGTTCAACTGGCAGCATCAATAAACGATGTAGAGTAATCCCTTTAATGTTATGTGCTGCCAGACCAGTTGGAGCAGTTACAACACAAGACAGTGGTGAATCAGTCCTTTTCTGCAGATAACTTGCAACGGCTTTAATTAGAAAACTTTTTCCTGTCCCCGCTTGTCCACTTACGTACAATCGGACAGGGTCAAATAATATACATGAGCACTCTTTTTTCTCATGTCTGAATCCATGTTCAATCTGCTCTGTGACTTCATCATATATCTTTTTCTGCTCAAGGTTTAGTTGCTTTACTAAATCTTCTAAGTTAACTCCATCCTCTTGAGCTTGTTCCATAGCTCTTTCCACCTCATCCATGGCAGTGGCAGCTTCATTTTGGATAATTGGTCCTCCTAGTGGATCCTGGCTCAATGAAGTAGAACTCTGACTATCTTGAGAACTGTTTCTAGCTATCTCTTCAGCAATTGTAGTTTCTTGCTCCATTTCTTCATTCAACATTTGCAGATAATTTAGAAAAATAGGACATTCTATGGTATCCTTAGTTGCATTAAAAGAGTCTTCATAACAGAGAAAATCTCCAAGTAGTTCCTCTTCTGTACGCCATGGCTTAAAGAGTTGCAAAAGAGCTAAATAGTAAAATTCTCTTTTGTCTTGAACTTCACAACTCAATTTTCGATGATTAATCAAATGGCCTTTTTTCTGCTTCACTAGACATCCTTCATAGCCAATGAGTGCATATTTTCCATTATTGATATCTTCTGTGATGTTCCTCTTATAACTGTAGTTTTGAAGAACTTCATACAAACATGTGTTCTCAAGGTGAGTACTTCTATTTGGATAGTATGTATCCAACATATTTGTCTTCAAAATATCTGTACTGTTTGGTTCTTTTTCCGCCAAATATTCAATTTCTTGTACAGATTTCAAAACTCGGTTTCGTGTTGCAGCAAGACCAAGACTCACCCAAATGATTGTTCTTGATTTGGCATAGAGACTTGCTGATGATAACCGATCAGAACATTCATATGCTCCAATTTCTCGATGCGACAACATCTTCAGACTGAAACTGTATAATTTCTTGCTTAGACTCTTTTCATGTGAAATATCCTCCCACATTTCCTTCAATTCTGTCTTTTCTTTTTTGGTGATGTAAGATGTCACATATCGAGCCACAGCAATAGAGTTGTCAGCAACAAACTGAATATCCATGTTAGCATTCCACATGGACAAAATCACTGGGTTGTAATCGTTGATGTACTTAGATTCTTCATTTCTTTTCAAATTATATGTATTTTTGGGAGATTTCCTCGTCACAGTATGTCGTAGAGATGACATCAAATTATTTACTCTTCCCTTAGAAATCACTGGTCGAGGAAATGCAAAACGACATTTCGTGTAGTACTTTTCCTTGTTTTTAAATTTTCGACGACAGTACTTTCCACAACGATGCGATTGAAAACGTAAAACTTGTTGCCTTAAATTGTTTTCTTCATTAGATTTTGGAACAGCACATGTTGAATACCCTTCAATGAAACTCATCACTGTTTCATCTGAATCTGATCCAAATTTGGGTGCATCTTTAATCCACAACAACATATGTATATGAGGAGCACCTCTCGCTTGATATTCCTTCCTCCAAAAGAAATCCAAAACCTCTCCAAGGGGAGGATTTTTTTTGTTGGTAATAAAAGACATCATAGCTTCAAATCTATGATTAAAATATCTGCAAACATTCACTGGATCTAAAGAACACAGTTCTCCTGGTGTTTTCAATTCTATATTTGGTATGTTTTCATTTGCCTCTCGTAGAAATTGAAGTAAATCGTCCCATGCATACTCAGCACAGCTAAGAGTGAGGAACCATGTAGGAGTTCCTAAGTTTCTTAGCATACATTTCAATTCTCCATGACGACGAAACCAATACTCGTTGGTTCCACGTTGACATGCCATGAGATTGATTAGCTGAGATTCCAAAATACTGTCTTGCAGATTAACTTTCTCCATAAAGTCCCTTGCACAAACATTCTGCAAATGAGGTCCACTTTTTAATATATGATTAACTGCATAAGAAAGCCCAGACAAATCACTTTCAAATAGTAGATGAAATAAATATGGAATGCATTGACGAAACCTTGGATCTTCTGCATATAATCTTAGAGTCCGGTATTCAGCTGCAGGAATTTGAACTGGTCGATCATCATATCGTCCACCACAACCTGTTGGAAATAATTGTGGAAAACAACGAGCTTCCAAACTTTCTTCCCATACACTAATGGGACTTCCTTTTGCTGCTTTCATTTGAAACAAGTCAATTGCATTTCCCATTATTTCTTTGGAATGCAAAGGATGAACAGTATAGTGTTCATATATTTCTTCAGTTCTAGACACATCAACTTTTTCAATTTGACCAACTGAAGAATCACTATCTTCTTCTATAGCTGTTTCCTCTGCTCCAGCACTTACATCTTTGTAGTACTCATTGTTTTTGACCAAATACAACGTTGCCTTCTTGACTTTTTTAACATCCACTAAATCTTGCCAAATTTTCTTACTCTTTGTTGGAACCCCATTAACTAGAATAACTAAAGGATCTTCTTCTACTCTTTCTACACCAATTGTATTAATATTTTTCTTTACATCTAGAGGCAAATAAACAACTCTTCCCTTTAATCCTCTCAGTAAATCTGATGGAGGCAATTTCCCTGTCTTAGGCTCCATGCGTACAATAGCCTGAAAAGGATGGACACATTGAATCAAAATAGATTCATAAGTATTTAGATCCATCAATTCAGAAGGAATATCTATCAACTGAAGATTATTATAAACTGCTCTAGCAGGCATTCTATTTTCATTTAATTTTTTCAAACAATAATTACAAGTACGCTGATCCAAACTCAAATCAAAAGAATTCTCCACCAACAAATAACTTACAAAATCCTCCCATTGACTATTATTTTCCAATTCACTTTTTGCATATAAATCAACTAACCTGGTCTGAATTTTATAATGAGTCCGTCGACAACACACACAAGTTAAATTAGGCCTCTCACTTGATTTCACCTTAAACTTGATAATTTCCTCATCAAACTTTTCAATACTTGAAATTTGTCCATTATCTTCTGCATTACCATCCATTACTATATCTATTTCTACACTGTCCTCTTTGTTACCAAAATAACAAAACTCAATTTCTTCACAAATAGTCTTCACATCCACTTCAGATCCATGCAAAAGAGCACTATTTAACTGTTTAAGCTTAAGTGCAGGACTTTTTGCATAATACAACTTCCTCACTAATTTCCTTACGTTATTATGATGCACTGCTAACATCCTAAAATGATGAAAAACACTCCGACAAACTTTTCTAGAAAGACAAGCTAGTGAATGCCCTTGCAAACCTGTGCTTTCTCTCACTCTGCAAGGATCTAACTCTTGCAGGATCTTCATTTTTTGTTTGAGACTTTTTTTACTATATGTACGTAAGAAATTTCGAAGCAAATCGATTGATTCCTGTCGCACACTACAAATACTACTGCATTTCCATGTGTACACTGGACCCTTAGTACGTCTCCCTAAAACTTCATCAGCTAACACCTCTTCTGCATCTCTAGATACAAGTTTCTCTTTTTCCATCACACAACTATCTTTCACCTCATATGCACGACCACTGGTGTCAACTGCATGCACCAAATCATTTTCCTGAAAGTAACTCTCCTCATTGAAAAAAGGCTCAGAACTAGAACTATGCATCCATTCACCAGAAAATACTTCACAAAAATTACTCCGATTAATAATTCTTTTCCATCTACTGTTCGATTTGAAAACATCAATTGCCTTATTAAGTATCCTAATTCTATTGATTATTAAAATAAATAATTTTTTCTTAACTTCAAAAGCCTGATCAACAATCTTTTCTACACTTTTCTTTTTCTTGTAAAAAGCAGCTTTTAGTTTACTTTTCTTATCATTTTTTAGCAAATTTAAAACTACCCTATTGCGAAACATTCGCCTACGAATGTCCCTAAAAACATTTACCCTTCTATTGCTATCCATTCTCTTCTCTCCTGCTCCAATGGAAACATTTTTTGTGGGCTTCTCTTTCCTTTTTAGATTTGTTGACTTTTTCTGTATATTCACATTAGCAATATCATTTTTTTTTCTACGACATATGTTGCGAAGAAAAGACTTAATTGGCTTACCAGAAGCTTTTCTGGTGTTTTTTGAAGTACTTGTTGAAGAGGATTCCATAAACTCTGTTGTTGATGTTCTCCTTTTCCGTATGTTATTTTTGCTTCCTTTTCAGAAGTTGATTTGAATCTGTTGTTCTGTTAAAAAAACACATGAAAGACCACTATTAGCAAACAACAAAGTAATGTTAAAAAGCAAACAATATATACAATAAATTGCAACATATTTAAGTTTATACAATAGCAACTCATGGCTTTATTTATAAAGGCCTTGCGCCACCAGTGCGTCACTTTTTACCCATGTTTAAAGTAATGCACCAGCTGCACATGGCAATCATAAATAAGGGCCAAATGCAAATACCAATCAATTGCACCCACAAATCGATTTTTTGAATAACATGTAAGAAACACTGCATAGAACCTAAGTACAATCACTCAATATCATCAAACAAAGTCAGGGTCTGATTTATAAAGGCCTTGCGCCACCAGTGCGTCAGTTATTACCCATGTTTAAAGTCATGCATCAGCTGCACATGGCAATCATAAATAAGGGCCAAATGCAAATACCAATCAATTGCACCCAAAAATCGATTTTTGAATAACATGTAAGAAACACTGCGCAGAACCTAAGTACAACCACTCAATATCATCAAACAAAGACAGGGCCTCATTTATAAAGGCCTTGCGCCACCAGTGCATCACTTATTACCCATGTTTAAAGTGATGCATCAGCTGCACATGGCATTCATAAATAAGGGCCAAATGCAAATACCAATCAATTGCACCCAAAAATCGATTTTTGAATAACATGTAAGAAACACTGCACAGAACCTATGTACAACCACTCAATATCATCAAACAAAGTCAGGGCCTTATTTATGAAAGCCTTGCGCCACCAGTGCATCACTTATTACCCATGTTTAAAGTGATGCATCAGCTGCACATGGCATTCATAACTAAGGGCCAAATGGAAATACCGATCAATTGCACCCGAAAATCGATTTTTGAATAACATGTAAGAAACACTGCGCAGAACCTATGTACAACCACTCAATATCATGAAACAAAGTCAGGGCCTTATTTATGAAAGCCTTGCGCCACCAGTGCGTCACTTATTACCCATGTTTAAAGTCATGCATCAGCTGCACATGGCAATCATAAATAAAAGCCAAATACATATACCAATCAATTGCATCCAAAAATCGATTTTTGAATAACATGTAAGAAACACTGCGCAGAACCTAAGTACAACCACTCAATATCATCAAACAAAGTCAGGGTCTCATTTATAAAGTCCTTGCGCCACCAGTGCGTCACTTATTACCCATGTTTAAAGTGATGCATCAGCTGCACATGGCATTCATAAATAAGGGCCAAATGCAAATACCAATCAATTGCACCCAAAAATCGATTTTTCAATAACATGTAAGAAACACTGCGCAGAACCTATGTACAACCACTCAATATCATCAAACAAAGTCAGGGCCTCATTTATAAAGGCCTTGCGCCACCAGTGCATGCATTATGAGGAAATTCCGGACAATATTATGTTAGAAATTTTATTGAATTATGAAAAAGAATCAGAGGAATAAATTTATATTTAATAATTTCAAATTGTTTGAGACAATAATCATTTTTATATGTAATTCATAAAGTATTACCAAAAATGTTTAAAATATAAAGTGAGACTTATAGTATACTGTTCAACTATTTTTCTGTTACATAGTAAGTTTACTCATAGTTACTACCTTTCTCACACTATATTATCTCCTATGTATATTTTACACCTCTTTTTCATAAGGGAGCAGGATAGACTACTCATGATCCCCTAGAAATTCTCAGGGAGTGCTTAAAAGATCTGTTTCTACTTTCCAGACAGACTATGTTATAACTTCCATATACCACAAGAAATACAATAACAACATGCAAGATATCTACAGAGGAGATGGTGTACATTAAATTAAAGTCTCTGCATTGGTACCTACATGTAGGTACTTACATAAAATAAAAAAAAACAATTAATAAACATACAATTTTTTAAAGTGATTATTTTTCCATAGTACCCTCTTTGGAGCGCTCCCCGGTGCGCTCTCCGGTGCGCGTACCGGGCGCTTCCCCCGCGAAAAACGCAAAAAAAATTTTTTATTGAGGCCCCGCGGGGCCCTTTAATGGCCCCCATATCAAACCTAGGGGGTCAAGGGGGATCTACCCTGCCCCCTTATGGTCAATTCCACCCTTTGTTTTTGCCACTTCTTATGACTAGATTTTACCGATAGACAAAATGGCGGCCGCTCCGGACTGTTTAGAATGTTTACAGACAACTGAGAGCCAATCAGCTTTCTGCGCGCAAGTCGCGTGGCGCGCCTGGAGCGCTCCCCGGTGCGCGTACCGGAGCGCGGCTACAGATATATATATTTTTTTGAACGTTAATTTCACAAAATCCACTGAAGCACATATCTTGAGACATAGCAAAGGCACATCGGGCTACCAGTCCCTACAATTTTGCCAAGTTTGGTGGAAATCCATTCAGCCGTTCGGGCTAAAAGTGAAATCGACCGCCCTATGGAAATTAACATGGGGAAAACGCGTTTTGGGACCCCCCTTTTATCTCGGCCCCCGCTTGACGTATCCCCCCCAAACTTTCAGGGAAGGACCGGAACGCCACAAGGCCATTTTCAGGAAATTTTCAGGCAGATTCGTCAACCGGCGCAAAAGTTATTCCAAATAGAATTTTGAGATTTAACATTGAAAAAAATCCTAACTATAACTACCTACTGGCGACCGCCAGTAGGTAATATATATATATATATATATATATATATATATATATATATATATATATATATATTACCTACTGGCGATAGCCAGTAGGTATATATAGTTAGGATTTTTTTCCTATGGGATTTTTGAAAATTCTATGTCGAATAACTTTGGCGTTTGAGGACAGAATTGGCTGAAATTTTCAGGAAAATGGAACATTTTGTTTCTGAGCAGCCCCTGAAAATTTGGGGGGGTTTCGTCAAGGGGGGGCCGAGAAAAAAGGGGGGTCCCAAAACGTGTTTTTCCCATGCAATTTTCCATAGGGCGGTTGGCCTCACTTTTAGCCTGAACGGCTGAATGAATTTACACCAAACTTGGCAAAATTGTAGGGACTGGTAGCCCGATGTGCCTTTGCTATGTCTCAAGATATAGGCTCCAGTGGTTTTCACGAAAATTAACTTTGAAAAATATATATTGGGCTACTTTGGGCTATATATATGTTGGAGCCCAAATGTAGCCCAATGTAGCCCAATGTAGCCCAAAGATGGCCACCAGAGACAAAAAAAACAAATGTAGCCCAAATATCAGCCAGATGTAGCCCAACTATAGCCCAATGACAGAATGTCCCAGAGTGTTCTAAAGAACAACTAGAGTGCTAACAGTCCTACTTATTACAAAGGTATGGCACACCTGAAGCCATCTTGATTGGAATAAAGTGGTAACTCTTAAAACATTTAATTTAAAAAGGAACAAAATGAGGGGGTTCATTTTGCCATAGAAAGTATGATTAGCGAATATATGACGAAATCCCGCATACCATCAGTCCGCAAAAAAAATCCCGCATGTACTATTAGGCCGCAAATTAAAATAACGAAAACCTTTAGAACGAATATGCCTTTAGCATACACTAAACAACTAAACTACCCTAAACCCTAAAACACTACCCCCAGCATGACCCTCACTACACAAACAGTACAACACTACCCTAAACCCTAAAACACTACCCCCAGAATGACCCTACACTACGCAAACACTACAACACTACCCAAAATCCTAAAACACTACACCCCAGCATGACCCTACACTACGCAAACACTACAACACTACCCTAAACCCTAAAACACTACCCCCAGCATGACCCTACACTACACAAACACTACAACACAACCCTAAACTCTAAAACACTACCCCCAACATGACCCTACACTACGCAAACACTACAACACAACCCTAAACCCTAAAACACTACCCCCAGCATGACCCTACACTACGCAAACACTACAACACTACCCTAAACCCTAAAACACTACCCCCAGCATGACCCTACACTACGCAAACACTACAACACTACCCAAAACCCTAAAACACTACACCCCAGCATGACCCTACACTACGCAAACACTACAACACTACCCTAAACCCTAAAACACTACCCCCAGCATGACCCTACACTACGCAAACACTACAACACTAACCAAAACCCTAAAACACTACACCCCAGCATGACCCTACACTACGCAAACACTGCAACACTACCCTAAACCCTAAAACACTACCCCCAGCATGACCCTACACTACGCAAACACTACAACACTACCCTAAACCCTAAAACACTACCCCCAGCATGACCCTACACTACGCAAACACTACAACACTACCCTAAACCCTAAAACACTACCCCCAGCATGACCCTACACTACGCAAACACTACAACACTACCCAAAACCCTAAAACACTACCCCCAGCATGACCCTACACTACGCAAACACTACAACACTACCCAAAACCCTAAAACACTACCCCCCAGCATGACCCTACACTACGCAAACACTACAACACTACCCAAAACCCTAAAACACTACCCCCAGCATGACCCTACACTACGCAAACACTACAACACTACCCAAAACCCTAAAACACTACCCCCAGCATGACCCTACACTACGCAAACACTACAACACTACCCAAAACCCTAAAACACTACCCCCAGCATGACCCTTCACTACGCAAACACTACAACACTACCCAAAACCCTAAAACACTACACCCCAGCATGACCCTACACTACGCAAACACTACAACACTACCCAAAACCCTAAAACACTACCCCCAGCATGACCCTACACTACGCAAACACTACAACACTACCCTAAACCCTAAAACACTACCCCCAGCATGACCCTACACTACGCAAACACTACAACACTACCCAAAACCCTAAAACACTACCCCCAGCATGACCCTTCACTACGCAAACACTACAACACTACCCAAAACCCTAAAACACTACACCCCAGCATGACCCTACACTACGCAAACACTACAACACTACCCAAAACCCTAAAACACTACACCCCAGCATGACCCTACACTAGGCAAACACTACAACACTACCCAAAACCCTAAAACACTACCCCCAGCATGACCCTACACTACGCAAACACTACAACACTACCCAAAACCCTAAAACACTACCCCCAGCATGACCCTACACTACGCAAACACTACAACACTACCCTAAACCCTAAAATACTACACCCCAGCATGACCCTACACTACGCAAACACTACAACACTACCCAAAACCCTAAAACACTACCCCCAGCATGACCCTACACTACGCAAACACTACAACACTATCCTAAACCCTAAAACACTGCGCCCAGCATGACCCTACACTACGCAAACACTACAACACTACCCTAAACCCTAAAACACTAGCCCCAGCATGACCCTACACTACGCAAACACTACAACACAACCCTAAACCCTAAAACACTACCCCCAGCATGACCCTACACTACGCAAACACTACAACACTACCCTAAACCCTAAAACACTACCCCCAGCATGACCCTACACTACGCAAACACTACAACACAACCCTAAACCCTAAAACACTACCCCCAGCATGACCCTACACTAAACAACATCCACAACTCTACTCTACACTAACACAACACTACACTACACAACACTACACTACACTACACAATCACTAACCCACGAAAAAATTAACACAAACCCACTTACCTCTCTCGTCATCGTGGTTTTCACAACGCAAATGCATTTACCATACATGCCTTTAAAACGTAATTCTTTGTAAAGGCATGCGCGATAAATGCACATGCGTTTTGAAAAAATGCGGGATAATGGTATGCGAGGTCAATGACCTTGCGGGATAATGGTATGCAGACTGAAAGTCTGCGGGATAAAAAATGCGGGAAAATGGCTGCAAACCATGATTAGCAGCAGACTTCCCTGGTGAGCACTAGCTTTACTACAGTGATCTAATGAGCAACTAGAGTGCTAACATTCAGAATTTATGGCAAATGTGTGAAACATCTGAATGCCTTCTTGATAGAACCAAAGTAAACAAGCATTGAAAATGCAATAGATCTCGCCCTCGTTTAAGTTAAAGCCATTCTGTTTGTAATGAGGTGGCTTTTTAGCTTTGCTTTTATGAGTGTTTTTAAAACTTTCATGTAAATAACATGCATATGTATGCATATATGTATATGTATGCATGCATTTATATTTATATAGATATGCAGATTATATATGTTTATATATGTATATTACCTACTGGCGATAGCCAGTGGGTATATATAGTTAGGATTTTTTCTCTATGGGATTTCTGAAAATTCTATGTCTAATAACTTTGGCGTTTGTGGACGGAATTGGCTGAAATTTTCAGGAAAATGGCACATTTCGTTTCTGAGCAGCCCCTGAAAATTTGGGGGGGTTTCGTCAAGGGGGGGGTCGAGAAACAAGGGGGGTCCCAAAACACGTTTTTCCCATTCATTTTTCCATAGGGCGGTTGGACTCACTTTTAGCTCGAACGGCTGAATAGATTTACATGAAACTTGGCAAAATTGTAGATATGGTTTGCCCGACGTGCCTTTGCTATGTCTCAATATATGTGCTCCAGTGGATTTTGAGAAATTAACGTTTAAAAAAAAATATATATCTGTGACAGCGCTCCGGTTAGCGCCCCGGTTTGCGTACCTGACGCGTAACGGAACTTCGCGAAGCGAAGCTGATTGGCTCTCCGGTGTCTGTCAACATTCTAAACAGTCCGGAGCGGCCGCCATCTTGTCTCTCGGTACGATCGAGAGACAAGATGTGGTGAAAAACGAAGGGGGAAATGAAGGAAAGGGGGCAAGGTAGACCACTCCTGACCCCCTAGGATTGATGAGGGGGATATTAAAGTGCCCCGCGGGGCAAAAAAAAAAATAATAATTTTTTTGCGATTTTACGCCGTAGAGGCGCGTCCCGGTACGCGAACCGGGCAGCTCACCGGGCAGCTCACCGGGCAGCTAACCGGCAGCGTAGCTGTCAACATTGTACACAGTCCGGAGCGGCCGCCATCTTGTCTCTCTGTAGGTTCGAGAGACAAGATGTGGTGAAAAAAGAAGGGGGAAATGAAGGAAAGGGGGCAAGGTAAACCCCTCCTGACCCCCTAGGATTGATGAGGGGGATATTAAAGTCCCCCGCGATTTTTCGCGGTAGAGGCGCTTCCCGGTACGCGAACCGGGCAGCTAACCGGCAGCGTAACGGGAGTCCGCCATCTTGTGTTTTTGGAGCGTCCGGTTCGCGTACCGGGTAGCGTCCCGGTAAGCGTAACAAGGGGAAAACCAAGAGAAACAGTAAAAAAAAAATTCAGGGAATAGATTTCCAGCAAACTTGACAAAATTGTAGGGACTGTTTGTTTGATGTGCCTTTGCAAGGCCTCAAGATATGTGCACGTGTGGATTTTGTCTAATTAAGGTTAAAAAAATATATATCTCTGTAAGCGTGCTCCGGCACGCTTACGTTACGGGTTTTGTTTGCGCTGCAGAGCCGATACGTCACGGTTATGCGACGCGTCATGAGGCGTCTCATGTGGCTACGTGATACGTCACGTAATAAAGAATATATTTTACAGCTATAGATATTAGCTTTTAAAAAACCAATGAAATTCACTGAAAAAACCATAGGTTATAGACCATATATAGTTAGGAATTTGCATTTACAAAACCTTGAAGATTCACTGAAAAAACCATAGGTTAGAGACCATATATAGTTAGCTCGACATTTTATTGACATAAAACCAATGAAATTCCATATATAGTTAGTTGCACTAACTATATATCGCGCACCCGCAATCCACTGCTGATGATGTCACATATTACATCATTCATGACATGGTCAGTGACATCACTGATGACATCACTGATGACATCTCAAATGACATCACTGATGACATCACTGATGACATCTCAAATGACATCACTGATGACATCAGGACACACCAATACCAGTTACTACATACGCACTCACTGATTCCTACATCTACACACACATTCACTCATTCACCCATACAATCACTCATACATACAGTCACTCATTATTACAACACTATCATATGCACTCATACACCTATGCAGACACTCACACACTGCCACTCATCCATGGAGTTACTCACACATCTAGTCAGTCCTGTAAAGAATCAATCACACTTCCATTTCCTCATCTATACAGTTAAACACAGAACACCATACTTCAGTGACATCACTGATGACATCACTGATGACATCTCAAATGACATCACTGATGACATCTCAAATGACCACTGATGACATCATGACACACCAATACCAGTTACTACATATGCACTCACTGATTCCTACGTCTACACACACATTCACTCATTCACCCATACAATCACTCATACATACAGTCACTCATTATTACAAGACTATCATATGCACTCATACACCTAGTCAGTCCTGTGAAGAATCAATCACACTTCGATTTCCTCATCTATACAGTTAAACACAGAACACCATACTTTTCACACATATACTAACACATACTTACTCTCTTATACAATCACTGATACAAGTACACATTGATATGCAAAGAGTCACACACCTCCCAGCCAGCCACACACACACTCAGTCTTCCATACATCCACTCATTCTTCAATATGTAAAACATATTTAAACTTTACAAAAACACACAGACACTAGATGATGTCATCAGTGATGTCATTTGAGATGTCATCAGTGATGTCATCAGTGATGTCACTGACCATGTCATGAATGATGTAATATGTGACATCATCAGCAGTGGATTGCGGGTGCGCGATATATAGTTAGTGCAACTAACTATATATGGAATTTCATTGGTTTTATGTCAATAAAATGTCGAGCTAACTATATATGGTCTCTAACCTATGGTTTTTTCAGTGAATCTTCAAGGTTTTGTAAATGCAAATTCCTAACTATATATGGTCTATAACCTATGGTTTTTTCAGTGAATATATATATATATATATATATATATATATATATATATATATATATATATTACCTACTGGCAATAGCCAGTAGGTATATATAGTTAGGATTTTTTCCCTATGGGATTTCTGAAAATTCTATGTCTAATAACTTTGGCGTTTGAGGACGGAATCGGCTGAAATTTTCAGGAAAATGGCACATTTCGTTTCTGAGCAGCCCCTGAAAATTTGGTAGAGTTTCGTCAAGGGGGGGCTGAGAAAAAAGGGGGGTCCCAAAACGCGTTTTTCCCATTCATTTTTCCATAGGGCGGTTGGACTCACTTTTAGCTCGAACGGCTGAATGGATTTGCACGAAACTTGGCAAAATTGTAGGGACTGTTAGCCCGATGTGCCTTTGCTAGGTCTCAATATATGTGCTCCAGTAGTTTTTGAGAAATTAACGTTCAAACCAAGATATATATCTGTAACAGCGCTCTGGGCAGCGATCCGGTCCGCTTACTTTTCGCGAAACGGAACTTTGCGCGCAGAAAGCTGATTGGCTCTCCGGTGTCTGTCAACATTCTAAACAGTCCGAAGCGGCCGCCATCTTATCTCTCGGTAGGATCGAGAGAGAAGAGGTGAAAAACGAAGGGGGAATTTATTGAAAGGGTGCAAGGTATACCCCTCTTGACCCCCTAGGATTGTTGTTGGGGTTATTAAAGGGTCCCGTGGGGAAAATAAAAAAAAAAAAGATTTTTCACGGTAGAAGCGTTTCCCGGGCCGCGAACTGGGCCGCAAACTGGTAGCGAAACGGGAATTCGCCATTTTGTGCTTCGTTTTAATTGTTTAGAGACAAAAATTATCGCCGCACATCGGCCACAATGCATGAATATCGTTGAAAAGTCAGCGATATTCATGCATTATCCAGCAAATGCTCTTAGCCATGTTATCCACCTTCCATTGGATAACAGAAAGCTGATTGGCTCTCCGGTGTCTGTCAACATTCTAAATAGTCCGGAGCGGCCGCCATCTTATCTCTCGGTAGGATCGAGAGAGAAGAAGAGGTGAAAAACGAAGGGGGAATTTATTGAAAGGGGGCAAGGTATACCCCTCTTGACCGCCTAGGAATGTTGTTGGGGTTATTAAAGGGTCCCGTGGGGAAAATAAAAAAAAAAATATTTTTCACGGTAGAAGCGCTTCACGGGCCGCGAACTGGGCCGCAAACTGGTAGCGAAACGGGAATTCGCCATTTTGTGCTTCGTTTTAATTGTTTAGAGACAAAAATTATCGCCGCACATCGGCCACAATGCATGAATATCGTTGAAAAGTCAGCGATATTCATGCATTATCCAGCAAATGCTCTTAGCCATGTTATCCACCTTCCATTGGATAACAGAAAGCTGATTGGCTCTCCGGTGTCTGTCAACATTCTAAATAGTCCGGAGCGGCCGCCATCTTATCTCTCGGTAGGATCGAGAGAGAAGAAGAGGTG
This sequence comes from Lissotriton vulgaris, assembly GCF_964263255.1. NCBI lineage: Eukaryota > Metazoa > Chordata > Amphibia > Caudata > Salamandridae > Lissotriton > Lissotriton vulgaris. Next base: position 1,399,218,245 of record NC_141687.1, on the reverse strand, counting down.
AAAAACGAAGGGGGAATTTATTGAAAGGGGGCAAGGTATACCCCTCTTGACCGCCTAGGAATGTTGTTGGGGTTATTAAAGGGTCCCGTGGGGAAAATAAAAAAAAAAATATTTTTCACGGTAGAAGCGCTTCACGGGCCTCGAACTGGGCCGCAAACTGGTAGCGAAACGGGAATTCGCCATTTTGTGCTTCGTTTTAATTGTTTAGAGACAAAAATTATCGCCGCACATCGGCCACAATGCATGAATATCGCTGAAAAGTCAGCGATATTCATGCATTATCCAGCAAATGCTCTTAGCCATGTTATCCACCTTCCATTGGATAACATGGCTAAAAACCGCTCTGTGCGTGAGCTTTTTTTTTTTTTGCTGCGTGACGTTTGTTAACGTTCGATTCGATGGAAATCAGGAAGTGTTGAACACCATTTTGTCACTGCGAGTAAATATTTTGTTATAAATGAATCCTTATTGATAAACATTGTCTGCGCCATCTTGCGTTTTTGTCCAATGCCACAATTTTGTCGTGCACAGCAGCCATTTTAGATGCCTTGACCAGGGCCACTCTCTGCACGCCGTCGATTCTCAGCATGGCTCCCCACCCTCGCACGCATCTCCCCCACGCAATGGTCACCCCCGCTCTCTCTCTCATGCATGGGCCATATACTTCCCCCATCTGCGCTGCTCTTCTCTGAGAATCACACCCTGTGCCCGTTCGACACCTCCCTTTCACCCTATTCACTACCGCACCCTCTGACACTTCTCTTCCTCTGTGTCCGATTGTCCAGGCCGGACCTAGGCTATCACCTAGCCCTGCGGATGTAGTGTATGGCTCCAGCTGTAGAGTATCCAGACATGCCAACCCTCCCGATTCAGGTGTGAGACTACTGATTTTAGTGCTAGTCTTTCGTTTCCCGATTCCTGCAAGGAAAAACCCGGGGGCATATTTCCAACAACTAGCGGTAATTTTTGTCTCTAACTTGTTTAGAGACAATAATTATCGCCGCACTTCGGCGAATTTTATCGCACATAAACCTTGCTATTAGCAAGGTTTATCGCAAATGCGATAAAAAACGGCCGCAATGCATGAATATCGCTGAAAAGTCAGCGATATTCATGCATTAGTCAGCAAATGCTCTTAGCCATGTTATCCACTTCCCATTGAACAAGCGCATGGTCTTTTAAAGATTTGTGAAGTACTCGGGGCGGCGGTGTGTGTGTGTCCTCTTTCAGGAGCGGGCGGGGGGCCCTGGCAGCAATTTGCAGGCCAGGCAGTGTTCAACACGTGCATCACCCTTTCTCTGCCTGCTATTGCGCTCCATGCTTCGGAAAGGTAAGAAAAAGAACGTGCATTTGAGTTTGAAATGTCCGATCTTGTAGCAGTACACTTGCAAAGCCCACACATGACAATAACCCGATTCAAGGCCCCATTCACCCGATTTTTAAAAAAAATATAGTACTCCAAGACAGTTACATTTTAAAATTTTATTAACATTTAAATATAACGAACGCAACAAAAACTGTAAATATATTTAACCATTTTTTGAAATTAACCAGAACTATAACGATAACAACAACAACAACAATAATATAACTTTTATGCCTAAATTACGCAAACATTTAGCTAATCTGCTAAAGGGGGGAGTCGCCATTTCTTTACAATAATCAATAATGAAAAATCCACATCAATAGGGTTGTCCGTTTTCTCGATGCAGCACTATAGTGCAACATAGACAGCACCTGGGGTGTCAAGAGTGAACAGGTCTTTCTTTGTTCCTTAAGATGTTTTTGTGTCAACCTCTTCCGAGAATGCTGATGCGTTAGGGATTTCCTTGTGACAGCTGCTTCATAGACAGACGATATCTTTGTTAAGTCATTAGTGTTAAGTGTGTCTGAAACTCCAGTGCCCTTCTGTTTTACTTTCCACAGACACTACAGAGTTTTGTGTGTTGTTCTTTTGAGCGACAATTATTCCAGAGGTTTCAGGTTCACTTGTTTTGTTCTGCAGTGAGTTAACAGCTTTAGAGAGTTCATGTTTATTTGCTATGTCCTGCTGTTCGTGAACTGCTTCAGAGACGTCAGCCTCATTTTTTATGTTTCAGTAGATCCTGGACCTGCCCGGCCGCGCCCAAAATGGCGCCGGTGTAAATGGGACTCGTAACTGCTTGTTCTGTACTGGTTGCCCAACCTTGATATCACGAGATACATATGCAGTTTTGAAGCACATGGCGGAGGCTTGTCTGCTGTAGTGGGGCGCCCCTTTATCGTTTCAGTCGCCATTCCGCCCGCTTTTGCTACACTGTGCCTCATCCGCCATTCAGCTGTTTACCGCCCGCTCTTACGGCTACAGCGTCTCGCTCACCACGTAGTTGAGTTGCTCCCACTCTTGCGGTGCAGCGGTAGGCGGCTTCCACAGGACTCTTAAAATGGCGGCCGGCTCTTCGGATTTGGGCCTGGTCCAGTAAAATGGCCCTGGGACACCTTGGAACTCGGACGCTTGTCTGCCAGGGCTTGGGTTCCATTCTCGAAAGCGTCCCCTCAGCCTTGAAGATTGTACAAAAGTCTTGGGCGCCCTCGACTCCCGCAGGCTTCCGGTGGGGAGCGGCTGCCATGATTGCTTGCGGAATGGCCACGACGGAGCTACGAGATGGTGGTGCTCTCATGGTGACGCCAGCTTCAGTCTGAAACATCCAGAAACAAGGTGGGGCTTTCATCGTTTGGGAAAAAAAAAGTTTTAATCCAATGAAAAGTGTTATTTTTAGGTCACATGACCTAGTCTTACATAATTAGGAAAAGAAAAGTAAAATGAACCAATGAAAAGTTTTATTAACAAGTCACATGACCTGTTATGCTTACGTTACGCGCTGCGCGGCGCGCTCTGGATCGTTTCCGGGAAGCTGCGCCTTGCGCACCGGAGCACATCCGGGTGCGCTAACGCGTCGCGTCATATGACGCATTACGCGACAATGCAGGTGCAGAATATAGTCAAAATGTCTCCACCAACCAGCGGTCGGAATTCCACCGCTTTCAGCAGTCCAAAAAGTTCGGTCAAATCTTAAGAGCGGGAGCAACTCAACTACATGGTGAGCGAGACGTTGTAGTCGCAAGAGCGAGCGGTAAACAGCTGAATGGCGGAAGAGGCACAGAGTACCAAAAGCGGGCGGAATGGCAACTAAAACGGTAAAGGGGCGCCCTACGACAGCGTGTCTTCAGGTGAAACGGATTGTGGGACAAGGTCCAGAATGAAAGATTCTTCAAAAGGGAAAAAATTCCGCCGGACCCCGGGAGCCGGCCACCTATGCCGGGGGCGATCTCAGGCCTCACCAGGGCAACACGACTTGGGGAGGGGGCAGGAGCCAAGCGCCCCCTCTCAGTCCGCGCCATCTCACCGCCCCTCGGGAGCCTCCGTCAAGCGGTTTAGGGAGGCACCGTATCACATTGTTTTCCAATGCAGTCAGGTCCACAAATGGACCCCACTACTTTGAATAGTGAAGCTGCAGCAGGTGCAAATAAGGTTTAAACAGTGTTACAAGAACTGCTTAGAACTCTGAAGTATGGCACTCAATAACCAGGACTTATGCCATTTATGTAAGGCAGTGACATGGAAGCAACTCAGGGACAAAAAGCATGAACGAACATTCACGTATGAAAATCTTATTTGGAGAAGGGGTAGAATCCAAACGCCCCCTGCCAGTTCGCGCCACTACACTGTATGTGGAAAATCTGAAGCCATCATTCTACAAACTCTCAACGCTTGTTATCAGTGCATGACTTTCATGCTCGATCGATTGAGCTAGCCGGATCGGGCAATAAAAAGTATAAAATAGTTCTGTAAATAGTTATTTAATAAAATGTTTTATTCTGTTTCTTTGGTGGTGTGTTGTGTATATTTATAATATTTGCATAGGGTTTGCCGTTATTTTGGGCGGTGTGGGTGGCGGAGTCGAGCTGTTTTGCAGCCCTCATGGTGTGGAGCTCAATTCATTTCACTATTTTCGTATTTCTCATGAAGGGTTATTCCTAATGTTTGTATTTTACCGAGGTTAAAAAGAGATCGAATTAGTGGTCTACTGATTTTGCTCGATTACTTTTATTTTTTTACACGATTTTTTACTATCTGCAAAGACTAAACAGAGTATTGCGACTTTGTGCTTGTTTGTAAATAGAGAATGATCCAAAGAGAACCAATTTTAAAACAGTAAATGCTTGGATAATAATCAATCAAATGGAGAGACAAGCAGGTACGACGGATTACAACAGGGGTAAAGGTCTGCGTTAACTACCCTTCACTATCTGCAAGGAGAGAGTACTACTAAGAGAAAAGAGGGGAGGGGGGGGGGCAGCGTTCAAAGCACATCAGCGTGCATAAACACGAAAAAGTTTTTACCTATCACGTACTTGACATTTGACAGCTTTTGATGTTTGCTATTAAAAAACCATTGAAATTCACAGAAAAAACCATAGGTTATACTCCATATATAGTTAGGAATTTGCATTTACAAAACCTTGAAAATTCAATGAAAAAACCATTGGTTTTAGGCCATATATAGTTAGGGATTTGCATTTAGAAAACCTTATTTTACTCGCATAAAACCATTGAAATTCCATATATAGTTATAAGCGCTAACTATATATCGCGCACCCGCAATCCACTGCTGATGATGTCACATATTACATCATTCATGACATGGTTAGTGACATCACTGATGACATCACTGATGACATCTCAAATGACATCACTGATGACATCACTGATAACATCTCATTTGACATGACTGATCACATCACTGATGATATCATTCATGGGATAATACCATGAACCTCTTCAGACTCTAATATAACCTTAGATACAATCAGTGTAAACAGACAGTCACTCATCCATGGAGTTACTCACACACCTAGTCAGTTATGCCAAAAATCAATCACACCTCCATTTTCTCACCTATACAGTTATACACACCTTACTTATTCAAACATATACTAACACATATTTACTTTACTCTCTTATACAATCTCTGATACATGTTCACAATGATCCATACAGCCACTCACACATTCACTAGCTCTTATGCACAGTTATTTATAGATGTCAACTCTCACATGTATTGTGTTTTACATATGTACTTAATATGACATGTAGCACTGAGATATCCATTCACTCACTAATACACTCATGCACAGTCAACCGCCCATACAGCTGTTTCCACATGCAGTTTTGAATCTATACATATAGTGAATCAACTACTCACACATCTATGTACAGAGTCACACACCTCCTAGCCACCCATACACACACACTCAGTTTCCCATACAAATACTTGGACAACCAATCAATAACCCATACAGTTACTCATATAGCTACTGATCAACATATGCAGCAGTTTGTAGAACAACAGATATAATGATGCACAAATTAAAACAGTTTAGTCACTAACCCATGCACTCAGTGAGACACATTTAATCACTCACTCATACAGTCAGTCTTGCACCTACTAAATCCTTCATCCAGACACTTATACATCCACTCATTCTTCAATATGTAAGACATGTTTTAACTTTACAGAAACATATAGTCACTGGATGTTGTCATCAGTGATGTCATCAGTGATGTCACTAACCATGTCATGAATGATGTAATATGTGACATCATCAGCAGTGGATTGCGGGTGCGCGATATATAGTTAGCGCTTATAACTATATATGGAATTTCAATGGTTTTATGCGAGTAAAATAAGGTTTTCTAAATGCAAATCCCTAACTATATATGGCCTAAAACCAATGGTTTTTTCATTGAATTTTCAAGGTTTTGTAAATGCAAATTCCTAACTATATATGGAGTATAACCTATGGTTTTTTCTGTGAATATATATATATATATATATATATATATAAAATTCACTGAAAAAACCATAGGTTATAGACCATATATAGTTAGGGATTAGCATTTAAAAAACCTTATTTTATTTGCACAAAACCATTGAAATTCCATATATAGTTAGTTGCACTAACTATATATCGCGGACCCGCAATCCACTGCTAATGATGTCACATATTACATCATTCATGACATGGTCAGTGACATCACTGATGACATCACTGATGACATCTCAAATGACATCACTGATGACATCACTGATGACATCTCAAATGACATCACTGATGACATCACTGACATCTCATTTGACATTACTGATTACATCACTGATGATATCATTTATGTGATAATACATCTTCAGACTCTAATATAACCTTTGATACACTCAGTGTAAACAGGCACTCACAGACTGTCACACATCCATGGAGTTACTCACACACCTATTCAGTCATGCAAAGAATCAATCACATCTCCATTTCCTTAACTATACAGTTATACACACCTTACTTATTCAAACATATACTAACACATATTTACTCTCTTATACAATCCTTGATACAAGTTCACAATGATTCATACAGCCACTCTCACATTCACTGACTCTTATGTTCAGTTATTTATATATGTCAACTCTCACATGGAGTGTGTTTTACATATGTACTTACTTTGACATGTAGAACTGAGATATCCATTCACTCACCAATATACTCATGCACACAGTCAACTGTCCATACAGCTGTTTCTACATGCACTTTTGAACCCATACACCTAGGGAATCAACCGCTCACACATCTATGCACAGAGTTATACACCTCCCAGCCACCCACACACACACTCAGTCTCCCATACAAATACTTGGGCAACCATTCAATAACCCATATAGTTACTGATATAGCTACTGATTTAAACATGCAGCAGTTTACAGAAGAACATAAATATTGATTGCCAAATTAAGACACTTTAATCACTAACCCATGCACTCAGTGAGACACATTTAATCATTCTCTCATACAGTCAGTCATGCACCTACTAAATCCTTCATCCAGACACTTATACATCCACTCATTCTTCAATATGTAAGACATATTTTAACTTTACAGAAACATACAGTCACTGGGTGTTGTCATCAGTGATGTCATCAGTGATGTCATTTGAGATGTCATCAGTGATGTCATCAGTGATGTCACTGACCATGTCATGAATGATGTAATATGTGACATCATTAGCAGTGGATTGCGGGTCCGCGATATATAGTTAGTGCAACTAACTATATATGGAATTTCAATGGTTTTGTGCAAATAAAATAAGGTTTTTTAAATGCTAATCCCTAACTATATATGGTCTATAACCTATGGTTTTTTCAGTGAATTTTCAAGGTTTTGTAAATGCAAATTCCTAACTATATATGGTCTATAACCTATGGTTTTTTCTGTGAATTTCATTGGTTTTTTAAAAGCTAATATCTATAGCTGTAAAATATATTCTTTATTAAGTGACGTATCACGTAGCCCGTGAGACGCCTCATGATGCATCGCATAACCGTGACGTATCGTCTCTGCAGCGCAAACCAAACCCAAAACGTAAGCGCGCCAGAACACGCTTAAAGATATATATATATTTTTTTAACCTTAATTAGACAAAATCCACACGTGCACATATCACAAACGTTCAAAAAACACAATATGTCGGACTCCCGTTACGCTGCCGGTTAGCTGCCCGGTTAACGTACCAGGAAGCACCTTTACCGCGAAAAATCGCAAATTTTTTTTTTTCACCCCCCAGGGAACTTTAATAGCCCCCTCATCAATCCTAGGGGTTCAGGAGGGGTCTGCCTTACCCCTTTCATTCATTTACACCTTTTTTTTTTCCACCTCTTGTCTCTCGATCCCACAGAGAGACAAGATGGCGGCCGCTCCAGACTGTTTACAATGATAACAGCCAATCAGCTTCTCCTCAGACTCTCGTTACACTGCCGATTAGCTTCCCGGTAGCTGCCCGGTTAGCTGCCCAGTTCGCGTACCAAGACGCGTCTCTACGGCGAAAAAATCGGATTTTTTTGTTAGTTTTTTTTTTGGCCCCACGTGGCTTTATAATATCCCCCTCATCAATCCTAGGGGGTCAGAAGGGGTCTACCTTGCCCTCTTTCCTTCATTTCCCCCTTTGTTTTGGCCTCCTCTTGTCTCTCGATCCTACCGAGAGACAAGATGGCGGCCGCTCCGGACTGTTTACAATATTGACAGCCAATCAGCTACTCCTCAGACTCCCGTTACACTGCTGGTTAGCTTCCCGGTTAGCTGCCCGGTTAGCTGCCCGGTTCGCGTACCAAGACGCGTCTCTACGGCGAAAAAATCGTTTTTTTTTTTTTTTTTTTGGGTTACACTGCCGGTTAGCTTCCCGGTTAGCTGCCCGGTTAGCTGCCCGGTTCGCGAACCAAGACGCGTCTCTACGGCGAAAAAATCGGAATTTATTTTTTTTTTTTTGGGTTACACTGACGGTTAGCTTCCCGGTTAGCTGCCCGGTTAGCTGCCCGGTTCGCGAACCAAGACGCGCCTCTACGGCGAAAAAATGGATTTTTTTTTTTTTTTTTTTTGGGCCCGGCGTGGCTCTATAATATCCCCCTCATCAATCCTAGGGGGTCAGAAGGGGTCTACCTTGCCCCCTTTCCTTCATTTCCCCCTTTGTTTTGGCCTCCTCTTGTCTCTCGATCCTACCGAGAGACAAGATGGCGGCCGCTCCGGACTGTTTAGAATGTTGACAGACACCGGAGAGCCAATCAGCTTCGCTTCGCAAAGTTCCGATACGCGAAAAGTTCGCGAACCGGAGCGCTGCCCGGAGCGCTGTTACAGATATATATCTTGATTTAAACGTTAATTTCTCAAAATCCACTGAAGCACATATATTGAGACCTAGCAAAGGCACATCGGGCTAACAGTCCCTACAATTTTGCCAAGTTTCGTGGAAATCCATTCAGCCGTTCGGGCTAAAAGTGAGTCCAACCGCCCTATGGAAATTAACATGGGAAAAACGCGTTTTGGGACCCCCCTTTTTTCTCGGCCCCCCCTTGACGAACCCCCCCCAAATTTTCAGGAGCTGCTCAGAAACAAAATGTGCCATTTTCCTGAAAATTTCAGCCGATTCCGTCCACAAACGCCAAAGTTATTAGACATAGAATTTTCAAAAGTCCCATAGGAAAAAAATCCTAACTATATATACCTACTGGCTATCGCCAGTAGGTAATATATATATATATATATATATATATATATATATATATATATATATATATATTTATATGTATATATATGTATATTCACTGAAAAAAAATAGGTTATAGACCATATATAGTTAGGAATTAGCATTTACAAAACCTTATTTTACTCACACAAAACCATTGAAATTCCATATATAGTTAGTTGCACTAACTATATATCGCGCACCCGCAATCCACTGCTGATGATGTCACATATTACATCATTCATGACATGGTCAGTGACATCACTGATGACATCTCAAATGACATCACTGATGACATCACTGATGACATCTCAAATGACATCACTGATGACATCTCAAATGACATCACTGATAACATCTCAAATGACATCACTGATGACATCACTGATGACATCTCAAATGACAAAACTGATGACATCTCATTTGACATCAATGGTCACATCACTGATGATATCATTTATGTGACAATACAATGCATCTCCTCACACTTTAATATAACCTCTGTTACATCCAGTGTAAAATACAGAATATAATTTTTTAAGCCATTGACACACTAATAATAGTTACTACATACGCACTCACTGATTCCTATGTCTACACACACATTCACTCATTCACCCATACAATCATTCATACATACAATCACTCATCTTTACAACACTATCATATGCACTCATACACCTATACAGACACTCACACTCTGCCACCCATCCATGGAGTTACTCACACACCTAGTCAGTCCTGTAAAGAATCAATCACACTTCCATTTTCTAATCAATACAGTTAAACATAGAGTACCTTACATTTTCAAACATATACTAACACATACTTACTCTCTTATACAATCATTGATACAAGAACACATTGATCTGCACAGAGTCACACATCTCCCAGCCAGCCACACACGCACTCAGTCTCCCATACAAATACTTGGACAATCAATCAATAACCCATATAGTTACTCATATAGCTACTGATCAACACATGCAGCAGTTTACAGAACAACAGACATAATGATGCACAAATTATGACAGTTTAGTCACTAACCCATGCACTCAGTGAGACACATTTAATCACTCACTCATACAGTCAGTCACGCACCTACTAAATCCTTCATCCAGACACTTCTACATCCACTCATTCTTCAATATGTAAAACATATTTAAACTTTACAGAAACACACAGTCACTGGATGATGTCATCAGTGATGTCATCAGTGATGTCACTGACCATGTCATGAATGATGTAATATGTGACATCATCAGCAGTGGATTGCGGGTGCGCGATATATAGTTAGTGCAACTAACTATATATGGAATTTCAATGGTTTTGTGTGAGTAAAATAAGGTTTTGCAAATGCTAATTCCTAACTATATATGGACTATAACACATGGTTTTTTCAGTGAATTTTCAAGGTTTTGTAAATGCTAATTCCTAACTATATATGGTCTATAACCTATGTTTTTTTCAGTGAATTTCAATGGTTTTTTAATAGCAAATATCAAAAGCTTTAAAATGTCAAGTACGTGGTAGTAAAACATTTTCGTGTCTATGCACGCTGATGTGCTTTGAACGCTGCCCCCCCCCTCTTTTCTTTTAGGAGTATTCTCTCTTTGCAGATAGTGAAGAGTAGGTAACGCAGGCCTTTGCCCCCGTTGTAATCCGTCGTGCCTGCTTCCCACTCCATTTGATTGATTGTTATCCAAGCATTTACTGTTTTGGAATTGGTTCTCTTTGGTTCATTCTCTATTTACAAACAAGCACAGAGTCGCAATACTCTGTTTAGTCTTTGCAGATAGTGAAAAATTGTTAGAAAAAACAAAAGGAATCAAGCAAAATCAGTAGGCCACTAATGGGATCTCTTTTTGACCTTGCTAAAATAGAAACATTAGGAACAACCCCTCATGAGAAATATGAAACTAGTGAGAGGAACTGAGCTCGACGCCATGATGGCTGCAGGACAGCTCGGCTCCGCTGCCTACCCCGCCCAAAACAACGACAAACCCTATGCAAATATTATAAATATATACAACACACCAGCAAAGTAACAGGATAAAACGTTTTATTAAATAACTATTTACATGGCAGCCTGCTGCAACATCGATCCAAATGCATGCCACTGTTCCCGGGATTTCTCCTTGACTACTCTGCGGCCTACGAGATGGAGAGGCCGGGGCGTTGACTAGGCGGGGCCTCCGGCTGCAACCACAGCGCCAACGATCGCCGCTGACGGAGGGGAGCCTTGCCGGTGAGAGCCACTGATCTGAAGAACCGCTGCCTGCGGTGCCTCCCTGAGCCGCTTGACGGAGGCCCCTGAGGGGCGGTGTGCTGGCGCGGACTCGGAGGGGGCGCTTGGCTCCTGCCCCCTCCCCAAGTCTTGTTGCCCTGGTGTGGCCTGAGATCGCCCCCGACATAGGCGGTCGGCTCCGGGGGTCAGGCGGAACTTGTTGCCTTTTGGTGACTCTTCCATTCTGGACCTTGTCCCACAATCCGTTTGACCTGAAGACGCGTCCTGCGGTGCCTTGATCCAACCATCACATATACCTGCGCCAGGAGACGGCGTGGGGTGCACTGGAAGGGAGAGGCGGCGCGAACGAGCCTCCCCCACCTCCCCTGGTGGAGGTTTCTCAGCTACACCCCAGCGCTTCACTCGGCCACCTGATTTGCGCCCGCTCCTGCGGCACAGAGCCTCGCTCGGCCAGCTGAATTGCGCCTGCTCTTGCTATTACAGTGTCTCACCCGCCATCCGGCTGAATTGCACCCACTCTTGCGGTACAGCGACAGGCGGCTGCCACAGAGCTCAGGAAATGGCGGCCGGCTCCACAGACTTGGGCCTGGCCTGCAAGGATGGCTCTGGGCAACCCTGGAACTCGGAGGCTTGACTGCTAGGGCATGGGCCCCATTCCCAAAAGCGTCCCCTCAGCCTTGAAGATTCTACAAGAGTCACCGGGGCCCCCGACTCCCGCAGACTTCCGGTGGGGAGCGACTGCCATGATTGCTCGCGGAATGGCCACGACGTAGCCATGGAATGCTCTCATGCTGACGCCAGCTTCAGTCTGAAACATCCAGAAACACTGTAGACTACCAATTCGATCAGTTCCGGTGGAGCCCCAACGTGACCCGGTAGAGAATAACTTGCCCTTCCCTCTTTGACTGATGGTTCTTGTTGCCTGTCCCTTCTGTTGTCATTTAACAGAACTTTTTGGACTGCTGAAAGGGGTTCTGTTCCGATCGCTGGTTGGTGGAGACATTTTGACTATATTCTGGACCTGCCCGGCCTCGCCCAAAATGGCGTCAGTATAAATGAGACTCGCAACTCCTTGATGTGTACTGGTTGCTCAGCCTTGATATCACAAGATATGTATGCAGTTTTGGAGCACATGGCGGGCGGGGACGGGTACTAATTCAACATTTGGACATCCCTATTGATATTAAGTTCTGATGTATTATTCATTACTGTACTATTGAAAGTTCGAATTAACGTTACTCATGGTACTTGCCCGCAAATGTATATCTAGATAATTTCATTGTAACTGTTAGACACCTTAATTCCTGCAACCTAATGGCCCGCCCGTTACGTTTTTCTACAGTGTAAAGGTCCCCTCATCATATAAGATTCCAGTTTGCTCCGTGGCCGGCCCACATGGTTGTAGGCCTGTATTTGTATACTGAAAAAAAAAGAGTTTTCGAAGGAAGTATGGAATCAGCGTTGTTAGAACCGGCTGTCTCTAGTTGGCAGAGGTATACACTTCTGACAAATAGGGACACTCCTTTTCTAGTCAGGGCAAGGGGATCACACCCTTTGATAACCCCTGCTCACCCCCTTGGTAGCTTGGCAGAGCAGAACAGGCTTTTCTCAGAGGCTGTGCGTTAAGCAACTATGACCACATACAGTAATACCGTGAATGCACTACAAATGGACACGACACAGTAGTATTATAAAAATAAGAATTTTTATATAAGGCTTAGCACAAGACCAAAATAACGACAAACTGTACACAATCGGAATAAATACGTTGGGAAGGAACAAAAGGATAGTTCAAAGGTAGTTTCTTCTTTAGCACAAAGTTTTTAGTATCAAAGCAAATCTTCTTCTTGGCAATGCAGTTCTTAGCAACAGGGTAACCCGCACGGGGGCTACACGACGTTAAGGCAAAGTTAATCCAAAGGTTCGGCGTCGACCGCGAGGAGCGCTACGTCAAGTCTGGAGTCACACGGACCCCCAACAACACAGTACCTTAGGAAAATGAAGCACACGATGATCAGCGGCGTCGAGCAATCCGGCGTCGCGTCTTCGGTGTCGATCCGGCCTCAGCAGGCGTCGTCGTTGATGATGCGGTTGCACAGAGTGAGCAGCGCTCACGGCGTCGAAGGGCACACAGGTGATGCGATCAGCAGCGGTGCAGACACGAGGTCCTCTGGAGCTAGAGCCGTACTCCCACTCACTGGCGTTGCTGCTGGCGTCGGTTGGGCCTAGCGTTCGGTTGTCGTGATTGCTGATTCTTTCAGAGGTGCTGGATTCACGGTTCCAGCAAAATAGCACTTTAAGCAGATGAAGTCCTTTAGCCCTGTGACTTCAGCAGGAGACTGGCACTCTTCCAGTCCTTGGAGATTTTCTTAGCAAGCGTGAGAGTACACACACAGTTCCTCTCTCCTGGTTCCTTGGCAAAAATAAAGAAGCACTGCAGGATTCCCCCAACAACAGCACACTGGCAGAAGGGGTAGGCAGTCCTTAGATCAGCAGGCCTCTTGTCCTTGGTTACAGGGTTCCTTGTCAGAAGTGATCTAAATTCTTGGTTCAGGGGTCCTACTTTTATACCCCTTTTTGTCTTCGATCCCTTTGTCCATGCCGGGGGTTTCCCAACATCCTGGGTCCGTTGTGGGTGGAGCCAGGCAGAAGCACCTGGCCTATTCACTGAGCAGGGCTGGGTCCTCAGACGCCCAGCAGGAGGTGGAGCCAGCATTGACACTGGCAGGAGCAGAGCTATCGGCCACCTGGCAGGAGGTGGGGCTAGGATCATCCATGGCAGGCACAGAGCCATCAGCCGCTTGGCAGGAGGTGGAGCCGGCATTGTATCAGGCAAGGCAGGCTATCAACAACTACTCTCCCCCTACTCTCAACGTAACTGTCCCACTCATCTCACACTGACTCATACAGACCTGGGGAGCCACCCAGCTCCTGTCACACACACGCAAAACCAGCAGAAACCAGATATGGTTAGACAAGAAAATAGACACCTTCTAAAAGTGCTATTTTCGAACCCAGAGTCCAAAAACCATCCACACCAACGGATGCGTAATTAAACCCCGAGTTCAGGGATACCAAACTCGACATTGCACCATGCTCTCCGAGCCAGCGATGATCATAGTACTAATAATCCCGGCGGCCCATTCTAATCAATGGAGAGCAGGCTACCTCGCAATAGTGAAGGACCAAGATGGCGGTAATTCACTATCAGGACATGCCAACTTGGTCAGGCGTGTCCTACCTCAGACTTACAATGCACCCTGCCCGAAGGCCTACCATAGGGGCGACTAACATGAAGCCAAGGGAAGGTTTGGAGGGCTGGCAAGTAGGTATACTTGCACGGCCGGCGTGACAGCACGAGGCTGCACGTGGGTCTCGCAATGACCGACCCGTAGACATTCTTTTACGAGGCCGCTCCTGTGGGTGGCACAACACGTGCTGCAAGCCCACAAGCGGCATTTGCGTTTACAAGCCCCGGCACTCTGGGTGCACTAGACGAGGGACTGATAGTAAACCAAATAAGCCAAACATGGATACAATAGATACATCAATTTAACATAGGGAGCACTTGCGCTATGGCACTGATCAGCAGTGACACGGCGCCCAAAGCATATACCAGCAAAACATCGTAAAACCGTAGAGGCAAAACAGAAAAAATGGAGGAGAGACTCAAGCCAATGATGTCAGGTCTAACACGTGTCCCCTCCAGCTGAAATGTGGGGAGAACTACCCTTGACCTAGGGAGTTCTCTTCACTAAGGCGGAAAAATCTGGACAAACCATCAGCATTGGCGTGATCTGTACCAGGGCGGTGTTCCACCGTAAAGTCCATCCCCTGGAGAGAAATGGACCACCTCAACAGTTTCGGATTCTCACCCCTCATCTGCATCAACCATCTGAGGGGCCTGTGGTCTGTCTGAACCCGGAAGTGAGTCCCAAACAGGTAGGGTCTTAGCTTCTTCAGCGCCCAGACCACAGCAAATGCTTCTCTCTCTATCGCACTCCACCTCGTTTCCCTGGGAAGTAACCTCCTACTGATGAAGGCTACAGGCAAGTCTCGGCCCTCTGCATTCACCTGAGCTAGAACAGCCCCCACGCCATGCTCTGAAGCGTCCGTCTGAACAATGAATTCTTTCGAAAAGTCGGGTGCCTGGAGTATAGGTGCTGTGCACATTGCAGTTTTCAGGGTGTCAAAGGCCGTTTGACAGGCATCAGTCCAGATCACGTTTCGTGGCTGCTTCCTGGAAGTCAGCGACGTCAAGGGGTGCACGATGTTACCGTAATCCTTGACAAACCTCCTGTAGTAACCCGTGAGTCCTAGGAAGGCTCTCACCTGAGTTTGGGTTTTGGGCGGCGCCCAAGCCAGGATGGTATCAATCTTGGGTTGCAGGGGGGCAACCTTACCGCTCCCTACTTGGTGCCCCAAGTACACCACCGAACCCTGCCCAATCTGGCACTTACTGGCTTTGATTGTGAGGCCTGCTCCGCGCAGGGCCAACAACACTTCCTGGAGGTGGCGCAAGTGTTCCTCCCAGCTGGCGCTGAACACTGCGATGTCGTCCAGGTAGGCGGCACTGAAATCCTCCAGTCCAGCCAAGACCTGGTTGACCAACCTCTGGAAGGTGGCAGGGGCATTCTTCATCCCAAAGGGCATCACCCGGAACTGGTATAGCCCATCTGGTGTGGAGAATGCTGACCTCTCCTTTGCCCCATCAGTCAAGGCGATCTGCCAGTACCCAGACGTTAAATCAAACGTACTAAGGTATCGGGCAGCCCCCAACCGATCGATGAGCTCATCAGCTCTGGGGATGGGGTGCGCGTCAGTCTTCGTGACCGAATTGAGCCCTCGGTAATCCACACAGAACCGGAGTTCCGGTGAAGCACCAGGCGCTGCAGCCTTCGGGACCAAGACCACTGGGCTGGCCCAAGGACTGCTAGAGGACTCAATCACCCCTAACGCGTACATCTTGGAGACCTCCTCCTTAATGTACGCTCTGACCTTGTCAGTCACCCTGTAAGCCTTGTGCTTCACAGGAGGGCTGTCTCCGGTGTCAACGTCATGGACACACCAATGCGTGACACCCGGAACCAAGGAAAACAGATCCGGGAATTGTCCCAACAGTTGGCGACAATCCTGTTTCTGCTCAAGGGTCAGTGTGTCAGAGAGGACCACACCATCCACCGACCCATCTTGCTCTTTAGCACACAGGAGGTCAGGAAGAGGCTCACTCTCCTCCTCCGTTCCATCATCTGTAGCTAGGAGCATGCCCACTTCGAACCTTTCTAAGTGGGGCTTCAAGCGGTTGATATGCAGGACCCGCAAGGGGTTCCTGGGAGATTTCAAGTCCACCAGGTAGGTGACATCGCTCTTCTTCTCCACAACCTTAAACGGTCCAGTCCACCTGTCCTTGAGCGCACAAGGTTCAACAGGGGACATGACCCACACTTCCTGACCAGGCTGAAGCTCTACCAGAGTGGCATTCCGGTCGTACCAACGCTTCATCTCCTCCTGGCTGGCCTCCAGATTTGCCTGAGCAAGTTCTCTGAAGCGCCGAGTCTGGTTCCGAAAGGCCAGCATGTAGCTGTATACATCCTGGGGAGGTTTCCTGGGAGATTGCTCCCAGCCTTCCTTGACCAGACTCAAAGGCCCTCTTACCGGGTGACCGTATAAGAGCTCAAAGGGGCTGAACCCTAGAGACTTCTGCGGTACCTCACGGTAAGCAAACAACAGGCATGGCAAGAGGACGTCCCATTTCCGCCTCATTGGTTCTTCAAGACCCATAATCATGCCTTTCAGGGTCCGGTTGAATCTCTCAACCAGCCCATTTCCTTGAGGATGGTAAGGAGTGGTGAACTTGTAGGTTACCCCACACTCCTTCCATAGAGACTTCATATAGTTCGAAATTAAGTTGGTGCCTCGGTCCGACACCACCTCTCTGGGGAACCCCATCCGGGAGAAAACACCCATCAGTGCCCGTCCCACCACGGGGGCCGTCACTGTTCTGAGAGGGATGGCTTCCGGGTACCTCGTGGCATGGTCCACCAAGACCAGGATGAACCTGTTGCCCAGGGCTGTCTTGGGGTCCAGGGGCCCAACAATGTCAATACCCACCCGGTCAAAGGGGGTACTGACCACTGGAAAAGGTTGGAGGGGAGCCTTCTGCTTCCTCCCGCTTTTCCCACTTGCCTGGCAAGTGTGACAAGTCTTGCAGTGGATGTCTACATCCCTTCGCATCTGAGGCCAATAAAAATGGGTGACAAGCCTGTCATAGGTCTTGTCCTGCCCCAGATGTCCAGCTAACGGAACGTCATGAGCCAAACCCAGTAGGAAGGCTCTGAAGCGCTGGGGTACCACCAGCACACGGGCTGACCCAGGCTCAGCAGCCTTAGGCTCGCTATACAGGAGGTCGTTCTCCCAGTACACAAAATGTGACCCTGACTGATCACCTGAGGATTGGGCTGAGGCCTGCTGCCTCATGCCCACAAGAGAAGGGCACACTTTCTGTTCCGCACAGAATTCCTCCCTGGAGGGACCACGATCCTGCTGCCAATGGGTCAGCTCGGGCAGATCTCCCAGTTCGGCAATTTGTTCCCCTGTGGGCTCCAGGGCATCCCCCTCGGGGTCTACCTCCTTCTGGACCACGGGAACTACGGGGGCCGGTTTCCCGCGCCTCCTGCCTCTTCTCTTCACAGCTGGGTCCTGGGCCGTACTTTCAGGCTCCGGGACCCCATCAACACCCTTACTCGCTGTCATGGATCGAGTGGTTGCACACACCCACTCTGGCACGCCCAACATTTTCAAGTGCGCCTCCCTCTCCACCTTAGCCCAAGGGGAGTCTTCTAAATCATTGCCCAGGAGACAATCGACAGGCATGGCGGGTCTCACAGCAACCTGAAGAGTACCTGAAACTCCCCCCCATTCAAAGGAAACCTGAGCCACCTCACACTCTTTCTCGGAGTTGTCGGCAGCTATCACGGGGTAGAATGCGTGGGGAACCACCTGCTCTCTAGACACCAAGTGACACTTGACAGCTGTCACACTCGCTCCGGTGTCTCTGAGAGCTTCCACTCTATGGCCATTAATGGTCACCCACTGCCTATATTTACTAGTGTTACTAGGCAGAGGGGGTGGAGGGACCATTTGCATGTCTCCTAGCGAGACCAGGGACATTTCTGCGGGACCCCTCCCACCATGGACAACCATCTTCTCCCCTCCCAGGGCTACACTCGCCAACTGACGGGGGGGTGCACGCGGCGGTGCATTCGAATCCTTTTTGGGACACTGGGGGTCATAAAACCGGTGTCCCACCTGCCCACAACCGTAGCAGGTTAGGGGGCCCCTATGAACAGGTTTACCCGTCGGGGCCCCTGGCTTCTTCTCAGGGGGAGGCTGGGAACCTTTCCCTTGGTTCCCTTGGGGATTACTTTGGGGCCCTTTCTGAGACTCCTTCTGTTTTCCCTTGTCCCCCCCACTCTTCTGCTGGGGACCCTGCCCACCTTTGGCTGAGTCTCCCACTGGACCCTTGTGGACCCTGGTACTGACCCAGCGGTCCGCCTCCTCAGCAAGTTTTCTAGGGTTAGATATCTTGCTATCAATCAGGTGCTGGCGCAGCTCTGGAAAACAGTTATTAGACAGGTACTCCCAAGCAAACAAATCATAAAGAGCTTCATAACTTTCCACTTTGCTGCCCTTTACCCAACCTTCCATGGCTCTGCAAAAATAAGACACATATTCAACCCACGTCGTACCAGGCAACTTCTTACATTCTCTAAAAGCTTGTCTGTACTTCTCGGGGGTTAAGCCATACCGCAACATTAAAGCATCTTTCATATGAGCATACGACATCCTATCCGCAACAGGCATGTCTAACAGGGTATCTCTTCCCTCATTCACAAAGCGACCCCACAACCCCGCTCCCCAATCCTTCTCAGGGACCCGGTGGGCCAACAATGCTAACTCATATGCTTTAAACCATTGACCAATATCTTCATTCCTATTGTAATCTTTGATCACATCTTTCGGGAAGTAAAACTTACTTTCTGCAGGCTCGGATGGAATGCTGCCACCAGAGGGATTCAATTCTAACTTTTTAGCTTGGATATCCAGCTCCCTCAACCTGGCTTCACGCTCCAAAGCTAACTTCTCTCGTTCAAACTCTAGCTTTTTGATCTCCAAATCAGCTTCCCTTCTACCTCTTGCATTTTCTAACTCCAACTGCCCATTTATCTTTAGCCTTGCCATCTCCATGTTGTAAGTTCGCTCTTTCGCCCTTTCTTCTCTTTCTTCAGGGGAAAGACCTTTGGAGGAAACACTGCTTCCGGGAGAGGGCATAGGTCCATTCACTGGCACCTCCTCATCCCCTTCCTCTGTGGGTACCACCACCACATCAGAGGGATTTCTGGACTCCCACCAGGCCTGCAATGCTTTATAAAAATCATCTTTTCTTGAGAGGCCTGTGGTAGGAACTTTAAACTGGTCGCAAAAGTGTTTCAGCTCATCTTTCTTGTATTTCTTAAGCTTGCTCCTCTCAAACTCCTCCACAACAACGATAGCAGGGGCAGTGACTCCGTTGTCACTCATGGTTAAAACTGGCAGTGTTCAAAAAATCAAGTTTCAAGAAAGCGGAGAACAAAAATAGGATCCTCCCCAATTAGATTGTGACTGCGTTATGGTCTGCTTTCACTATGTAGCGCACACGAATCACTGTACATGGGTCATAAGTGCAAAGTCCAAAATCCTCACCGCTGACCCACCAATGTTAGAACCGGCTGTCTCTAGTTGGCAGAGGTATACACTTCTGACAAATAGGGACACTCCTTTTCTAGTCAGGGCAAGGGGATCACACCCTTTGATAACCCCTGCTCACCCCCTTGGTAGCTTGGCAGAGCAGAACAGGCTTATCTCAGAGGCTGTGCGTTAAGCAACTATGACCACATACAGTAATACCGTGAATGCACTACAAATGGACACGACACAGTAGTATTATAAAAATAAGAATTTTTATATAAGGCTTAGCACAAGACCAAAATAACGACAAACTGTACACAATCGGAATAAATACGTTGGGAAGGAAAAAAAGGATAGTTCAAAGGTAGTTTCTTCTTTAGCACAAAGTTTTTAGTATCAAAGCAAATCTTCTTCTTGGCAATGCAGTTCTTAGCAACAGGGTAACCCGCACGGGGGCTACACGACGTTAAGGCAAAGTTAATCCAAAGGTTCGGCGTCGACCGCGAGGAGCGCTACGTCAAGCCTGGAGTCACACGGACCCCCAACAACACAGTACCTTAGGAAAATGAAGCACACGATGATCAGCGGCGTCGAGCAATCCGGCGTCGCATCTTCGGTGTCGATCCGGCCTCAGCAGGCGTCGTCGTTGATGATGCGGTTGCACAGAGTGAGCAGCGCTCATGGCGTCGAAGGGCACACAGGTGATGCGATCAGCAGCGGTGCAGACACGAGGTCCTCTGGAGCTAGAGCCGTACTCCCACTCACTGGCGTTGCTGCTGGCGTCGGTTGGGCCTAGCGTTCGGTTGTCGTGATTGCTGATTCTTTCAGAGGTGCTGGATTCACGGTTCCAGCAAAATAGCACTTTAAGCAGATGAAGTCCTTTAGCCCTGTGACTTCAGCAGGAGACTGGCACTCTTCCAGTCCTTGGAGATTTTCTTAGCAAGTGTGAGAGTACACACACAGTTCCTCTCTCCTGGTTCCTTGGCAAAAATAAAGAAGCACTGCAGGATTCCCCCAACAACAGCACACTGGCAGAAGGGGTAGGCAGTCCTTAGATCAGCAGGCCTCTTGTCCTTGGTTACAGGGTTCCTTGTCAGAAGTGATCTAAATTCTTGGTTCAGGGGTCCTACTTTTATACCCCTTTTTGTCTTCGATCCCTTTGTCCATGCCGGGGGTTTCCCAACATCCTGGGTCCGTTGTGGGTGGAGCCAGGCAGAAGCACCTGGCCTATTCACTGAGCAGGGCTGGGTCCTCAGACGCCCAGCAGGAGGTGGAGCCAGCATTGACACTGGCAGGAGCAGAGCTATCGGCCACCTGGCAGGAGGTGGGGCTAGGATCGTCCATGGCAGGCACAGAGCCATCAGCCGCTTGGCAGGAGGTGGAGCCGGCATTGTATCAGGCAAGGCAGGCTATCAACAACTACTCTCCCCCTACTCTCAACGTAACTGTCCCACTCATCTCACTCTGACTCATCCAGACCTGGGGAGCCACCCAGCTCCTGTCACACACACGCAAAACCAGCAGAAACCAGATATGGTTAGACAAGAAAATAGACACCTTCTAAAAGTGCTATTTTCGAACCCAGAGTCCAAAAACCATCCACACCAACGGATGTGTAATTAAACCCCGAGTTCAGGGATACCAAACTCGACATTGCACCATGCTCTCCGAGCCAGCGAGGATCATAGTACTAATAATCCCGGCGGCCCATTCTAATCAATGGAGAGCAGGCTACCTCGCAATAGTGAAGGACCAAGATGGCGGTAATTCACTATCAGGACATGCCAACTTGGTCAGGCGTGTCCTACCTCAGACTTACAAAGCACCCTGCCCGAAGGCCTACCATAGGGGCGACTAACATGAAGCCAAGGGAAGGTTTGGAGGGCTGGCAAGTAGGTATACTTGCGCGGCCGGCGTGACAGCACGAGGCTGCACGTGGGTCTCGCAATGACCGACCCGTAGACATTCTTTTACGAGGCCGCTCCTGTGGGTGGCACAACACGTGCTGCAAGCCCACAAGCGGCATTTGCGCTTACAAGCCCCGGCACTCTGGGTGCACTAGACGAGGGACTGATAGTAAACCAAATAAGCCAAACATGGATACAATAGATACATCAATTTAACATAGGGAGCACTTGCGCTATGGCACTGATCAGCAGTGACACGGCGCCCAAAGCATATACCAGCAAAACATCGTAAAACCGTAGAGGCAAAACAGAAAAAATGGAGGAGAGACTCAAGCCAATGATGTCAGGTCTAACAAGCGTCATAACAATCGTCTAGGTTGGTAGGGTTTTAGAATAATGGCTGTTATTCCCAAACAATAGAAGACAGATAATGCAGACCCTTTGCCTGAATTTTGGATTGATTGAAATTTGTATCCGTCACACCAGCCCTTTTTCCAGAATTGTTAGAAAATGGTCGACCGTAGCTTAAGGTATCTGCCGAATGTAAGGTGTGGTATTTTGTCCCATAAAATAAGACTAATTGAGAAACAAATACACGAAGAGGGAACTCGAATTTAGAGACAAACAAAATGAAACATTTTTTGGCATCATAAGAAAGGGAGGATATGTTACACAGAAAAATAATGCGAAAGGGATAGCCAAGATCTGTTGTATCACACGTTCCTGCAGCTAGTCTGATACATGGTAAGTAGAAGCTTTTTCGTGTTTGCGCGCGCTGACATCCTCTGAATGCTGTATCCCCCCCTTTATTTTCTCCTCTGTAGGTTACATCGGAGTTCCGACTGAAGAATGGAGTGGACATGGACCGCACCGTGCTCCATGTAAGGAAAGACATAGACAAGCGCTGTGAGATATTGCATGGAGTGCAGACCATCACTGGGAACGTAAAAAATTGTATGGTGTGACTGTGCGTACATGCCCTGATTGTATGGTATGAATGTGTATATATTCCATATGCCCGGCCGATAAACGTTCTGTTTGCGCAACTGCCGCGTTAGAAAACAACATCGTGACGCATCGCGTAACCGCGACGTATCGCGTTGTCGCGTAATGCGTCATATGACGCGCCGCGTTAGCGCACCCGGAAGTGCTCCGGTGCGCGAGGCGCGAGGCGCAGCTTCCCGGAAGCGATCCGGGGCGCGGAGCGCGTAACGTAAGCATAACAGGTCATGTGACTTGTTAATAAAACTTTTCATTGGTTCATTTCACTTTTGGGTTCCTAATGATGTAAGGCTAGGTCATGTGACCTACAAATAACACTTTTCATTGGTTGAGAACTATTTTTTGTCCCAAATGATGAAAACCCCTCCATGTTTCCTCACTCTGACTTTCATCTTTGTGAGAGGAAGACCTTTTTTCATCACTTAGCAATAGCAAGTGTTGTAGCTTCAGCTGGTGCATCCCCACCACCACCTCCTAGGAAGAGAGTACCACCTCCTCAGGTGGTGGTTGAG